>NC_084494.1:24618754-25254587 GCF_030035675.1 Rhineura floridana | reverse complement strand
ATGTATGACAGCTTTTGCCTCCTGGTTTTCCCTTCCAGTTCCTTTGTATTTGGCCCAAAGGCAACTGGCACAGATCTAGTGCTGGGGCATGTCTGCCGCTTTAAACTGCCTGGATGGGACACTGCCGGGAGAATCAGGTGAAAGCCACCCTGATCCCATGGAGCAGGGGTGGACAATTTGCAGCCCTAGGGCCACATGTGGCCCTCTGCCTAATTTTAATTTATGGCTTCCCATAGGCATCTGGTTGGCCGCTGTGAGAACAGGATAGATGGGCCACTCGCCTGATCCAGCAAGGCTGCTCTAATCATCTTA
Organism: Rhineura floridana; assembly: GCF_030035675.1. Taxonomy (NCBI): domain Eukaryota; kingdom Metazoa; phylum Chordata; class Lepidosauria; order Squamata; family Rhineuridae; genus Rhineura; species Rhineura floridana. The sequence goes on along the minus strand of NC_084494.1, from coordinate 25,254,275 downwards.
TGGTGGGGGAACTATAGCTGTCCTGATAATGCAGCTCCCATCATCTCTGACAATTGACCATGTTGGCTGGGGCTGCTGGGAGGGGAGGAGTCCAACAACACCTGGAGGACCACACAGCCTCCCTGCCGGATCTGGTCTCGGTGGTGTTGGAGAACCCCCTTTCAATTGTACTTGGGAATGTCAACCTCTGCACCACACCTGTCTTTCCTGGGCTGCCTCAGGACTTCATGCAACCATGGGGCTGGCTCAGTATCCCAGGGATGGGGGAGCCTGTGGCCCTTCAGATGTTGTTGGGCGCCGTCTCACTCATCATTCCTGATCATTGGTGATGCCAGCTGAGGCTGGTGGCAGTTGGAGTCTCGCAGCAGCTGGAGGGCTGCAGGTTTCCCACCCCTTTATCAATGGGAAATATTTGAAAGCAGGGGGAAACAGCTGCTTCTGCTTCTTCTTTTTGGCAGCCTAAGGGCCACGTTTCCTCATAGGCATCATGCCAGTGGAGGGCACTCAAAGGAGAGCATGGAGCAAGGCTAGTGAGGGTTGTGGCCTGGGGAGAGGAGCCGTGAGGTGCAAAGGGGCATGGCCTGAGCATAGCCCTGAATGTGGACAGAGAGGTCTAGAGGTCCCCCAGTCTAGCCCTATTCTAAGGCATGCTCTTCGGTAGGGTCCTGGCCAGGTCATGTGTACTCTCCTGTAGATCTCCATGCCTCCTCTCCATTTGTTCATTGTAGGGAAAGATCAGTAGTGGAGGAGAGTGGTCTTTCATGGAAGCTTGTCCCTCAGTCAAGGAGCCCTTGGTAAGCGGCTGTGGAACCCCAGAGTTCTTTGGAATACATTTTGAAAGCCCCCATTCTATTTTTGTAACATGAAATAAGACAAACTCTCTCTCTCTCTCTCTCTCTTAAACAAAACTTTCAAACTGCACACAATTCTCTACCGAGCCAAAGGTGTTCTGAGACGGTAAAAATTGTATTGTGTGTCCCTGATCTGCCCTGTTTTTTTCAAAGTATCTGATCCGAAATAGTTGTAATGAACCTTCTTTTGTCAAACGCTCACAGCTTCTGACCATCTAGGCTGATTCCCCCCCCACTTCTTCTTCTGTGCTTCAGGGTTCTGTTTGGTGTTCCAGCAAAAAATAAAATAAAGTAAAAAAAATCCAGCTGGCTCCAAGAATTATAGGAAAGGGATAATTCCCCCGCCCCTGAAATCTTTTTTTAAAAAATAAAAATAATAATTCTGAAAATGCAGTCATATCATCAAGAAGCTGTGTGACTGAAATTTGGCAGGAGCCAAAGCTGGCCTGGGGGATGTGCCTTCTGTTGTCTCTGTGGAAATCCACTCAAATTTGCAGTGATCTCAAGTTGGCAAAGTTGCAACGAGTGCATTTATCTGAATACTAATGCTGAGTCTTGCCTGTATTAAGTTATGCAAATGACTACCCCCTCTGCCTATCACTGACACAGAGCTGGGTTGGGGGGGTGGCTGGTTGGCAGCCCCAGCAGTGGGGGGGGCGCGGGGGCAGGAGGAAAAGAATGCTACTTGGTAAGGCTGACAAAACAATTGTAACTGATGCATTGATCAACTAAAAATAAGCCTTGCAGTAATTCAAGGTGATCTTTAGAGTATCATGTAGGAAACTTAACATTTTGTGGCTTCTTCCCCCTCTCACTGAAATGACAAATCACTGGATTGCTGGGAAGCCTATTTAGCTACAGAGCCGCATAGATGGCTCACAACAGGGACAGGGGGACCTGTGGCCCTTCAGATGTTGTCAGATTCCCAACTCCCACCATCCCTGAGCCTTGGTCATGGTGGCTGGGGCTGCTGGAAGTTGGAGTCCAACATCTGGAGGACTTCAGGTTTACCATATCTGGTATACGTGATGCATGTATTTTTTGCACACCTCCTCCTCCTGCTAGCCAAACGGGCAAAAACATATGTTTAAAGGGATACTTAAATCTAACTCCACCATCCACAGGAAGAACTGCTCTCCAGCTTTGTAGTTTCACCAGGCACTGTCCACAAACCTTCAAGCCAGTCTTCTCAACCCAGAGGACTAGAAACATGCTTTTTAAAAAATGTGAAAACCGATTTTCTCTAGAGGCAAAATTCTACACTCATTATCCATTTCTACCCTTGCACCAGATGGGTTACAGGAACTGGAAAAAAGATGCACTTTCCTGCCTGTAGTTCTGTGGGCCACAAGAATTGAACAGATGCACTGAATGATGAATTGCATCCAGTCCCCATGGACTAAAGGGGGGGGGGGAGTCCCATGCTGATGTGTTTTTTTTTTGCACTCTCTCTCTCTCTCTCTCTTTCTCTCTCTCTCTCTCTCTCTCTCTCTCTCTCTCTCTCTCTGTGTGTGCATGTGTGTGTGCATGTGTGTGTGTGTGTTTTCTGATTCTTTAGTTTGTACCTGTCCTGGGTTTCTTTCAGTCATAAATGAATGCAACTATGAAAGAAGAGAAGGGTTTATTCTATAGTGCAGAGATGGCTAACAGGTAGCCCTTCAGATATTGTTGGACTTCAGTTCCCATCAGCCCCATCCAGCATAGCAAATGGACAGGATGATGGGAGTCAGCGTTGCCAGGTCTCTGGGTTTCACCTGGAGATTCAGTTTTTTGGGGGTCCTCCATGGGTCTCCAGGTGATACACCCCAGTCTTCAGTTTCTGGTCAGCCCGGGGATATGATAATGGGCCCAATCTCCCTTTACCCAGGGAGATTTAGGCCAGTTGACACATACCCCTGGCTTCAGAGCTGACTGCATTTGATTGGTGGGGCGAGGAGGAACTTCCTCCTCACCGTCCCCCCTCAAATGCAGCTGGCTCCAAGGCCAGGAGGTATGACAATGGGCCCAAATCTCCCTTTCCCCGTGGAGATTTAAGCCAGTTGACAATCACACACACCCCAGCTTCTTGTACAAATGGAATTTGAACCTGGCTCTCCCAGTCCACCATGTGTGATGCCTTCTCCACTATATCACTCTGTTGCTGTCTGGAAAGTGCTCAGAAAGATGTTATGACAGCTCTGGGCTGTTGTTACTTCTGGCCGTTGTTGCTGTAAGCCACCTTTTAGAGCGTACAGTTGCACCTTTGTGTGTGATTACACATGTGGGAATGCTGGTTACTAGCGCATTGTGAAGCAGGCTCCCCGTTCCTGTTGCTACAGTGTTGCTGGTGGTTGCTGCCAATGGAACCCTCTGCTTCCATCTGGCTGCAGTGCTGCTTCATGTTCCCTTAGACCAGCCTTTGCCAACCTGGCACCTTCCAGATGTTTTGGACTACAATACCCATTAGTCCCAGCTAACATGGCAGGGACTGATGGGAGTTGTAGTCAAAACCATCTGGAGGGCGCCAGGTAGGGCAAGGCTGTCCTGACTAAGCCCAGGGGACTTCCTTAACCAAGAGAGCCAAGTGTTGAAAAATGCACATGTGCAGGCTGAAGTGCAGATGAAGAAAGATGTGGCAGAGGGCCAAGCAGCCATCTCCTCTCACTTCCAAACACGTGTTGGAAATTTTTTTAAAAAACCACACACACATCAGTGCTGCTCCTCTCAGGTTGTGAAATAAAGTCTTTTATATATGTATTGGCCACCATGAGTATAAAAATCTTCATGCGGGATTTGGTCTGGCAGCCCACAGCAGATCTGTCAGTGGCTCTTGATGGCCTGGTCCTGCCTCTTGCCAGCTAAGGGTGGGACAAGAGGGATTAATTGGAATTCTCGTCTTGCCCCCTGCCGTCTTTGGCCAGCCAAGAAGCTTGGCTTCTTAAAAGCTGTACTGTGCAGAAGCGGTGTGCTGGTACGCACAGCTCAAATGCTCCCATTTTGCCCCTTTCTTGGTGGTGGTTGTTATTATGTGCCTTCAAGTCGATTACGACTTATGGCGACCCTATGAATCAGTGACCTCCAAGAGCATCTGTCATGAGCCACTTCTTGGTACAAGCAGCTAAGCAAACCGTGGAGAGACTAGCCTAAGGGTGGGGAGCCAGTGGCTCTCTGCATGTTGTTAGACTAGCCACCCAGCATGACCAATGATCAGGGGATGAGGGGAGTTGGAGCCCACTGACATCTCGAGGGCTACAGTTTTCCCAGCCCTGGGCTAGCATAACATCCCATCCAAACCCGGATGGCAGACTTCATAGGAAACTGCCTTATACTGAGTCAGACCATGGTCCATCTAGCTCAGTATTGTCTGCACTGACTGGCAGCGGCTCTTCAGGGTTTCAGGCATGGTTCTCTCCCAGCCCTACCTGGAGATGCTGGGGATTGAACCTGGGACCTTCTGCATGCAAGACAGATGCTCTGCCACTGAACTATGGCAAGCCAGCCTTAAACCAAGGTTTGCGGTGGGCTTACTGAATGTGGTTGTTAGGACAAAATGCTACACTTGCCCCTTTGCAGGTTTTTTGACGGAGGAAGAGAGAGAGTGGTAGCCTTGGCTTGTGTGCACCAGCACACAGTTCATGCACAGTGCACGGCTTACTAAACCAAGCTACTCATCCAAACAGTATGTCCATACATGGCCAGCACTTGATTAAAGATCTCTGCTGTGCCTATCCTCAAACGTTGGGGTTCCTATGGATTACTCTGTTTACAGATTTAGGTTTGTGTCAGAGTTTGTTGCATCGTACAATGCAAAGGGGGCGGCCCTGGAGAGGGTGAGAGCCTATTGATTCTTTAAAAAAAAACACCCCACAGCAAATCAAATGAACAGCTCAGTCTAATAACGAATGGAGCATAAAAGTGCATATCTCTACATCTCCTGTAAATACTGGCATGCTTTGTGGATGTAAGGCTCCTTGTGCTGTATAAAGTGGCAGTTGCCATTAAACAAAATAAAGCTCTTATTTTTCTGAGTCTCATCTTCTGTCACGAAGTAATTGTCTGCTCCCTTAATTTCCTGCGGCGGTAAACATTTTGGATTGATTTTTTTAACACGTTTGGAGACATACTTTAAGATAGCCATTGATTATTACCAGCAAAAATTGTTGGAGGAAATAGGGAAAATTGAATTTTCTCAGGGAGAAAAGACACAGAAGCCTTCAAAAACTGCAGTTATTACATGCTTGATGGCCACGAGATAGATTGGCAGGCTCCCAAAGATTCTGCCACTGCTGAACGTATTTCATGGGGAAGGGAGGATTCAAAGGGCTGTGCAAGTCTGTCCCTGCAGTGATTACTTCTTCCAGATCCTGAGCTTCACTTGATGTATTGGTTTAGCCCTAGAACCTGCTTTTTTTTAACTGCTAGAGCCCAGCCCTGGAATGCATGGAGCTGTGGAATAATGGAGGCATTCACTGTAAAATAATGAAGCCGTTCTTAAGATATTGTTTTTCCTCTTGCAGTGGCGGGGAACCTGTGGCCTTCCAGGTTTCTGCACAGGGCTGTGGCTCAGTGATAGTCCATCTGCTCTGCATGCTGAAGGCCCCAGGTTCAATTCCCTACACCCCCTGGTAGTATTAGGAGAGTTCCCTGTCTGAAATCCTGGAAAGCCACTGGTCTCATGATGTTTGATCATTGGCTGCACAGACTGTGGCTGATGGGAGCTGTAATCTGCATCACCTGGAAAGCATCATGGTGGTTGCCCCTGACTCGGAGAATCCTAATATATTGTTCCGTTGCAATTTGTTGCATAGCAAGGTCTGTCCAACAGCTCAGGCAATAGCAGGATGAGATGTTGTGCTCTATGGTCACACCACTTGCATCATCATCATCATCTTCATCATCATCATCATCATCATCATTATTATTATTATTATTATTATTTGATTTATATCCCACCCTTCCTTCCAGCAGGAGCCCAGTAGTGGTACAGTCCTTTCTCTCTCTCTTTCAGTATAAATAAATAAATAAAATAAAATTTTATTTATCAGACGCCCATCTGTCCGACCGAACGGACACTCTGGGCGACGTACAATATAAAATACAATCTCAACATATACATAATCATCATAATATTAATATCATAACATCTCATCTAACAGACCATCCTACGCTAATACAGTATAAAATCTATCTAGCCCACCCCAGAGATCCCATAGGCCTGCCTAAAGAGCCAGGTCTTCAAGGCTCGGCGAAAAGTCAACAGGGAGGGGGCATGCCGAAGGTCAAAGGGAAGTAAGTTCCAGAGGGTGGGGGCCACGATCGAAAAAGTCCTCTCCCTGGTCCGCACCAACCTAGCTGTCTTCGTCGCATGTATGCATGTATCTTTAGTTAGTTTATATACAAATCTGTGCACTTCTCCTGCAATGTTGGAAATCAGGTTGGGGGAACTTGTCGCCCTCCAAATGACATTTGACTACGACTCTCCATCATCCCTAAGCATTTGCCCTGCTGGCTGGGACTGATAGGAAGTGACTAGGGATGGGATGATCTGTCAATTTCAATTCTCTCAGTTTCTCATTTTTCTAATTGTAAATTCAGTTCTCCATATTTTTGCAGCAATTTGCATTTTTTTTAAAAAAAATCCTCATGAGAATTCTTAAGCATTGTGTGTGAATTTCTCTTAATAAAGACATTTTTGTATGCGGTTTTGACCAACGAACATATTTTTGCAAGCAATTTTATCTTAATATAATGCATTTTTGTATGTTATTTATATTTATTTTGTGTACACTTTTCCCTAATATATGCATTTTTGTAAACTTTGCTTAGTTGTAGAACTGCATCGCAAAATTCGGAGAAGTACGAATTTTGAAAGATTCTGTGTTTCAGTTCTCATATTGTTTCAGAAAGTGAATTTGATAAATTTGGCTTGAAATGTGGACTGGATTGTGTTTCTCCCTATCCCTAGAGGTGACTGCCAGCAACACATGGAGGGCTGCAGGCTCTCCATCTTGTTTAGAAAAAATGCTGGGCCATAACTGTCAGCTAGCATGAGGCACGAGCAATTCCCCACCCCAAAAGACATATCTAGGGTCCTGTTCTGATACTGTCATAGTTTACAAAGTCAAGAGGTGTGGGGAACCTTTGGTGCTCCAGATGTTATTGAACCACAACTTCTATCAGCCCTGGTCAGCATGGCCAATGGCCAAGGATGATGGGAGTTGTGGCTCAGCAACATTTGGAGGGCTGCAAGTTCCCAACACCTGGTCTAGAGGGATCAGGGACTTGGTTGCAACTGCAAAATCAGCATTTTGATTTATATATCCTGTAGCACTTCGCTCATATGCAGATTAATTGTGCACTCTTACTAAGTTTCTAGACCTTGTGAGTGTAGCATGAACTTGAAAAATGTGCAGCAAGACAGAGAGTGTAAATTTGGTGGAGAAACCCTACTGCAGAGACCCAGCCAAAAAAAAAAAAGTAGCTTTTTTAGATAAGAGTAGCTTCAATGCATCCATACATTATGGCTACCTTCAGATGATGCTATCTTGGCTTAGCCAAGTTATGAATGAGTGTTATGTCTGTGTTCATCTCCTTTGCAACCCAAGCAAACTAGGAAGCTTTCTGATTTGTCTGAACTAGAAGCCTATGGTTATCAGGTTCAGAACAAAGCAGGATATTAAGCCATGGAATAAGTTGGTTTAATATCCTGGCTTGTCCAGCCAAAATGGCAAGCTATAGTTAATTAAAGATTTCCTGCTTTAATCATGGCTTGTGCAAAGGGGATCTGTTTGTGGGGGGAAAGCTAGATAATTTTTTGGCTTATAAATCAGATGTCATCCAAACTGCTCAAAGTCTCCAATTGTATTGCTTCACAAACACAAAAATGCATAGAAAACTGTTGGCTGGGAGCTGGGGAGTCCAGCATCATCTAGGGCAGCAGTTTCAGAGAAGGCTGCTTTTCTGATACGGCAACCATGGATGAATGATATAAACTTCTATAAGTGCATGTCTGTTTACAGCAGGGATGCTAATCCGTGCCCTTCCTGTTGTTGGACTACAACTCCCATCGTCCCTGACCATTGGCCATGCTGCTTGAGGCTGATGGGAGTTGGAGTTCAACAACCTCTGGAGGGCCCTACATTGGCTGCCCCTGCCCTACTGAAATCAAGCCCAAGTATCTGTACTAGAACTGAATGCATATTAGTTCCCTTGCATACCTACTCTCCATCTTCCTTCTCCTTGCCTGTCCTCCTCTTTTGCAAATGTTAAACCGTAAGCCCCTTGGCATGACAACCCATCTATCTTGTTATTCTGTAAAAGGCTGTGCATATTTATTGGTTTGGTACATTTATCCCACTCTTCCTCCAAGGCAACTAGGATGGTATGCATAGTGTGTGTCCCGATGTCATCCTCACAACAGTGCAGTGATGCGGGTTAGGTTGGGATCTAACCCAATGTCACCCAGGGAGCATCAAGGCGGAGTGGGGGTTTGAACCTAGATTTCCCCACCGTAGTCCAATGCTCTAGCCCAGGGATAGTTAGTGTGGTGCCCCCCGGCTGTGTTTGGACTATAACTCCCATCATCTCTGACCACTGGTTGGTTTTCTGGGGTCAGTGCTGGATTTTGGAACAAGCCAAGTAAGCCATGGCTTAGGGCCTCCCATGATGAGGGGCCTCTAAATATGTTGGAGATAAAAAAGAAGTTTTCTTATAATTGAAATCACTTTGGCTTAAATAACCTTTCAAATGAAATCCACCATCAAAATTTTGAACCTTGACTGCCACATCCCAGTCCACATGCAGTCCCATCAACATCCCTTCCAGGGCTGCTGGACTATTTGCATCATCCACAGGTTACCCATCCTCGCCTCAGGCTCCAGAGGAGACAATGGGGGCTAGCTTACTGACCCACTGTAAAGTCCCATTCCACACCGGGCGTCATTTCGCCTAACCCCTCTTCGCCACTTTTCCACCATTTCTTTTTCTTTTTCTTTTTTAATGGTATGAAGCCTTTGGATCTTGACATGACTTAGAGCCTCAGCATGACTTAATCCGGCCCTGGCTGTGGCCGATGGGAGCTGGAGTCCAACGACATCTGGAGGGCACCACATTGGCTACCCCTGCTCTAACCACTATACCAGATAATGATCATAATTCTTCCCTGACCTGCTAGGAAATGATCAGATAGCGCTATATTATCCATAAGTGAATATTCCCAATTCTAGTTTCTCCTTAAAATCCACATGTGAGACTGTGCTTGAAAAATGTGAATCAAGAAGACTTCTCCTTGTAAAAGCAGCAAACCCGGGTTGGCCCAGTTATGATAGAGGTAACCAATGTGGTGCCCTCTAAGTGTTGTGGACTACAGCTCCCATCAGCCCCAGCCAGCAGAGCCAATGGTCAGAGATGAAGGAAGTTATAGTGCAGCAACATCTGGAGGTGGTCGTGTTGGCTGCCCTTGCATTATGATAATGAGACTCCCATGTTTTCAATCACAAAAGTACAATTTAAAATCTTTCTCCGCAAAATAAAATAAAACAAACCCTGTTGGAACAAGGGGAGGAATGATTGCCTTGTTCTCTTTTCAGATTCCATCATTCCCTCTATTTCCTGTGTTTAGGTGTAAGTGGTGTTGCTTATGTTGCCGAAACAGTGCCATGCACATGCAAGAGAGGGTGTATCAACAGGCCTGTGGGACAGCCAGTGTGGCAAAGTGGTTAGAGGGCTGGACTATGACTTGGGAGACCAGGGTTCAAATCCCCAATCATCCCTGAAACTCACTGGGTGTCCTTGGGCCAGTAACTGCCTCTTAGCATAATCTACCTCACAGGGTTGTTGTGAGGATAAAATGGAGGGAGTAGAAGTGTGTGCCCCACCTTGAGCTCCTTGGAGGAAAGGCGGAATATAAATACAATAACAACCCCAAGAACTGCACAAATACAAAAAGAAAAGAAAAAGCACTATGGGGAGGAGAACCCCCAAAACAGCCCAATGTGGACTGTGCATGCTCAGTGGCCATGGAATGCTCGCAGGGTCAGGGGTGGAATAGAATATCTTGGAGGAGGTCATGGCTGGCTGGCTGGCTGGAACAGTGATCAGGATGACTCCACGCTGCAACATTTTGTGGCAGGTTGCACTAGAGGTAAATGATCTGTTTCAGTTTGTTTTCCTAACATACAGAACAGGCCCACATTATCAGATGGTATTGCTGCTGTTATGAATTGTGAAGCTACGTAGTTCATTATATATTCTTATCCACTATATTCTCACAGTACTTTAAAGATTGGAATCATGAATCACAATAGCCACATTTCAAATGTGGTGCTTGTTGCAGATGTTCTGTGAAGAGAGCACATCAGAATATGCCAGATAATTCCCCAGGTGGTTAGCGACATCTATATGCAAATATAGATGGATGCACATCCTGCGATGTATTACATATCAATGCCTCTACACAAATTCCCGAATATGCAAGGTAAATTGAAATGTGATTGTTCGGTCTGTGCCATCCCAAAGGCTGAGGCGTGTGGGGCAGAACATGGGGATGTCATAGGGTAGGGCTGTATATGACATTATAGGGGTCCCAACACATAAAGCATGTGTGGGTGGAAGAGGGGCCTAAGAGATCTCTTGAATGATTTGCAGTAGATCAGCAAGGTTCTGACTAGGGATGGACAGATCTCTTAGCTTCGGTTCACTCAATTTCTCATTTTGCCAATCTTAAATTCAGTTCTGCAGCAATTAGCTTTTTTTTTTTTTAAAGGAACCTCTCCATGAAAATTCTTCAGCATTTTAGTGTGAATTTCTCCTACTAAACACATTTCTGTTGGCAGTTTTGATGAATGCACACATTTCTGCAAGCAATGTCTCCTAACAGAATGCAGTTTTGTATGCTGTTTTCACTACTATATTCATTTTTATGTACATTTCCCCCTAATACGTGCATTTTTGTAAACATTGGTCGGTTGGGGAGTTGCACTGCAAAATCTGTGTAAGCGTGAATTTTGAAGGAAGGTTGTGTTTCAAGTGCAAATTTGTTTAAATTCAAGTTTAAATGCGAACCAAATTTAATCTCTCTCCTATCCCTAGTTGTCACTCCCAGCACATTAAGTCCAAACTCCTACTTGCCGCCCTGAACTCCTACTGGGAGGAGGGGGAGGGGATATAAATCTAATAAATAAATAAATAAACAATAATAACAACAAAAGGTTCCCCCCCTCTTCCAAACTAGGCTGCGGAGATGAAGCAATTGGGGAACCAGGGTTGTCTTCAACTAATTTCTACTCAGAGTAGACCCATTGAAATGAATGGACCTAAGTTAGTCATACCCATCAATTTCAATGGATCTACCCTTAGGAGGACTAGCAATGGATACAACCCCAAGAGTGGATTTTTGTGTGACAGACTCTGATACCGGAAATGTAATTCCTGAGCTGAGCATGCTGCTCACAGACACAGCCTCCTATTTTGTGGATCTCTGCACTCTAGTAACAAGCAAAGTAGATTTAAGAACATAAGAACATAAGAAGAGCCTGCTGGATCAGGCCAGTGGCCCATCTAGTCCAGCATCCTGTTCTCACAGTGGCCAACCAGGTGCCTGGGGGAAGCCCGCAAGCAGGACCCGAGTGCAAGAACACTCTCCCCTCCTGAGGCTTCCGGCAACTGGTTTTCAGAAGCATGCTGCCTCTGACTAGGGTGGCACAGCACAGCCATCACGGCTAGTAGCCATTGACAGCCCTGTCCTCCATGAATTTGTCTAATCTTCTTTTAAAGCCGTCCAAGCTGGTGGCCATTACTGCATCTTGTGGGAGCAAATTCCATAGTTTAACTATGCGCTGAGTAAAGAAGTACTTCCTTTTGTCTGTCCTGAATCTTCCAACATTCAGCTTCTTTGAATGTCCACGAGTTCTAGTATTATGAGAGAGGGAGAAGAACTTTTCTCTATCCACTTTCTCAATGCCATGCATAATTTTATACACTTCTATCATGTCTCCTCTGACCCGCCTTTTCTCTAAACTAAAAAGCCCCAAATGCTGCAACCTTTCCTCGTAAGGGAGTCGCTCCATCCCCTTGATCATTCTGGTTGCCCTCTTCTGAACCTTTTCCAACTCTAGAATATCCTTTTTGAGATGAGGCGACCAGAACTGTACACAGTATTCCAAATGCGGCCGCACCATAGATTTATACAACGGCATTATGATATCGGCTGTTTTATTTTCAATACCTTTCCTAATTATCGCTAGCATGGAATTTGCCTTTTTCACAGCTGCCGCACACTGGGTCAACATTTTCATCGTGCTGTCCACTACAACCCCGAGGTCTCTCTCCTGGTCGGTCACCGCCAGTTCGGACCCCATGAGCGTATATGTGAAATTCAGATTTTTTGCTCCAATATGCATAATTTTACACTTGTTTATATTGAATTGCATTTGCCATTTTTCTGCCCATTCACTCAGTTTGGAGAGGTCTTTTTGGAGCTCTTCGCAATCCCTTTTTGTTTTAACAACCCTGAACAATTTAGTGTCGTCAGCAAACTTGGCCACTTCACTACTCACTCCTAATTCTAGGTCATTAATGAACAAGTTGAAAAGTACAGGTCCCAATACCGATCCTTGAGGGACTCCACTTTCTACAGCCCTCCATTAGGAGAACTGTCCATTTATTCCTACTCTCTGCTTTCTGCTTCTTAACCAATTTCTTATCCACAAGAGGACCTCTCCTCTTATTCCATGACTGCTAAGCTTCCTCAGAAGCCTTTGGTGAGGTACCTTGTCAAACGCTTTTTGAAAGTCTAAGTACACTATGTCCACTGGATCACCTCTATCTATATGCTTGTTGACACTCTCAAAGAATTCTAATAGGTTACTGAGACAGGACTTTCCCTTGCAGAAGCCATGCTGGCTCTGCTTCAGCAAGGCTTGTTCTTCTATGTGCTTAGTTAATCTAGCTTTAATAATACTTTCTACCAGTTTTCCAGGGACAGAAGTTAAGCTAACTGGCCTGTAATTTCCGGGATCCCCTCTGGATCCCTTTTTGAAGATTGGCGTTACATTTGCCACTTTCCAGTCCTCAGGCACGGAGGAGGACCCAAGGGACAAGTTACATATTTTAGTTAGCAGATCAGCAATTTCACATTTGAGTTCTTTGAGAACTCTCGGGTGGATGCCATCCGGGCCCGGTGATTTGTCAGTTTTTATATTGTCCATTAAGCTTAGAACTTCCTCTCTCGTTACCACTATTTGTCTCAGTTCCTCAGAATCCCTTCCTGCAAATGTTAGTTCAGGTTCAGGGATCTGCCCTATATCTTCCACTGTGAAGACAGATGCAAAGAATTCATTTAGCTTCTCTGCAATCTCCTTATCGTTCTTTAGTACACCTTTGACTCCCTTATCATCCAAGGGTCCAATCGTCTCCCTAGATGGTCTCCTGCTTTGAATGTATTTATAGAATTTTTTGTTGTTGGTTTTTATGTTCTTAGCAATGTGCTCCTCAAATTCTTTTTTAGCATCCCTTATTGTCTTCTTGCATTTCTTTTGCCAGAGTTTGTGTTCTTTTTTATTTTCTTCATTCGGACAAGACTTCCATTTTTTGAAGGAAGACTTTTTGCCTCTAAGAGCTTCCTTGACTTTGCTCGTTAACCATGCTGGCATCTTCTTGGCCCTGGCGGTACCTTTGGCAAGCCTGATGTCGGCCATGAAGCTTGCAGGGTGGCCTTGGGCCAGTCACAGTCTCTCAGCCTAACCTACCTCACAGGGTTGTTGTGAGGATAAAATGGAGAGTGAGGAGAAGGGTTGTAGCTCAGTGGCAGGGCATCTGCTTTGCATGCCGAAGGTCCCAGGTCAAATCCCCAGCATTTCCAAGTCGGGCTAGGAATGTACCCAGTCTGGAATCCTGGAGAGCGCTGCCAGTCAGTGCGGACTGTACTGAGCTAGAAGGACAAACTCAGTACTGTATAAGGCAGTCCTATGCCCCTGTCTCAAAAGACAAAAATCTAATATCTACCCAGGGCCTGGGGAAGAGGTCCAGCAGTAGGACAGATTTGATTCAGTTCACATTTAAAGCCAAATGCATAAACTCACGTTCAGTTTTCTGAAACAATATGAGAACAGAAACCCATCCCTGACTTAAACAAAAATAGAACTCATCTCACCGGTATAGGAATGAGGTGAACTGTTCAGTCTGCTGTACTGGACCTAACTGTTGATGGGCCGTAACTTCAAGGCCCTGGCTCTGTCGTTTTAGGGGTCTATCTTTAAACTGGACTTCAACTGAACATCCCTACAAAGAGAGGATTGTTTTCTGTACAGCAGGGCACATGGCCAGCCTACTTCAAATAGCTTCAGGAAAAAGTACTTGCAATGTGGAGGAAGTGTTGGGGCAAGGTTGCCCCGCTCTTTCTCTCCCCCTGCCCCAGCCCACCTTTCTCCAGAACATTAACCAGACAGAAAAGCCTTTACGTTTGGCATGTCGTTCTGGGCTAATCGATGCGGGAGACCCTTATCGGGGCCTCGCAGCCGCTTAGGCGTTCCAAAAAAGGAGAAGGTGCGGCTGACTTACACTTTGTCACATCTTGAGCACTTGTCATAATCGAAAGGGGAGAAGGTGAAACAATTGGCAGGAGCTGCCCTGAATGAATTCTCTGCTTCTTTATCATTCCGGGGGGGGGGATGTGTGCTGGGCATGAATGGGAAGGGGCACATGTGAAGTAGTGCTGTGATGATAATGTCTCCTGTGGGCTTTTTTTCCTTCCTCCAAGTAGCCTCCATCAATTAATGAGAAATGAAATTGCACTTGAACATTCTCAAAGAAAGCCGCGGGGGATGGTGAAAAATTGTGAAGTGCATGGTTTTTCTTGCACTCTCCTTACTTTTGAGTTGACTGAGGAGTTTTGGAGGCTGTCCATACTTTTCATTCAATAAATTTAGGGACAGGAGAGAGATTTGATCCCGGTCACATTTAAAGGTGAATCTCTCCAAAGCGCACTGTTCGAAGCAATATGTGAACCGAAACACAGTCATCTTTCAGAATTTGCACTTCTCTGAATTTTGCAGTGCAGTTCTCCAGCCAAGTCACGTGTACAAAAATGCATACAGGAAAGTGTGCATAAAATGCATATAATGTAGTGAAAATAACATGCAAAAATGCATTGCATTAGGAAAATGTAGATATCAGGGAAAATAAGCTTTGCAAAAATATGTATGTTAGGCAAAGTTGCATATAAAAATGTACATGTTAGGAGAAATTCCCCTTAAAATGCTGATTAACTTTGATGAGGACTTCTTGTAAAAAAAATTGCAAACCAATGTGGAAATGCAAATAGCTACATTTAAGACTGCAAAAAGGAGACACTGAAATTGACAAATGCATCCATCTGTACAAGTCTGCATTCTGCACCTTTTCCAGGTACCCACACGTCTTGAAAACCTGTCCTCAGCTGAACTTTTCTGTTAGGTTGGGAAGCTGGTAAGGCTACCTACCGCCATACACCTGAAAGCAGGTGGTCTTTGGTTTTAGGTGAAGTTTTTTTAAAAAATAAATCAATCTGGAAAGGTTTCTTTTTTAAAAAGGGGAAAAGGAAAGGCTTCCCTTTAAAAATGAGATCAGTGAAGGCACCATTTTCAGGCACATGATTGCCAGCCTCTACGGCTTCCCATGTTTCAATTCAAGCACAGAGGAAGATGTCGCGAGGGAACTCCTCCCAAGGGGCTTTCTTCAGAACAGGAAGTGTGGGCAGCTGGGGAGGCTGCAGAACCCGAGAGAAATGTTCAGTGGGAAGAAAAATAACACACCACTAGCCACAATTAGATAAGCTAAAGCCCACACCAACCAAAATGATAAAAACATTCAGAAGCACCCTGCAAATAAGGAAGAAAAAAAAGAACCTTTTCACATGTGTGTGTGTGTGTGTGCATGTGTGCATGCACACACCTGTACACACACACATAGGTATTATACAGTGTAGGCTGCTCTATTAGGGCAAATAGCCTGCCCTCTGCCAGCCCAGACCTACCTTCTTTCTTACAACCAGTCCTGGCAGTAGCACTGCCTATCAGCTTTCACCTGCTTATTCTCAGTGTTGCCCTTGAAAAACTCAGCAGAGAGGAGGAAGAGGAGGACAAACTCTGCCTCACATTGGTCACCTGCTGCTGGTCCCCCTGCCTTCTGCCCTACCCAGCACCAACCAGTTCTGCAGATATACAGTATGGTGTCAGGAATGGAGAACCTGTGGTCCTCCAAAGGTTGCTCCAACACCCATCAGCGCCAGCGAGCGTGGCCAATAATCACCAAGGGTGATGAGAGTTCCAGTCCATCATCACCAGGAGGACCACAGGCGCTCAATTGCACATCATAAGCTTATCCTGCCTTTCAGACGAATATTATTTCCCAAAGGAGTACACATGCATAAAATCAAGATCAAAATGACAGCCGCCTGCCTTCCTTCAGTCTTACAAACTAAACAGACACGCCAGGGCAGGAGAGTGGAGAGAACCAGGAGATCAGTGTTGACAATGCCAGGACAAAGTCAAGAGTTGAAAATAGGCATCCCTATCCGGTTGTGGCCAGGCTGATTTTATTTTGCTGATGGTATTGCTTGGATAGAGGTGGTACAACCGACCCAAGACAGGAGCCCTTAGTCCCTGGGCTGATGGCAGCGGCCAGAGTGTGCTTCAACTCTGCAGTCAAAAAGCTATCTACATACAAAGAGACAGATATATTTGAACAGAAAACTTCCTGTTGGCTTACTAACACACTTGCTTCAGACAGAGGATTGCAAGGTTGGTGAAAATGGTAGGTGGAGGGGAATTGTGAGTAACTGGAACTGGAATATTACTAATATAATAATAATTTAAAGCTGTCTTATACACTTTAACAGTCAGGGCTTCCTCAAAGGATCCTGGGAACTGTAGTTTCTAAAGGGTGCTGGGAATTGTAGCTCTGGGGTGGAGGGCTGTCCTAACAACTCTCAGCACTCTACCAACTACAGTTTGCAGGATTCTTTGCGGGAAGCCCTAACTGTTAAAGTGGTATAAGAGGGCTTTAATTGTATGGTATAGATGGGACCACATTGCAAGCCACAGCTGCTCAGAGAAATAACCTGATCTGGTGCAAGGCAAGCTTCCTAGGTTCCATGTGATTATAGGTGACTTGATTTGGGGTGAGGACTGTAGCTTGGTGACAGAGCACAGGCTTTGCATGCAGAAAGCCCCAGGTTTGAACTCTGGTATCTCCAGTTTTTTAAAAAAGAGTCTAGTAGCAGATGCTAGGAAATGCCTTGTTCTCATGCCAGACAGAATGGATCAGGGATAAGGAATCTGTGGCCCTCAAGACGATGTTTGCCTCCAGCTCCCATTGGCCCAGCCCAGCGACTCCCACCATCCCTGACCAGTGGTCAGGGATTATGGGAGTTCAGCAACATCTGGAGGACCACAGGATCCCCATCCCTGGAGCAGACAAGACTGGACTAGATGAACAACTAGCCTTACCCAGTATAAAGCAGCTTCCTACAATTCCCGTGAGAAAATTGCAAGGCAGTATCTCAGCCTTCTCCAACCTGGTGCCCTCCAAATTTTGATGGGCTCCAACAACATCTGGAAGGCACCAGGTTGGGGAAGGCTCCAGTATGCAACACATGCACAAAACTTGGGAAGGCCGTAGCTCAGTGGTAGAGCATGTGCCTTGCACGGAGAAGGTCCCAGGTTCAACCCCCAGCATCTCCAGGTAGGGCTGGGAGAGACTCCCTGTTGCTGCCAGTCAGTGTAGACAATACTGACGGACCAGTGAGTCTGCCTCAGTATATGGCAGCTTCCTAAGTGTCTATGTGTGTCCTCCTTGTTGCAGTGTATGCCCTAGGGCAGGGATGGGGAACCTGTGGCCCTCCAAATGTTCTTAGACTCCATCTCTCAACAGCCCTAGCTAGCATTGCCAATGATCAGGGGTGATGGGAGTTGCCACCAAACAACAAATGGAGAGCCACAAGTCCCCCGCCTCTAGGAACGTAGGAAGCTACCATTTACTGAGTCAGCCCATTGGTTCATCTGACTTGGTCTTGTCCACATTGACTGGCAGAGACTGTCCAGGGCTCTCGACTAGGGATATTTCCACACCTACCAGGAGATGTTAGGGGTTGAACCTGGGGCTTTCTGCATGTAAAGCAGATGCACTACCAATGAGCTACAGTCCTTTCCCTACAGTCTGTCCTAAGGATATCTGGGTTTGACTTCGGCTTAGCCTAAAGTTAGCGGGGACAGAGTGAAAGTGCTCTGTGTGTGTGTGTGTGTGTGTGTGTGGCGGTCAAAGGGAGGGGCAGCTGTGCATGGGGGATTTTCATAGGCCTAGTAATTCATGGCAGAGGGGGAGGAGACCAAAGGAGTGGCCAGCTTTACAGAGACAAATGCACAAAATTAGCATCTGTTGGCTTCTGGGAATGACCTAATTTCTGGCCGGCCGTTGAGCTGGTGCCAGGCAGCTATGGCAACATACCGCAGGGGTGTGCAAAGCTCAACGCCAGGCCTGTCAGCGCGAAGGGCTGGCAAATGAGGGAGGTGTGTCCTTGTCACCACGATCTGTCCATGTGGATGCCATGGGTGAAGATGTGTGCCCGGGCGCTGGCTTCCTTCACTGAACTGGGTGGCAAGGAGCTTGAATGAGAGGGTAAAGACACACTTACTGCTGTGCTGGTTCCAGTGAGTCTCCATTTCCCTCTTCTGAAAACGGGGACACACGACGCCTGTCCCTTTTTACTGTAAAATCTGATGAGATCAGCTCAAGTGTTGTTGTTTTTAAGTTTTTTATCTTTTATTTTTATCTTTTAAGTTCTTTTACTCTCATTTTCTTATATGTGTATGCACATAAATATACACGTATGTATGTTTGTATGTGTATGCATAATGCATTTTATGTATTTTAATAGTATTTTATGCATTTTAGTTTACTGTAATGTTTTGTGTTTTTATTGTGTATTTTATTATATATGTGTGCGATTTTATTGTAGCCGCCCTGAGTGCCCTATTGTAGAGTAGAAGGGCGGGATCAGAGCTTGGAAAAGTTATTTTTTTAAACTGCAACTCCCATCAGCCCAATCCAGTGGCCATGCTGGCTGGGGCTGATGGGAGTTGTAGTTTTAAAAAGTAACTTTTCCAAGCTCTGGGCGGGATAGAAATATTTTAAATAAATAAATAAATAATATTTTTTAAAATTCAGCTTTCCAGAGATTTTGCAGCAGATCAGCAGATCAACCTGTTTCCCCTCCAGGTGCGGCAAATGGAAACACTTTGATCTGGCGATGGGTCTGTTTACAGCCAGAGCCAATGGGTGTACTTTGCTGTAAATGGATCTGCCATCCTCTCCCCCAAGAACCGTAAGGTTTGTCTGGGGGATGAGCAAAGATCGGGCCTTTCTGGAAAAGGCTTATCATAACTTCGTGACACATTGGCCTCTCCCTTCCTCCTTCCCTTTCCCGAAGACTAGTTCATAGATGACCCTATAGGCAAATGTAAGGATAAGGCTGTCTGTGGCTTACTAGCCGTGATGGCTTTGTTCTGCTTCCAGTGTCAGAAGCCTCATATGCCTCTGAGTACCAGTTGCTGGGAACTGCGCTTATGAAGATGATCTCTACTGAGCCGGATCACTGGTACAGCTAACTCAGTACTGTCTACAGTGACTGGCAGCAGCTCTCTAGGGTTTCAGGCAGGAGTCTCTCCCGGCCCTGTGTGGAGATGTCGGGGACTGAGCCTGAGACTTTCTGCATGCAAGGCTCTACCGCTGAGCTATAGCGCCTTCCCCTACAGCGGGGAGAAGGACGTTGCTTGTGGGCTTTCCATAATGGGCATCTGGTTGGTCACTGTGAGAACAGGATGCTGGACTAGATGGACTAGATCCAGCAGCCAGGCTCTTTCTAAGTTCTTGTGTCCTTACCATGGGGAACATAGCCAGCTGAATGTGTAGATATTATATATTTGCGTATATGAGAATTCTGCCACAGGGCCATACTAGAGATAAGCATGTTACCACTAAATGTCTAGAATGACTGGTGATGGTGCACACGTGCAGGACTGGGGCCCCGGCACCCCAAGAGGGCCCACTGCTGGCCCAGGTACTGAGCTTCCCACATCAGGTGACAAGTCTGTGATCTGTGCACCATTTCAATTTCTGCTCTGGAGCAATGCTACATTAGCATGACCAGCACAGATTGCAACGTTGCTGCCCCCAGCATCCATTCTCACCAAGGAGGGGGTGCATTAATGAGGAAGGGGATCCACCAGAGGGCACTTTGCTGGAAGCGCTCAAACCTGGATTGGGCTTGTGGCAACTATTTCTTTTATTTATCTTTTTTTAATGTATAATATTTTTTGTATACTGCTAACTCGTAGATAGGAAACATTGCAGCAGTGTGCGACTAATACAAAATCACAACAAACATAAGAAAAATAAGTCTGTGCCAGTATGTGTAGGTGATGATACTCAGCCACATGGACCAATGGTCTGACTCAATATAAAGCACCTTGCTATATTCCTATATTCGCTAAACGCATGCTTTAAGCGACATAACAGGGAAGGGTCTCACAAGGATCGCATGAGTTGGACCCATCATGTTGCAGTGGCCAGATTTCCTTCTTCCAAAGGAATTATGGGAAGCTTCCTTATACTGAATCAGACCATTGTTCCATCTAACTAAATATTGCCTGCACTGGTTGGCAGCGGCTCACCAAGATTTCAGGCAGGGAGTCTTTCCCATCCCTAATTGGAGATTCTGGGGATCGAACCTGGGACCTTCTGCATGTATTGGGAGTAAAGGACCAATGCATATTACAAGTGATCTGAAATGGGGCAGTGGGGGTGATAGACAGAAAGGCAATTTATTCTTCCCTCTGCTTATTCCTCCTCTAAAGTGTTTGTTGTTTTTTCAGGCTTTGCTTCTCCCCTTCCTCCCTTCTCTTCCAGTCTTTGTACTCGGTTAGTAACGGCTCTCTTTACAAGCCACATGGCTGCTTCAGCATGTATGACTTTATCTTGTTGCACTAATATACCTCAAGTTTCTTTATTCTTTCAACTACCAGTCTTTACAGACCAGTTATTTCTGCACTCCGCTGCAATATATAGATATATAGAAAGATCTGCCAATTTCAGTTTTGCATGTTACTTTCACTCATATATTCATTTTTATGCAAACTTTCCCCCAATATATGCATTTTTTGTAAACATTGTTTGGTTGGCGACCTGCATTGCAAAATTCAGATAAGTGTGAATTTCGAAGGATGGCTCTCTTTAGGTTCTCATATTGTTTTGGAAAGTGCGGATTTGATAGATTTGGCGTGGAATGCAAACTGAATCAAAATTCTCGCCCATGCCTAAGATATATACACACCAAAACCTCGAACATGCTCTACCCCAAGCTAGGGGCCTTCCCCAAACTCCAGGTGTGTGGAAAGTTTCCAACTTCCTGACGCCCAGTAGAAACTAAGGTCTTTGGAGGGGTTGCCCCAGCAAGGGGCACATATGGGTCAGAAGTCCTGGCAGAGCTGTCGAGCATGAGAGGCAGACAGACCAGACAGCGTGAAGATGGCTGGATGGCGGAACTGATGGCAATTGAATGAGGCTGCAATACAAAGCGCCTATTGTCCGGCTGCCGACTTGCGCTCTCACAAGCTGCCAACTCTGGCAGGCCCCCACCCCCACTTCCCCACTTGCAGGACAACAATATGGGATTTGTGCCACACACACACACACACACTCGTGGCTTTCCCCGCTTTTTGGCTCTACATTCTCCTTCCTGGCTTGCTTCCTCCAAACCAAAGTCCCACCTAAAGGCATCAACGTGGCCGTCGCAACCTCCTTTGAGCTCCCAGTCTATTGCAGAGGAGAGCTGAGAACTGATTGGGCTCAGGGAGCAGAGAGTCTGCTTTGCATGCAGGAAGTCCTACGTTTGGTCCCCGGCATCTCCAGGTAGGGCTGGGGGAGACTCCTGACTGACACCCTGGCAAGCAGCTGCCGGTCAGTGTAGGCCAGTGGTGCCCCAACTTCCCCCCCCCCTTTGGACCACTTGAAAATGGCTGAGGGTCTTGGCGGGCCACTTCAATGGGTTTTTTTTTCCTGCCTGTCGCAGTAATTGGAACCCCACAGAATTCACCCTGTAACACAAGAAGATACCATAAAAGAAGCAATAGGAATGCAGTTGAAAATCCATATGAATATTCAGTGGAATGGGCACGCCTTCTCCCATCTTCAGCCACAAATCCATAGTTCCGGGACGGACCACCTGACTGAAGCTGGTGTAGACCGTACTGACCTAGATGGACCCAAAAGTCTGGTTTTTGTATAAAGCAGCTTCCTTTGTTCCCATCAAACCAAAAGCTTGAGCTTTCAGAGAAGCGGTTGAATGGATGACTTTTTGAAGTGCTCCTGGACAGGCTATTCTGCCTGTTCCAGTGGTTTTCAGAATGGGTAACTTCCATGCACGTGCACACACACACACACATCTGCTAGCAACATTCTCATGAGTAAGAACCTTGTTTCCTGCTGGATGCTATCACTGGAGGCTATCTAACTGGATCGAAGCTGCCTTATACTGAGTCAGACCCAGTAAAGTAGTGGCAAATTCAAACGTCCAGGGTCCCTTCATAATAGTCACAGCCACACACCCTCTCCCATCCTTTTTTTTTTTTTTAGCTGCTGAGGTAAGAATGAGACTCTTGTTAATGCCTTCTCCCACAAACATCCCTGGGAGCCAATAAGCATGAAAGGGGAGTGTGTTAGCTATTGAGAAGAGTCTTCTCATGGCTGACTCACCCCTTTTCACTTTGATTGGCTCCAATCAGCAGGAAAGGACAAGGAAACACGTTAAAAGACTTCTTGGTAGCTAACACACTCCCCTTTCAGGGTCATAGGATGCTGGAGACATTGGGACCCTGCTCCCAAAAAAGTAACAGGTCTAAGACCCCCCTGCGGCCCCGGACCACTACGCCCCTGGTCAGACCATTGGGCTATCTAGCTCAGTATTGTCTACACTGACTGGCACCGGCTCTCCAGGGTTTCAGGAAGGAGTCTCTCGCAGCCCTACCTGGAAATGCTGGAGATTGAACTTGCAGATGCTCTGCCACTGAGCTACAACCCTTGCCCTCATGGAATGTCGCTAGAAAAGTCATGGACGCTTCTTGAGTGCTTTCCCCCCTTCCCCTACAATCCTGGAATTTTTCTGTTGTTTCATTACAAATACTGTTGTCGTTGTTGAAATTAAGTACCTTTTCTTTAATAAAAAAAAAAAGTGGCTCTGCCTCAAACGCTTTTTCCAGATCTCTGTTGCAGGAATGCCTCTTATTACAATGCATGGCAGGAGATCATCTCCACAACTGCAACGCCACAGGCTAGCTGAGCATTAAACAAAAAAAAATTAAGCCCCAACAATCCTAATGCCAGCAAAACATCCTGAATGCTTTTTTTGTGAGGGTTTCTTTTGTGGGACCTTTTGTGTTCTGCACTCTGGGGTTGGGGAAAAGTGTATCCCCTCCTGCCTTCAGAACCAAGGGGCCGTCAAGCCTGTCGAGCGGGGATTGGACCTTCCACTCGAGGGTCATGCTGGGGACCCCTTTGTACATGGTGCAGTCAGACTGCTTCTGCAGGGTCCGGCCTCCTCTGGATTCTAATCCGTGGGTTTATTCCCGGGCCCTGTGGTTTTTGGCTTCTGTTCTCCTAGGCAAACTTTTGCTGGGGGGGAGGAGGAGCCGTACACCTCCCCGGTGACTCTGCCCTATTTCCATGGGGCTGGGCAAGGGAGCCGGGCAATAGCTATTTGTGCTATTTGGGCGCCTTTCATCTCCCTTCCCCCTGCAGCTCTGACACAATGGACTGCCGATTTCACGCCTATTAGCAGGCAGGAATTCAGTGGTTTGCCTCTGCCTCTGTGTGGCTTCAAAACGGATTTGCCGTGAAGCGTGGAAATACAACGCAGAGGCGACCTTGGGCCTGAGGCGGGAGGGTGAGGAGGTGGAAGGAGGCAGGGCAGAGCCAACAAGTGGCAGTAGGGCGGAGGGGGAGGATGTACGGGTGTTTTGTACATGGAGCATGGGAGCCCTACCCTCCAACAGCCCCCAGTGCTTATAACCATGGGAAGGGCTTAGCTGAGGAGCAGGACACCTGCTTTGCATGAAGAAGGCCCCAGGTTCAATCCCCGGCATCTTCAGGTAGGGCTTGGAAGGACTCGTGTGGGACACCCTGGGGAGGAGAGCCACGGCCAGTCAATGTAGGACAAGGGCCGGGAAGCTTTTTTGCAACTTCAGGGCCGCATTCCCTTCCAGACAACCTTCTGAGGGGCAGAGGACAGCGGTGGGTGCGGCCAGAGGCAAAAGTGGGTGGAGCAATGGATGTAAATGTTAACCTTTTTTACAGGAGTCTCCTCTTTTCAACCATCACTCCCCCTTCTCCATCCAGGCAAGCATGAAGCATGATCAGAGTTCAAAGGCACGTGCTCGCTAAGCCAAAAATGCTCAAGGAGTGTGTGAAGCCAGGCTGGTGAGGGGGTGCAGCCTGGGGACAGTCTCAAGGGCCATTTGGCGCCTGGACCCAAAATCCCCCTCCCCTGGTGGAAACGGCACTGAACTAGATGGACCAGTGGTCTGGCTCAGGATAAGGAAGCTTTCTGTTAGGCTGTCTCTTAATAGGAAAATAGTGGAGACTGCTGGCTCCAGTGTTAAGTGGGGCAGTGAATCTGCTCCAGGTTTTAATCGGAGCTTTCAAGGATCTGTCCAGCATCATGAAAGCTTGGACTAAAATCATGAGCTGGGGTTGCCTTCTTCACCTGCCAGACATGGGTACGGTTGTCACCCTGAGCTGGAATCCCGACCATACAGGGGCATCGTGCATGCATTCAGCAGGCTTCCTCTCTGCAGAAATGCCCCCACGGCATGGGCAGTGTGGAGGTGGGCCCAGCAGAAGGTGCAAGGGCAGGACCAGCACACGCAGGCCCCACTCGCTTGCCATGCAGCAGAGAGAACCCCTGAATGGACCTTACAGATCTACCTACTCCCCAACCCGCTGAGTAGGCTTGCCAACTGTTGACACCGCCTCTGTTGCTGAGTCTTCTAGCAGCCATTTGACTGGCAGCAATTAAGCAGGTCATTTGTGCTTTCTCTCCATTCTATGAACCAAGGAGGCAAAGTGTGTTTGGGGGGACTGGATGGCTTTTGAGGAAGGGGAGTGCTGGCAGAAACTGGCTGGGGTGATTTTTCTGAACTTTCAGATTGGCTCTGGGAAATTCCCTGAATCTTTCCCTTCCCCCCTCCCCTGGAAAAGTTTGGATAGTTTCCAGGTTAATCTAAGGCAAGGTCTGGAGAGTTCAGTCATCTCTAATCTTAGCTCCTGTTACAACAAAGGAACTTATCCAAGGCAGATGACAGCAGTTTCTGTCTCTCCTCACAGTCTATTCCTGCTCTGTTGATAACTCATTATGGTAAAACCTTCTCTATCTTGATCTCTTCCTTCCTGAGCTGTTAACAGAACTCAGGCATCCTAGCTCTTGATCCTTTCCTTCCCACAAACCCCAGGGATGCTGGGAAAAGGAGGGGGGGGAAGGACTTTGTGCTCTGTTCCACAAAGTCACATGGTGCAATCCTGATTTAAAACCGAGTTCGGGTCAGCAGATATTAGTGTTTAAATATTAAAGTTTCTAGACCTCATGGTTCCTAGAAGAAGCAATCGTTACAGTGTACAATATGCCCATGCTGGGAACCCGAGGGTGGGGGATTGTTAAGTTAATGTCATCACCTAGAGGGCTGCTTTTGGATGTGAAGGTACTGGATTTTTTTTTAAAAAAGAAACTATTGCTGAGCTTTATACTCTCTTCAGTTTTGATGTATGTATGTTAAATGAACAGATTTTTGTTGATTGATTTATTTTTAGAGTTAGGTTGTAGTGATATTATACTTTTCAGTAGATACTATGTTTGTACTGCATTTAGACTGCTTGTTGTGTGAACCGCTTTGAGCACAGATGTATTTGTGGGAAATGAAGCATATAAATAAGTTGACTAAGGCTATGAGTTGATCAGGCTCCCACTCGCGGCGAGCGGTGGGGATAGCAACAGAGGGGGCAGGGCAGGTACACGCACCCCCGCTTGCTCTTCCTTGTGATAGAACATAGGGAGCTGCCTTATGCTGAGTCAGACCATGGGTCCATCTAGCTTAGCACTGTCGACACTGACTGGCAGGGTCTCCCCAGGGTTTCAGGCAGGGGTCTCTCCCAGCCCTACCGGGATATGTTGGCCTCCTACTGGAGTGTGTCATGTCCCCTGCACAGGATGCCCGTGTTGGTCTGAGGAGGACTGTGATTTGGGGCCTCTCCAGATGTCCTTTTTATTGTGCATTCATGATGATTTGTGCTCATGATGGCATTGAGGCAGTTATATGCGATCCTGCTTTTCATACCGTTTGCTCCTGCTAACGTTTTAAGGTAGACATACTGCTTTGTTTCCAATCGGTACATGTTCCATAGCTTCCTGCTGAAATCCTGTAACTTTTTATACCAGAAATGTTCTTGGGGATTTATAAAAAAAAAAAATGTCCTGCTTTTCTTGTGCTGTAGTGCAAGAGTTCCCCTCCAGATGGCAATGGGGAAGCATTGGAGAACAACTAATAATGCAGAATGATATGTGGATGGTCCATGAGGGATGGAAAGATCCATCAATTTCAGTTCTCTCAGTTTCTCATTTCTCCAATCTTAAATTCAGTTCTCCACATTTCGGCAGAATATTGCCCTCCAAAATTCTTTTTAATCCTCATGAAAATTCTTCTGAGGTTTACAGCAAATTTCTTCTAATACACACATTTTCGTATGTAGTTTTGACTAATGTACACATTTTTGCAAGCAATTTATCTTAATATAGTGCATTCTTGTATGTTATTTTCACTAAAACATTCATTTCTCTTCACTTTCTTCTATGTGTCTGTTTAATTGTTTGGTTGGACAATTGCATTTCAAAAGGCAACTAAGCACAAATTTCAAAGGATGGCTGTGTTTCAGTTCTCATATTTTTTTTCAGAAAGTGCAGCTTTGATAAACTTGGCTTTAAATGCAAACGGAATTGAATTTCCCCCTTGTCCCGGTCCCTAGTAGAAATCCACTACTAATGGACTATTCTTGTGTCAATAACATGTTGCAAAATACAAAAGCAAAACACGCACACACACCAGTCGGGAGGCCGGGCAATGTTAGTCTGAGGAGGGCTAGGATTTGAATGATGCACCATTTGCCCCACAAGCACCCCCTCCTAACTGCCCTGGCTCGAGGACATGTCTCTGCCATCATCCTTGGAGTGCGGATGATTTCCCTGCAGCCTCCGTGCTCCAGGACCACACAACTGCAGAACTGGCTGCAGGACCTTTAAATATTACAAATTGCTCTCCCTGAGGAACAGAGTCACTGGAAGGGCCATAGCTCAGTGGTAGGCATCTGATTTGTATGCAGAAGGTTCTTAGTTCAATCCTGGGCATCTCCAGGTAGAATGAAAGGAAGTTTTGTATGGTGTTTTTAAAAAAAATAATATATGCATTTATAGGCATGCTTTACATGAGCCTATAAACGCATGCTTTACATGAGCATATGCATGTTTGGTACACGTTACTTGACTGGAGAACTGCATTGCAAAATTTGGAGAACGTTGAATTTCGAAGGAGGGTTGTGTTTTCGGTTCGTATATCTTTTGGAAAGTGCAAATGTGGTAGGTTTGCCTTCAGTATTAAACTGAATCATGTGTCTGACCCATCGCTGTCATGGGGGAGCTAGAGTTGTGCAGCTAGCCCTTCTCTTCTTTGGTGTAACCCCCAAAAGACGCACACATTTTGGCAAACGGTTGGGCACGTTGCTCAGGAGGCTGGTACCAGACTCGGTGGTACTGTTCCAGCAGCCAGCCTTGGCTCCTCTTTTCCCCCTGCGCTGGGGACCGGCCTGCCTTTTGGACTCTCTTCCAGGCCTTTGTCTCCAGCTCCTCTGTGTCTCTCTTGACCCTCTTGAGAGGATTATCCCGCTATTCAGACCCTAGTTTAGCGGGTAAACTTTTAAACAATGGGACAAAGGCTTGGTGTTATTGGATTGTAGTTAAGCAGGCTTTAGTGAGGAGATAAGAGACTCAAGATGGAAGGATCTGTGTGCCAATAAAGGCTTTTTCATCCTCCTAGATCTTCACAGCCTCTTAGTGGCTGAAAGAGCAGAGGGCAGAGTCCAGAGTGGGGAGGACAATAGCTTTTGTCCTGGCAACTGGATATGCATCAGTCAGGGGGCCATACCCCACAGCACTGATTGAGTGATTGACTGATTTCAACACATTTATAAACTACCTAACATTTTGAACACTATTTTATTATTATTATTTTAAAAGTATCATTTTTTAAAAACCTGCAATATAAGAGTGTATAAAACAAATAAGACAGGAATTAGGGGATTCACACACTTAAAACAGGGTGGGATCTTATGGGTCAGGGAAAGAGTGAGCCAAACGCTAAGTCTTTACAAGACATCTGAAGCGAACTGGCGGCTGCTGCTTCACACAGAGCAGGGGAAATAGATTCATTTTCATAAAAGTAGTTTGTTTACTTTTATATCCTACCTTTCCTCCCCTCCCCATCCACTAGGGCTGTTTCACATATCCATGTGTATCACTCAGTTATTACAAAGGCTTGAACAACAGGTCAAGGATACCATAAGGACAGCCAGACAGTGGTGGCTGGTGGCTCCATGTCAGCGGGGCAAGGGAATCTGCTCCAGGTTTTAGTCTGACATTTCAGAAGCAAG
Source organism: Rhineura floridana (assembly GCF_030035675.1). Classification (NCBI taxonomy): domain Eukaryota; kingdom Metazoa; phylum Chordata; class Lepidosauria; order Squamata; family Rhineuridae; genus Rhineura; species Rhineura floridana. The sequence goes on along the minus strand of NC_084494.1, from coordinate 25,225,668 downwards.
CTCCTTGAAAGTTCAGCCTAAAACATGGAGCAGATTCCCCTGCCCTGCTGACATGGAGCCACCAGCCACCATTGCTGCCTGTACCGTTATATCCAACTCAGTCACTGAGATCATCTGTAGGAGCACTGTTGGTTGTCCTCTGTGTTGGTGAGGCTCATTCTACATTGACATGAAACCAAGCCTATCATGTCATTGACCTAGTCCTGCGGAATGCTCTTCGAATACAGATTCAGCAGGTGCCTTCTGCTTTAACCTCTCAGCGTTTGCTGACAAGGTTTCTAACCAGCCAGGCTTATGCGGACAATTAAGAAAATATGGCCTTTTCTGTAAGAGTTAGCTAGTGATCTGTCATTTTAAAATTTTAGGTGGCTTTTATTGCGGATATATAATTGTTGTCAACTGCTTGGTTGTTTGTTTTTTAAAGAATAAAATTGCAGTGTACAAGTTTTTTTAATAATAATAATTGTGTCTGAGGCAACGGCTAGGAATGATAAGGCTGTGTTTGTAGGATGTGATCTGTGGCTGCCATTCCACCCAACTCATTGTTGGATGTTGCAGTCAATGATCGGGCCCCATCTGTAATATCCATTTAAAGCTGTACCCCTTTAAACCATCATGGCTTTCCCCAAAGGATCCTGGGAACTGTAGTTTGTTAAGGGTGTGGAGAGTTGTTAGGAGCAGTAGTGGGCAGCAAGGCGGCATGAATGGGGCTCCGTTGCTCTCCTGACTTCCGAACATGGCGGGTCGCTGCTGTTGACCCCGGCTCCGACACTCTTGGTGCCATGTGCCACCTTACAACAAGTTCACCACTTCTTGCTCCTTTTCCTCTTGGTCAGCGGCAGCAACCTACCAGATTTAGAAGCTGAAAGGGCAACAGAGCCCCACCTGCGTATGCCGCCTCCCTGGCCGCTACTGGTGAGGAGGCCCCTATTCCCAGAGCTGAAATTCCCAGAGCTCAGCACCCCAGATAAACTACAGTTTCCAGGATTCTTTGAGGGAAGCCATGACCAAGAGGTATAAATGAGTGCTTTAAATGTATAGCACAGATGGGGCCTGAGTGAGAAATGTATCCTTAACTGCTGTGGGTTCTTCTCAGGCCCGGTGCCAGCGGGCGGCAAGGTCGGGCACTGGCTGGGGCTGAAAGGGTGGAGCTCACACTCCATGGTCCCCGCCAGCATTGGGTCGCAGGCTGTAACCGGACGGTGGTGCAGATTGCAGAGCGAGAGCCAACACCCCACACACACACATGCGCAGCTAGCACATGCTTAAATACACCCTTTTGCACCACTTCACGTGTCAGTGCACCTGCCTGCCATGACCAAGATGATGACAGGTGCACTGACATACCAGGTGGCATGACCAGGTGTATTTAAGTGCATGCACGCATGCTCTCACACACAGAGGAGAGGCAAGGGCCCACAGTGGGCTGGTGCCAGCCCTGGCTCTTTTTCCAGTCCCTCCATATTGTGCAAATCTGGAGACAGAGACATAAATAGACAGCTCTCCAGAATGCCATATTTCCTCAACCCATTTTAAAATATGGCCTTAAAGCCCTGAAATGTGGGCATTCCAGTAGTAAACTAGGGTCCCTTGAATTGTATACCTTAGAACTGGCTTTAAAAACAACAACTGAAAACACGGGCTACAAAAGGGTGTAAGGGGCTACTTAGTAGATAGGGACCATTATCAAAAATATTCTTCTCTGTGTTTTAAGAATCTCCTCCCTGCCATATCATACCAAGCTACCCCAGTAAAAGAATGCGGACCCAGAACACATTTTGAACAGACAAACAAGTGTTCCGTTTGTCTTGTCAGTCCCAGGACAACCCTGTTAGGGTGATCAGACCGACTTCTAGATAGGCCTAGAACAAGCTTCTCCAACTGGGGGCCGTCCAGATGGTTTGGACTACAACTCCCATCATCCCTGGCCATTGGCCGTGCTGCCTAGGGATGATGGGAGTTGGAATCCAACAACATCTGGAAGGTGCCGGGCTGGGGAAGGCTGGCCTGAAACACTGAGGATTACATAGGTTCACTCTGCAATAACAAGCTTTATATGGATCAACAGTCTCTGGGGAAATGTCTCGAAAATATCTGTTTAAACATCTCTTGTTTTTTTAATGGTCAATTGAGCACAAAACCACAGGCTATTCAACGGAGCATGAGATACTCAGCAAACAAGCCCAGCAAGTCTCCTTTAGATATCTTTATACACAGCTGTTAAAAAAGGAGATCCCCTAAATATTGCAATGGGGAAGCATAAAACCATCAGAAGAGTCCCTGCTGGATCTGATGAAAGGGTCATCTAGTCCAGCATCCTGTTTCCCACAATGGCCAACCTGAAGCCTCTGGAAAGCCCACAAGCAGGACATGAGGGCAATATCTCGAGGTAATATGCCACCAACCTGACAAGGAATATAGGAAGCTGCCTTATACTGAGTCAGGCCATTGGTCTGTCAAGCTCAGTATTGTCTACACTGACTGGCAGGGGCTCTCCAGGGTTTCAGGCAGGAAGTGTCTCCCAGCCCTACCCGGAGATGCTGGGGATTGAACCTGGGACCTTCCACATGCAAAGCAGGGGCTCTGCCACTGAGCTACGGCCCACTCTCCCTAATAAATGTATTTATTACATTTATCCTATCCTGCCTTTCCTCCCAAAGTAAGCATGGAAAATAAGCATTAGTACCCTTTTCCTCTATGGGTTTGTGTAATCCCATTTTATTTATTTATTGTCACACTGATATCCCACCTTTCCTCCAAGGAGCTCAAGGCGGCACACATAGTTCTCCTCCTCTCCATTTCTATCCACATAACAATCCTGTGTGGTAGGTTAGGCTGAGAGACTGTCGCTGGCCCAAGGTCACCAGTGAGCTTTATGGCTGAATTAGAGAGGGATTTGAACCCTGCTGTCCCAGGTCCTAGTCCAGCACTCTAACCACTATATCAGACGAACTGTCTTTACAAAAGCCACCTAAATTGGTGGCCATCACTGACATCCTCTACCGCACCTGAAACTGACCACACGGGGACCACACAGCGCACATGTCCACCAAGACCAAAACTGCAACAGATCCCATTTTCATATCACAGAATTGAGCGTACATGCATATGTATGTGTGGGCCACCACCGGGCTGTCAGTATTTTGCAGGAGGGATTGAAGTGCGTATTGGAAATTTAGGTAGTTAAAGAGGAATAAAGCACTCTGTTGTTCTAACGCAACAAATCCACTTTTTAAAGGGGGGAGTTTTTTGCAGTTAGGAAAGGGATGGGGAAAATATGGGATGGATGGATGATTAATGGGAAGATGCACAAACACTCCACAAGCAAATCAGGATGAATGGTCATTGTTGTATAACCTCCCCGCAAACAAATCAGAATGAATGTTCAATAAAGGCTGGACATTGTCTAATCTCCACGTAAGCTTTGTGCAAGCGAATCAGGATGAAAACAGAATAAACAGGTTGTCTGGAGGAGCTCATGGTCTCTGGAGCAGCAATATTGGTCAGTTTCACTGCCTGCACACAGGTGAGGAGTTGAGATCAGCCACAGCTCTCTGGGCATGTGTACAAACCTTGAAACCTATTTGCATAATGCCCTCTTATGAAACATGACACTCTTGCTGCATGAACATGTTATGGACTGTTAAGAATATCAGCCATTAGTCCTAAGCAAAGCTGCTCCGGGAATTTCAATGAAGTGTGAACTTTAAACCCTTAGAATAAACAAAATAACAGAATAAATGTAATGGGATCATTTTGTTTATTTAAACAGTTTATATACTGCTTATTATTGGGGGGGCAGCTCTCTAACGGTTGTTTCCAACACAATTCTACTCAGAGAGACCCACTGAAATTAAAAGATCTAAGTTAGTCTTGTCCTTTCATTTCAGTAGTTCTTCTCTGAGTATGCAATGGAGAAAACCCCAAGAGTTTCGCAATATATCTTAAAACATAATGCAGACAAAATGGGCAGCATGTAGCCTTTAAAAAAAATCTTCATTATAGAACACAATTAACTGCTAAGTAGGGCATCCTCTTAAAACATCAGAGTAAAACATTGCACATGAATCCAGATTTTCTAGCAACATAACTAATAGCTACACAAAATAGCTTCCTAAAACATCAGAGCAAAACATTACAAATGAAAACCAACTGCAAAAAAAAGAAAAGAAATACAACGAAAACTCCACATTGCGTTATTGGGATAGACAGCATCATGGGCTGTACTACTTTATATACGCATGCTCTGTCTTCCCCCAGCGCCTAGCCCTTCCCTGCAGTCTTAGTGATGACTGCATCCTATTTCCACCCAAAGCGGCGATATGCCCTAGAGCAGCCTTTCCCAACCAGTGTGCCTCCAGATGGTGTTGGACCACAACTCCCATCTTTCCTGATCGTTGGCCATGCTGGCTGAGGCTGATGGGAGTTGTGGTCCAACAACATCCGGAGGCACACTGGTTGGGAACGGCTGCCCTAGAGGATGCACTGATTGACTTGCACATGCACGTGCGCACACACACACACTCACATGCATGCCGTCTAAAGTTGTCTTTAATGCATTTGCCTAGAGCCGCGGGAGGGGGGAGCTGAAGAAAGCATTCGACGGTGGGAACATGGAGTGGAAACAGAGGCTTCCTCGGCTGAAGGGCATGTGCAGAGCTCACCAAACCCACACCTCAGCAGTCTGTGGCAGGGAGATAAGGCAATGCCAGGGACCCAGTGAGGCTGCTGCTTTGCCTCAAAAAATCAAAATGTTCTTTGTCAGCTTTCATCCCCCCTTCCTGCTCCCCCACTTTCTCTCAGGTCTCTCTCAGTGCATTCCTGGCTTTTGCCCTTTCTCATATAAAATGATGCACAGCATGGAGAAAGCAGATCGAGAGAAGTTTTTCTCCCTCTCATAAAATTTGTGGGCATCCAATGAAGATGAATGTTGGAAGTTTCAGGACAGACAAAAGAAAGTACTTCTTCAAGCAGCGTGTAGTTAAACTATGGAATTTGATGCCCCAAGAGGCAGTGATGGCCACCAGCTCGGATGGCTTGAAAAGAGGATTAGACATGGGGGGATAAGGCTATCAATGGCTACTAGCCATGATGGCTATGTTCTGCCACCGTGATCAGAGGCAGCATGCAGCAAGCTTCTGAGGACCAGTTGCTGGAAAACTGCAGGAAGGGAGAGTGCTCTTGCACTCAAGGCCTGCTTGCAGGCTTCCCGTTGGCATCTGGTTGGCCACTGTGAGAGCAGGATGTTGGAGTAGATGGCCCACTGGCCAAATCCAGCAGGGCTCTTCTTATGGTGTTATGTTAAATGGAGAGAGACTAAACATTTACCAACCAGGTATTACCAACCTGGTAATACCAGGAGGAATGGTTTGGGGACAGGTTTTTTTTTACACAGGAAGATAAACTACTGAACTACAGCTCCTACAATAGGGATCTGCCTACTGAGTCAGACCATTGGTCCCTGTATGTCAGTATTGTCGACGCTGACTGGCAGCAGCTCTTTGGGGTTTCATATAAGCATCTTTCTCAGACCCACCTGGACCGACTGGAATGGGCTACCTTAGGCAAGGTGTGCCATTTTTCAATTCTCTCCTGCATTAACATTAAAAATAAAAACCTACAAGCAGATAATTAACGCACTGTGGAGAATGTGTCCTGAGCTAGACTTGGACTATCAACAACAGCTATATGTTTTTAGCCTCAGTTGTAAAATATATGGCGGTAGTATAATTCCTGCTATTTCTGACATTCAGACTGTGAGCGATGATCCTTATTTAGCCAAAAAGTATCACCCAAATGCAAGAAGGAGGTATCAGCAGGCTTGAGGGAGCTCTGAGGTTTGTAGAAGAACAAAAATTCTTTAGAGGAGGAAATTCTAATGGGAGGAACCCAAGACAGTCCAATGTGGATTAAGCTGCACAGCAGGCATGGAACCCTGACTAAGGGGGGGAAATCCTGGAAAACTGGGAATGAAGTGGCTGGGACCCTAAACATTTTGTTGCAGGTCCCACTTGTACCTCTGAATACCAGACACTCAGGACAAAATAACAGGGTAAAAAATGTCATTTTGTATCCTACTTGTGCACTTCCAAAGGCATCTGATTGGCCAGTGTTGGAGGTGGAGTTGTCTAGATAGATCATTGGTCTGATGCAGCAAATCAATTCTTTTGAATCGGCTCTAAATTGGCACCCCACAAGACCCTAAAACCCTGGCTCTCTGCTTGACTTAACCATCTTGGTGTTGTCATTTTCTCCCCAGGGTTGGCGGCCTATTTCTTCCAACAGCCCATGGACCAAGTGATTGTATCCAGACAGTCGGTGACGCTGGCCTGCGTGGTTATGGGCTACCGGGGGATGGTTCAGTGGACCAAGGATGGGCTGGCCTTGGGGGGAGAAAGAGACCTACCTGGTACGTTCATCATGGTATATTGGAAGGGGAGTGGAGGAGTGCATGGAGTATGTGGCTAGAGACAAGTCAACCAGAGGCCAAAGTACTGATCCATCACTGTTAGTTCTAGCAGCAATTAGTCACTGCAGTAACCCAGTACAAGTCTAGGGGACGCTGAGCTGCATCGTTCATCCTGGGTCCTGTGAACTAACCCTGTGCAACATCTCGCTCCCTCCGTACCACAGGCTGGTCCCGCTACTCCATTGTTGGAGACGCCTCAGCTGGGCAGCACAACTTGCGGATTGACTACGCTGAGCTGGACGATGATGCTGTCTATGAATGCCAGGCCACACAGGCAGCGCTGAGATCCCAGCGGGCCAAGCTTACTGTACTCAGTGAGTTTTCTTCTTTCTCCCTCCCTCCTGCTGACTGCTTCACCTTGATGGCCTTCCCCTGCTTCTCCCCTGTTTGAACAGGCTCGAGACTGCTTAAAATCCAGAGTTCTTTTTTAAAACCCCAAACTGTTTTTCCAAAGATGACAATCCTAGCAAATATATGATGAGAGTAAAAAATATATATATTCCTGCATCCAATTCTAGCTTCTGGCAAGACTTGCTGGCTTTCCTGCTAATCCATGAATGTGTCTTGGCAACATACATTGAGCTGGTGGATATGTTGTTGTGACAGCCCATCCGTGCAGAGCCACAGAGGCCTCCAAAAGCAACCAGACCAGGCCCAGGTGGAATGTTGCACAAATCTGTGCAAATTTCAGTTTCTTTCCATTTCTCTTTTTTCCAGACTTAAATTTAGTTCCCACATTTCTGCAGCAATTTGAGAATTTTAAAAAAAAATCCTCATGAAAATGCATCAGCATTTCAGTGTGAATTTCTCTTAATAAACACATTTTTATGTCACTTTGTCAAATGCACACATTTTTGCAAGCAATTTTCCCTAACATAATGCCTTTTTACATGTTTTTTTCACCAATACATGCATTTGTATGCCTACTTTACAGTAGGGCTCCGCTAATATGGCGGGTTAGGGACCAGGCCCCCGGCGTAAAGTGGAAATCGCCATAAAGCGGAACCCATTGACTATAATGGGCCACATCGCACGAAAATGACGTGAAAATGTCGCAAAACGCCGTAAAAGTGCAAAATCGGTTTTACAACGGGGAATTTCCCCGAATTGAAAGCTGCCGCATGAGAGGAAATCCGCAAAACGGAACGCCGGTAAATGGGGCCCTACTGTACCTTAATATATATCTCTTCCTTCCAGTCCCTCCCAACGACCCTGAGATCCACAACGGCCCCATCGTGCACGTCATCTCCAACATTCCCTACAACCTTTCATGCCGTGCTGCCGGAGCCAAGCCAGCCGCCGAGATCAGTTGGTACCGTGATGGGCAACGGCAAGAGTCTGCCCTGTACTCCAAGGTGAGGCTGTGTCCGGTGTTGGCAAGAGTTGGGCAAAGAAAGAAGTGGGTTGGAAAGCAGGATGGGGAGTCTGATTGCTATCCAGGTAAGCCTGGCTCAACGTCTAGCACCCACCCTTCATCCAACAAGATCTGGGTTGTCAGGCCATGTCATCATCTCACTTGGTTGTTGTATTCACACATTCAGAAATAGCTGTATTCACACATTCACAAAAAGATGTTTTGATCGCTTTTTTAAGTAACGTTTTTGAAGATGTTTTGTTTTAATGTGTTTTAAAGTTTGTTTGTATGATGTTTTAATGTTTTTAGTGCTTCTGTTTGCCACCCTGGGCTCCTACTGGGAGGAAGGGCTGGATATAATAGTAATAATAACAACAACAACAACAATAATAATAAAATAGTTGCCTTTTTGTGCGTAATCAGCTGCTTGTCAGGTGTTTGGAAAGTACTGTGGACAGGGCTGATCAAGCCCTTGGAACCGCCTCCCCCCACCCCCAGGGGTCAGCTTTGACAGGTCTCAATTACCCAACCTCATTGAGATGTCAGATGGTTGACAGGTGGTTGGCCTTGTCCATCTCATCAAAGTTGGCCCATGCGGGTGGAGAGAGATGAAGATCTGGCCCACCAGGCCAAAAATGATTGCCCGCTCCTAGTTTACATGTATGCTGAGAAAAATAAAAGGCGAGCATTGGATGGGTGAAGAGGCCCTAGCTCAAGAGAATGGCTATCCCAGGAAATACTGAGCACCTAAACACCTCTCCTTTCTCTCCTGCAGGCCCTGATGGATGACGGCAAGCGGGAAGTGGCTGTCAGCACCCTCCTCTTGACCCCCAGCAGCAGGGACATGGGTAGCTTGTTCACCTGCCGAGTCAGCAACCCAGCAGCCCCAGCTGGGAAGCAAACCACAGTCACCCTCAATGTGCAATGTGAGTCCACTGGGTTGAGGACCTTCTGGGAAGGGCCGCAGCTCAGTGGTAGAGCATCTGCCTCACACTCAGAAGGTCCAAGGTTCAATCCCCGGCTTTTTCAAGTAGGGCTGGGAGAGCCTCCTGTCGGAAAACCTGGACAGGCACTGCTGGTAGCGCAGCCAGTACTGCTCCGATTCAGTATAAGGCAATTTTGTACGTTCCTGTGTTGAAGATGAGGGTGGAAAGGGAACGGAGATGTCAAACACCATGGCTGGCTTTGTGGCACGAGCCACATAGGAAGCTGAGCAAGATTCATCGGTCCATCTAGCTCCATATTATCTGCACTGACTTGCAGCGGCTCTTCAGGGTTTCAGGCACAAGTCTCTCCCAGCCCTACCTGAAGATGCCGGGGATTGAACCTGGGCCCTTCCATGTGCAAGATTTAACAGAGCAGGCTGTGAACCCGGGGGAAAATAGCTGTGCAGCTGAGTTTGAAATGTGAGGATAAACTGTTTTTTCTTTTTTAAATAGTGCCTGAAGGGAAAGTATGCTTTTAAAAAAATTATAATTGCAGGGATAAAGTGGGGTGACCCCCATCCACGTATGCCATGCTGAATTCAGCAGTGGAAGGCTGGGATATAAATGGTAATTTCCCAATCCATTTTTCTTTTCTGACGTGTCCTTTTTAGGTTGCAGACCTGAGGGCAGAAACCATCCTGGTGTTACTGACCTGTAAGCTACCGTGGGGGCCTTTTTGGCTAAAAAGCAGCGTAATCTTTTTTTTTTTTTAGTAGGGGCTATCCTACTGTTCTCACAACAACCTTGTGAGGTGCATCAAGCTGACACCAGTGAGCAACTTACAGAGTCAATACCAATGGGGGTGTTTGGTTGTATAAATATGCCACTATTTGTGTGTGTGTGTGTGTGTGTGTGTGTGCGCGCGCGCCCTGGACATGAGTTAACAACCTCAGAGCTATACTATTATTATAAGTACAGGGTGGGTTTTTTTAATGTTAAAAAAAAAACGTACCAGAGGCCTAGGTCACCATGGGGTGGCTCCAAGACTTGGAGACAAACTTAAAGCTTTGATGTACCACATAAGCAGTGCTCTTTACAACTTGTCCTGGCTTAAGGATTCTGAAAGTGTGGCACCTGATCTACTTGGGAGGCACAGAAAACCTGGAGAAGCAAGCTGTGTGAAATTCTAGCTACCTGCCCTATCAGCATAGCTGACTGTACACAGATGCAACAGCTAACTGACAACACATAGGTGGATAACAAGGGATCCAAGCAGATGTAGAGATAGACAGTAAAGGATCCAAGTTGATGCATTTTTATTTATTACATCCCACCCTTCCTCCAAGGAGCTCAAGGTGGTGTACATGATCCTCCTTTCCCCATTTGATCCGCACAGCAACCCTGTGAAGGAGGTTAGGCTGAGAGGCAGTGACTGGCCCAAGGTCACCCAGTGAGCTTCATGGCTGAGTGGAGATTTGAACACTGGTCCTCCCAGGTCATAGTCCAACCCCCTAACCACCAATTTTTGGTCGGGGGGGGAGTACCATGTTACAGTTTGAGATTGAGGTCTTAAGGAGATGGACTTGTGAAGGAAATTGTCTTATACCGAGTCAGGCCACTGGTCCATCTAGCTCAGTATTTTGACACTGACTGGCAGTGGCTGTGCAGAATTTCAGGCAGGGGTCTCTCCCAGCCCTACCAGGAGATGCCAAGAATTGACTTTGGGATCTTCTGCATGCAAAGCAGGTGCTCTACCACTAAGCTACAGCCCTTCTCAATGAAGTAAACATTACCTTTTAGGGATCCTTCCACTGGGGTCTTTATACTAAGGAAAATAATTTTTCAGCATTTCACCCATTCCTTGCCTCTGCTTTGCAGATCCTCCCGTTGTAATGCTGTCGGTGCAGCCGCAAACTGTCCCCGAAGGTGGCAAAGTGAGCTTCCTCTGCACAGCCACCTCCAACCCTGAAGTGACAGGCTACAGGTAAGGAGGGTTTGACGAATGGGAGAGCCTTATCCTCCAGAGATCATACAGCAGCAAGGATGTGGCTGGGGTGCCCTCTAATGGCAACACTGGGGGTTGCATGCTCATGATGCTTGCCCAATTAGGAGGAGAAGAAAGTATCTCTGCTTTCTTTGGCTGGGGTTCTTCCCCTCTCTTCTCCCTTCCCGTGATTTAAAAGAAAAGGAGGTCCCTGCCGGATCAGACCAAGGGCCAAACTAGTCCAGCACCTTGATTCCCACAGTGTCCAACCAGGAAGCCCACAAGCAGGACATGGGGGGCAATTAGCCCACTCCTGCTGGGGTTCCCCGCAGCTGTCATTCAGAGATGTGCTCTCTCTCTTAGTGGCAGCTGGTGCTCCATGTCGGTGGGGCAGCGGAATCTGCACCTTGAACAGCACCTTGAAAGTTTGGACTAAAACTCGGAGTGGATTCCAATGTCCCACTGACATGGAGCCACCAGCCACAACTGCTCCCTCCAATCCTGGAGTTAGCATACAGCCATCATGGCTACCAGCCGTCGTTAGCCTTATCCTCCCAGGAATAGCTGTGGCAGAGCACAACCTAGTAGCCACTGATAGCCTTGTCCTCCATTCATTTGCCTAATCCATCTAAGTGGGTGGCCAAAAGCCCATCTTGTGGCAGAGAATCCCATAGTTTAACTATATACTATGTGAGGAAGTCCTTTTTTCCCATCCTGAATCTTCCACCTTTCAGCTTTTTTGGATGGCCCCCAGATCCTAGTGTGATGAGAGAGGGAGAAAAACAACTGTTCACTTTCTCTGCACCATGCATGCTTCCATATATCTTTTTTTAGGTCCCACCCTTACTCTCTGGTATTCTAAACTACATTGTCATGTTTCCATCTAGGGCAGGGATAGGGCACCTTTATGAACCAGCAGGCCTCCTCTTCACCTTGCCCCATCCCAGCAGGCTACCTTTGACAGGTGGGTGGAACCCCCCATCTGTCAACCATCTGACGTCAGGTTGGCATCAGGTGATTGACAGGTAGGTTATTGCGCCCATCTGTCAAAGATGGCCCACTGGGGTAGGTGGGGGGAGATACTGCACAAAACAAGACTGAACTCCCCGCACATCAGCTGATGCGCAGGAGGTTCAATACTGCAGCTTTCCAGCTCTGGGCAGTGGCTGACACACGCGAACCAGGCAAGATTGAACTTCCACGCATCCGCTGATATGCAGGAGGTTCAGTCCTGCTTTCTGCAGGGTTTGGGCACTGGGAAATGGCTGGCACACCCGAACCAAGCAGGACTGAACTCCCATGCATTAGCTAACATGTGGGAAGCTCACTCCTGCTTTCTGCAGCCATGTCTCTACCTGTCCTACACTGACATCATGTATGGCATTAAGTGTGGGGCAGGTGGGCATGGCCTCACAAGCCATATGGGGGGGCCTGGTGGGCCAAATTCCGCCCATGGGTCAGAGGTTCCCCACCCCTGGCATAGGGGAACCTTTCTTCACAAGAGATCCCTCGAGTCAGTCAAACTCTCCTAAGATCACACATCGCTTCACAGATGGGCTAAAGGAGGCGTACCCATTCCGGAGGCGAATGGCGACAGCTACGAGGCAACGGTGGATCAGTCCTTTTTCACAGAGCCTGTGTCGTGTGAAGTGTCAAATGCTGTGGGGAGCACCAATGTCAGCACGCTGGTGGATGTGCATTGTGAGTAAAGGTGGCAACTCCAGCTCCTGCGATAGGGCGGAGCTCAGTGGCAAAGCATCTGCTTTGCGAGAAGATCCCCAGCACTTCAAAGGATCAAAGTGACCTCTGCACTTGAAAGGATCAAAGTAGTAGGATGATGGCAAAGGCTGCCCCTGGCAGTAAGAGCGAACAGTACTGGGCCAGATGAACAAATAGTGTCGGTACCTCCTTTGGCACCTGCGAAAAGTCTCAGTAAATAATTAGGGTTGCCAGGTTCATGGCCTGAGACTGACCCTGTATCTTTAGGAGAAGAGAAAGTCAGCCAAGTGCAGGTGTTCTTGCAACACTGTAATGAGAAAAACCACAAGGTAGAATTCTCCCCACTGCACAACTTTGAAAGATACAGAAGACCTCTTGGTTACCGGGCCCGGCCTCCAAGAGGTCTTCTGTATCTTTAAAAGTTGTGCAGGGAGAAGGGAGAATCCCACCTTGTGGTTTTTCCCATTACACTGTTGCAAGAACACCTGCATTTGGCTGACTTTCTCTTCTCCTAAAGATACAGGATCAGTCTCAGGCCATGAACCTGGCAACCCTAGTAAATATCCCTTCAAAAATACACAATACATGAAAGACCTTTGCTCTTCCCAATGAGCAGTGGCTGAGCCTCTCATAGGAGCCTCCACAGCAGCCATTTACTTGTGACTGCCACCAGCACTGTCTCTGCAGTCCAAATGTGCTCACTGGCTCAAAAAGATAGCTGATGACCTTGTGGTTTGACCTCTTATAAGGTAGCTTCCTGTGTCTGAAGTCGGGCAGGGGGTCTCCAAGGCTTATCCTGCTGTGGAATTAGGGTGTATCCCATGATCAAGCCTTCTCAAGGTGATGCTATGCTAGCGGGTGGAGACACTGTCTCCTTCAGCTTGCAAAAGGGTATTTTGATGGGCTGGTCCCGGGCTGTGTGTGTGAAAAGAACTGAAGGGGAACCTTGCTCAGTTGACTGCCTCAGTTCTGCTCACAAAAATTCAAGCAGGGGGCTCATACATTAGTCAAGCACCAGCTTTACATTCTCACCCCACCCCTAATTTATACAGTGATGCTCAAAGCATCTCCTTGTCATAATTCTTACACAATCTCTGCAAGGTCCCACTGCCAGTGTTATTATCCCCATTTTGCAGATGGGGAGACTGAGGACGAGAGAGAGCTACTCTGCTCAATTAGCTCTCAGCAACCCTTTCCCTCCCTCTTTCTTTCCGCAGTTGGGCCCCGCCTTGTCTCTCAGCCGAAACCCCTCACTGTTGATGTTGGGGCAGATGCTTCTTTCACCTGTACCTGGACTGGGAATCCACCTCTCACCCTGGCCTGGACCAAGAGGGGATCTAGTGTGGTAAGTGGAGCTTTAGCCATTGATTATGGTTTTTATTATATATTATTATATTGATTACACCTGGAGTCCAGCAACTGATATTCAGAAGCCTCTGACCGTAGAGGTAAAGCATAACCATCATGGCTAGTCACCACCGATAGCTTTATCCTTCATGTATTTGTCTGATCCTCTTTTGTGTGTGTGTGTGTGGACCGCCTTCAAGTCGATCCCGACTTATGGCGACCTTATGAAGAGGGTTTTCATGGTAAGCGGCATTCAGAAGGGGTTTACCATTGCCTTCCTCTGAGGCTGAGAGGCAGTGACTGGCCCAAGGTCACCCAGGGAGCTTCATGGCTGTGTGGGGATTCGAACCCTGGTCTCCCAGGTCATAGTCCAACACCTTAACCACTACACCACACTGGCTCTAAATCCTCTTTTAAAGCCATCCAAGTTGGTATCCATGGCTGCCTCCTGTTAAACATTTGGGATTAAAAAATAAATAAATCTCAGGAGTCCATCTCCCACCACTGCCTGAAAAGACAGAGAGGAGGGGGTGGTGAGAAGGGAGGGAGGAAAGAAAGGCCCCGCCCACTTTGGTTGTGCCCCCCACGCAGAGCTTGGAAAAGTTACTTTTTTGAACTACAACTCCCATCAGCCCCAGCCAGCATCTGGCTGGGGCTGATGGGAGTTGTAGTTCAAAAAAGTAACTTTTCCAAGCTCTGCCCCCACCCATCACCAGCATGCAGCCTGTGGGAATGCGGTCCTCGACGGGAGAGAGGCCCCTGCTGCTGCTGTAAAGACTCCGTTGGTCTGAAGAGACCCACAGCCAGGCCAACTTGTACCGACAGGTGCTGAGCAACGGCAACACTCTGCACCTCAAGGCGGTGACGCAGGAGGACGCCGGCATCTACGTCTGCAAAGCCATCGTGCCACGCATTGGCGTGGCGGAGAAGGAGGTGACGCTGGCTGTGAATGGTGAGGGGCCCGGGCTTCCATTGGGGCTGAGTGGCATGGTGGGGCTGGCAAATCTGTTAAAGGAGGCATGGCACAGAGGGGGCTGGGACCATAGCAATTCCCCCCCGCCCCATACCCCAATTTATATGGGGAAACACAGGAAGCTGCCTTACACTGAGTCAGTGTTTTGGGTCCATCCCGCTCAGCATTGTCTACACTGACTGACAGCGGCCTTCCAGGATTTCAGGCAAGGGACATTCCCATCCCTGCTGGCCGCTGAACCAGGAACGTTCTGCAGGCAAGGTGGATGCTCTGTCGCTGAGCTATGGCCCTTTCCCCAGAAAGATTGGGGGAACCTTGATGAAATCCACATACATTTCCACCTGAAACCCTCCCATTTTAATCAAATCCTAACCTGCTCCTGGAACCTTCTAAAACAGCAGCTGAGGTTGATAACGTGTGTGTCTGATGGAACAAAAGGTACCAGGCTCAGGGTCCCTTGAGCCCCCCCCCCCCGTAATGAACACCGCCCTGATTGTGCCCTCATTTCCAGGTCCTCCTATTATCAGCGCAGAACCGAGCCAGCAGACTGCGGTGGGGACGAAGGCACGGCTTGAGTGCTTAGTGGGGAGCGTCCCACCCCCCGACAGGATAGTAAGTGCTCCAATTGTTGTTGTTGTGTGCCTTCGAGTCGATTATGAATTAAAGTGACCCTATGAATCAGTGACTTCCAATTGCATCTGTCGTGAACCACCCTGTTCAGCTCTTGTAAGTTCAGGTCTGCGGCTTCCTTTATGGAATCAATCCATCTCTTGTTTGGTCTTCCTCTTTTTCTACTCCCTTCTGTTTTTCCCAGCATTATCATTTTTCCAGTGAATCATGTCTTCTAAGCCTGTCCAAACCTGCTTTCCCTCTTATTTTACCCAGGGCTGTGTGCAGTTTTCGATTATACTTCACAAGCTCAGCTATTAGCGTTGGGGCATAGGATGCTGGAAATCTCTGTTTTTAAATCAAGAATATGCCAGTTTCTAGCCTTGAAGATGTATATAATGTTACATAGACATAAAGGGTGTCGGATAGCTGTTCTTAAACCATGCATGTATTACTATTGTTAATTTTTTTGCTGCCACTCGTGGGGCAAGGTGTGAAAACAATTGTTTTCGCCATAGTTTCAGGTTGAACTGGGTGGTTTATTATATATTTGTTGCAAGTATTTATAGCTTACCTTTCAGCTTTTTTAAAAAAAACCCACAATGCTCAGGGCTGCTCACAACACTTTAAAACAACCAAGTAACACATCATAAAAATACAAAACACATCAAATCAGAGACGAGTCGCAGCAGATAAACCAGCCTTAAAAATAAGGACTGGTTCAATATACTCTTCATTCAACTTGTTCTCTACAAAGCATGTGCTCTACCATTGAATTACAGCCCTTCCCCAGCCATGGTGTTCTAAATGTGGCTTTATGGTCGCTCTGAGCTGAACAAATCCTGAGCAGAATCTCCAGTTGAGGGTATGGGGTCTCAGCAGACACAGCATCATCCTTTGCCCCTTTCAGCAGAGAAAGAGTGAATTGTGCAAAATAAGCAGCTCACTGTGTAAAAGTTGCTTAATTTGCAGGATTTATATGGGTCACTAAATTCAGCTTTCCTTACCCCAGAATCCTGATGTTTCTAGCCCAGAGCACACAATGTTCTGGGCTTTTAATTTCTCCCTGACCAACTAGATGAGGCAGCAGCAGATCTATGACTAGCGCTCTCATGGGATTTCTTCTAAATCATTAAATGCAGCCACAGAGAGAGGCCCAGTTCAGATCCAAGGCTTTGTGGGGTTAACTAAGGTGTGGGGAACCTTTGGCCCTCCAGACATTGCCAAACCACAACTCCCATCATCTCTGGCCATTGACCATGCTTGCTAGGGCTGATGGGAGTAGTAGTTTGGTATCTGGAAAGCCAAAGGTTCCCTACACCTGTGTTTCAACCTTTTCCTGGTTGAAATCCCTCTCTCCCTGCCAAAAGAAAAAGCTAGCCCATGGGTCAAAACATACAGGTGCCATGTGGGAGAAATTCAAATCATTTTGCATTTAAAGCCAAATCTATCAAATCCGCACTTTCCGAAACAATATGAGAACCAAAACACAGCCATCCTTCAAAATTTGCATTTATCCAAATTTTGCAATGCAGTTCTCCAACCAACCAATATCTACAAAATTGCATATATTGAATATATTAGTGAAAATAATATTTTAGAATTATATTAGAAGTTGTTTGCAAAAATGTGTACGTTATTCAGAACTGCATACAAAAATGTGTTCATTAGGAGATTTTTGCACGAAAATGCTGAAGAATTTTCATGAGGATTTTTTTAAAAATTGCAAATTGTTGCAGAAATGTGGAGAACTGAATTTAAGATTGGAAAAATGAGAAACTGAGAGAACCAAAACTGACAGATCCTTCCATTCCTAGTTCTATGGTATCTGTGGGGCAAATCGTTTAGGGGGTATGTGTGATATACAGCTGAGAGCAGAGCTTGGAAAAGTTACTTTTTTGAACTACAACTCCCATCAGCCCAATCCAGTGGCCATGCTGCCTGGGGCTGATGGGAGCTGTAGTTCAACAAAGTAACTTTTCCAAACCCTGGCTGAGAGAATGGCATGGAGGGGAAAAGGCTAATCCCCCTCCTCCAGTCCCCATCTGAATCAGGATTCCATGTGGGAGACCCCATTTGGGCTGCAGAAATGTAGCACTGTGTTTCAAACTTGTCTGGAAATGGCAATTCCCTCCCCCATCTCAAACGTTTTTGAGATGCTGGGGTTCTTCTTTTAAAAAAAAATAAAAGGGAGGACCCTGCATTCTTGCAAGTCAGTGAATGACACAGTTTAGAACCATTCACAAGGCAGAGCAAAGGTTTATTGACTTTGTTTCTTCTGCCACGTCGAAATATTCACGGCAGGCTCAGCAACTTGCAACTTTAAATCAATCTGCAAGGTGCCCGTTGACATTTGGTGAGCTGTTTGTGGGCCATGGCTGACTGTGCAGATTTGATTATTGCTCCACCCATTCCATCTGAGATGCAAACAGATAATATAGATCTGCAGTAGCGCAGACAAAATGAGCAGACTTTTGCATGATCTTTTTTAAACAGTGCACACAATCAGATTTGTGCATGGTGATTCTTTTGAATGGTACACATGATCAGTCGGCCACAAGGTGGAGTACATGCCACATGGAGTGTTGCTATTTTTGTATAGGAGCTTCCATGTGACAGCTGTCACATATGCGCTGACTCTGGGTCATCCGTCTCTCTGCCCTTCTAAGATATACCGCAAAAATGATCTATATATTTTTAGCAACTGAAGACAATATTGTCACAGTGCCAAGCCAGCTTTTGTTTTCACTCCCCACTCTTGCTTTCCTCAACATTCAGCCTGATGAGTTCAGGCGGACACAAAAGCTCGCTCACTATTTTGTGATGTTTTGGTTGGTCGTAATAAAGGAGCTTTGGAATTTTGCAAAATAAAAGCATGGCAGTTAGACCCTGAGTCACGCATGTGCCAGTGGAACCTACCTCGTCTTCTGCTTGGCTCATTTGGTGGATTTCTCTCTAAGGAAAGGTGGTTCTTTGGCATGCAGAGGTGACATCATTCTCCCTGTTGTAGAATCAGTGGTGGCGTTTCATTCCTGCCTGTCCCCATTCTACTACATCACTACTGGTCCACGGCCTTGATATTTTTCTCTTTCCCCTTGTCCCAGGCCTGGACGTGGGGTGATTGGGTGCTGGACACTGGCTCACTGGACCGCTTCACTGTGGACACCATGGTGACGGACCAAGGGGTGCTCTCCGTGCTGCTGATCGACCCAACCCATGACGCCGACTTTGCCCTGCCTTACAACTGCACGGCTTGGAACCAATTTGGCGCACGGTCTGCCACTGTCAGCTTGCAGCGCCAAGGTGAGTCTCCCATCCTGTCTAGGAAGTCTTTGGAATGGTCAGGGATAGAGAATCTGTCATCCTCCAGATGCTGGTGGACTCCCAATTCCTGTCGGCCTCAACCAGCATGGCCAGTAGTCAAGGATGATGGGAACTGTAGTCTAGTAATATCTGGAGGGCCACAGTTTCCCCATCCTTGCTCTAAATAGACCCAGTACCCTCCTGTAACTAAACCTAAGGACATGGAACTGTTGCTGGAAAACTGCAGGAAGATAGTGTGCTCTTGTGCTGAGGTCCTGCTTGTGGGCTTCCCAGGGGCATCTGATTGGCCACTGTAAGAACAGGATGTTGGACTAGATGAGCCACTGGCCTGATCCAGCAGGCTCTTAACAGATGACATATTCTTCCTGTCTTGCCCTCTGTTATCCTCCCCTGTGTTTATGCTTTGTTTGCAAGCCCCTTGGGGCAGGGACCTGCCTGCTCCTTCTTTGTAAAGTACCATAGGTGGTATTCAATATTAGTCCTAATCAGAGTAGACCCACACTGAAGTTGATAGAGGTGGCGAAATCACCAGAAGTGGGTTCAACGGGTCTTCTCTGAGTAGGGCTCAGTTGGAGACAACCCTTGTATGTAGAGATGCAGTATAAATAATAGTTGCATTCACCCAAGTTCTATTCAGAGTAGACCCATTGAAATTAACAAACCTGTTAGTCATGTCCATTCATTTTAATAGGTTCACTCTGAGTAGGATTAGCATAAGATACAGCCCAAAAGAATCATCATCTTCATAACAGCTCTGCCAAGAATGGCACTCCTGTGATCTTGCCTGGGCCGATTAGGACTCCTGCCCTGGGTCAGCTCTGGCTTTGAGGGCACTTTGGGCAAAGTGCCTGCTGGTGGGGCCTCTCCCCTGTTAGGGGATCCTGGTGGGCCTACCTGGCAGGGACAGGCAACAATAATCTGGGCACCACTGGGCAGGCTGGGGCTAGCCTCCATTTTAGTTTCCCACAATGCCCCTGGTGTAGCACTGCTTAGAGCATCGGGCTAAGAAAAGGATAATTAAAGGGGAACCCAGAGCAGACATCCATGGTGAGCCCTCCTGGGACCCCAGCAGCTGCCTGAGGATGCCTAGTGGTGGTGACCAGCCTGGCTAGCGTCAAAGTTGGAGCTGGGAGATCTGTGTTCATGTCTTAGCCACAAAGCTCACTTGCGCAAATCACTGGCTCTCTGCAAGACCCCCATCGCAGGTAGTTGCAGCAACAGGATGGGATAATAAACCCTTGCAGATTGCTCTGAACCCCTTGAAGAAAGGGCAGGGCTACCCATTGCCATAACTGAAAATAAAATACTTTTTAAAACATGACTTCTCCCCATTAGAAGTCCTGCCCATCCTGGTTTTGGGCGCGTTGGCTGCCTCCGGGGTTGCGGCTCTCCTGTTCCTGGTGGTCTTTGTCTCTCTCTGCTACCGGCGCAAGCGCTGTGGAAAAGGTGAGGATCCCCACACCCTCCTCTTCCTCCTGATTTGTAGACTGTTCCATACTTGAAGTGCACCTGGAAGACTAAAGAGCGCCTAGGGACACTATGGTGCTGGTACAGCATGTGGCTTGTGTTTACAGGAGGTGACACATACGCTAGCCAGAATAGCACAGCAGGGAGGCTGTAGAGCTGTATGTATGAGGTCAAGTCCCAGCAGGGGGCTTTCTGTCATTACCAGGGAGGGACTGTAGCTCAAGTGCACATGCTGCACACGGAGAAACCTCCAGGTTCTATTGCCAACATCTCCCGGTTCAAAAGGGGCTCAAAACCCTTTGCCTAGAGAGCCGCTGCCAATCAGAGCAGGCAAGATGGCACCAGATGGTGTGACTAGTTGTAAGGCAGCTTCATCAAGGGTGCCTCCAGACTGTCAGTATTTTGCAGGAGGGATTGAGGCACATACCAGGAAATTTAAGTTTGCACAATTAAAAAAATGGATTAAAGCCCTCTGTTGCCCTAGCGCAGGGGTGAGGGAACCTTTGGCCTTTCGGATGCTGCTGAACTGCAGCTCGTGTTGGCCTCAGCAAGCATGGCCAATGGCCAGGAATGATGGGAGTTGTAGTTCAGCAACCTCTGGAGGGCCAAAGGTTCCCCACACCTGTCCTAGTGCAAGAAATCTGCTTTTAGAAAGAAACGGACTTTTTTCTGGTTCAGAAAGTGATGGGAAAATGCCTTGGAAAATGTGGGACGAACAACTGATTAACAAGAAGATGAATGAATATACGTCATATAACTTGCCCTGCCAACAAATCTCAATGAATGCGCAGTAAAGACCGGATACAATCCAACCTTTGTGTCAGCTTTGTACGGGTCATTCAGGACGAATGCTCAATGAATAGGTTGTCTGGAGGAGCCCCAAGTGGAATGATATGTTTGCCCAGGTGTTCCATACTAGGGTTGGCATGTAAACAAGTCTGAAGGCACACAGGAAGCTGCCTTATTCCAGGTCAGGGTGAGGGCCTGGGGCGAAATTTGGTTCTGTTCCTTACCTAACTTGCACTCCCCAATGCACTGCATGAGCTAAAATGCAACCATCCTTTAAAACTCTGCATTTTGTGAGGCGGTTCTTCAGCCAAAACGTGTGCAAAAATGCATATATTAGGAGACAGTGTCAGACTAATGACCCATTTGGCTCAGGGTCGTTGACACTGACTGGCAGCAGTTCTCCAGGTTTTCAGATGCAATTTTCTCTCAGCCCTACCTGGAGACGCTGGGGATTGAATCTGAAACCTCCTGCAGGCAAAGTGCTTTGCCATTGAGCCATGGCTCTTCCTCCTTTGCAAACGGGAGCAGACGTTTAAGGAAGCACAAGAGAGTCGAGAGTCTTCTCCAGATTCTATCATGTGTGCCTCCATCCAAAAGCACAAGCTCTGGGAGGCTGGCAAGGCCCTCATCCATCTCTGGGTGTGGAACTGCAATCAGTGAACGCAGTATTCATTTCTGTATCTGCCCAATGGTTCCTTCTTCAGCCAAGCGGGGAACGCAGCTCTCCAAGGCAGACATCCTAGTGCAGATCACTACAACTGAGAGCAGCCCCAGCCGGCCGAGTGAGACAGAAGACGATGGCAAGGAACCTATGGTGAGTAGATCAAGTGTCCCGATGTGCTGTGATCCCTGCCCAAAGACCTAGAAGGTACTGCATATAAAGAAAAGCACTCTGCTGGGGTTTCCTCCCACCAGCCCCGGGATAGCCAAGGTGGTGCTCTCCACACCGCTCATCATCCCCTGCTGGCATTGCCAACAGCCAGGGATGATGAGAGTTGTGGTCCAAAATGCCTGGAGGGCACCATGTTAGCTATCCTCGTGCTAGGCTACGGAAGAGGGTGCAGAACCTCCCACCCTCCAGATGTTCTTGGACTCCAGCTCCCATCAGGCCCACCCAGCATGGCCAATGGTCAGGGATGATGGGAATTATAGTCCAGTAATATCTGGCCACAGGTTCTTCACCCTTGCTACAAAGATTCCTATGTCTACACTGTATAGCGCCAAGAGTTCAGCCTGCGCATAACACAAGTAGAGCCCTTCCCCATCACACTGAGGGTTCCTCTAGCCCAGCATCCTTTTTCTATCAGTGGACAATCAAAAGTCCATAAGCAGAGCATGTTTTATGCCCCTAGCATCTGGTTTTCAAAAGTACAAGTGGGATCTGGCTTTCAAAAGTACAAGTGAGTTTTCAAAAGTACAAGTGCGTTGTGGAGTACTACTCTGCAGGGTGCCAGCCAGCCAGCCAGCCATGCCATTTTCCAAGATATTCCATTCCATTCCTCCTCCTACCTGGTTTTCCATTTTTCTCCCAACTCACTTTGTTTGCAGTCCATGTGGTGGTTTTTTTATTATTCTCAAATCTCTTTGGGTTGTTTGGGGGTGCCCCCTCCCTTCGGGCTCCCACCCCACCAAGGAGTGGCACTCAGAGCATGAGTTTCCTGTTCACAGATATAAATATTGTTGCATGCACCATATCTCCAAGCGGTGTCAGACTTCCAGGGGTGACAGCGCTTACCCAGAGTTTGGTTTACTTGGAAAGGTCAGTGAAGACTGTGGTATCTTATAAAATATATGGCTTTCATTTACACATGGAGGGGTTCACAACATTAACAGCTCATCAGATTTTGTTCCCCATCACCCATTGCACTAGGGATTCAGACAAAGAGGCCTCTCTGTGTGTCTTTTCAGCTTCACCCCCAAGACATGACTAAAAAAAAAAAGACTCTCCTTGGCTGCAGAATGGGAAGGAGGAGGGCCTCTCTCTTCCAAAGAGTTCGAATAGCAACAGGGTTTCTCTTGGCCACATCCCTTTGGATATGCAGATTGACCACTCAATAACCCCATTAACGCCAGGCTGCCGTGGCTAAACTATTACTTTATGCAAAGAAACTGGTTTTCCCAGTTTTTCAGGTCTCTCCACTGCAAACTGTGTCTCTTACAGGCAGACAATTATAAGCTAGAAGGGGTCTCACAGATATTTTCCAAACCCACCCCCATAATCCTGTAACAATATAAATACTGATCTAGATATGATATAATATGACACTGCCTCTGAACATGGCGGCTACATTTAGCTGTCATGGTTAATAGTCCCTAATTCATTCTATCCTCCAAGAATTTTCACCTATCCTTTCTAAAAAGTCATCAAAGCTAAGGGCCATCCCTGCATACTGCAATGGTCAATTTCAATGCTCTAAATAATGCCTTGTCGCAACTCACCTCTTTAATCTGCTCCTGATCAATTTCATCAGGCTTCTCCAAGTTCTAGTATGATGAGAGAGAAAATCTCTCTCCACTTTTTCTATACTGTTTAAAATTCCATAATAATTTGCCTACACTACCTCCTTAGACTGGACCATTGAAGGTTTGGGCTGTTTGCCATGGGGGCTTCCCCTGAAGTCCCCCTTCAAAAAATAGTTTTTGTACTTCTGCAAACCTCAAGGTTCCACCGAACCTCTCTCTTGTACACAGGTGGTGCTGTTTTGGCTACATATGGAACAGCACTCACATCCTGAACATCGGAAATAGAGGGAATGATATAAAGAGAAGACATGAGGAGGTCCTCTCATGGATCACCATTGTCTTGTCTGGTCCTAAGGGACCCAAGAATTCAAGCCAGAACAAGGGCATTTTCTATACGATGCTCACCTTTCCCCCTTCATCTCCCTCCAGGCCACAAGCACTGAGTCTCCAGCTACATCCCACACTGAGCACAGCGAAATCCTAGAGGATGACGAAGGGAGCCAAGAGCTGAAGGTGAGCTCAGCTGGGATTTTGGGAGACTGACAGCTGTACGTGCCCTCCAAAGGCCCTAAGTCAGGGTTGGCCATCCAGTGGCCCTGCAGATGTTGTTACATTCTAACTCCCATCATCCCTGACCGTTGGGGCCACGCTGGCTGGGGCTGATGGGAGTTGGGAGTCCAACAACATCTGGAGGGCCACAGGTTCCCCATCCATGCCTTAAGTGAACATGACACCAAAGACATGTCATGTCCTTTTTGAACCCCTCAGAGACACAAGACCATAACGGCTTTCCTAATTCACACCAAAGGTCCATCTCCTTTCCAGCTGTCTCCAGTAATGCCCCCTCCCTCTAGCCAGATGACTCTAACATGAAAGGTGATGACAGCCATTGTATTCTTTAAAAAAAAAAAAAAAATCTTAACCACCATCAAAGATTTCAAAACATAAATGCAATATTAAAAAAAAACACTAAAATGTCATCTAATATGCCTGGGTGCCAAAAAGATTCTAATATTGTCACCCAACTTGCCTATTTGGGGAGGGCATGCCAGAGTCCAGGTGCCACTGCAGAAAAGGCCCTCTTCTTTGTAAATACATAAGGTAACTCAGTTAAAGAAGGTATTTGCAGATGGGCCTCTACAGAAGATCTTTAATTATTTAATTATTTCCCACATTTATATCCCACTTTTCCTCCAAGGAGCTCACGGTGACATACATGATTCTCCCCTCCCCCATTTCATCCTCACGACAACCCTGTGAGGTAGCTTAGGTGGAGGCACCGTGACTTGCCCAAGGTCACCCAGTGAGCTTCATGGCTGAGTGTGGCCTTGCACCCTGGTCTCCCAAGTCCCAATCCAACACTCTAAACATTATTCTACACTGAACTACAACTTCCATCTTTAGAAAAGGGCAAGGATAGCCGGGTCTGGGGAGAGTCCTCCCTCAGGGACTAGGGTCCCAAGCCAGTTATGGCTTTAGAGGGAGGCACCTGCACCTTGATTGGGGCTCAGAAGTGAAAAGGCAGCCACTGTCATCCTTGCAAAACAGGTGTGATATGTGTAATTCTGGTTGTACCAGTCAGAAATTCTGACAGTCAGTTTCCGCAATAACTGAAGCTTCCAAGTCATTTTTAAGAGGAACCCCATGTATAATCCCTCATCATCATCATTCAAAGTTTGTCCTCAGCATTTTGGTGACATACTGCATCAGAACATGGAGGTTCCATGCTTAGCTCTCATGGCTAATGGCTGCTCATAGACAACATTCATGGAGGATAGGTCTAATTCTTTCTTGAAGCCATCTCAGTCTGCTTTCACGCTGGGCGTTTACTGTGGAACAGCTTTATTCATTCACTTTTTGCAGGGCATCTGCTTGGTGCTGTGTTCAAAAGATCTCCATCCCATGTTTTCCTTGTGGAGCTTCTGGCGTTCTCCCCTCTCTCCCTCTCCCATCCTGCCCCAGAGCTTAGAAAATCCAACTTTCTTAACACAATGGAACAGCTGCTCAGCTTCCTCAGGTGTAGACCACCAATTGTCCAGCTATTCTGTGGCGTTCAGGAGTGGTTGCGGCCTGTATTGATTCATCTAATCATTTCTTTCTCTCTGGGTTGTCATGTAGGAACCAACTCTCATCACTTTAACCCTTACTTTTCTAATAGCATTGCTTTTGTATCTGCTTCTTTTCTTCCCGTAAATTGCTCCAGGATGTGGGGGGGGGCATGATTGGGACAGCAATCAGGGGGAGGGAATATTTAACCCTTCCCACACATCCACCATGGTCCCAATGAAAATCACATACACTGCAACATTTGGGGGTGGGGAAAGGGACAACTGCCAACTTGGCTACAAAATGTTACTTGGATTTCAAAAATCCGGAACCAGATCTGTTACTCCACTTCCACTTTAAAGCACAGTCGGGATGATTGGGTTCCAGTAAATTCTCCACATTTGGAAGCAGCCTAACCCAGTGCATCCCCACCCCCACCCACCCCCATCATCATTTTGCGGCAAAGAAATTCTGCATAGGAAACTGCCTTATATCTAGTCAGACTACTGGCCCAGACCATTATGTGCTGGTGACTTCCCCAATTTAACAAGTCTTTTTTTTTTTTAGTTTATTGATTATATTTTATTCCTCCTTTCTCCAATGAGCTCAGAGCGGTGGGCCAGGATCTCTTCTTGATCATCCCAGAGTGCAGAACATGGAATAACGGGCTCAAGTTACAGGAAGCCAGATTTCAGCTGAAAAGCAAGAAAAACTTCCTAACTGTTAGAGCACTACAACAATGGAACCAATGACCTAGGGAGGTGGTGGGCTCTCCAACACTAGAGGCATTCAAGAGGCACCTGGATGCCATTATGCTGCTCTAAAAGTCACGGCTTTGCCCAAAGTATCCTGGGAACTTTAGTTTGTGAAGGGTACAGAGAGATGTTAGGAGATCTCTGTTCCCCTCGCAAAGCTACAATTCCCAGAGTTCCTTGGGAAGAGGGATGGGAACGGTAGTTCTGTATGGGGAATAAGGGTCTCCTAACACCTTTCCACACCCTTAACAAGTTGCATTTCCCAGGATTCTTCGGGGAAAGCCATGACTGGTAAAGCAGCATAAGAATGTGTTAAATGTATGATGCGGATGTAACCAAGTGGTGATTTGATCCTGAGTCCTAGTCCAACGCTCTAGCCACTACACCACACTATCAATTGGCCCTCAAGTCCTTGAGAGCATATCATGAAACTTGCTTTACTAGCACTTCAACAGACTTTTTTCCCCTTCTTTAGGATCCCACCAATGGCTACTACAAGGTCCGTGCCCATGAGGAACCATGTTTGGGTAGCAGCTTCTCAGAATACACGCCAGCCCCCCGCCCCTTGTTCGGGGCAACTTCTCTATACCCTTCCACAGGGCCAGTCCAGCCCAAGCTGTATGAATATGCTCACCGCTACACCCTGGGCACACCTGGCTCCCGGTCGACCTATGACCCCCATGAGCGCCTTTTCCCTCAGGAGAGTGTGTACAGTGGGACGGCCTACCTCACTGCCCCCTACAGCCGGGCCTTCACCAGCTACGTCAAACCTAGCAGCTACGAAAAGGCCGAGAGCGGGTATGAGCAGTCGGACCAGGCCAGCAAGGCCTCTGGCTGTTCGCGTTTCTCTTACACCTCCTTGTCCCAGCAGTCTGACTATGGGCGCCCCGCTCATCAGCGCATGCAGACCCACGTATGACTCACACCTGCGCCCTGCCAAACTCCAACCCCCTCCAAAGAAAGAAAAAAGGGAACAGACTTAGCTCACTTGTGGCTAACCAAACCACCGGAGTGATAGACTCGATGTCCTGGACTCTTCTTGAAGACACCAAATTCTCATTGTCAGGGGAAGATGGCAAGTAATTTGCTTGGCAATCCACGGTGACATCCAAGAAGGCCAACAGCCTGACTGCCATAATCTAACTGAGACCAGGCCCATCCCTTTTGGCTGCAAGGAAACCAATATCCTGCCTGCATTCGTGTCAGGATGTGAAAAGTGGATATTGGCAGAAGGTGCACCGCTTCTGCTGAGACTGAGGACAGATTGATTTTCAGGGATCATGCCTTGGCCTGGAAGAATCTGGATTCAAAATGGTGGATATTGCTGGCTGTTAGACAAAAGCCTTGGTGTAAGAAGCCAGTGGATGCTCAAAATGGCGCACAATATGGTGCTGAATCAGCCTCGGCGATGGGTCTAAGTGATGCCTGTTCTCTCTCCCCCCCCAACAGAGTTGCCCCAGGGCAGGCCCCTGCCACAAAGGCAAGATTCTCCGCTGGTCGCATGATTCTGGGAAATCTCTAAGCATGGGCTCTAGTGCTTGCATTGAAAATTTTTCCTGGCTTGATGCTTTGGTTTAAATAATTCCTGCTGACCCCTATTTACCTGTCCCTTTTAATTAAAAAGCAAACAAACCAACCTGGTGCCCTGCATCTAATGGGAAGGCACCTGCACTACACCAAGTTGACAAGGAGGTGGCAGTAGTGTTCAATATTTATACCATTTATAGACTTGCCAGGAATCTGTTCTTCCGCCCAACCATTAAAATTGACAGGACAATGTTGAAAATTAAAATCCAATTATTAAAAAAGCCAAGGGTGGAGCATTAGAGAATGCAGGAAGCCAAAAGCCAATGGGATCTGTTGATTTCATTTGTGGGATTTAAAAAAAAATAAGTTATTCCTTGTCATTACTTTTTGCCTTAAGTGTATTTCTCTGCTGTTGATGTTTTTGACTTTTTTCCTTCTTGTTGTTTTGATCTTTCCAGAATCACTGGGGGTGGTTTACTTTTTGTTTGGTTTGATTTCTTTTTGTATTTTGCTCTTTTATGAGACTGGGATTTCCCAGTGGCACACTATGATCATGCCTGCTTGAGTGTGTCATGCTTTGTATAAGTAAAGGGGGAACTGTAAATGTATTGCCTACTGCAGAATTCAAATATTTATATTTAATTTTAAAAACAGGAATAGACTGATGCTTTTATTATTTCAGCCTCCTGTGTGAGGCAACAGGATAGAGACTGTAAATACACATAGGTCATAATTTTCTAGGAATCCAGGAAGCTACCTTATATGAGGTCAAGCTGGGGCCCCGTCTGCACTGTACATTTAAAGTAGTATTATACCACTTTAAACAGTCATGGCTTCTCCACACACACACACACATGGATCCTGGGCGCTGAGAGTTGTTAGGAGACACCTATTCCCCTCACAGAGCCAGAGGGTTATCTTCGACTAATGTTTACTGAGTACTCGGAGTACACCTCTTAAAATGGGCCTAAGTTAGTCATGGTCATTCATTTCAGTGGGTCTACTCTGAGTAAACATTAATTGAATACAACCCACAAGTGTGACATCAACACTTTGGAATTCCTTCCCTTTAAATATTAGACAGGCACCACCATCTCTGTTATCTTTTCAGCGCCTACTGAAGACCTTTCTCTTTCAATAAGCCTTTTAAGTGGAGACCTTATCCCAGTCTGCGTCTGTAATGGCATTAATTTTAAGATGTTTTTAAAACTTTTTTAAAAAAAGATATTTTTAAGATTCTTGTTTTAATATACTTTTAAGATGTTTTGTTTTCATATGTTTTAAAATATTTTGTTTTTAAGATATTTTAGAGTGCTTTTAGTACTTTTGTTTGCCACCCTGGGCTCCTTCTGGAAGGGTGGGCTATAAGTCTAATTAATAAAAAAACAATTTCCAGAGTTCCCTGTGAAGCGGGATTGATTGTTAAGCCACTCTGAAAATTGTAGCTCTGTGAAGGGACTCTCCCAACCCTTTAGAAACTATATTTCCCAGGATTCTGGAGCGGAAGCCATGACTGTTTAAAGTAGTATGACACTGCTTTAAATTTAAAGCACACAGAGAGCAAAAGATTTGCTTGGTAATCTACACATAAGCGGAAAGTTTTTCTTCCTGTTTCAGCTTTTCTTCCATTTCAAAGGTATTTCGCAGCTCTTCCGTTGTAGCAATGCTCCTTGTGAAACCAGATGGGTGGGTGGGTGGGCGGGTCTCTGCAAAAGAACCGGGGGTGGGGGAGGTGTTATTCATGAATATCTCTACTTCTCATTAGCATTATATCAGCCATACAATTACATTGTTGAAAGAGTGTCTTTTTTTTTTTAATCGCATTCCAAAAATAGCATTCTGCATCACTGCCACTATACAACTTGCAGGCTAAGGGTCATATTCAGTGCTGGGCCTACTCAGGGTAGACCCATTGAAATTAATGGACATAAGTTAAGTCCATGAATTTCAATGGGACTATTCTGTGTAAAACATAGTTAAAGACAACCCTAAGGCTTTATGACTGGTGTGGGGAAACATTGACCCTCCAGATGTTAATGAACTACAGTGCTCATATCCTTGGCCATTGGCCATGCTTGCTGGGTCTTATGGGAGTTGGAGGCCTGCAACATCTGGAGAGCCCAAAGTTACCCACACCTGCTTTATGGCAAGACCAAAAACTGTGAAGGGGGGAGAGTATGAGCCAGTTTTTGTGAAACTGTAACACTGAGACATTGCAGATGGGTATGTTCAGACAAGTGATCTGAACTGCACCAATATGTGCACACCAGAAAGCTAAAAATGACCCCTTGGTGAATGGGTGGATGCACAATGGTGAAACTCCTAAGGTTGCCAATTGACCAGAAAAATAGCCTGGCCTGCTCTTGTATCATTTAATAGTGACTTGAAGTACAGCAATCAGCAGGGGCAATGTTTCACAAGGTAGAGATAATAACCATTCTCGCTTGCACATAACTACTGTTTATTGTTGTTATGTTTATATAGTGTCAACTGTGTGCATGGTGCTTTCAAGGGTATAAGAAGGCAGCTCCCTGCCCCAAGGAGCCTACAATCTAACATTGCACAAAGTGAAAACAGTGGAAAGGAAGGGAGTGGAAGCAGGGTAAACAGAAAAGCAATGTGCAAATTTATCAGTTACATGAGCTTAGGCTTAGTTACAAGTTGAGTTACAGTAAGGCATGGGAGCTAGGAGCTTGATTAATTCTTCGCTATCGGGGGAAGGATTGTAGCTCAGTGGTAGAGCATATGCTTTGCATGCAGAAGGTCCAATCCCTGGCGTAGGAGGAAGCTGCCTTATACAGAATCAGACCATTGGTCCATCTAACTCAGTATTGTCTACACTGACTGACAGAAGCTCTCCAGGATTTCAGGAAGGAGTCTCTCCCAGCCCTACTTGGAGACGCCCAGGATTGATCCTGGGACCTTCTGCATGCAAAGCCGATGCTCTACCAGTGAGCTACAAGCTACAGGCATCTCCCGATAGGGCCAAGAATGTTCCCCGCCTGAAACCCTGGAAAGCAACTACCAGTCAGTGCAGACAGTATTGAACTAGATCAATGGTGTGATTCTTTATAAGGCAGCCTCCTATTTTTGGGGGGGGGCAGGGAGGCTGTAGCTCAGTAATAGAGTAACTATCTTGCATTTATTTATTTTATTTATTAATAAATTTATATCCCACCTTTCTTCCCAGTTGGAGTCCAGGGCAACATGCAAGAGGTCCCAGGTTCAATCCCCAGCAGCTCCAGATAGGCCTGCAAAAGACTCCTGGTCTGAAGACAGCCACTGCCAGTCAGTGTAGACAGTACTGCACTAGATGGACCAATGGTCCGACTCAGGAAGACAGGAAGCTGCCTTATACTGTGTGATTATTTAAGTATGCCCCACACCTTCAACTCCCAAGAGTTTTCAGGACGGCAAACAATTCAAGTACATTAATAAAAACAGAAAACATACAATCCTAAAAACATACACAACCAAAATAGCACAAAAGGTCAAATCAAAATCAGAGAGCGGCTCTGCTCAACTGTTTTAAAAATGTAGATGAAGCTCCAGTTGAAGGCACAGCCACATGGGCCAATGGGGCAAGTTGGCCACTCAACAGCCATCTGTTTGTGTTGCTGTGTGACATAAAATAATCCTTACTCCTCGGCCTCAGGCAAGCCAGCACCTCCCCACTAATTAGCTTTGGCCACTGAGTAAAATCATCAGAACGTAAGAAGAGCCTGGCTGCTGGTTCAGGCCAGTGGCCCATCTAGTCCAGCATCCTGTTCTCACAGTGGCCAACCTGATGCTTATGGGAAGTCCGCAAGCAGGACCTGCGCACAAGAGCACTCTCCTCCTGCGGTTTCCAGCAACTGCTATACTCAACCTGCAACCAAGAAAGGCCAATTCTGTAAGCTTACATGAAGAAGAATCAACGACGCACGTGATGCAATTTTCAAAAAATAACCATACGAGTTGATGATTATTACATCTTGATGCATTAATCAAACACCATGGATTTATTAGATCCTTTGATGGGCCGAAGCACAGACAGGACCTTGTCACATGGCCAGTGGATTTAGCACAGAGCTGTGGCAAGTCACTTTTGTAGATCACACCTGGGATGAAGCTGTCAACATACATTGGGAAGCACTGGTCCTTTGGATCTTTAAAAAGTAGCAAAAATGGTTTTCCCCCCTTCCAGAGACACAAGATTGCTCTCCCATTTTGAGGGCCCTTTATTTTTATTCCTACGGTTTTGTTGTTTTGAAATTGGTATGTTTTCCCCACTCACCTACCAACAGGTTGCCTACTTTTTTCTTGCAAGTGTGCCTGCACAAATGTAACTGGTGGGTTTTTTCTTCATCACTCCCCTTCCATGTCAGGAAAAACTGCTTTTTGTGTCTGTCCTTGTGGGGGGAGGCTGCCTGTAGGGCATTGGATTCCTGCCAGAAGAGAAGCTGGCAAACTTGCACTCCCATCTCATTTGATTCGCCTCCTCTCCCTTAAACAGGGACAGGATGTTGCTCTCTATTCCCATGGGCACAAACAGAGCAGGAAGAGAAAAGTGCACCGTTTTTATCATCTGGGAAGATCCTGATTCTCCCCTCCAGGGCTTCTTCCACAACAGCTGGCAGACGGTGACTTCATTCATCCCACCGTGGCATGTCATGCAATATCAAGTCATCATCGGTAAAGGGCTGCCAGGGGTGACGAACTATAAAAAAACTGGTCTCTGTTGTCTACGGCTGCAGGAAGGGGGAGGCAACGGGCAGCCTGGGAATGAGTTGAGCGATCCTTCCAGCATTGGTCTTTGGAGGCTTGTGTGTAAATTGTCCAGAGAAACACTGCTGAACCTAGGAAGTTGCCTTATCCTGAGTCAGACCCATTGGTCCATCAAGCTTAGTATTGTCTACACTGACTGGGAGTGGCTCTCCAGGTTTTCAGACAGGATTCTGTCCCTGGCCTGTCTGGAGATGCCAGGGATTGAACCTAGGATCTTCTGCATGCAAGGCAGAGGCTCTGCCACTGAGCTACGGTCCTTCTCCTAAATCCCCATATGTCTCATACTATTGCTATCTAATGCGTATTCCATGAAGCCAGAGGATTATGTCCAACCTCCCTCTTGGAGCAGAGGGAACCTAATAGGAAGCCCACTTTTTCCTCAAGTGCCCTCCTTGCTCAATGATCCTATGCTCATTCAAGTATGTGTTTTATAACCATGAAGTCCTTAGTACAGGACCGGGGCACCTTTCTCAGGTCAAGGGCCACATTCCCTTGTAGGAAAGCTTCCAGGGGCTGCATGCCAGTGATGCACATGGCCAGAGACAAAACATGGCTTGAGCAATAGTTGTGACAGCACACTAATTACTTTCCAGCCATGCAAAAAGTCAGGTTTCTATCATCCCTGTACCCCCATTTCCCAACTTCAATGTACCATTTATCCCGCAAGAGGGTAAATAAATCTGCATGCATGAGTCTGACTGCAATCACGCACATGCACACAATTTGTCAAATGGACACTGATATTGTTGAGTTTTCTGCAAATTTAGAAAAAAGACGTGCACACACCCAAAAAAGAGCATAAATGCAATGCTGATCACGTAGGTCAATGCTGCCAGCTTTACCAGTGACAATGAACTACCATACGTCTGGAACTGCGCTGGGGAAGAGATGGCAGGATGCAGAGGAGAAAGGGTAACTTTTTTGTCTGCTGCTATACCATGGAATTTTAAGGTACAAGGCAGATCTCCAGATTGCAGCTCAAACTTCATGCACGTGGCAAATTTCATAGGTTAGGCCTCTTCACAGCTAGACCCTGCACGCAGAAACAGTCCAAAACAGCAAGGAGCCCACTCCTTAAGGGCAAGGAAGGTTTTCTGCATTCAGGGTAGAAACACCTACTGTCCTGCTAATTTCAGTTCATCTCCACCTCTCTCTTCTGAAAATGGGAGCACATGATGCTTGTCAAGCCCTGCCCCTTTTTACTGTAAAACGTTGTGGGATCAGCTTGAGATTTTGCAACTGATCGGC
This sequence comes from Rhineura floridana, assembly GCF_030035675.1. Taxonomy (NCBI): domain Eukaryota; kingdom Metazoa; phylum Chordata; class Lepidosauria; order Squamata; family Rhineuridae; genus Rhineura; species Rhineura floridana. The sequence continues at coordinate 25,191,901 of NC_084494.1, read as the reverse complement.
AGATCAACCCTCCAGGTGTGGCTAATAGAAACTCTTTGCTGTAGGTGACTAGTGTGTTCACAGCCTTTGTCTCATCTCCACCAGACACTGAACAGGTGATATGTGGTGATTGAACTGACACTAATCAACATCTGTTTGGTAAAATGCCTACAATGTAGGCACATGAGGTTTGTGTTCAGTGCATGCATACATGCTGCATGAACACACAGCAAGTTGCCGGATGCAAGGATTTTTTTTTCTCGGTTTAGAGAAATCCCAAAGGGCATTCTGTGGCTTCTTTTTCAAACACAGGTCATTCTTGCTGGCAAGAGCAACAGGCTGCGATTTAGCAAACCACACAGCTTCACCCTGTCAGCCGTGGAAGGCAAAAAAAGTCCTCTGCCTTCTGTAAGTAGCCCATGTTTCGCTCACTGTACTAGCAAGCTAGATTGTGGCCACTGGCTGCAGCAGTGCCAATAGACCACACTGCAGCGCTCCGTAATGCATTCTGCTGAACACTGTCGGACATCATAACAATAGCGGAGAGCAGCTGGGTCCCTGCTCTGTGAGTGTTTGTTCATATAGTTGTGTCAGCATCACAAGGCAGAAATGAGTAACTGAACATTGTGCTTCCCATGGTGCTCGCTGGCACCGAAGCCGGAGGGCACTCTTACTCTTTAAGGGGATCACATCTTGATGTTTGGCATAGAGGGCTTCAGCTTCCTCATTGTTACTGCTTCACATCGTGGTTTGCAGCCAGTTTCGAGAAAAAAAAATGAAAAACTATGGCTGAACTAGGGATGTTTGAGGAATTTGATCTGTGCAAATCTCTTTTTTTTTTTTCAATAATTTTTATTCAGATTTTCATAAAACATACAAGACAAAATCATAAAACATTCAAAGACAAAAAACAAAATCAAAAATAGTTAAACAAAAAGAAAAAAAGAAAAAAAAAACAAAAATAAAAAATAAAGAGTAAAATATTGACTTCCCATTTGTCAAAGATCAAATCAGTTATAAGTCTATAATATATAACAATCCTGTCTCTTAAGTCATATTATAAAATCACTTTCCTCCAGTAGTTATCTTACTTAATCATCAAATCTCATAAACATTACTTTATTCTTTCCACAAAAAGTCAAAGAGAGGTTTCAATTCTTTAAGAAATATATCTATCAATTTTTTTTTCCAGATAAGCATATCGATTAATCCATCTCATTACTAATTATGATAATCTTATTGTCATAACCATAGTCAAAATAAACATTTCAATTAATCCATCACATCAGAATCTGTTAGGTTCAGTAATTTCAGTAGCCATTGTTCTATTATCCCTATTCCATTTTCCATCTTCCATCTTCAGTAGTCTTGTTAAGTCCAGTAATTTCAGTATCCAATCTTCCATTATCAGTATTCCATAATAATCTTGCTGTCAAAGCCATAGTCATATAGTAAGAGTCTGATGGGAATTACCTCTATCCCAAATATTTTCTTGCCATCCATTCTGAATAGGTTGCTGAAATACAGCTGTAAAATCATATCTCTGTTCTTTTTTTCAAAATACACTGGGTCATCTCTTGAAAGTTTTTCCATTGTCACATGGCTGCAGTTAATTCCATAGATTTTCTCTATATTGGGCTCCATCACATCATTCCAGTCCAGAAGATTATCCATGCCATTGATAACTTTATCTCTAGAATCTTCATTAATTTCTTCAGAGATAACATTGAGTTCCAAACAATAGATTTTATTTCTAAAGTCCATAGACTCCAAATCTTGTTCCTGTTCCACGTTTGTTCCAATCTCCGGGATCTCCTCTCTCACAGGGACCCCTGTTCCAGTCTCCAGGGTCTCCTCTCTCACAGGGACCCCTGTTCCAGTCTCCAGGGTCTCCTCTCTCACAAGGACCCCTATGTCTTTAATCTCCTGTGTCTCCAAACAATAGATTTTGTTTCTAAAGTCCATAGACTCCAAATCTTTTTCCTGTTCCACGTTTGTTCCAATCTCCGGGGTCTCCTCTCTCACAGGGACCCCTTCCAGGGTCACCTCTCTCACAGGGACCCCTATATCTTTAATCTCCTGCTTCATTTTACTCAATTCAATTTTCAGCTCCTTACAACCCTGTCGCAGGTTTTGTTTCGTTATCTCAATCTCATCCATTATTTTCTGAAACATAGTTATTTCCAGCTTCTCAGCCACTTTCTTAATTGCCATTTTAAAAGAAAAATATAGGAAAACCACTTCTTATTTCAGCAACAATTGGGTTAATACTCCAAACTTGGTGACATCACAGTATAAACAGAGCAGACAGCCTTATCTCTCCATGCTTAAGTAAACAAAATGCAGTTCCCAGGATCGAAACAATTAATGGCGGTCGTCAGGAAACAGATTCGTCAAAATAAAATAGACCAAAAAGAGAGTAGTCTCAGACAATATAATATTCTTCAAAATAAAAATCTGGAATAGAAATCCCTCTTCTGTGTATATCTTTAGAATGCAAATCCAGGACAGCTTTTTGCAACAAAAACAGAGATAAGCTATTAATTAGTGAGTAGCAGAGAGAAGTTATGGCTCCCCAGTGAGATGTCAAAAACCGATCAATCTGGCAAATCTCTTTTAAACAGCAACAATTTAAGTCAAGTAAAAGAAAAATATAGAAAGAAGGGTGCTTGCCTGTTAGTGCGTTCTCTCTTAGAAGATAAGATGAACGTTCGCTTTATCAGATAGAGCTTGTTGTTGAAAATCCGTCCCACCTTCGTCGGCTGGACCTCGTCCCATAAATTAATGAGATCTGGTCGTCCCAACAAAAATAGGCTTTGAGGTTAATCTCTTCGTTTCTCCCTACCCGGGAGAAGTTTAATCAGTCAAAAAAAAAAAAATCTGACTGATATATCTGAATAAGCTTCTTTTGAGGCAGGAGCCCGTCTCAAAAGCAGGCACAGGCTAAGTCACCCTTCCCGGAAGTCTGATCTGTGCAAATCTCAATACCAACCGTCTTGACCTGCACCTCCCAAACTAATGCGTGGGTTTGGAAAGTGCAAGCGAGTGCTATTGTGCTGATGATCCTGCTTGCGGGCGTCTCATAGGCATTTGATTGCCCACTGTGGGAACAGAATACTGGACTAAATGGGTCTTTTGGTCTGATCCAGCAGGGCTCTTCTGATATTCTCATGGGAGCAGCAATTCTTAATATTTCACACTTCCCCAAACGTTGCAATGCAGTTCTCTGCTAAAATTTTAACAATGCATTTTAAAGTAAGTATTTTAGGAGAAATGTGTATTTTGAGAGATAAAAATGCATTCAGCAACAGACATTCAAACGCCTGTCTTTAAATACAAATGTAAATATGAACTCTCATGTGGATTTTTTTTAAATTGCTGATTATCACAGAAACAGGACAAAACTGATTTAGGAGTGAACACGTGTAAAAGTGACACAGACCAGAAGTTTCTCAACATGAGAGAGGAGAGGAAGGAAGGAAAGGGAGAGAGAACATCAGACTCATCCTAGGTCCAATAAAGCAATGTTTTACTGGACCGAGATTGTTACATCTGCACAGGGTTGACATTTTTTCACAGTAAAAGAGATCTAACATCTGCTCATCAGGCAGCTGTTAGAGGCAGAGCTAGGGATGGGGGCAGGAATTTGATTGTTTGCTTTTAAAGGCAAACCTACCAAATTCACAGTTTCTGAAACAGTGTGCAAACTGAAACATGACATTCTTTGAAATTTGAGCTTCTCCAAATTTTGCAGTGCAGTTCTCCAGCGAAGTAACGTGTACTAAAATGCATATATTTGGGTAAAGTGTGCATAAAAAATGAACATGCTAGTGAAAATAGCCTACAAATATGCATTATATTGGGGGAAATTGTTTTGCAAAAATGTGTATCTTGGGGGAAAATGCAAACAAAGACTGTGTTTATTAGGAGAAATTTGCTGGTGAATGTTCATGAGGATTTTTTCTTTTTAAAAAAATTCCAAATTGTTGAAGAAATGTGGAGAACTGAATTTAAGATTCGAAAAATGAGAAATGGAGAGAACTGAAACTGACAGATCCTTCTATAACAGCTGGTCAAAAGAAACAGGTCATTCTTTTGATCTCTCTCATTGCTCTAGAAATTGCAGCTAAATGTGCAAACAGCCTCTTTTAAAAAGGGCGGCATTGGAGGTGATGTGAAACATATACTTTTGATAGCCAGAGGGCAACCGGTATGTTTTATTCACTCATGCAGGTCATCACTCGAGGCTGCCATATGCAAGAGATGAACAGGCCTGTGTGAATAGAGCCATAGTAGCACTGTACCAGCCTCTCATGTGAGAAGCTCTGAACCGCAGCTTAATAGCTTTATGGCAGGGATGGGGAACCATATTCAGCCCGAGAGCTGTATTCCCTTCAGGACAACCTTCTGGGGGCCACATGCCAGTAGTGGGTGGAACCTAGGAATGGGGAAGAAATTCAATTCAGTTTGCATTTAAAGCTGAATTTATCAAAACCCGCACTACCCAAAACATGAGAACCAAACTCAGCCATCCTTCAAAATTCGCATGTGTGAATTTTGCGATGTAGTTCTCCAACTAAGCAATGTTTGCAAAAATGCATATATCAGGGGGAAGTGTGCATAAAGATTGTGTTTATTAGGAGAAATTTGCTGGTGAATTGTTGCAGAAATGTGGATTCCCCAACCCTGCTTCATGGTGTCTTCTGAGAACTGCTTTCTTCTTTGTGAAGATCCCCAAAAGTGTCCAAACTGAGCCCTTCTGATCCTACAAGCTTTAAGCCAGCAGTTGGTGGCCATTTAATCTGGACCTAATATTGCAAGCACAGCTGGTATAGCACAGTGGAAAGGAGAGCCTGGCTGGGAGTCCAGCCTGTGAGTTCAAATCCCCGCTCCTGTCTCCTGGGTGTCAAGGGCCAGCTAAAGATCACCCCCACAGTGAGTGGCTCAGGGGTTATGTGCCCTGCCACCTGTGCAGCCGTGGGCAAGCTGCAGAGTCCCAAGGAGCCCAGTTGCCCCCCAGCTGGCAGTTGCGGACAAGGAAGGGGCTGGCTTGTGCAGCTGTGGCAAGCTGAGCAGGCCCTAGCCAGCTGGGGAGGACTAGCCTCAGAGGGAGGCGTAAACCCCCTCTGAACACCACTTACCATGAAATCCCTATTCGTAGGGTTGCCATAAGTTGGGATCGACTTGAAGGCAGTCCACTTCCATGTTCAATATTGCAAGGCAACAGCATGAAATCTAAAACATCCCCTTGTGGGTTGAGCAAATGAGCCTGTCACTGCAAAACCAAAGTGCCAGTGTTGACTCCAGGCTTTTATTTATTTATTTTGGGTGGGGGTGCTTGGTCAAGCTGCTCTTTGTGGTCCCCACCCCTGAATGGGCCGCCCTCCTGCCTTCTGTTTCCATTACCCAGTTGCTCGCCTCGCTCTTTGGGCCAAATCCGTGCCTCCTTCCAGAAGGCAAGGAGAAAGACTATTGGCAGACAGTCACTGGCACCGCTCATGTGGAGAGGGCAAGCGGGCAGGAAGGAATAGGAGCAAAGCCAGGCGGCTCCACAGATTGGTTGTGGGTTCCCTCTGGGAGCAAGTGCCCAATGATGCCAACCCCCAACCGCTCGATGTTCTGTTCAGGTTACTTTCAAGGCGACACTTCCCAGGATTCTTTGGGGAAAGACATGTGCTTTAAATGGATGGTGTGCACACAGCCAGAGAAGGGGAAGGAAGAGGTTATCCCAAAATTTGCAAGATTGGAAAAATGTGAATAAAAGTGTGAAAAGTGTGAATAAAATCTCTGTCAGTGACAGAAAAGCTGGAGGTGGAAGAGGATGAGGGCGCAAAGACTGAGAGCCTGTCTTGGCTACATTCCAGCAGAATTGGGGAAAGGACAGCAAACCAGTGTTGAGGATCCCCTTAAGGGGCCCTCAGGGGTGTGGGTGACCTGCTGAAGAACTCTTGGAGCTGTCAGAGGAGGAAGTAGAGCCCCCCCCTCCGGCCCTCAAGAATGCTGGCGCCAAATTGTCCGGGCCCAGGACAAAGAGCAGCAACAGAGCCAGAATCCTTATAAGAAGAGCCAGGCCAAAGGCCCATCTAGTCCAGCATCCTGTTCTCACAGTGGCCAATCAGATCCCCATTATGGGAAGCCGAAAAGCAGGACAGTAGCACCCTCCCCACTTGTGCATCCAAGCAACTGGCATGCCTCTGACAGTGGAATTAGGACATAGCTATTGTGGCTAGTAGCCTAGTGAGTCGGGGTCTCCTTGTGAGTAAGCAATCCCTGAAACACCTTCACTACCAGCAGCCGTGGTTAGGGTGTGGCCTTGGAGGCAAGAGTATATAAGGTCTCTTTTTTGAGCCTTCCATTTGCTGGAAGTTGCATAGATCTCCAGCTCCCTGTTCCTGAGGCTAGCTGTCCCTTGCTGCGCTAACCTAGCTGACCTTATCCCTGGCTCATGTTTTGAACCTAAATGATGCTCTTCTCTGCTTGGCGTTTGTTTGGACTCTGCTACAACTGCAACCCTGCCCTCGTTGGTGAGTGTTTTGCTTATACATCTGGGGACTGGGACCCTAGCCTTTGAGAGCTCCCACAGGAGTGTGACAATAAAGTATGTAAAACTGCATTTTAAAATGGCCCTAGCATCCTTTTTGCCTCTGGCCCTGCCTGCCATTGGAATGTGGCCCCCAGAAGGTTGTCCAGGTTTGAATCTGGCGCTTGGGCTGAAAGTGTTTCCTTCCCTTTGCCATTTGTTGTTATGTGCCTTCAAATCAATTTCGACTTATGGCGACCCTATGAATCAGTGACCTCCGATAGCGTCTGTTATAAACCGCCCTGTTCAGATCTTGTAAGTTCAGGTCTGTGGCTTCCTTTATAGAATCAATCCATCTCTTGTTTGGCCTTCCCCTTTTTCTACTCCCTTCTGTTTTTCCCAGCATTATTGTCTTTTCTAGTGAATCATGTCTTCTCATTATGTGTCTGGTAGGCCTCATATGGCAGAGGCTGATGTAGCTCAGAGGCAGAGCAGCTTCTTCCCCTGGAAGTCTTGGCGCCCATCATCAACTCCAGGAATAAAAAGCTATCAGGTACCCAAGTGTTGGGGGGAAAGCTCTGTCAGAGTTCCTGGTGTGCTGCTACCAGTCAGAGCAGGTAGTATTGGACTACTAGATACCCCAAGGCTCTGACTCAGGTTTCACAATGTACAAGCATGCAGAAATTTGTTAGCGAAATCATGGGCTCCTTCTCCCCTGCACCTATCTGAGCCCCAGGAGCCTCGGGATAAACAGGAAAACACAAAGAAAAAGGCTCTTTTGGATGTTGGGAAGCCACAAATAGGGCAGGGCAGGGGAGATCATGCTGCTTGCTGTCCTTCAGCAGACCTCCACTTAAGGATTTTGGATATCTGAAAAGGGCTTCTTTTTTTATGCATTATTCAGGCATTTATCTGTATGGAGGGGAGGCTTGACCCCCTATGGTACACCTTTTACTATAATGCACAAGCTGTATGCATGTAAGTAGTGATGCCAATAAAGTGCTATTTGGGGGCAAAGCCCAGGACCCCCCACTCAGCAGAATGCATAGGAGGCCCTTCAAGCAGGGCTGGCTTACCACGTTTTGCAGGAAGCAAAGGCACACTTTGCCATCTAAAGTGGGGGCACAGGACCATCAAGTCCAGAGTCTAAAATGGCCTAACTGCATCACTACAGGGTAGTTCTCCAAGATGTTACCCAAACAAACGTTCTTAAAGGGTGAGTATGTCCCGCTACTGCCAGCAGTACTGTCAAATTAACAGCACAATCCTACTTGGAACAGAAATAAGTTCCATTGAATTCAATGGGGCTTGCACCCTGGAAGGCGAGGTTAGGAGTGCGGCCTTAGCTTGCGTATGCACCATACATTTAAAGCGCATTCCCCGACCCAAAGGATCCTGGGAACTGTAGTTTATCCCTCACAGAGCTACAATCCACAAGCGATAGTTTCGAGCAGAAATGTACTTTAATTATATGGTGTGTTCACAGCCCGAACTGTGAATAGAATAGAATCATAGAATAGTAGAGTTGGAAGGGGGCTATAAGGCCATCAAGTCCAACCCCCTGCTCAGTGAAGGAATCCAAATCAAAGCACTCCTGACAGATGGCTGTCCAGCTGCCTCTTAAAGGCTTCCAGTGTCGGAGAGCCCACTACCTCTCTAAGTAATTGGTTCCATTGTCGTATGGCAAATAGGGCAATCGCCTGAAAAAAGGGAGCAGCAGCGCCTCTGAGCATGGACAGAGCACGATTTTCCTTCTCAACGACCCCTCTCCACCGCTGTTTGGCGGCTTTCGAACGTCCGGAAGGGCCTATCCCTTCTCTCTTTGCAATCCAGTCGTCTCCTCCAAACACCTCGAATTCCAGCGGGCGGGGGCTTCCAGATCGGAAGAGCACATGATGGTCCACTCCCGAGCAGGTTGGCGAGAGAGCAGCATAGCTCCTTGCTCCGTTTTGGAAACGGAGCGCCCCGAAGCTAGCCAGCCAGCCAGCCTTCTTTCGTCTACCCGCCCCTCCGTCTCCAGCCGTCCCTTCCTCAGCAGCGAGTCCCGCCTCCAGGCTGCCGCGAATCCGGCTCCGCCCCGTTGGGCGCTACGTCGCTGCTATTGTGGCTGCAGGCAGAGCAGGAGGGGGCGAAGGAGGCGGGGCAGAGCAGAAGGGCTGCAGCAGCGGGGGAAGAAGAGGAGGAGGAGGTGGTGGTGGCGGCGGCGGCGGCGGCAGCAGCAGCAGCAGCAGCAGCAGCAGCAGCGGGGCCAGCTCCTCCTGTCACAGCCCAGCTGGGAGCCTCTGCAGCAGCGGGAGCAACAGCAGCCGCCGCAGCGCTTGAGCTGGTGCAGCCGAGCTCAAGGAAAGGACTCGAGTCATCGGCTCTCCCCTCGATCACCTCCCGGTGTCTCCTTGCTCGCCTCCGGAGAGAGAAGGAGGCGAAAGCCCGCGGCGCCACGGGACAAGCAGCCGCAGCCTCGGCTAAAAGGGAGAGCGAGCGGGAGGCGGGCGAGCCATGGCGGGGTGGATAGGATGCGCCGTCTCTGGGCGCTGCTTCCTCGCTCCTCTCCTCTTGCTGGCTTCTTGCTTCGGGCCCGGAACTGCAGCCAACACCCAGGTGAGCCCGCCGAGAGGGTGGGGCGGACGGGCCGACGACAGAGCCTCCGCGGAGGGAGCCGTGCTGCTGCGCTTGCCGAGCCTCGACGGGGCGGCTCTTCTTAGCGCAGGAGGAGGAGGAGGAGGAGGAGGAGGAGGAGGGCGGTTGCTGCCGGGAGAGGATGGCGCGCTCAAGGTGTTGGGGGCGGACTGCCCAAGGTCACTGGAACAGGGGAAAGACCTCTTGATCCCCTCTGATCTCCTCCCAGTTCAGAGGCCAGGGAAGGAGGCGCTTAGCGGGGAACCTGTGTCTTGGAGGGGGCGAGCTGGCTGGCTTGGGTTGCTCGTGGCGCTAGGGAAGAGAAGCCGTAGGTGATGGCCAGGCAAGGGACTGTGGAGAGGGAGAGGGAGCGGAGCAGCCACCCTCTGCATATGCCTGCGCGCCCATTGCCATGCTCAAGGTGGTGTCTGTTTTGCTATTGGCCCAGATTCTTTCTGGGTATAGGAGGCCTGTGGAGCAGATCTGCTCCACCCACCCACCTACCTCATTTGCGTGGGAGAGGAGCTGTTTCCAAAGCGATAAAAAGAGACCGGCGGCCGGTCTCTCCATCCTCGATGGAGCCGCCGCCTCTTGACCTCAGCCGTTGCGCCCAGGTTGGAAAAATCAGGGCTCCAGGGCCTGCGTCCCGCCCCTCTTGTTATAAGCCTGTGGGGCCTGTTTGAAAGCAGCTCCTTGGTTCCTTTTGGGGCGGGCGTGCTTCATCTCTCTGGATTGCCGCTCTTATCTTGCTGGCCTTCAAGCCAGTCCCACTGATCTACCCAGGAGGGAAAACACCTTCCTCCAGGCGCAATGGGCCGCCCCCTCTCTAGCGCTTCCATGCAAGAGTTGACCTTTTTCCTGTCGGTCTAGCGCAGCGATGGGGTTTAAGCAGACGGGGCCTTGCCTGAGGTAAGCGACAGTCCCCAAAGGGGCCCATTTTGGAATTGGTGTAGATGACCTCAGTCCGTTAGGACGGGACCTCCCCCCCCCTTCAATATGCGTGATGAGGAGAGCCGAGTGGGCCAAGCTATGCCTGGTGATGACTGCAGGCCTCTGTCTGGGCTGTCAATCTGCCATCCATTTTGCAGGGCAGTATGGTACCTCTCCTCTTCTGCTCATAACGTCAAGCCTAGACTATGTCTGTCAAGGGTCAGCATGGTCGGGGGCATTGACTGAGGGCCCACTGGCAAGAGAGCCCTCTGGACCAGCTGCGGTAGACTCACTAACAGGGGATGGTCCATAGAGGGGGCCTTGCCCAAGGACCATCCAAAACCTGGAGCCAGGACTGCTTCTTCTCCAGTTGCATATGGAGTCCTCTGTACCTGTTTGGTTCTTAAGAAAATAAATTGGGAACTATGATCGCTGTTATCCCATGTTGGATGTGGTTTTGGTCTTTATTGTTGTCCACTGCCTTTTCCCTCCCAGCCAGGGGTGTAATTGTCCAGGGTCTCGGGGGATTTTAGATCCCTTATTTTTTTGGGAGCGGGGTCTCTATGTCTCCAGCATCGTGTGATGCAATCGGCATGAAAGGGAAGCATGTTAGCCATTAAGAAGGGTCTTCTAACATGCTTCCTGGTATTTCTTTGGTGACTGGCACCAATAAGAGTGAAAGTGAGAAGACTCTTCTCAGCAGCTCTCCCCTTTCATGCTGATTGGCTCTTAGGGACGTCTGTTGTTGTGGAAGAAGATGTGAACAAGGATTTCATTCTGAACCCAGTAGCAAAAAAGGGTGGAGGGGGCATGGCTGTGACTAACACGAAGGGACCCTGTACTTCTGGATTTGCCGCTACACTACTGCTCCCAGCCCAAAGCTGCTGGACTGCTCCTTAGCCTGTCTGGCTCGCTTGTTGTTCACAGAAGGGGCCATAACCCTTTGAAAAAGTCCTCTTTCTTCCTTGGCTCACTGGGATAAGACGTGCTAGCATCCTCCTACCCCTCCTATCAGGGTCCATTTAGAGCAACCTTTCCCAGCCTGCCGCCCTCCAGATGACGATGAATTACAACTCCCATTGGCCCCAGCCACCCTGCTATGCTGAGAACTGGAGTTGTTGTCCAGCAACATCTGGAGATCACCAAGTTGATGAAGGCTGAGTGAAAAGCACAATGCTTGGCCCTCTGTAGCACAGAGGCCCCTGCCCAAAGCCTTGACTTGGACGCAAGCTCCTTGTGGTGTATATATGTAGAAGCTGTGCATGTGTGTGTGTTTGTCACATTACTCTTTCCTTGCTTGCCCTGTGGAAAGGTGGGCTTTGACCACGAGTGGCTTGTTGCATCAGAGGAGCCTTACTTGTGTGTGCAGTGGTGGTGACATTTGCCGTGTTAAAGAGCCCAGCTTGTAAAAGAAACAGAAAGGCTGTACCTGCTTGTACTTTACCAGATATGGCAGGACCTCTCACGCTAAGAACAGGGGAATGGCAATAGAGCCGCAATGTGCTTTTTCTTGATCGGAGATGTGTGAAAACCCTTCCTTCCTGAATGGGGTTCAGTGGGCACTCTGCCCCTGTGCTCTCGAAACACGCTCAGTTCCGTTCTGGTCGTGTGACCACGCAGCAAGCACACATCCCTGGGGTGGCTGGTTCTTACTGTATTCTTATGATGGTGACAGCCACTAGTTTTAGGCAGAATAGCTTCTAGGAAGAGAGGTCTATGTGTATATTAATAAAGGCCCCAGCAGGCTTGGAGGTCCTGGCAGGCTAGGAAAGTAAAAAAAAAAAAAAAAATTAGGGAAAAAACACTAAAGGGGATTGCCGCCCTCCAAAAATCCCAACGAGGACTTGGCTTGCTCAGTCAGCATAGAAGGCTGACTATGTGTTTGGGGAGGGGAATGGAATGGAGTAACCTGGAAGGGATGTCACTGGCTGGAGATCTGGACATGAGCACTCCACACTGCAATTTTTTGTTGCAGACCCCACTGGGCAATTGATCTTAGTGATGAGTAGTCAATTGGAGCTTCTATAAATAAGAACATGAGAAGAGCCCTACTGAATTGCACCAGAGGCCCATCTAGTCCAGCCTCCTTTTCTCTCAGTGGCCAAACCTCATGCCTATGGGATGCCCACATGCAGAGCATGAGTGCAACAGCACCTCTCCCCACTTGTGCTTCCCCAGCAACTGGTATTCAGTGTCGGTGCAGTTTGCCTCCGGAGGGAGTGCATAGCCATGATGGCTAATACCCATTGACAGGCAAATGAAGGGAGGAGAAGACTAACCCCCTTTTAAAGCCATTCAAGTGGTTGGCCATCTTCTGAGAGTGAATCCCGGTGTTTGATTATGCACCGTGTGTAGGAGGCCTTCCTTTTGTAGGTCCTAAATCTTCCAGCAGAGGTGGCTAAGGGCAAAGAAAAGAGCATGTCCACTGCATCATGCCCCCGTTGTGACCATTCAAGACATTGAACTGGCTGCGGTTGGAGACGGAATGCTAGGCGAGATGGATCCATGATCGGTGTGGTCCAGTAAGACAATTCTTGGGATCTCATTAGTTAGGAAGAAGATTAAATGGGTCTGACATCCTTCTCTACCTGTCCCCAGTCATAGTGAAGAGAGAGGCAGCAGGAGGGTGTACCCAGGGTATCCTGCTTAGTAAGGCTCAGCCCGCATCTCCCTTGGGTCCCCATGTTGGCAAGCTGAGAGACTTGTAAGCTATTCTTTGTCTTCCTTGGGAGGGGAGAATTGTCTGCTGCTTAGACAACTTGTGGCTCAATTTGAAGGTTGGGGGGTGGGGAAGTGGTTGCAAATGCAGTTTAGTTACCATTGGTCTGAAATCAAAACTGTTCCAAAACCAGAACACAATTTGTGGTTTTTCTTCTAATATTTTTTTCTAAATTTTTAATTTTCTTCTCTTCTTCCCCCCCTCCCCTTTCGGGGCTTGCATGCACCACAATCTACCAGTGGGGCTAGAAGAATTCTTTCAACTGATGTTTATAAGATTGATCTCCTCCTGGTTACAACTGGGATTGTGGCCGTATGATCAGAGAGAGAGAGCATGGCTTCAGTCCCTTGAGGCAGGCTTTGCTGGAGTCCCAAAATAAAATGTGCCATATGGATGCCCCAGGCTACCTTCCTCCTAGTGATCTGGTCTTTTCCCATTCTGCTTTTTGCAGTGGGATGTTTCGACTGTGTGGGGCCTGTGCTTAAAGTATATAGCACCAAGCAAAAGAGTGGGTAAACTTGCCCTCTCCCTACCCTGGCAAAGGGGATCGAGTCCACACATAACCTGCATTTCTGTCCAAAGCAGGGGATGGTAACTTTATAAAACCCATCTTTTTTTGGAGGGGGGGAGACTCCCCTACAAATTTGAGGTTGCTTCTTCTTGTGTCTCCTATTCCTTTGGCCAGCGAGAGCAAAGGAGGGCCAGCCTCCTCCCCCTACCTCTCACCCCCACTGCTGCTTCTTTGGCACCGAGCCCACACTCTTCCTCCATCTCGCATGGCCAGCTGGTGCTGTGATGCGCTGAGCAGCCTGAATCATCTAGAGAGGATGGGGCTGGGGAGGGCAGCTTCCAGGGAGGCAGAGAGAAAGCATAAACCCTTTCCACCTCTCTCTTCCTTCTTAATCTCCCCCCCCCTTTCTGACCACCTCTCTTGGTCTGCATTCCTCTTTTGAGCCCCCTCCTCTTGCAATACAAAGTTGGGATAGCTGACGGATGCTCTCCTTCACAGCCGCTTTGCTCCCACCTTGCTTTTTTCTGCAGTGCCGCTACTTCCCCGGTTAAGGAGATCCCATGTTGCCTTGGGGAGGTGGACGCTTCCTCTCCTCTCTATCTAATCCCGCTAAGTGCTGTGCAAAGCAGAGGAGGGGGATTAGCATTGCACTTACTGATCCTGGTGCCAATTAACCGCTTCTGTGCTGCTCTGGCTTCCATCTTCCAGCTCCTCACTTTGTCCTCGTTCACCTGCCACCGCCACCGCTATTTACTGGCGCGCATATACTGAGCAAGATTCTTGCTCAGAGTGTTGACTGGGGAGGCGAACCAGGCCTCTTTTCCTGCACTCTCTCCACCCACCCACTGCCCTTTATTTTTGATGCTTAACCCCACTCCCCCCTGGCCTGAAGGGAGGTCAGCCTGCAACCAAACTGCAGCAGCTGCTTAATAGCTCAGAGCACCAGCTTAGCCATGGAATCCGTCGTAATCCCAGCCTCACTTCTCCCATTGTCCTCTCCTTTGCACATGCACGCACACAAACACACGGTTGCCTGGTATTTTCCAGTCTGGAGGGAAAGTGCAGGCCCCCTATGTACCTGACGCATGCCCGTTGTGGCGCTCATTCTCTGTCCTGTTTCCCCTTCCCCATCGCTTGTCTTTTGGGTGGGGAGGAGTCAAACGGCAGGGCAGGGTTCCTGGTTTTCCACCCTACCCAACTCTCCAGAGGCAGGGAACTGAGAGTCTTAGTTCAATCCAGGCAGAACTGGGACTGCAGGGGAAGTGGGAGTGGCACAGAAATCTTTGCAGCTCAGCTGCTGGCTCTGCTAGCCTGAACCAAAGCCATCCCTGATTTTTTTTTCCCCCAGACCCCACCACCACCACTACCACAGGTCCAAAACCGATAGCCCTCGTGCAACTCCTCCGTATGCTTGTCCCCAAGCGCCGTTTTTGCTACTGCTACACCCGTGCGGAAAACACACTCTCTCTGTGTGTTTTTGTAGCCCTTGCTTCCACTGCCTGGAGCCAGCACTACTCGCCACTTGTTTCCCCAGCTTTGGACTCCCCACGATTCCTTCCCCTCTGTGATTGCTTTGGCCTTAGCTAGGGATGGAGGAGCAATCCAGTTCCGCTTCTATTTAAAGGCAAACCTACCCAATGTTTTATTAATTAAATGTCACTTTTGAGTTTGATAATGGACTTGAACATCTTATAAATTCTGTGGTGAGTACAGAGCTAGATTTGGAGGGCGAGTCTAACATGCCTAGCAAACTCTCTGATGCATTTCCACATGGAAGGAGAATGTTTCACATTACGATGGTTTTGAAAATAAAGATTCCCTGTGTGAATTTTGATGTGGTTGTGCGGAGGGCCATGCTATGTTTCTGCCTGCACATTTGAATTGGCTCTGTCAGGCTTGACTTGTAGAAATGCAGGGCTGTTTTAGGACAATGGTGAGAAATCTGTGGCTAGGAATGGGGGAGAAATTTGGTTCACTTCTCATTTAAAGGCGATTCCAATTCGCAGTTTCCAATACAGAATGCACTTCTACAAATTTTGCAATGCAGTTCTCCAGCCAAGTAATGTGTATAAAAATGCATAGCCTAGGGTAAAGTGTGCATGCATATAACTTCATATATTAGCAAAAACAACATACAAAACAGGTGTGTCATTGCGGAAAATGGCTTTCCAAAAATTGGCATGTTAGGCAAAATTGCATCCAAATGTGTATTTTAGGTGAAATCATCGCTAAAATGCCAATGAATTTTCATGAGGAGTTTAAAAAAATAATAGTAATAATTTTGCCAACTGATGTGGAAATATGGAGAACTGAACTTAAGATGGGAAAGAAGAGAAACCAAAATTGACAGACACGCCCATCCCTAGCCTTGGCCTACAGTTATTTTTTTTGCTCAGGCCTGAGGCCTTGTCTTGTTTCTAGTGCTTTTTTCTGATTTGCTTCCTTGGGCACTCTGTGGTGAACAAGTCCTTGTTTGTTCCTTTGGTCAGGCAGGGTGAATTTACGAAAACAGTGCCGTTGATCCTGAGCCAAGTGTCCTGGTACTGCAGCGGCCCTCGGAGGACCTGGACCTTTTGGTGGAAGTGAATGGGAACAGGGTGATGGAGCAGGCAGGGAAGAATAAGGAGATGGGGGCAGCCCCTGCTTCTCAACACCCCTCCTTGGACCTGAAGTGGGTGCTGGCTGTGAAGGCCCAGTCTGGCCCTGCTCTGAAGGATGGTATTCTCAGCAAGGGTGCTACACGAATTTGACTTGAGATGGGAGGAATGAATTGGAGGGGTGCAGTGTTTGGCGTGGGATGGATAAAAGCATAGGGAGATTCTGGATGGAGCAGAGGATAGGAAGGAGGGGAAAATAGAGGAGGCACTGGCTGATGGGAGGGGGCCCAAGCTGAGAAACAGCTGAGGGAGGGGCTGGTGATGTAGGATTAATTTCCATCTGGGAGCTGGTCTCCATGGCAACAAAGAAGATCTGGCAACTCCATGGGGAGCGGTTGCCACGGCAACAACATCCCCGTGGTTGCTGAGGAGGAAAAAAGAGAAGAGGGATGGTGCAAACAAAGATAGGGGGGGGAGGGAAATAGCAAAAAGGCAGGTAGATGTGTAGATTTTAGGCCTTTGGGGAGGGAGTGCGGGAGCAGGAAACGCCCTCTCGCCCTGTCTCTGAGAGGAGCCCTGAACTCCCTCGTCCTCCTTCCCCAGCAAGTGCTGCAAGAGGAGGACCATTTGAGGTGACTGAAAGTGTGTCTGGGGATTTGCAAAAGCATGTTGGTCTTATTGCTCCTCTCCTCCCTTTGTGTGTTGCAGGGGCTGGGCGCCGCACTCGGGACCCCACAGGTGGCCATGTTCTGTGGGAAACTGGTCCTGCATCTCAATGTCCAGACAGGGCGTTGGGAGCCCGATGCTTTTGGCACCCACACTTGCTTCCGCACCACAAAGGAGATCCGGAGCTACTGCCAGGAGGTATCAAGAGCCCACGTGCTCCTGTTCTGCACCCACTGCTGGCTCGGGCCCTTCTTCTTGCCCCCGCCTGCCCACCCTTCTTTCCTCATCCCACCTCGACTCCTAGTTTGCCCTCCCACCTGGGCCACAAGCCCTACCTCCACCTGTCAATTCCACTTCACCCCAAACCTCACTCCTAACCCTGCACTAGAGTCTCAGCACCCCTCCTTGTGAATCTAGCCTCAGTAACATCTGTCACTGTCTTCATCTACTAACCCGATCCATTTAAGCCTGTTTAGATTCTAGAACTGAACCCAGAGAAGTGGTCCAATGGTGCTCCATGTAGTTAGGATTGGAGCCACCTTGTATCTGCTGAGACAATTTGTCCATCTAGTCCAATATTGGCTACTCTGGCTGGCAGCTGCTCTCCAGGTCTCATGCTGAGGCCTTTCCCATCACCTCCTATCAGATCCTTTTTCTAAAAAAAGGGAGATGCCGGCGATAGTTGAACCAGTGAAGCTAAACAGGTCAGGTACTCAGACAGGTGGCTTCCCATGTGTACAGTTCTGAGCTTCTAGGATGAAAAGACAAACTGTAAACATATTGAGCAAGTAAGCACTAGATAAGCTCACTTCTACGATGCTATCTCTATGTACACTGCCATCCCTATATCCCAAGGTATCTAGGGGTGCTGCTTTGCCCTCAGGCATTGAAAGTTATGTATGTTTGTTTCTTTTTCTGTGTTGTTACATTTATATCCCACTTTTCCTCTAAAGCGCTCAAGGTGGTGTACATGGTTCTCCCACCCCTCCCCATTTTATCTTCCCAACAACCCTGTGAGGTAGGCTAAGCTGGTGACTGGCTGACCCAAGGTCAGCCAGTGAACCTCCTGGCTAAATAGGGATTTGAACCCTGGTCTCCCAGGTTCTAGACCAACACTCTAGCCATTGGACCACACTGGGGGTGTATAAGGTGTCCACAATTTAGGGGTTTTCACATTACATCTGAAATGTGTTGATGGAAAGCCCTTCAAGTACACAAGCTTCCAGCAGCATTGCCACCTGCCTGCGTGCTCTCTGTCTCTTACTCACACATACACACACACACACACTCCCAAGAAGCATGCCCTCCTCTCCTATGTCAATATGACTCACGCCACTGTTCCCTGCTAACGGTCTAGCCACCTGTTAGAGCTCCTCTCTCCACATATAAAACACATGCATTGGACGCTGCCACTGTCAGTACGAGTGCCATCGTTTTTGTGAAAATTATTGGCAGTGCCCCTTCCCCTCCCAACACAAGCACATACTCTGCTTGTTAAAACATGTCGGGCAGGAAAGCCCAACCGCCTGCCTTAATAAGGGAACATCATCCATCCCACAACTAAATCCAGATCATAAAAGTACACCATTAACAGGAAAGGCACAGAGCACCCAAGTGCCCACAGTACAGACTAAGGCAGAGGTTTCCGAACTGCGGTCTGTGGACCACTGGTAATTCCACAAGTTTCATTGAAGAGGTCCATGGTGTGTAAAAAATACAACTTTAAAAAAATCATGGAGCGTCTAGCACAGTGAATTACAATTGCTAAACAGGCACAAAAAATAACTAAGGAGTCTGCCAGGACCCTCAGCAATTTTCAAGTGGTCTGTGGGGTGGAGGGGAGCAGAGACTTTTGGGAACCACTGGACTAAAGTAAGCAAACTCTATTGGAGTATAAAAGAAAAGTTCCAGGGGTCAGCAGTGGGCCCCCAGCAGGGATGTGGGTCTCCTCAGATACCTGCTGTTGCCAGCTTATGACACCAGCGCTGCCTAATGAGCCCCATTTTCAAAGGTGGCATTATTATTATTCATCTGTTCTCCTTTTTTAGGATTTTGTACACCACTCTGGGAACCTTTTAAGGTAGAAAACAATTTGACAAAAGAGAAGTCCCACTTAGCCATGAAGCTCCACTTGGGGGCCTTGGGAGCATGTTGCTGCCTTCTAGAGCAGTCGTGAGGAACCTTTGGCCTTCCAGGTGTTACTGAATGACAACTCCCATCAGCATGGCCAAGGTGGTGCTACTACGAAGAAGAGAGCAGATTTTGTGAGAGAGCAACCACCACTCGCCCACTTAACAAAACACTGGGGTTGTGCAAGATCATGGTGGATTGTGTGCTACATTTCTTTATTTGAACATTTATTTGCAGCATTTTTGTCCCTGCCATTAACAAAAAGGGCTCTGGAGAGTTCACAAATAAAAGATAAAACCATGAAGTAGGGTTTTTTTTTAAAAAAAAGCATAGATAAAAACAGTCTTGAACAGTTAATACAGAATTAAAACCAGCAAGAGCAAACGATAACAGTGCAAAGCACTTTGAAAAAGCCCTGAAACTGGGAAAATCCTGGGGCAATAAAGAAGACCTTCACCCAGAGCAGAAAAGAGCTCAATGTAGTTGTCGGTGAGCTTCACTGGGGAGGGCAGTCCACAACCAGGCACCACCACTGAAAAGACCCCCCCTCCCTCAGGGCCACCTTCCTTGCCTCATTTAGCAGGGATATCCAGAGAAGGGCTTCTGAAGATGTTCTCTGAGGTCCAGGCAAGAATATATGGGAGGAGATGCATTGGCAGAAGGGCACCATTTTCCATCTTGGACACCAACATTTGCTAGGAGCTGGCCTGGTGCTAGCCCTTCACAT
Source organism: Rhineura floridana (assembly GCF_030035675.1). Classification (NCBI taxonomy): domain Eukaryota; kingdom Metazoa; phylum Chordata; class Lepidosauria; order Squamata; family Rhineuridae; genus Rhineura; species Rhineura floridana. The sequence goes on along the minus strand of NC_084494.1, from coordinate 25,172,506 downwards.
TCATCCTGCCCATTCAGCTGCATCCTCTGATGGGCCACATTGGTTCTTTTGCACGGTGTGACACTGTCCTTCAGAAATGTGTGCCCACCTGCCCCACAAAACCACCTCTGTTTCTTGCCACACCTCAGCCCCTTATTAGGAATCCAATTGATGGCACTTTTAGGAACTGCTCTCGTTATAGAAATGGAATCTTTCATACCCCCAACATGGCCCCTGCAGTACCTTGAGTATTGCAGAGTCCATCTTACGGTCTGAAGGAGCTTCATTATGTTCCGTCTCTGCAGTTAAGCAGGTTTAGACCCCTGCAGTACAGGAGGCTGCTAAGGATAGGCTAATGCAAGCAGTTTTGTTGCCTGAGATGAAGGGCAAGTTGGTGCCCCCTTCCCATTCCTTGTGCAAAAGCCATCCATAGTAGACTGGCAGATGAAATTGATGTCGGCACTGGTAAAAGGACAGCAACCTCCACCACACCTGAAGGCATCATGGTAGCGCAGGGGGTGCAGGACAGGCCACATAGTGCACACACAGCCAATGGGGGCTGGTGCTCATTGGGGCTGGTGGGGCGGAAGGCAGGGAGCCCAACCGTAGGTGGAGCCAGAGCCAATGACAGATGGAGGCAACTACTTCTTGTGTTCCCATCGTCCTCTCTGCAGACTTCTGCAAGGCAATGCTGGGGGAGGGGGAAGCTGGCAGACAAGTCACCCCCTGGACCCTTGGATGTAACTAAAAAAAAAACCAGGCAGTGGGAGCTGTTAGAGAGAAGGCAGGCTGCACTTGGTGGGGCAGTGCCCCATTAGCTCCAACAGACCAGCCTTCACTGCACATAACCCTGTCCTCTAACATCTCACTATGGTCCCCTACCCCTCAGCGTCTGCCATCTGAGGCAGCTGCCTTACTCTGCCTCATGATAGGGCTGGCCCTGTTTTTAGAAACTACAGGTATGGCATTCTGAGTAGCTCCTTCAGAGGGAGAAGGGGAAAGTCTCCACACATGCCATTGTCCTTTCTTGCATCACAAGGACCAAAACTCCTATCTTCCCTCTCCCTGGTCTTCCTTTTCTTCCTTTCCCTGCTGTGATTATGTTCCTCTTCTTTGCCCCAGGTGTATCCCGAGTTGCAGATCACCAATGCCGTGGAGGGCACCCAGCCGGTCACCATCGACAACTGGTGCAAGAAGGGGCTGCCCAAATGCAAAGGCCACCAGCACATTGTGGTGCCCTATCAGTGTTTGGGTAAGCCCTGAACGAGGAACAGTTGCCAAGAGCTGGTGTCAGCAGTACGTTCTCCTTCATCTAGACCAGGGATGAGGAAACCTGTGGCCCTCCAGTTGTTGTTGGACTACAGCGCCCATCATCCCTGAGCATTGGTCAAGCTGGCAGGGGCTGATGGGAGTTGGAGTCCAACAACAGGTTTCTCACATCCCTGGTCTAGATTCTGCAGACTGCTGCCTCTCTGCCCATGAAAGGGGAATGATGGTGAACTGCTAGTATTATGCTAAAGGACTGGACCACATGTGGCATTAAATGCACAGTTGCATTGAAGCATGTCTTGTTGCTGTCTTTTCTAAATAACTGGGGAGGGGGTGGTAATGAGGAGCAGAAGTATGGGAAGCAATGTTTAATCTTCACACACACACACACAAACTCCCCCAATTAAAAAAAAAACCCTCACCCAGAAAAACCCTGCAATTAGTCTTGCAAGAAGGCTTTCTATTGTCAAAGGAAGCTTCACTCTGGGGCTGATTGGGAAATGGTTTTTTAAAAAATCTCTGCCCTATGATCCAGATTTCGTCCACACACACACACACTTGCACCTTTTCCAGGTAACTCTTCTTTAGAAGAAAATACATCAGATGTGCCAAATGCAGTCTTGCATTTAATGTCTCATCTAGTTCAGTCCAAATTATTTATATTTACATTTATAGCACACCATTCCTCCAAAGAGCTCAAGGTGGCCTACAAATATGTTTCCCCTTCTTTCAATTTTATCACAACAACCCTGTGAGGTAGTTGGTTTACTGAGAGACAGTGACTGGCCCAAAGACACGCAGTGAGCTTCGTGGCTGAGCTTCAGATGTTGTTGTCCTACAAGTCCCATAATTCCTGACTGTTGACCACGTTGGTGGCAATTGTAGTCTAAAACATCTTGAGGGCACCAAGTTGGAGAAGACTGCGTTGGAGCACTGGACTAAGATTGGGAAGACCTGAGTTTAAATTCCCACGTACCCAATAAAGATCACTGTGATGGCCTTGGGCCTGTCACTTTCTGTCCAACCTAACCAACCTCACAGGGTTGTCATGAGAATGAAATGAGCCATGCACACTGCACTGGAGACTGAAGAAAAATCAGTTTGCTGACACTGGCTCCTTCCTTTCCTTCTTCCATCCTTTCTCCAGTAGGTGAATTTGTGAGCGAAGCCCTCCTTGTACCCGACAAGTGCAAATTCCTGCACCAAGAAAAGATGGATTCATGCGAGACCTACTTGTATTGGCACAGCGTGGCCAAAGAGGTGAGCGTCTTAGTGATGGGAATGCAGCATATGTTTCCCCGCAAGGATGGGGAACCTTTTTCTGTTGAGGGCCACATTCCATCAGAAGTAGTCTGTTGAGGATCTTTTCCAGGCAGTTGGCAGGGGGAATACACAGGAAGGAAACTGGTATCTGTAAGTGTGAAGGTAGGTGTAAATAAGTGATAATGTATGAGTTTGTCTAAATTGGGTGTATTTTGTATAAATATGAAGGGAGGGTAAAAATGGATACTAGCCCTGGCTCCATCCATCACTAGGTCTGGCCCTGCCCACTGGCATGTGGCCCTTGGGGCAAAGAGATCGCCCACTCCTGACACAGTATAAGCAAGACTTTTTATGCATGTCACAATTCCACAGTAGTGAAGAAAAAGCGATAGTATGTAGTACTGGCTGTGGAGTTCAGCTTCCTAAGAACTTCAGTTTCAATTTTTTTTAAAAATAGGTTTCTAGACCTCATGACTGTGGTGATAGGGTTGGTGCAGTGCAGTCAATGCCTGCCAAATCTCAGAAACCAGAATAGCTGCTGGATAAGACTTCCGGCTAAGGGATAGGGCTTCAGGGCCTGCTCCCCTTCCCCCTCCCCTTGACTGGCAGAAAATGGGGTAAATTAAGCAAACTGGTTAGAAAGTGTAAAATACACCCTGCACAGTGGGAGAAATCATGTAAATGTGTTGACTATGTGTAATTTCTACAAGTTGCAGAATTTGTGTGGTATTCCTTATAAATGAATTTTGGGCTACTTTGATGTGGAATTTTTGCTTTCTTTTAAAGGTAAAGTTTACCCAGTTCATAGTGTGAGAATTTGCTGCATTCAGATATAATGCCAAACAATGACGTGGTGCTATGTCTGTGTATCTACACCAGTTTACAAACCATGATTTGTGAAGGGCTGCCAAATAAGAATATCCAAACCATGCAAACCGTTTGTGCTAACCATGGTTTGCTGTTGCATCTGAACCCGTAAACCATAGTTAAGGACATTGCTCTGTTTTAAGAGGCTGTTGCTCCATGGAGAGAGATGTGAGCTTGCATGCAGGTATGCGCTGAACAGATGGAAAATGAAAGCAGACAAGTACCTCTGAACTATGGTTTGCTTCCTGTGACTCTTGAAGCTCCAACATAGGCTCTTAACACAATGGTTAGCACAAAACATCCCATGGCATGATGTCTGAAGTCAGGGAAAGGGTCGTAGGCCAGTAGGGGAAGGGCCCTAACTCAGTGGTAAAGCATCTGCTTTGCATGCAGAAGGTCCCAGGTTCAGTCCCTGGCATCTCCAGTTAGGGCTAGGAGAGACTCCCTGCCTGAAACCTTGGAGAGCTACTGCCAATCAGTGTAGGCAGTACTGAACTAGATGGACCAGTGGGTCAAACTCGGTATAAAGCAGCTTCCTGTTTTTCCTGTGAGCTAATGTGTGTTGCTTAGCAGTGTTGTGACATTGTTAATCTCCCATTCCCAGGCCTGCAACGGGGAGGAGCTGGAGCTTCACAGCTATGGCATGCTGTTGCCCTGTGGGGCTGACCGTTTCCGTGGGGTCGAATACGTGTGCTGTCCTTCACGCCCTTCAGCCCTCAGGTTGGAGCAAGCCACCGAGGCCCCCCAGGCCCTCGCCCATCTGAGAGAGGAGGCCCTGCACAGGTGAGCCGATGATGCCATGCCGCACTGGCCCCTTAACAATGTGCTTGTATGGTACGGGATGCTTTGGATCTGAAGAGGAACTATCTTGGGAAAGAGTAATGTGTTTTTCTCCAAAATCTGATTTTGAATCCACCTTTTTAATTGTGCAGAATTCATGGTGCTGTTTGCTTCTTAGACACGCTGCTTAGAGCGTTGCCGAATGGGGAAATCCTGCTATTCTGCAAGATGTGCCCCCAATTTCACACACATACGCACACAAAGTCAGACACACATGCACACACCCTTCCTTTTAGACACTTAACGAGGGAGTCTTCTGACTTGATGGCTTTTTCTTCAGCAACAGGGTTCCAACAGGGCGTATTCCAACAGAGGAAGAGAGCCTGGAGATGGAGGAGGAAGGGGACCTGGATGAAGAGGAAGAGATGGACGAGGAGGAAGAGGAAGAGAGCCCTGGAGATAGCTCCCCTGATCCTGACCCTTTCCCCGCTGCCTGGGATGACTATTTTGTGGAGCCGGGTTACTATGATGACAGCATCACCCAGACCACCATCACCACCACAACGCAGACCACCGAAGAGGATGTCAAAGGTAAGCTATGCAGGTTAGGTCAGGGTCAGTGCCTGGGATCAGCATTATTGGGCCCCTGCCAAGGCCCATGCCCCAGCAAGGGGGCCAGCGCCAATCTCTGGAGCACGAATGGAGAACCTGTGGGCCCTCCAGATGTTGTCAGGCTCTAACTTCCATCAGCCTCAGCCAGCATGACCAGGAGTCAGGGATGATGCGCGTTGTAGCGCAACAGCATCTGAAGGGCCACAGGTTCTCCACGCACCCCTGTTCTGCAGCTCTGGTCCTGCTGCTGCTCTTCATCGTTGACCTCAGGGCTGAGGGACCTTAGGCCCTCCAGATGTTGCTGAACTACAACTCCCATCATCCCTGGCCATTGGTTATACTTCCTGGGTTGCCTCACACCTCGCTTACGTGTTCACCTAAGTGGTGGCCCATTACGGCAAATGGGGCAGTGCCCCACCAACCCCAGTCTTCCCTCAGCTAGATCCACCTGCCTGCCTTCTCACTTACAACCAGGCCAAGGGGTGGTACTATGTGTCAGTTTCCTCCTCCTTAGATTCAGTGTTGCCCTTGTAGAACTCAGCAGGGAGAAGGATTGGCCTTGTGTGTCATTTGCTGTGGTTCCACGTGCTGTTGGTCTCCCCGCCTTCTGCCCCTCCAGACCCAATGAGCTCCAGCTGCCACTGGTTCACCAGTGAAGCAGTAATAGGAGCGAAGGGAAGAGCCTCCAGCCTCCACTGTCCTTGCTCTCTGGGTGACCCTGATGATCGCTCCTATAAAAAGTAGCCTAGCGAATGGACGACAAGGATGAAAGAGGCCTTTCCTGACAGAGGCAAGGATAAGGATGCTTATCCCCGAAACCTGCAGCTAGTTAGGGTGGGAGGATGAAGTCAGTGTTCCCAATCAGGACAGTTCTGAAGGGTGAAGGTTGTGGAATTCCTGCTGCAGATGTTGGCCCATGGAAAATAAGGGTGCATGGAGCCAGCAACCAGCCACAGCGGGTGGGACAGGACAGAAATGCTCAGCTGCTCCTCCTGGTCACGTTGCCGCCTCCTTTTCCTCACAATGGGGTGTCTGTTTTGAGGCAGCTTGGAACCTGGCTCTTCCTGACACAAAGGAGGCAGACGCCTGGAGGCCAGTGCATCCCTCACCCAACACAGCTCAGAGAGAGGTGCCAGGGGGCACTCCCGCCTCCGTTGGCAATGAGCCAGCTCCCTATGTGGTGCTGAGCAGTGGGAAAGTTTTGTGTTGTGCATAGGAAGCGGCCTTCTACTGAATCAGACCATTGGTCCATCTAGCTCAGTATTGTCTACACTGATTAGCAGTGGGTCTCCCCAGGGTTCCAGGCAGGGAGTCTCTCCCAGCCCAACCTGGAGATGCCAGGGACTGAACCTGTGGCCTTCTGCATGCAAGGCAGATACTCTACCACTGAGGGCATTTTGTGTAAGAGGTGAGGATGGGCCAGTTATACAGTGTGAGACTATATTATACAGCTTTTCCCAACCTGGTGCCCTCCGGATGTTGCTGGACTACAACTCCCATCAATTCTGACTATTGGCCATGCTGGCTGGGGCTGATGGGAGCTGAGTTCAGTGACATCTGGAAGGCACCAGGTCGGGGAAGGATAGTGTATGGGACGCCTCCTCACCTGACTGGAGAGCCCTCTCTCCAGGGGCATGTTATGTCTTGATGTGAGGAGGGGGGCACATTGCCCTGTGTAACCAGCTCCCTGTCCTTGCAGTGACCCCAACCCCTCGCCCCACCGATGGAGTGGACGTTTATTTTGAGATGCCCGGAGATGGCAATGAACACGCCAACTTCCTGCGTGCCAAGATGGACTTGGAGGAGCGTCGCATGAGGCAGATCAATGAGGTGATGGCAGAGCCAGCCCTAGATCAAAGAAGCGAGGAGCATCTTTGCCATGCTCTGGCGCACACCCTTCCCTTTCTTTCACCTTAAGGCATCTGTAGCCCACTGCACAACTTTATTTTATTTATTTATTATTTCAATTTATATACCGCCCTTAGCAGAATAGCTCTCAGGGCGGTGAACAAACAAGATAAAATACAATATATCATAGTAAAAAATCACAAAAACATGTACAAACAAACAACAGAAAGCACAACAAAAACGAAATACAACACAAATTAAGAAGGATACATATTAAAAGTAGAAAGATTAAGAAAATTAAAAGATTAAAATGCCTGGGAGCATAAAAAGGTCTTTACCTGGCGCCGGAAAGATAGAAGTGTAGGCGCCAGGCGTACCTCTTCGGGGAGGCTGTTCCACAACTCAGGGGCCACCACAGAAAAGGCCCTAGATCTAGTAACCACCCTCCAGGCTTCCCGATGAGCTGGTACCCGGAGGAGGGCCTTAGATTCTGAACGAAGTGAACAGGTAGGTTCATAGCGAGAGAGGCGTTCCACAAGGTATTGAGGTCCCACGCCGTGTAAGGCTTTATAGGTCAAAACCAGCACCTTGAATCTTGCCCAGAAGCAAATAGGGAGCCAGTGCAGACGCGCCAGAATAGGTGTTATATGCGAAGACCGACTGGTCCTCGTCAATAGTCTGGCAGCCACGTTCTGCACCAGCTGAAGCTTCCGAACTGTCTTCAAGGGCAGCCCTACGTAGAGCTCATTACAGTAATCCAATCTTGAAGTTACCAGAGCATGAACAACGGAGGCGAGGTCCTCCCTGTCCAGATAGGGGCGTAGTTGGGCTACCAGACGAAGATGGTAAAATGCATTCCGTGCCACCGAGGCCACTTGGGCCTCGAGAGACAAGGAAGAATTGAAAAGAACCCCCAAACTACGTACCTGTTCTTTCAGGGGGAGTGTAACCCCATCCAGAACAGGGTGAACATCCACCATCTGAGCACAATTTGTTCTCTTTTCATTGATAGTACATTTACATGCCTGGATATGATCACAATGCCTCACGCTTTTTGAATGGGCCTTGATGTAAATCCCCACCACCACAAATAATACAAACCAGTGTTAACACTATGCCTGTCGTAAGTGAAGATGAACAGTTTTCATTTCAACTGCCGAGTAGACAGTAGGTAGTCTGTGACAGGTACCCCAGATAGGCACCTGGGACACCTGCCCCTAAATCCATCCCTGAATGATGGGTTTTCTCCATAGGAATGTGCCTAATACTGTGGTCAGACCATTGGCCCATCTAGCTCAGGGCCTCTACTAGCTGGCAAGTGGCTCTCATGAGTTACAGAGAGGGGTCTTTCCCAGTGAGCTTCACAGTAGAATGAGGATTTGGATCCGGGGGTTACCTGTGTCCAAATTTGATGCTGTGCATCAAATGATAACTAAAGGATAAATAAGAATTATATTTTATTATAATAATGAAAAATACATCTTTTTATTACAATAATAAACCCCAAGATCATTGAATGAAAGAATAGTTTTTATCTCTGTTTTTTTAGAATGCTTTTTAATTGGTGTTTTGATGTGTTTGCCACCCTGGGTTCCTTCAGAAGGAAGGGTGGGATATTAATTCATTTTGTTGTTGTTATTATTATTACTGCTACTACTACAGTGGAAGTTCATTATAACCTATCTCGCTGTATCACGGATTCAGATGTACCATGGATATGACAGTGTCCCCCGAGTAAAATACTGTATACAGTACAGCAGTTTTCATTATATAACGGAACCACTATAACGCGGGTGTATCCTTTGTCCCTCATCTCCCACATTATAACTAGCTTTCAATGTAGTATTAGTATTAGGATGGTGGTGGTAATGATGAAGCAGTAGCCAATAAATAAAACGAATGCATCTAAGGCTGATGAGTAATACTATGGATGGAAGGTGAGGGGGACACAATAGGAGATGCATCGCAAGGCCAGAGTTTGTGGCAGGAAGAGATGTGGGCCTATTGGATGGAAGCATCTTCAGCACTCCTGTGTTCCAATTGAACAGGTGATGAAGGAGTGGGCCGAGGCCGACAACCAAGCCAAAAACTTGCCCAAGACGGACCGGCAGGCGCTCAATGAGGTGAGATTATTGTATTGAGATCAGCTTTGGAGGCGCTCTGCCAGTAAGATCAATTATGTGAGTGAGCACACGACAAAGAGGCCCTTTTCAGTGATGGCCCCACACTTTTTGAATTCTTTACCTACTGAGTAAGGTATGAATGGAGCCTTAGAAATGGGCTTTAGAAACCCATCTATGCCAATTAATTTTTCTTCTCAGTATTTTTTATGATGCTGCTGGTTTCAGAAATTGTTTTAAAACTTAGAGTGATCCTATAGTGGGGGGGTGGCAACAGGAGTCCACGGCAGTGGTGGTTGGCAGAGGAACCACCACTTCCAAAGCCCTGCAGGTGAGGGAGGCAGTTTCCTTCTCACTAGTTCTTCTTTTAACACTCTCACCCGCTGTTTCCAATGGGAGGAGAAAACAGCCAGCTCCAGATGGCTTAATTTTACTCCATTCCAGAGGGGTGTTCAGGGAACTGAGGGGCTTGGAATCCCACTTCCCCTGATCTGCCCCTGAAGTATCCCAAGAGTGCCCACCTTTTGGACTTGTTGCCCTCCGAACGCTAAGGGCAGATCAGCAGAGGACAGTCTCCAACCATGGGACCACAGACCTCCCTCTCCAGCTACAGAAAGCTGCAGTGTTGAAATTGCTCTAGAGTTATAGCACGACCTCGCGGAGGTGAAGCATTACTGCCTTCTCCCTTCTGGTATAGGCCCTTCTTTGGGTCCCTGTGCCACCTTAAGGTGAGCAATGTAGTTCCAAGGAGTGGCATTTCAGTCATGGCTCCCTGTTGGTGGAATACTCTGCCCATGGAGGCTTGCCTGGCCTTGTCTGTTGTGTAATTTTGGTTCCAGGCAGAGACTGTTTTATTTATTTTCCCAGGCCTTTTAATCTAAACTGTTTTAGCTCCATGAGATTCTTAATGCTGCTGCTGCTATTATTATTATTATTATTAAATTGATCTTGCTGCCAGGATTTTTGTTCTGTTTTTAAATGCTTTATCATATTTTTTATTGCTGGTATTGTAAACTGTGCTGACAGCCTATGGGAAGGGCCTGATTATAAATTCCCTGAATAAATTACAATATGTTTGGAAAGAACATATGATCAGAGTGCAAGCTTTTAGGTATCTATCACTGGCACCTTTTTATATCCTTTTGTCATTTTTATATTTTTGATTTTTGAATGCTGACTTTGGCTCCTTTTGGAATGTCTATATTTTTTATTTTGAATGGTTTGATTTCCCCCCCCCCCCAAAAAAAAAAAAACCTGCCAAGACCTCCTGGAATATTGTGGAGAGAGAAGATATAATTTAACATTATGTTGTGTGTGTGTGTGTGTGTGTGTGTGTGTATTCATACACACAAGCTCTTTCACCCACTCTGTTTTTGCATCCTGATCTTCATGGAGCTTCCCAGTGGACTCCCATCCAAGTTTTTAACCAGGTCCACAGCTGCTCAGCTTTAGTGCGGTAGCATCAGGCACTCCCAAACCATCCCCTTGGCCCCAGCATATACCTTGGACTTAAGGACTATCACCACTGCTCTCTTTGCTGTCCCAGCACTTTCAGTCCATCCTTCAGACGCTGGAGGAGCAGGTGTCTCGGGAGCGGCAGCGACTGGTAGAGACTCATCTGGCCCGCGTAGTGGCCCTGCTCAATGATAATCGCCGGGCGGCACTGGAGAGCTACCTGACTGCTGTACAGACTGATAATCCCCAGGTAAGTGAAAGCGTGGTGGGGTGGGGGATGCAGTTGGGGAGGTCTGGAAAAGGACAAGTTGAATGGAAAGTTGTTTGGGGCTTCTGTAATGGTTGTATACCATTGTCTCCCTCGTTTTGAGATGGTCTTCCTTCTCCCTTGACCAAGAGATTTCTAGTTGTTTCTTCCTTGTGGACATCTCCAAGAGGCACTTTGCCCCTCTATCTTGGGGTTTAGCAACATGTAGCCTTCCAGATGTTGGTCTCAAAGCCACATCATGCCCTGACCATGCTGTCTGGAGCCAATGGGATCTGGAATTCAACAACATCTGCAGGGCCCACCTTATGTTCCTGCAGCTCATCTGCCCTTTTTCTGACCATTGCTTGTTCAGAAGTCCAGTAACCTCCTAGCTATCCCTCCTTTGTCTGTTCAGAATGGCTCTGTTTTAAATGTATCATACTGCCAAATCCTGGAATGGTGGTAGTGTTTCTCAAGTGCATGGCAATCTCTCTGTCAGGTTCAGACCTGTCTCAGGTTTGGGCTTGTTATGGGCTTGATATAAGCTTGACTTGGTACCCAAGCTACCCAAAACCTCCTTTAAAAAAAAGTTAAATAAATGGCCCCATTTGCACGATACATTTAAAGCAGTATCCTACCACTTTAACAACCATGGCTTCCCCCAAAGAATCCTGGGAAAGGTAGTTTGTGAAGGGTGCTGAGAGTTGTTAGAAGGTCCATTCCCCTCGCAGAGTTGCAGTTCCCAGAGTTCCCTGGGAAGAGGGATTGATTACTAAACCACTCTGAGAATTACAGCTCTGTGAGGGGAATAGGCAGCCTCCTAGCAACTGTCAGCACCCTTCACTAACTACACACCCAGTTTTTCTTGGCCCAGAACTTTGTTTTGCTTTTAGAGTTTCTGAAATTGTATATGTGTGTGTGTGTGTATGCAGCCCTGCTTACAGCTCTTGCTTTGAAACAGGGTCATTGCTGGGCCCTTAAAGAACTTGGGGCACAGATCCCTGGCACGAACTTCCATACAACTGGCACATTTTATTTATATTTATTCATAAGGGTATTTCTAAACTGCCAGCTCAGAAAAATCATGGTTGTGTGTGATGAAAACATTACATTATAAAAAGCATAAAATACAAATGACCAACAATGAATCAAATTAATCTTCTAAAAGTGCTTGGTGAAACCAATGTTTTCAGTAGGCAGCCAAGTATCAAAATCGTAGGTGCCTGTCTGATTTCAGGAGCAGCAGTGTTCTCGAGTACAAGTGCCACTACATTAAAAGCCTTAGCCCACACAGAAATTAAACAAAGGTGCATATGCTGATTTGTATGTATAGATATAATACATGAGAACGGGCCTTTTCAGTGCTGGCTTCCCTCTCGTGGCATGCTGTTCCCAGGAAGTCACACCTGACAACATCACTATCGATGTTTAGGCACCAGGCAAAAACGCTTCATTTTTTTGCCCAGTCTTTTAGCCCTTAATCTGAAGGGTTTTAAGTGTTTGTGGACTCTTTTAGTGGGGTGGGATGTGTCACACCTACTTCTTTATATAAGTTTGGATATGCTTTTAGGTTCTCATTCTATGTTGGGTTTCCTTACTTGGTTTTAATGTTTGTACTATTTTTGTAAGTTGCTTGGGGTCACATTTGTGGGGAAAAAGCAATGAATAATTTATTATTATTATTATTATTATTATTATTATTATTATTATTATTATTATTATTATTATTATTATTATTATTATTATTATTGGGGTGACTTATAGAGGGAAAGCCACCCTGTCAGCAAAATTCTTTTTAAAAGCACCTTTTTTTTAAGGGGAAGAAGGTGCATGAGATCCGGGTCTGAGGACTCAGGCCCCCAGGCCACTCCCTAACAGTGCTCCTGCTTTAAAGCTCATACTTCTCTGCTCTGATTGTCTCAGCTCCCTTGAGAGAGAGAGAGACAGAGATCTCCCTTCCTTGCAAGCTCTTTTACTGTTGATCTCCTTCCTCCTCCATCCTCTCTCTCTCTCTTCTCTCTGCTTTCTGCTGCTCCTTGTGCCTGGTACAGCCTCCTCCCTGGTATTCATCAAGTTGTTTCAGGGCCAACCTAACGTGGAGGCCAACTAACTCAGGTGCCAAAATTCTGGTGGTGCCTTCCTCAACAGCCCCAGAAAGAAAAAAAGATCTTTGCTGCCTGCACTTTTGGAAGTGGTACGGAGGCAGTTTAGCCACTCCATGGCTTAGCTGTTATACCCTGAAACAGGACTGAGAGCCTTTTGCTGCCCACTATCTGTTCCTGGGCATAGATAATTTATTTTTATGTCTAATGTGTTAAGCAGTCCCGCCATTTGAATTCACTTAGGACAGCAAGACACACTTGGGGGCAGCACCGAGTTGCTTTTTAAGTCCCTCCTCACGACCTGCTTGTTGAGCAATACCTTTATTGAAGAACTCTTGACCAATGGTGCCTGGTGCCCATTTGGGACTGGTGGGGCGGAAGGCAGAGAGGCCAACAGTAGGTGGAGCCATAGGCAATAGCAGGCAGAGCCGACTAATTCTAGTTTTGTCTCCACCCTCCTCCCTGTAAGGTGCAACCCCCTGGCCTGGATGTAAGTAAGAAGGCAGGCTAGCGGGGGCTAGCTGAGAGCCGGCTGAGGCCAAGGGCAGGCTGAGGTTGGTGGGGCAGCACCCTAGTTGCCGTAATGAGCCAGCCTCCACTGCCCTAGATGTACTCTTAGCTTCTTCCACAGCTACCCTGATCTGGTGGTCCAGAATGCAAGCCCTCTGGGCAAGGGATTGTGTCACTACAGTGGTCTCTGCCACAACAGCTAGTGCTCTGGACTAAGTGCATGGAGAATAGCAGTGAGTGTGGTGCTGAGGATCATGAATGCACAATAAAGCAACTGTTTGAGAGAGAGAGAGAGAGAGAGATTGAAATAAAGGTTGATCTAGAAGGAAAACAGACAAGCAAACCCTGCTTCCGTATCTCATGCCTGGTGTGCCTGGAATGAGCCCCAAGAACATGCAGTTGCAGAGAAGAGGAAGTTGCTCGTCCCTGTCTTCTGTTGTCTCATACGAGGCAAGGTGAATGTGCTCCCAGCAATATGGATAAAAACTGTGCAAAGCATGGGCAGAGTGCTGTGTACAGCTAGCACCTCCATAGGGTGCTTTGAAGTCAGAAATGAACAGGATTTGAGAGGGGCGCTTAAGTGGAACACAGGAAAGCAGGATTGAAGGGCCAAGCTTCCATGTTACGTTGAAAGTGTTGTTAATTGGTGTGCTTGGAACTGGACATGTCTCTTCCTTTTAAGGGAAAAAGTAGCTGCAAGGCCCCCCAATCCAGGTCAGGCCCTAAGAGAAAGGGGGGTGTTAAGCCTTTCCCCACATAATTTTCCCATTGAACCTCTTCCTCCCCATAGTTGCCATTTGCCCCCCAAAGGTGCCTCAGGGAGTTATTTTCTGCAGGATAACGGGGGGCAGGAGAATGTTACTCCCTCCTCCCGTGCTTTGATCTTAAAATCTGGGCCAGGCCTCCCAATAGCTCCTTTTTCTGATGCAAGAGGTATGTGGCCCATCTTTAAGCATGTTAGCTAAAAACATTTGGCCCTGGTTTGAGAAAGTAGTTCGGCCCTTCTTCTAAGAAAAGGTATATACAAACAGTTAAATGCATTTAGCTCCAACAATGGTCCATTCATGTGCAATGTTAGGATGCCAATGGATTCGTGCCCAGGTTGGGTGCACCATTAGTGTGCTAACAGTGCCATAAAACTGGGCTGCTCAGCATGTTTCAATATGACCAGACAAATTGGCAAGCTTACACCAGTAAGGGCTTTTACTGTGGCCCTGTATCCTTGTGTCTAACGTGGGTCAACAGGGGAAGGGGAAGGGGGGCATGTGGGCTGTTTAAATAGGGGCAGAGCAGGGCAGGGGACAGAAAGGGATTAGCCATCCATCAACGGAACATAGGAAGCTGCCTTAGTCAGAGCCTTGATCCATCTAGCTCAGTAATGTCTACACTGACCGGCAGTGTCTCTCTAGGATTTCAGTCAGGGGCCTTTCCCAGCCCTACCTGGAGACGCCAGGGATTGAACCTGGGACCTTCTGCATGCAAAGCAGATGCTCTGCCATGGAGCCAAGCCTTCCCCTAACTTGTTTGTTTTTGTGCTGTCCCTTCAACCCAGCCGGACCGCGTCCTTTTGGTGCTGAAGAGGTACGTGAGGGCAGAACAGAAGGACCAGCGTCACACCCTCCGCCATTATCAGCACGTGGCCGCCGCTGATCCTGAGAAGGCTGAGCAGATGAAGTTCCAGGTCTGATTTCCTTCCTTCCTCCGTTCCCCATTTTGGGTCTTTGCTTCTCCCCCCCCCCCCCGAAGGTGTGGTTGCAATAATGCATCCGAGTTGCTCTCATCCCCAGGTCTACACCCACCTACATGTCATTGAAGAAAGGATGAACCAGAGTCTGGCGTTGCTCTACAAGAACCCCCAGCTTGCCCAAGAGCTTCGAGGAGAGATTGGTAGGTCTACACTAGGTGGACCCAAGGGTCTGATGTGGTGTAAGCCGGCTTCCTACAGGTTGCCTTTCAGGGAGCGCTGCAGGGCTCCTCTCGTAATCTCAGCCTGTCCACGTCTTTTCATTTTTAGAGGAGGCTCTTCTTCAAGCCCAGCTGCCATCTGAAGGTCATTATGTAGCCCAGGTGTGGGGAGCCTTTGGCCCTCCAGATGCTCTTTATTATTTCTTTGTTATTATTTCTTTGATTTGTATCCCACCCTTCCTCCCAGTAGGAGCCCAGGGTGGCAAACAAAAGGGCTAAAAACACTTTAAAACATCATAAAAACAGACTTTAGAATATATTAAAACAAAACATCTTTAAAAACATTTTTTAAAAAGCTTTAAAAACATCTTTTTAAAAAAGGTTTAAGAACATACTAAAAAGCAATTTCAGCACAGACGCAAACTGGGATAAGGTCTCTACTTAAAAGGCTTGTTGAAAGGGGAAGGTCTTCAGTAGGTGCAGAAAAGATAACAGAGATGGTGCCTGTTTAATATTTAAGGGGAGGGAATTCCACAGGGTAGATGCCGCCACACTAAAGTTCCGCTGCCTATGTTGTGCAGAACGGACCTCCTGATCAGATGGTATCTGCAGGAGGCCCTCACTTGCAGCGTGCAGTGATCGACTGGGTATATAAGAGGTAAGACAGTCTTTCAGGTATCCTGGTCCCAAGCTGTATAGGGCTTTGTACACCAAAGCTAGAACCTTGAACTTAGTCCAGTAGCTAATAGGTAGCCAGTGCAATTCTTTCAGCAGCGGGGTGACATGTTGGTGATACCATGCCCCATTGAGCAGTCTCGCTGCCACATTTTGTACCAGCTGCAGCTTCTGGACCAACCTCAAGGGCAGCCGTATATAAAGCCCATTGCAGTAATCCAACCTGGAGGTTACCAGTGCATAGACAACAGTGGTCAGGCTATCCCTGTCCAGTAATGGCCGCAGCTATCTTACCAGCCAACGTTGGTAAAAGGCACTCCTAGTCACTGAGGTAGCGGTCCAGGGCTTCCATGGCCTCTCCCAATTCAGATGTTACAGAGAAATAGAGCTGGGTATCATCAGAGTACTGCTGACACCCCAGATCTCCTGATGACCACTCCCAAGGGCTTCATATAAATGTTAAACAGCATGGGGGACAAGATAGTACCCTACAGCACCCCACAGCACAACTGTCAAGGGGCCAAAAGACAATCACTCAATTCTGTTCTCTGAAAACGACCCTGGATATAGGATCGGAACCACTGTAAAACAGTGCCTCCGATACCCATCTCACCAAGTCGGCCCAGAAGGATCCCATGGTCAATGGTATCTAAAGCTGCTGAGAGATCAAGTAAGAATAACAGGGTCATACTCCCCCTGTCCTTCTCCCGATAAAGGAGCAACCAAGGCCGATTCAGTCCCATAACTAGGGCTGATTCCTGACTGGAATGGGTCAAGATAATCTGTTCATCCAAGAGTACTTGCAGATGTTGTTGGACTACAACTCCCACCTTCCCTGGCCATTGGCCTTGCTTGCTGGGACTGATGGGAGTTGTACTTCAGTAATGTCTGGAGGACCAAAGGCTCCCCGTACCTGATGTAGCAACAAAGGGTAGACCCTTCTTTGTGATGGCACAATGTCTATGGAGGGGAAAGGCCATAGCTCGGTAGCAGAGCATCCACTTTGTGTGCAGAAGGTCCCAGCTTCAATCCCCTGGCATTTTCCAAGGGCATGTCCCCTGTCTGAAACCCTAGAAAACCACTGCCAGTCAGTGTAGACAGTACTGAGCTAGATGGACCAATGGTCTGGTTCAGTACAGGGCAGCTTCGTGTTTTGGAGAAGAGTCAAAGCTTGGTAGCAGAGAATCTGCTTTGTATGTAGAAGGTCCCAGGTTCAATTTTCACATCTCCAGATAGCGCTAGAAATGTCCCCGGTGCTGAACCACCAGACTGCTACTACCCGTTAGCATAGACAGTACTGAGCTAGATGTACCATTGGTCTGTCTTGGTACAAGGCAGCTGCCTGTGTTCCCTAATGCCCTCACTTTAGGGGCAACAATTGCCCCCAATATTACAATCATTTCTGTGCCAGGTCAAAGCTCATGTATTTCCTGGGATTTTTTCAAAAAAAGTCCAACGTTTTAGGAGTTGGTTGGTATCCAGCCTGTTCTGCTTGCTTTTTTTAAAACTGTGTCTATGATCTTTACGTGTGATGTACCCCTTCATTGTACTCTATTGGAATGGCTTTTGGGTTTTTTTGCTCTTTGTACACCGCCCTGGTATCTTTGTGGATGAAGGGTGGTCTAGAAGCATTTTTTATGAAAGAAAGAAGGGAAAGTCTGCAAAATGCTAAGCGTCCTTTCTGAGTGAGGGGTTAGATTTGCTAAGTGAGCAAAGAGAGAACCCCGTAGGTGTGGCTTTAAATAAAAAGGTTTGGGGTCAAAACTGTTGCGTTGGGATGCACACTGTTGCTGGTGGGTACGAATTCTGAATCCATTGGCTGCAGCTTGGGATAACTGCCTGTTCCCTTTTTTTGTTTTGTGCAATGCTTTCCTAGAGGAGCTGCTGCGATCCGAACGGGTAACCACCAATGACCTGCTCACCACCTCCATCTCAGAAACCCGCACTACTGAGGAGTTCCTGCCCATGGACAGTAGTGAGGACTTAGTTTCTGAGAGCCATTCTTACCCCCATGATGGAGAAGGTGAGTAAGAGAGAGAGGGCATCTGAAAGAGAGGGCACTTTCCTTTGCTTAGCAAAGGGGACCAGCAGGTTCCCCTTGTCATGGCATGGAAGTAGGGATGTCAGAGAATTCTGACAAAAAATAGATACAGGGGCAGAATTAGCCAATGCTTATTTATTTGTCCCATGTCCAGAACGGTAATCAATCCAGCAGATTAGTCCATTGCATGGATACTCCATTTAAATCATCCGATGCTTTATCGGCATGGATCATAAGGTGCTCTTGGTCTGTTTTGGTTTGCTGTTGATGATGAACATATTTGATTTAAATTTCATTTATATTCCACCCTTCCTCCAACTAGGGCAGTTATGGTGAGTTCATACACAGATCCTCCCTGGCACAGATAGTGTAGCCCCATCTACTAACAGGGAGCTCAAGGCAGTATGTATGATCTCTCTTCTCTCTCTCCCTCACTGTATCATCACAATAGCCCTGTGAGGTAGGTTAGGTTGAAAGAGAATGACTGACTTAAGCTCACCTGGTGGATTTAATGACTGAACCTCTGTGTAAAACACAAGCCTGCTCTCCCTGTTACAAGATGTTCATCCTGACTGCAGCACAGGATGTACTAATTGTTCAGGGTGGCAAAAACAAAACAGGATTACAAGGCGCTCTAAAAGGATCTCTCCCAACCGGGTGAATGGGCACAAAATGGCAAATGAGATTCAGTGTAAGCAAGTGCAAAGTGATGCACGTTTGGGGCAAACGATCCTAACTTCACATCTGTGCTCACGGGATCTAAACTGGCAGTGACTGATCAGGAAAGAGCTCTTGGGGTTGTGGTGGGTAGCTCAATGAATAAGTCAACCCAGCATGCAGCAGTTGTGAAAAAAAAGGCAAATTCCATGTTGCTGATCATTAGGAATATAGATTAGGAAAGGAGTTGAAAATAAAGCTGCCAATATCATAACATCGTTCTATAAATCTATGCTGCAGCTGCACTTGGAATGCTGTGCATAGTTCCGGTCACCTCATCTCAAAAATAATATTGCTCAAAAATAATATTGCAGAGGTAGAAAAGGGGGTGGAGCAATTCCACTTTGAGAAGAGGTTACAACATTTAGGGATTTTTAGTTTGAGGGGGAAGTGAGTAGGGGGGGGCATGATAGTGATGTATAAAATTATGCATGGTGTGGAGAAAGCGGCCGGAGAGAAGTTTTTCTCTCTCTTGCAGTACTAGTGGGGGTTAATTCAGTGGAACTGAATGTTGGGAGACTCAGGACAGACAAAAATAAGTACTTCTATCACAGCACCTAGACAGTCAGTCTGTCTCTGTGTCGGATTTGCTTAATATGTTTTTAATACTGTTTTTAACCTTTTTAAAAAGTTTTTTAAATGTTTTTAACGCTGTTTTGTCTTAATATATTTTAAGATTTGTTTTTATGATGTTTTAAAGTGTTTTTAGTGCCTTGTTTGCCGCCCTGGGCACCTGCTGGGAGGAAGGGCGGGATACAAATAAAATAAAATAAATAAATAAATAATAAATGATTGATAGAATTCTTTCCCGTGAGATGTAGTGATGGCCACCAACTTGAATGGCTTGAAAAGAGGATTAGACAAATTAATTGGGGGCAAGGCTATCAGTGGCTACTAGCCAATTTAAGGCAAATCAAATCTTTATTGATTTGGTCAGTGGCCAGCAATTTAAGGTGGAGTTACAAGCGTTCAAAGCCCTGAACGGCTGGGACCCACATACTTGAAAGAGTGCCTTCCCCGATACCTACCGGTCTGGCTTCTTAAGATCTGTGGGAAGGACCCTGGTTGTGGTTCTCCCAACAGGCATGACCTGCAATGTGTTGGCGTGTGCCAGGGCCTCCTCAGTGGCAGCGCCCGCATTGCAAGAGATCCCTCCCAATGGAGATCCAGTTGAGTCCCGCACTGTTTTTCTTTAGGCAGCAGCTTCAGACCTATCTGTTTATCTGGGCCTTTGGCACATAGCCAAAGGTGAGCTTGAATGTCCAGCCTGCTCGCTGTCAAGCGTATTGCATCTTATCACTTCGTCTTTGGGTTTTTATGGGGTTTTTTTGTTAAAATGATAAAAATTAAAAGCTAAATGTTGCATTTCAATTGGCTGAAGGATCTCAATGTGTTTTACAAGTTGAACCCATGCAGTTGGAATTAAGTGCTGCTGAGTTCAGTGGAGCTTACTCCCAGGGAACCATGCATAGGATTGCAGTCAAGTTGATTTTAATAAATTGGGCATTATGTTATGTGCTGCTGCTGCTGTGTTTGTGTCTGTGTATTTGTAATAATAATGGATCAACACAGCTGCCTATTTTTTTGGACTCTTCTGGGGAGCACTATGGGGGCTGTCATGATGAGCTTTTGCACTTCAGAATGTACCACTATATGTCCCTGCTGTGTGTAGACTAGGTATTAGCCGTCACCCAAAGCATTCTGGTTCTTAGGATGAAATTCTGCTGATGCTTTTGCAGAAGCCCACCTGTTCAATCCATGGCATCTCCAGTTTAAAAGAATCAGTGATGGAAAAGTCCTCTGCCTGAGATTTTTGAGAACCACTGTCAGTCAGAGTAGGCACTACTGGGCCAGATGGGGAAATAGCCAGACACAGCAGAAGGCAACTCCCTATGTTTTTTGTCTGCTGTCATCTGCAGGCATGGAGAAAAAGTGGTCAGAGAAAAGCTTTTCTTCCTGTCTCATAACTCTAGAACTCTGAAACAACCAGTGAAGCTGAATGTTGAAAGGTTCAGGAAAGACAAAAGAAAGTACTTCTTCATGCAGCGCATAGTTAAGCTGTGGAACTCACTCCCACAGGAGGCAGTGATGGCCACCAACTTGGATGGCTTTAAAAGAGGATTAGACAAATATATGGAGGATCAACCTGTAAACCGACCAGAGAGCTTCGGCTATGGGGCGGTATATAAGCACAATAAATAAATAAATCAGGGCTACTAGCCATGATGGCTATGGT
This sequence comes from Rhineura floridana, assembly GCF_030035675.1. Lineage (NCBI taxonomy): Eukaryota > Metazoa > Chordata > Lepidosauria > Squamata > Rhineuridae > Rhineura > Rhineura floridana. Next base: position 25,151,880 of record NC_084494.1, on the reverse strand, counting down.
ATGCCTCCACAGTTGGAGGCAGTAATATGCTTCTGAATATTAGTTGCTAGGAAATTGCAGGTGGGGAGTGTGCTGTTGCGCTCAGGTCCTGCATGTGGGCTTCCCATAGGCATCTGGTTAGCCACTATGAGAAAAGGATGCTGGACTAGATGAGCCACTGGCCTGATCCAGCAGGACTTTTCTTATGTTCTTATGCAAGCCCTATTGTAAGGCAGGAGGTTTCAAGAAGACACTATTTAACTGAAGTCGTTTCTGTATATGGGCAACAACTAGGAACGGATGAATCTGTCAGTTTCATTTTCTCTGGGTTTCTCACTTTTCATTTTTTTTCCTGAAGTTCTCATGAAAATTCGCCGGCATTTTAGCTATGCACGTTTTTTAGCAAGCAGTTTCCCCTAATGCAATGTATTTTTGTAATTACATATATGTCACTTTCATTGACGTATACATTTTTATCCACACTTTCCCTTTATTTGTGCATTCTTGTAAATACTTTTTCTGATGTGTGTGAATTTGGGGGACAGCTGCGTTTTGGGAAGTGTGAATTAGATACGTTCTCATTAAAATGCAAACTGGACCAAATTTCTCCCCCAACCTTAGCAACAGTGTGATCTGGACTTGTTTAACATCAGTTATCCTCTGATGTCAGAAATGTCCTGTAGTCAGAAATGTTGTGGTGAAGTAGACTAAGGGGAGTTTATTGCAGAACATCCAAAAGCAAACACACAACCACCACCACAGACAGGCAGTATTTTACTTGGTTTCTCACTAAGCAGCAATATAACTAAGCCGCTTTAAAAGAGAGGTTCCCTAACGCGGTTAATGTTATTTCATTGCATTACTGCTCCCTGAGGGCTTTTTGTTATATCTCTACAAGTATAAAAGGCTGGAGACTTGCTTCTTTCTGATTAAAGCAGAACATTCCAGGAAGAGGTCTGGAATATCTTTTGAGGACATCAGACCCAGGAGCACTCCTTTAGCTACAGGCTGCATTCAGAAATGGGGTTTATTGTGTTATTTTTCCTGATTGTGACGCTAGTGCTTTTATCTCAATTGCCAGTGTTCCTTTCACAATGCAATGCCTGTTGTGTTATGGAACTGTAGTTTATTTTCACCAACATACCGCCATTTTGTGCTAAATTTCATTAATACCGGGGGGCGTGGTGTGTCACAACAGCAGCAGATGTCATCAGAAATGTCACCTCCTCCACCCTTAATGTGCATGCGCTCTTCTACATGCTGGAATACCGCTCCAGATTTCATTGAGCAGGCATCTTCTATTTTAACTTTTAAACACCTGCTGGAAACCTTTCTGTTCTGCCAGGCTTATGCGGGCAATTAAGAAGATATGTTTTTGCAATAGTTATTCTTTGTTTTTACTGTATTTTAATGGTTTTTACTGTACCTTTTTTCTTGTTGCTGCGTTGATATTTTTAAATGAAATAGTGGCATACAAATATTTATAAATAAATAATAAATAAGATATAAATTATATATTTATGGTGGTGGCGTGATCCCAAGAAAACCTCAAGGAAAACAAAACATGCAACTCCTGTGACTTTCTGGGTTGACAGGGTTGCAAACGGGGTTTTTTTCTTGAAGCAATTAACCCAGAAATAAGAGCTAAACTTCCACTTGATTCCAATAAATTTCCAGAAGTGGCTTTTACATCATGTGAAAGATCACACAAAACGCAAAAATTAACAGGTAAGGAAATGCCGGGAAAATGGAATAAAGTGCTGTCTGAATGCAGCCATAGTCTTGTAATCATCCTGGGGTTCATATCAATCTCTGATTTGCTTATGAATTCAAGGTATGGATGGAAAAGAATCAAAGAATCTTTCACCAACACCCCCCAAAAGTAGTAATAATCGGGTGTGCAACTCACCTCTTCATCCTAGATTAATAAGCAAATCTGTAAAATAGCAGTGATGCTGGCTCCTCTGGTATGCAGAGTTAGGCGGAGCGAACTGCACACAGTTCCCTGGAGGAAGACAATGACCTGCGGATGAACTAAGAGTAGATAAAAGGGGGTGGTGCTGAAAAATCCCCAAGCAGGCTGAGGCTGATGCATTCATCTCATTATGCCGGATGATCTGCTACCCCACTGCTATTGCTGCCATAATATTAATTGTTGCTTCAAATGGCAAAGTCAGCAGGCATAACAACAGTTGTAGGAGTGAAAGCTAATGTAGCAACATCAACGGCTGCCCCCCGCAGCATTATTAGAAACCCCACTGCTAACCGTTCATCATTGTGTGCCGGTGATCCCTCAAGGCTGAGTAGCTATGTGTGGAAGGTGCCAAATGGAACACGGAGGAGACCAGATTGCTAGGAGGAGGCTGCCTGATCCCGTCCTTTTTTTTTTAATTCTTGCATTTATATCCTCCCTGTTCTCCAAGGAGCTCAAAGTGCAAGTTTCTCCCTTTCCCCCTTTTATCCTCGCAACAACCCTATGAGAGAGGCTAGGCTGAGAGGCGGCGACTGGCCCAAGATCACCCAGTGAGCTTTGTGGTCGAGTGGAGAGTTGAGCCCTGATCTCCTGCATCAGTCCAACACTCTAACCACTTCGCCGCACTGGCCCATGTGTGCTCCAGCTCTACTCTGCCATTGGCAGTCTCCCTAACATCTGCAGGTATGGACCTCCCCCTTGGAAGGAAGGCAAAGAAGCCACTGCGACAATTGTCCAATGGAGCGTGTTGCATCAGAATCCTGTCTCCAGTTACTCTTGGTTCTGCTGTGTGTCCCCTGAAAGGAAGAATGGGCAAATGAGACTTTGTAGAGCGGACTGAAATGCCCCCCATTACTTTCTTGGCCTTGTTCATAGCCCACAAAAGTGGGGAGACATTTCAGCTGTTTGGGGGAGGGATGGGATGGTGACCCCCCCAGATATTCTTTTTGTCTTCCTGCTGCTTCTAGCTGCCATCTTTATTTTCCCCAGATGCGTCCAAATGATACCTTATGGCAAGGAGGGCCTGTACAATGTGGCTTAGTGGTAGATAGGGATGGGTGAGAAGTTTGATTCAGTTCGCATTTCAAGCAGAATTTATCTAATTCACAATTTCCGAAACAATATGAGAACTGAAACACAGCCATGCTTCGACATTCATTTATTAGAATTTTGGGATGCAGTTCGCCAACTAAACAACATTTACAAAAATGCATATATGAGGGGAAAGTGTGCATAAAAATGAAAACATCAGTGAAAATAACATGCAAAAAGGCATGAAATGAGAAATGGCTTGCAAAAATGTGTACCATTGTCACAACTGCCTACGAAAATGTATTTGTTTAGAGAAATTCACACTAAAATGGTGGAGAATTTTCGTGAGGATTTTTTTAAAAAATGGCAGATCGCTGTGGAAATGTAGAGAACTGGATTTAACATTGGAAAAATGAGAAACTGAGAGAACCGAAACAGACAGATCTTTCCATCCCTAGTGGTAGAGCATCTGTTTTGCATGCAAAAGGTCAATCCCTGGCATCCTCCAGGTAGGGCTGGAAGAGACCCTTGCCCAAAGCCATATCAAGCCATTTATCAGTCAATGCAGACCAGGCATAGCCAATGTGGTGCAACCCCCAGATGTTGTCAGACTCCAACTCCTGTCAGCCCCAGCAAGCATGGTAAATGGCCAAGGATGATGAGAGCTGCAATCTTACAACAGCTGGAAGGCTCCACATTGGCTACTCCTGGGGGCTGAGCTAGATGGACCAATCATCTGATTTGGTATAAGGCAGTTTCCTATGTTCCTTTGATGTAGCAGAATTCCAGATAGCATTCTGCGAAACGCAATGGCAGCCCCTGGGATGCTGTAGGAACACTAGGGAACACCTCCAAAAGGCAAAAGAGAAGAGGTGATTCTCCCCCCCCCATTTTGTCCCCCTCCAAATTTGGGCTGAACTTTCAGCATTTCAAAACTTTGGCCCTGTACTAGTGGCAATAGCAGTGTTCCATCAGAGGCAAATGTGCTCCCTAGCCACCTTCCCAGGTTCATGGTGGGATTTTACCTGCATTTGGGGACTTGTAGCTAAGAAGACCCTCCTTATTGCACAAGGCAAATATGCTTTGTGTTCTGCACAGTAATGTATGGTCCCTTTGAGTCACTCCCCCTCCTATCCTTTTTTATTTTTGCTGCTGGGTTGAGAATGCGATTCTTGTTAATGCCTTCTCCCACAACAATAGACGTCTCTAGGAGTCAATCAACATGAAAGGAGAGAGCTAATGAGAAGTGTCTTCTCAGTGACTGACTCACCTCCCTTCATTCTGATTGGCTCCAATCAGCAGGAAAGGACAAGGAAGCATGGTAGAAGACTCTTCTTAGTGGTTAACACATTCCCCCTTTCATACTGATTGGCTCATAGGATCCTGGAGACATAGGGACCCTGCTGGGACCCTGCTCCCAAAAAAGTAAGGAGTCTAAGACACCACCACCCCCGAGACCCTGCACGACTATACCTTTGGTCTTGCATGTTTGGAATGCTCCTTCTACTTTCATTGTCAAGGAGTGTTGTCAAAATGGGTATACTCTTTCCCCTAACTGCTGGGGGATGCGGAAGAGAGACTGGTCCTGGGTGGTTTTGCGTGTTCCATGCACCCGTCTCTTTTCTTGGGGCAGAGGGAATTGATGGAGAACGTTTGTAGCTTTCTTATATGGTCTCCTGTTCCCTGGCTGGTCTCCCACCTGCTCAGTCTCTGTTGAAGAACCTCTTCCTTGCACTCCTACTTGCAGCAGTGGAGGCGAGATTCCTGGTCAGTGTTTGTGTCTTGGAATCCCCTGTAAGAATTATACAAACACAAGTGTGTTGTTCATCTGTCTCATTTTGTGAGATTCTCCCCACCGGAGGTGGCTGTTGTTGTTCTTCATTGAATTTATATCCCACCCTTCATCCTGAAGGAACCCAAGGTGGCAAACACATCAACAAAACAAATTTAAAAAGCATTCTAAAAACAGTTACAATTAAAAATATTATTTCATCCAATGATCTCCGGGTTGCCAGGAACAGTCTCCTTCAGCCATCAAATGGAAATAAATAGGAATGTTTTCAAATTCCACCTGAAGGTCAGCAATGAGGGAGACAGATGCAAAGTGGTCCCCAAAGCTCCCACCATCAGTTGGGAGCTTTTTCCTTCAGTGCAAATAGCAGGCAAAGTGTACCAGCAAGAGTCAGAGTGTTAACCACCTCCTTACCCTTGCAGACCAGGGTCCTGATTGGATCAGGGCCCCTGCACCTTCAATTTACTTTTTAAAAGCCATTCACACCATTGTTAATTGTGTCAATGGGGCTACATGTAGTTTGGCCCTACGAAACTCAAACTGTTTAAATCTGCCTTCGCAAGAAAATGGTTCCACCACCATCCCATTCACTTTTTCCTACCTTTTCTCTACATTTTTCAATTCTACATTCTGCCTTTTGCGATGTGGGCTTTCCAGAACAGTATTTTCTATTCTAAAATGTGGCTGCCCCATAGAGGTGTATGTTTAACGGTGTTGCAACGCTGCTTGCGCTATATGCAGTCCCATTTTAAAATCATTCCTGAGTTAGGAAATTCCATCCTATACTGTTTGTTGAGCGTATGTGTTTGGGATGCTTTTGTCATCACTATAGCTTTCCTGAATTGTTGCACTCAGTGGGAGCAGCTCTGACCTGCTGGGATAGACTTTAGCCAGGGCCGGCCCTACTGTTAGGCAGAATGAGATGGCCACCTTGGGCAGCTCACTTTTGGGTATCCTGAAAGGGCAGCAAACTTTAGTTATGTGTATTGTATTTTTACTGTCAGGGAGAAGAACGTGAGATCTTCTTTTCGTGTGTGTGGCCTCACGTGTCAAAATAACTTGGCCAGCATTGTATACTGTGCACCTATGACTTGGGGGTAGGGGGCTGAATTTGCAGCAAAATATCTTGGTTCAGCAATGTCAGGAGCCATAATCCCAGAGTCAGGAGATGCTATGCGCATCTTTCCTAGTAGTTTGGAAAGTGTGGCCAGAGTGTGTGCTTAAGGTATTTAATGCCTGTGAACTCTGAAGCAAACTTCCACACAGCTAATGTGTGGATTACAAGGCAATTATTTTTTCTGTTTTTGCACTTCTCTGAAGTTTGCAATGCAGTTCTCAGGTCAACATCAAGTTGAATAAGGGCGGCTGCAAACCAAATGTATTTGAGGCCATTTCGTTTCCATTAATGGATTCATTGATCAAAGAAACAGAGGGATCAAGACTGCCTGCCTCACAGATTTGCTTTCAGGGCAGGGTTTAATAAGATTGCGAGCCTAGCTCAACATTATATCCTCCTCCTAAGGCTCTTTGTTTCTTCCCTTTACATACATGTATGTAACAGAAATGAAATAGACCCAATATTTTACTTGTTTGTTGCATTGTAGAAAATATTCAACAATGTAAAAAAATGCCGTTCGGGGGAGGGAAGCACCAAACTGCATCTAAAAATGTGTATTTAAGGATAAAATATGTTCAGAAATGTGTACTGTGATATAAAAATGTATTTTATCACAAAATAATATTTAAATAGCCATTTCGATATGAACTGTGTGTGTGTTTTAAATCGGGTTAATGCAGAAACAGGATGGAACGGATCCATGATGGAATGAACAGGTGCGCGCAGCCATACTGAGCAGGATTGAACCTGCTGCTCACTAGCTGATGAGAGGAGGGTTCAGTTCTGCTGGCTGCAATGGTCTGCTTCGCCAGTACCTTCCTCTCAGGGAATACTCTGGCAAGGCAGACCCCTACAGGATCAAATCCCACCTGTCAGCTAACATAATCTATTGAGATGGGCTTATGAACAGGTGGGCGAGGTTTGGGGAAAATGGCCTCGTGGGTCAACTTGGACCCACTGGTGGGCCAAGACTGGTCCATGGGCTGGAAGTTCGCCATTCCTGATATATCGGGATCTGCTGGTAGATCTCTGGGTGACTTGAAGTAGATCAGCAAGGATTTCTGATGCCCCAAATGTTTATAACAGTGACAACAACAAAGCAACTCCCCAACTGCACTGTTGAAACAATGAGAAACTGAAGAGGAAAGCAACAATATGAGCAGATTTTTGTGTGGAAGGAATATGAGCTCCGTTTAGTTCTGGTACTCAAAACAGGCTTAGAATTATTTGATTCCAAGTGTGTGTCTTTTTTGCACATGTCTCAGGTGGGTAGATCATGGGGTTCTAGTAGAAGAAAAAGTAGGTCTTGAGTTTCTAGTAAAAAACAAGTAAAGAAATCTGCCCACCCCTCCTGTATGAATGTCTGCCTATGTGTCTCTCCCCAATTGTGCTATACTTTTAAAGCAATATCATACCACTTTAAACCTTCATGGCTTCTCCAAAGAATCCTGGGTACTGTCATTTGTGAAGAGTACTGAGAGTTTGTTATGAGACCCCTATTCCCTCTCACAGAGCTACAGTTTCCAGAGTGGTTTTAATAGTCAATCCCTCTTCCCAGGCAACTCTGGGAATTGTCGCTCTGTAAACCAGAGCTGTACACAATGTTCCATGATAGAGGCGTATAAAATTATGCATGGTGTGGATACAGTGGGTGGAGATGAGTTTTTCTCCCTCACTAAATCTGGGGTCATCCAATGAATCTGAATGTTGGAAGATTTGGGACAGGCAAACAGAAATACTACTTCACAAACCACATAGATAAACTGTAATTCGTCACCACAGGATATAGTGATGGTCCCCATTTGGACAGTTTTAAAAGGGGACTAGACAAATCCATGGAGAATAAAGCTGTTATTGACCACTAGCCATGATACCTGTATTCTGCTTCCAATATGCCTTTGAATACTAGTTTCCTGGGGATCATGGGTCTGTTATGCTCATGTTCTGCTTGTGGGCTTCTCATAGGCTTCTGGTGTCACCACTGTGAGAACACTGTGATGCTGGACTAGATTGGCCTTTGGTCTGATCCAGGAGGGCTCTTCTGATGTCCTTAACTCTCTCTTTCTGGCATGTCCTGCTTCAGTGGCTTTCAAGCTTTTTTTTGCCTGCAGAAGGAACTCTTTCTTCCATTGACCTATTTGCCCAGGGAGGAACCCCTCCATCATCAGCTGCGGAACCTTTGTTGAGTGTGGACAAATATGGAACCTACTGGGAGGAAGGGTGGGATATAAATCTAATAAATAAATAATGTTCTAGGGTGCATCGTTCACTCAGATCTCCAGCTGGGCCCTTTAGGTCCAACTATTGCCTTTTGTGCATTACACCAGAGATCCCCAACCTTTGTGGTACGGCAACCCACAAATCCAAATTTACTTGGAATGGTAACCCTTTGACTTGTTGCATGAATTTCAGGCCTTAGGTCTTCGGCAGCCATAGGTTTCGTGCATTGTAACTGCAAGTTTGGCTATTTTATAACCATTATTTGAGACATCCAAGCAGACATTTACTTAACCCCAGAGAGCACTTCCGAAGAGTTAAAATACAAGACTCGACCCTTTCCGGCTTTCAGTTACAAGTGTCAACGCAGCATTATAATATTCCAACAAAGCAAAAAGTTGTAAGTGGTATTCCTCATACCAGTTAAGGACCAAAAGCAGTAATGATGTTGGGTTTACTTATACAGTCTGCAAGTTAACTTACGGGTCGTCACCCACAGGTTGGGAAACACTGCTTTAGACCACACAGTGAGAACTCACCCAATGGTCTCCTATAAAAGAGAGTGGTGAACAAGCCATTTTTCAGGGAAGCTTGTCTGCCATTGCTGGCCTCCTCTTGGAGGGGATCTCTAATTAGCGAGATGGGGGGGAAGTTCAGTTTGCATTTAATGGTTAGCCTACCTAATTTGCATTTTCAAAACAATATGCAAAAGGAAACAGCCATCCTTAGACATTTGCACTTCTCTGAATTTTGCAAGACAGTTCTCCAGCCAAGTAACATGTACAAAAAAGCAGAGACTAGGGTAAACTCCATAAAAAATCATATATTAGTGCAAATAATATACAGAAATACTTTATATTTTAGAGGAAATTGCATTGCAAATATGGGCAAAGTTGCATACAAAAATGTGTATATTAGAAGGAATTAGCACTAGAATGCTGATTAATGTTTGTTTTAAAAAATCACAAATTGATATGGAAATGTCGAGAACTGCACTTAAGACTGGAAAAAGGCGAAGCCCAAAGAAACGAAAATTGACCAATTCGCCCATCCCTACCCTGACAATATGTCCAGTTTTAAGGTGTTCCTTCAAACACAGTGTGAAAACCGGTTGCCCTGATTGCTAGCTTTGCCTCTTTCTGTCTCGACAACCTTGGCCTCAAACATGTCTTTTTTTTTCTTTTTCTGTTCTTTTTTTTAATTGCTTCTTTCTGCTATGCTTTCGCTCTCCTTCTGGTGCTCTGTGGGGAACGGGCAGATTCTGAACAAGCTGAGAAGAAAGGTGAGTGTCCTGCTCCCACACTTGACGACATGTCTCCTTATGAGTTTGGGCGGTTGTGGGGGTGAAAGGAAGTGTTGGGTAATTTGTCCTTCGAAGGAACTCTGTACCAGAGCGAATGGCCATGCTTGAATCATTTAAAGACTTGGGGCTTCTGTTCCTCTATCCCACAGCTTCAGGGCTGGCAGAATACGACTACCCGACCAGTGACAAGGCCTTGCTGTATGAGTATGAACGTAAGGTAAGCTGGGTGGAGATCCTGTAGCATTCGTTATTGTAATATGTATAGTTTCCCTGTACTCCAAGGAGCTCGAGACGATATGCATGGTTTCCCCATCACCACACCATTTTGGTCTCACAATAATCCTGTGAGGTGGAGAGAGATAGTGGCCACATTCACACCATACATTTATTCCGCTATTATTCCACTTTCAACATAGCCTACCCCCCAAAATCCTGGGGAGTGTCATTTGTGAAGGGTGCTGAGAGTTGTAAGGAGACCCCCTATTTCCCTCACAGGGCTACAATTCCCAGAGCTTCCTAGGAAAAGGGACTGACAGTTGAACCACTCTTGGAATTGTAGATTTGTGAGGGGAATAGGGGTCTCCTAACAACTCTCACAGGACTGGCACCAAAGGGCTGCCAGGTCGGGCTTTGACCAAGGGCCCTGCAGCCTACAGGGGGCCCTCGTTAGGGTGGGGGAGTAGCACTCCTCTTCCGTGATCCACGGCACGGTTCCTGCCGCAGATTGCAGGAAGGGAGCTTCCAGGTGGCCTGCCCATTCTCTCGCTCCACCTACCTCTCTGTTCTGTCTTTTGCTGCTGCATGCGCTGCGCATGCAGGACTACCATCAACCAAGATGGCAGCGGAGGCTTCTTTCAGGGGCACCTACTACCATCTGGGTTGATGACAGGCATGTGCGCACAGCGTACCATCAACCAAGATGGTGACGGGGATATCAGCCCCTTAAAGAACTTCCACCGCCATCTTGGTTGATGGCAGCCCTGCATGCACAACAGCAGGACACAGGAGAGAGGTAGGTGGAACAGGCAGGAGCCACACGTCTGGGGCAGGCTGGTACCCAAGGGCCCAGTCATGCCTAGCTGTGTGCATGCATGCGGGTGCTGGGGCCCAGGGCAAGCTAGTGCTGGTCCTGAACTCTCAGCACTCTTCACAAACTAAACAGCCATGGGTTCTCCCCCTCCTTCTCCCCAAAAAGAAATATCATGGGAAATGTAAACTGGAATAAATGTAAATGTATTGCCTTCAAGTCGATTCTGACTTATGATGACCCTATGAAGAGGGTTTTCATGTGGCTGAGAGGCAGTGACTGGCCCAAGGTCACCCAGTGCGCCTCATGGCTGTGTAGGGATTCGAACCCTGATCTCCCAGGTCTTAGTCCAACACCTTAACCATTGTACCACACTGGCTGTGGAATGTATGGTGTGAATGTGGCCAGTGACTGTCTCAGGGTTAACCAATGAGTTGCATGAGTGAATGGGTTTTGAACTTGGGTCTCACCAGTCCTTGTCTGATGCACATTCTAGCCACCACAACTCACTGGCTCTCCATTATTTTATCTTCCATGTTTTATTAATTGTCCCTTCATCTTTATAAATTCTGTGGTGAATATAGAGCTAGATTTGGAGGGCGAGTCTAGGAGGCCTAGCAAACCCTCTGATGAAGGAGGGAGAATTTTTGACACAAGGGTGGTTTTGAAAGGAAAGGAATCCCTGTGTGAATGTTGATATACCACTTTGTGTACCATATTTCTGCCTCCATGTTTTGAATTGGCTAGGAATGGGGGAGAAATTTGGTTCACAACTCATTTAAAGGCAAGTCTCACTAATTCACACTTTTGAAACAATCCACGAACCAAAATACAGCCATTCTTCAAATGTGCACTTCTCCAGCCGAGTAATGGGTACAAAATGCATATACTAGGTAAAGTGCTCATAAAATTTATTTATTTAATGTCCTGCTCTTCCTCCCGAAGGAACCCAGGGCAGCAAACATAAACAAAACCATTTGAGAAAAAGAAGAAAAACAGTTGAAAACAATCTAAAGCACAATTACAATTAAAAACATTCTAAAACACAGCTAAAAACATTCTTTTATCAGTGATCTTCGGCTTGCCAGAAACAGTCCTCTTCAGCCATCACATGCCTGGGTAAACAGGAATGTTTCAGATTCCTCCTGAAAGTTAATAGTGATGGAGACAGACACACCTCACTGGGGAGGGTATTCTACAGATGGAGAGCCACCACTGAAAAGGCCCTGTCCTGGGTCATCGCCGGCCAGGCAGCACTCAGTAGTGGCACCACCAACAAGGCCTCCCTTGCCAATCTTATATATTAGTGAAAACAATAGTGCAAAAATGCATTATACTGGGGGAAATTGCATTCCAAAATGTGTATATTAGGAGAACTTCACACTAAAATGCTGACAAACCTTCATGAGGACTTTTAAAACTGATGTGGAGAAGTGAACATAAGTTTAGGAAAAACAAGAGAAACCAAAATGGACAGATTTGCCCATCCCTGCCTATGACCCTCCAGACACTGTTGGACTCCAACTCTTATCCTCCCTGGCCATCGGCTATGTTGGCTGAGGCTGATGTGGGTTGGAGACCATCAACATCTGGATGTGCAGATGTAGAAGGAAAAGGCCTCTTTACCCTAGATGAGGCCGGTACTGGCAGCTGCCCTGTGTTGTCAGAGGGATTTGGTGTTGGGGAAAGGGAGGATGCTCCTCTTGTCTTAAGTTGTAGCCATTCCTAAGCCTAAGTATCTTCTCCTCTTCCCTTGCCGTAGGTCAACGTGTCCGCTTCAGACGTCAAAGGCATGGTGTACAAGTCCCAAGAGATCCAGCGTGACGAGTTGGTAAGTGGCTTTGGAGCCAGCCAGAAACAATTCCACCTCGCCCTCCCACCTGGTCAGGTGTGCACCCAACCCCCATACCCTCCCCTTGTGCGCATTCTGCACCCCACCCAAACTCTTTTTTTTGTCAATAATTTTTATTGATTTTACAATAAGGAAGCAAATACAAGTCTGCAAAAGATGAAGGAAGGAAGCAATCAGCAGGCTCTAATGAAATTCAAGCCAGCCTCTTTACAACCAAAGGGAACTGTGCTTAAGAAAAAAGAAAAAGAAATAAAACCAACCCCCCACTCCTTGTGGCAATTGCAAAAGAGGAGTATTTCCATTAAAAAAAACACCAGCACTGAATGGAAAAACCAATGACAAAAAATAAGAACATCAATTGACTATTATAAGGAACCAAAGACTTCTTGTGACTGCCAAGCGTTCCAGATTCAGGCATAGTGCAAAGGTGGTTCATGCCCATGTTCAATTTGATGGACATGTGTTACAAATGGATACAATGTGAGTCCATCCAAAATCATACCTGCCCCAGATCACAAACTGAGGACCAAACTAGAAGTGGCATTTGTCACCTAATCCAAGCTTCTTTTTCGTTTTTAAGAATAATCAGTAGCTGAGAGCAGGATGTTCTGGATCATGGGGACCACGCACCTGCTATTTCCAATATCTATTTCCAGTTCTATCTATTTGGAATATATTTGCAAATAGCAGACATAGCCCAGACTGGAACTGTTGAGGGGGGGAAAGGTAATGCCCCCTATCTTCCACCTCTGTTTGGGGGCCCCATGCTGAGTACTGGGGGGGGGAACCCTGCACATTGGGGCTTACCATGACAAACCTTACATCTAGTTTGACTCTGAACTGTGTGAAGTGCTGTTCATTTCCCCCCTCATTTATTTATTTATTTTTAAAGTGGGCATCTAAGGCTGCCTGCCTCTTTCCCTCTCTGTTGAGGCCTTTCAGTGGTTCAAAACAACTCTGTGGTCTGATGATGCTTAGGTGTGAGATTTATTTATTTATTAAATGTATATGTCACCCTTCCTCCCAGAAGGAGCCCAGAGCTGCAAACAAAGACTCTAAATGCACTTTAAAAACATCTTAAAAATGTATGAGATAAGAACGTATGCAGCATATTAAAAACATGTTCCTGAAGACATTTTTGTGTGGTATAGCACAGTGGGGAAGAGAGCCTGGCTGGGAGTCCAGAGTCTGTGAGTTCAAATCCCCGCTCGTGTCTTCTGGGTGTCAAGGGCTAGCTAAAGATCACCCCCACAGGGAGTGGCTCAGGGGTTATGTGCCCTGCCACCTGTGCAGCCGTGGGCAAGCTGCATAGTCCCAAGGAGCCCAGTTGCCCCCAGCTGGCAGTTGCGGACAAGGCAGGGGCTGGCTTGTGCAGCTGTGGCAAGCTGAGCAGGCCCTAGCCAGCTTGGGAGGACTAGCCTCAGAGGGAGGCAATGGTAAACCACCTCTGAATACCGCTTACCATGAAAACCCTGTTCATAGGGTTGCCATAAGTCGGGATCGACTTGAAGGCAGTCCATCTACATGTGCATTCAGGGAATGAATGAGGTACCCAGAACCCTCTTTAGTTTTTGGCACAGCAGAGCCAATCAATGCAGGAAAATAAACGCGGGGTGGCAGGTTGGATGAAATGCAGCAATGGGAGGCTGGTCCATAAGTTTGGTTTATGTGAGGCAGCTCACAATATAGCTGGGAAAGGGACTATAGCTCAGGTGCAGAGCACCTCCTTTGCACGCAGGTTCAATCCCGGCCACCTTCAGTTAGAAAGGATCAGGCAGCCGGAGATGGAGCAGCCTCTGTCTGAGACTTGGAACATAGGGAGCTGTCTTATAGCAAGTCAAACCACTGGTGCATCTAGCTCATTGTCACCTGGCAATGCAGCCAGACACTGACTGGCAGCAGCCCTCTAGGGCTTCAGACAGGAGCATTTCCGAGCCCTACTTGGAGATGTTGGGGATTATACCTGGACAAAGCCCATGCTCTACCACAAAGCTACATGGCCTGTTTTGGGTGGCTGTTGCCAAAAAGGGCTAGATCAGGAGCAGGGAACCTGAGGGCCGCATTCCCATCTGGGTAACCTCCATGGGGCCGTATGCCAATGAGAGGCAGGGCAAAAGGCAAAAGTAGGCAGAGCAATAATTGCCAGTTTGACCTTTGTAGAGTAGGCTAGTTGCTGCACATGCTCGTACACCCCTCTCCACCCCCCATCCAGGATAGGTGTTATGAAAGAGGCACTATCAGAGTTCAAGGGCACATTCCAGCCAAACAAAAACACTGAAGGAGGTTGCGAAGTAAGGCTGGAGAGGGATGCTGCCGGGGGGGGGAGTCCCAAGGGCCAGATGGAGTGCTGCATTTGGCTCCTGGGCCTGAGGTCCCTACCCCTTGACTAGATGGAGAAAAAGTATAACCTTCTATAAGGCAACTGTGCTTGCTTCTGGTTTTGGGGGAGCCCTTCGGTAAGTAGCCTTCATAGGGCCCCATTCTTGAGAGGGCTTTTCACTTCCATGCTGGTATCACTGCAGCCCATTCACTTGCCCTCTCCTTAATAAAATGCCTCTTTCTTTGGGGCTGTTTTAAAGGCTACCAAGATCCTAGACAGGTTATATCAAGTTCCTGTACATATATATATATATATATATATATATATATATATATATATACACACACACACACACACATTAGGAGAGCTTTGCAGATACCATGGACCACAAAAAAGACAAATAATTGGGTGTTAGAACATATTAAACCAGAACTATGAAACTGAGGTTATACTTTGGACACATAACAAGAAGACATGATTCCCTAGAAAAGACAATAATGCTGGGAAAAATAGAAGGGAGAGATGGATTGATTCCATAAGGAAGCCACAGACCTGAACTTACAATATCTGAACAGGGTGGTTCACGACAGATGCTGTTGGAGGTTGCTAATTCATAGGGTCACCACAAGTCGTAGTCAACTTGAAGGCACATAACAACAACATATTTTAGGAAAATCATGAATCAGTACCCTTCATAGCATGGTTTTTTTTGGCCCAGTTTTCATAGCTACCCAGAGAGAGGGGCAAGGCAAGTGGAACCTGCTGCTGCTCCTTCGTCCTCCTCTTGCTCCTGTCGCTAGAGAGGGAAGCAGGTGAATCAGCAGCAATAGCAAGGAGGAGGGGCAACTGAGCAACAGGGTTCTAGGGACTGGCAGTGGGCCCCCTCTTGGGATGTGAACCTTAGCGGATGCCCAGTGATGCTGCCCCCCCAGTGCCAGTCTTAATAGGCAGCTTCCTAGATTTCAGTGCTGATGGGTGCCCATTGGAGGGGATGCGTGGATTCATTGTGCCCCGCCTCCCTTCCAAAGGGAGGGAGGAATGTGTGTAACGCACTTATATGGTGATTTCAAGCGGTTGTTATGGTGCTGTTCACATAATGCGCATCAGCATGTCCGCTTCCAAAGATGGCTTCTGTTTGATTGGGGCTCTTTGTGGATGTGTTAACATTTATAGCAGCTCCTTGCATGGATTGACATATCACCTGGCAAGTACCAACGCTACCATCTTCTAGTAATGAAATGAGGCTCATTGGCCTAAGGGTAGCCATCGTGGTGTCCTCCAGATGTTGCTGGAGTCCAAGTTTCATCAGACCCAGCAAGCAAGGCCAGTGGCCAGGGATGATGGGAGTTGGAAATCCAGCAACATCTGGCGGTCACTGCATTGGCTACCTGAGATTTTCAGCATCACATTATTCTAGCATCACCTAATCATTTAAACAAAAAAACCTAGTATAATGCTAGCATTTTTGTAGCTCTCTGGTAAAACACTGACTCCAATACACAGCAGCAGGGCGCATGGACAGATCTCCCAGCCAAACAGATGTTTGGCACTGTCAGCTATGGTACTATCAATCACCTCTGGATGATTGGAAGAGGGTGTTTAGATTCCGTTCCACCACCACCACCACCACCTTCTCCAAAATGGTACTGGATGCTGTCAAAGCTGGCAGTGCCAAGCATCTGTTAAGCAGGTGTGTGCAATATCCCTTATTCAGTGATTGGAGATAATGCTGGGTGCCTGTGCCATGCCCAGCACCTTTCTTGCACATGTGGTCAGCACTCAGCAAGGCAATCCTCTTGCAAAATCTGGGCTTTGAAGCCGAGATTGCCCTTGCTGGATCCAGGTGCTAACGTTACTGTTTTTTTCCCCTTGCTTTTTTTCTTTAGTTCCTTTTACAGCTCTTGGGAGAATTCCATCTGTTCCTGCTGATTTATGAGTTTAATCTATCCGTTTGCTCTAAAATGTCCTCCGAAGACGATTCCGTTTCTGTCATTTCTTCAGATTTATCGCCTTCATGGGGAACAGTTGGGATGTATCTCACCAACCTTGTCTTTGTCTCAGACAGATGCAAAGCACTCATTTAACTTCTCTGCAATATTTCTGTCTTCCTTAAGTGCTCTTTTTACATCTTGATGGTCTAATGACCCAAGCAATTCTACCTGGCAGGCTTCCTGCTTCTAATGCAACCCTTTTAAAATTCTTCTCCTTAGGCTTTTATCTATCAAGATGCTTCTCATTCTTCTTTTTTCTTCCCCCACCCCCTCTCTCTGGTCCTACCTTATTAGGCATTTTATTATGTTTCAAATGATAGAATTTCAGCTCTTTCATTTCCTTTCATTTGGGCTGAATCGCCACTTTTTAGAAAAGAACATTTTCCCCCAGTGCTGTTTAATCAGTGCTTTTGGATCTTTATTCAGAAAGGCTTGCAGTTTTGCATCAGTAAACTTTCCAAGTGGGATGACTTATGAATTGCTCTCTTTAAAAATATATATACTTCTCTCCCTGTAATGATTATTTTTGGATTATTTTCTCCTTGTTAGTAGGGATGAGAGAGAAATTCAATTTTTGTTTGCATTTTAATGAGAAACTACCTAAGTCACACTTTTTGAACCAATATGCCCAAAAAAACACAGCTGTCCTTTGAAATATGCATGTCTCTGAATTCTGCAATCCCGTTTTCCAACTAAATGTGTACAAAAATGCATATTTTAGGGGAAATAACATAAACAAATGCATTATATTGGGGGAAATTGCTTTCTGTATATACATTTTTTATGTATATTTTAGGCAAAATCACATGCCAAAAATGTGTTTGGAAGGAGAAATTCACAATCAAGTGCTGACGAATTCTCATGAAGATTTCGCAGATTGCTGCGGAAATGTGGAGAACTGAATTTAATGTTGGAAAAATGAGGAACTGAGAGAAACCAAAATTGGCAGATTCATGCGTCACTAGTTAATAGATAGGCTGATGCTATTGAAAAAGAGAGATGCTGACAAATACATCAAAAAAAAGAGTCAAAGGTGCCCAAATATTTAAAACAGTTAACATGGGGTTGGGAATTGAGCCGCTGGGGATTTCGGCCCAGTGAGCCTAGCTGAAAATAAACCCAAATGGGCTGGAACTAGTGCAGGGCCATCTGCAGTATGGCTCCAACATCCTAATTCTGGCCCAACTGTTCTGTGATCTGTGACAGCAGCAGCAACTGGGAGACAATTCTAGAAGGAGGATTAAAGTCTGCAGCCTCCAGGAAGGGTCCAGAGTCATCAAGCTCAGAAGCATGGGGGGAAAGAACCTCTGGGGAACCTCTAGACTAGCCAGAGGAATCTTATTTGTTTATATGCTACTTATCAGGGACCCTGATGAGGACAACAAACCAACATGCAAAAAATCGAATTATATACCAATAATAACAACACATCTGTTTTGTTGGTTATTTTTTTCCCAGGGTTTTTTTTTCAGCTTTAAAGATAAAACCCTTTCTTCAAGGCAGTTTTCTAAATAAAAATATAAACATGGGAAAACGTGCAGTAAAATAACATTCCCTGATCACAGTGAAAACCATAACTGTAAAATATTAAAATCTAAAACCAGCATCAGTTAAAAGCAGACTGGAAAATCAAAGCCCTTTAAAAATTTTTTAAAAAAATTAGCTAACTGGAAGCAGCAGCAGAATTATTTTAATTTTTCACCTACCCTTCATGCCAAGGTCCCAGGTGGGCAACAACAGTGTAAATTACATCATTAAAAACACCTTAAAATCACAACTTCACAAAAAATAGGGTGGGTCCTAAAAATATTCATCTCTGGTGTCAAAAGGCCAGGGTAAAGAGTTGCATCTTTAGCATTCTTCAAAAATGGTACAGTGAAATTGCTAAACCACCTCTATGAGGAGGAAATTCCACCACTTGTGGGCTGCAACAAAAAATGCTCCCTCCCGGGGGGGGGGGACACGCTTCTTAGGGTGGTAGAACTACCAAGAGGACCTTTTCTGTTGATCTCAAGAGGGACTGTAGGTACTCTTAAGCCACGGGTAGTCAGCACAGTACCCTCCAAATGTTATTGGACTTACAACTCCCATCAGCCCCAGCCAGCATGGGATGATGGGAGTTGTAGTCCAACAGCATCTGGAGGGCACCACTTTGACTACTCCAGCTCTAAGCGTGTTCCAAACAAATGAAAAAAAGAACCTCCGGCACTTTGTGCCATTCCAATCAAACCTGGCAATGGAATATTTATTTTTTACTTATTTATTTATTTTATTTGTATCCCGCCCTTCCTCCCAGCAGGAGCCCAGGGCGGCAAACAAAGCACCAAAGAACTTTAAAACTTCATAAAAACAGATCTTAAAATACATTAATACAAACCAGCATTAAAAACAATCTAAAAAACAACCTTAAAAAAAGGGTTTAAAACATTATTAAAAAAACATATTAAACAATTCTGACACAGATGCAGACTGGGTCACCATGCCAAGTAAATGTGGACTTGTTGGTCACCATACCAAAAAGGTTGGGAACCACTGCACTGAACCATATAGTGTTATTTATCTTGAGTCCCCAGATGTTGTTAGACTACAGCTCCCATCATCCACTGCCAGCTTAGCCAGTGGTCAGAAACTATGGGGGTTGCAGTCTAGCAGCATCTGGGGAGCCAAGATTGAAGAACAGTGGACCATTAGCATTTATGAGAACATGCATCATTGAACCCCAGGCTCGCATGCTGACCCTTCTCCCCTGGTGCAGCAGCAAGGTGGAGTTTAGAAGCTTTTGCTTCTGTTCCAGATAAACAGCAGGTTTAGGGTATTGTCTGAACCTGGACCGACGGTGGTTCATCTTAAATATAGTTAGTCAAAGCAAGCCAGATGATAGTGCTCCCTCTCCCTCATGGGAGAAACTGACAGGCCTGCGATCTGGATAATGAGGTGCCAACAAGACCAGCCCACTGTTCCAGGCACCACTGATTCTGAAGCTGAGTGCTGGCAAAACATGCCCCATTTCTGTGGTCTTGTCTATTGCAGTCCCTTGTCTTTATCCAACAGAAGTCAATGGAGTCTTCCTTTTTTAAATATAATGGATGAAAACTTAAATGCCCTCCTGCCATGCTGATGAGCTCATCAGCTTTTGACAATTGCTCATCATTTATGAGCAGGCTTGGGGTCTGAGTTTGCACCAGGGCTCAGACCTGGGACATGTGAGGGAATAGCAAAGCAAAGGCTTCAAAACATGCACAGAGTGCCTTAAGTAAGTGTGCTTGTCTGGGATGAAAAGAAGGGCTTCATGGGCAAGGATGGTCACCTGTCAGATTTGCTGTAGTAGTGCATTGGGGGGTAGACTAGATGGCCGTTTGAGGTCCCTTCCCACTCTCTGGTTCTAAGTGCTATTGGCTCATCAAATCCTTATGTATGTTTGTCTTAACATCTTTACTATTCTCTTGGTTATTTGCTGAATTCCAAATCCCCATTACAGTCAGTTGACTCTGTGCCCCACGTACATCTGTTGTAATATAAACCTCCAGCTACACCTTGGCCTCTTGCTTTTCTCTGTTGTGGCTGGTTGTTAGTTCAGCTCTTTTCCGAGAGGATCGCTGGCATCAGATTACTCGGCAGGAAGCAGGGAAGTGAAGAGTGATCCGGCTTGTTTCTCTGCAGAATCCCGAACCAAAGAAAACTTTTATCCTAAGGGAATCTTTTTTTTTTTTTATCATCGTCATTTCCATGACTGAGGTCATCCTCTGTTTCATGTCACATTTCGCTTCATTGTTTATGGAATTTTCAAATTGTGTTTGAAGGAAAGGTCACTTCTGTAGATCTTAAAGGAGTTTGGGGTGGGGGCAAGAATTGAAGATGGAAGCCATGGCTGTCTGGTAAAGGCTGAACAGGGGCTTAGAATCCCATTTGCTTTGCCACAGATGGGCTTTGTTTTCAGGAAAACCAGGTGACAGCAACTTCAAAGCTTAGGGTAGTTTGACATGTGAGGCTAAAGTTGAATTTTTGCCTCTTTTTTTAAACCTTTGCATGGCAAAATCGCATAGAAAGTAGATGAACCATTTTACAAACTCGAAAGTGTACATTCAATCTAGCCCATGTAGCTTTTACGTCTGAATTACAGATGCAGGAACTGGAAACGTTGACTTAAGAATCATTTGTGAAAATGGCCTTGGGCACAAGAACAAATCAAGTTTTATTTCTGCTCTGAATGCTGCTGGGATCAAGAGCTTACTGTGAACGCTCTGGAACTATGCAACAGTTGATGTAATCTTTACCTAATCCTTTTCTTCTTTTGTGAGCAAATTTCTTTCCAGGCTTTATAACAGCTCTGTGAAAGAGGTCCCTAGTCTCACTTTTTTCATAGGTGAGAACTGAGAGGCAGGGAGCTCTTTGCTTGGCCTCATGGTTAGGGATAGGGGAGAAATTCAATTCAGTTTGCATTTAGAACTGAATTTATCAAATTTGCACTTTCCGAAACAATTGTTGTTATGTGCCTTCAAGTCGATTTTGACTTATGGCGACCCTATGAATCAGCAACCTCCAGTAGCATCTGTTATAAACCACCCTGTTCAGATCTTGTAAGTTCAGGTCTGTGGCTTCCTTTATGGAATCAATCCATCTCTTGTTTGGCCTTCCTCTTTTTCTACTCCCTTCTATTTTCCCAGCATTACTATCTTTTCTAGGGAATCATGTCTTCTCATTATGTGTCCAAAGTATGATAACCTCAGTTTCATCATTTTAGCTTCTAATGATAGTTCTGGTTGAATTTGTTCTAACACCCAATTACTCATCTTTTTCATGGTCCATGGTATGCGCAAAGCTCTCCTCCAACACCACATTTCAAATGAGTTTAGTTTTCTCTTATCCAATTTTTTCACTGTCCAACTTTCACATCCATACACAGAGTTCAGGAATACCATGGTCTGAATGACCCTGACTTTAGTGTTCAGTGATACATCTTTGCATTTGAGGACCTTTTCTAGTTCTCTCATAGCTGCCCTTCCCAGTCCTAGCCTCCTTCTGATTTCTTGACTATTGTCTCCATTTTGGTTAATGACTGTGCCGAGGTATTGATAATCCTTGACAAGTTCAATGTCATTATCAGCTTTAAAGTTACATAAATCTTCTGTTGACGTTACTTTAATCTTCTTGACATTCAGCTGTAGTCCTGCTTTTGTGCTTTCCTCTTTAACTTTGATCAGCATTCATTTCAAGTCATTACTGGTTTCTGCTAGTAGTATGGTAACAATATGAGAAACAATATGAGAACTGAAACACAGCAATTCTTTAAAATTGGTGTTTATCTGAATTTTGCAATGTAGTTCTCCAACCAAGCAATGTTTACAAAAATGCCTGTATTAGGGGAAAGTGTGTACCAAATTAATATATTGATTAAAGTAACACAAAAACACATTATATTAGGATAAATCACTTGCAAAAAATGTGTACATTAAAACTACATGCAAAAATGTATTTATTAGGAGAAATTCACACTAAAATGGTGAAGAGTGTTCATGAGAATTTTTTTAAAAAATTGCAAATTGCTACAGAAGTGTGGAGAATTGAATTTAAGATCAGCAAAATGAGAAAATGAGATAACTAAAATTGACATTTCATTCTATCCCTACTCATGATCAGTTAACATGCTCTACATTTCATGGCAGAAAATTCTACATTTTCCACCAAACTCAACAGAGAGTGGCAGCCAATTCTAGTTCTCTGATAAGCATAGTAATCTGATAAGAATTATTGTTCCCTCTCATAAATACTCAGTTTGCTATCAGCTTAGAAATGAAAAGGGACCACTAAAAAACAAAGCGATTTCTGTGTGCTTGGAGGACCCCATACGTATGAAGAAACATATAAGCTGGAAACTAAAATTAATCGCACTTTTAAAAAAAAATTGATAAGGACCTGTGAGCTTCCAGGTCCTATGGAATGTTTTGAGGTCAGTTTTGTATTAAAGATATAAGAAAGATTAGAGTAACTCACCTTAATGTTTGAAGATGGAACTTCCTAGTGCAGGAGCTCAGGTCATCTATCAGTGTAAAAGTGAGACAGGCCCACCAAAAACAAAAGTAGTGGTTTATACATACTTGGGGGACTCCCAAGGTATGCAGAACAAGAGCCAGTGTGGTATAGTGGTGGTTGTTATGTGCCTTCAAGTCGATTACGACTTATGGCGACCCTATGAATCAGTACCTGCAAGAGCATCTGTCATGAACCACCCCATTCAGATCTTGTAAGTTCAGGTCTGTGGCTTCCTTGATGGAATCAATCCATCTCTTGTTTGGCCTTCCTCTTTTTCTACTCCCTTCTGTTTTTCCCAGCATTATTGTCTTTTCTAGTGAATCATGTCTTCTCATTATGTGTCCAAAGTATGATAACCTCAGTTTCATCATTTTAGCTTCTAGTGACAGTTCTGGTTTGATTTGTTCTAACACCCAATTATTTGTCTTTTTCGCAGTCCATGGTATGCGCAAAGCTCCCCTCCAGCACCACATTTCAAATGAGTTGATTTTTCTCTTATCCACTTTTTTCACTGTCCAACTTTCACATCCATACATGGAGATCAGGAATACCATGGTTAGAGTGTTGGATTAGGAACTTGGGAGACCAAGGTTCAAATCCCCACTCAGTCAAGAAACTCGCTGGGCGGACTTCGGCCAGACACTGCCTCTCAGGCTATCATAGCTCACAGAGTTGTTGTGGGGATTAAATGAGGAGGGAGGGACCATGCACACCAATTT
Organism: Rhineura floridana; assembly: GCF_030035675.1. NCBI lineage: Eukaryota > Metazoa > Chordata > Lepidosauria > Squamata > Rhineuridae > Rhineura > Rhineura floridana. The sequence continues at coordinate 25,128,529 of NC_084494.1, read as the reverse complement.
AAGCTCCTTGGAAAGAAAGTGGGATATCAGTGCAATGAATAAGAATAAATAAAAAAGAAAAAGGACACTTAAAAAAACACACACCACAAAAATAGCCCAATAAGTGAGCTTCTAGAACAGGGGCTGAGGGAACTTTTTCAATCTGAGAGCCATACTCCCTCATGGACTAGCCTTCCAGGGACCACATGCCAGTGGTGGGCAAGGCTAGAGTTAAAAGTGGGTGGAGCAATGGATGTGCTTTTTGCCTTTCCATGCCTACTGTACCAGTATCACAAGATTTATATATACACACACTAGGGATGGGTGAGAATTTCGATTCAGTTTGCATTTCAAGCAGAATTTATCAAATTCGCAATTTCTGAAACAATATAAGAACCAAAGCACAGCCATCCTTCGAAATTCACATTTATTAGAATTTTGGGATGCAGTTCACCAACATTTAGAAAAATGCATATATTAGGGGGAAGTGGGCATAAAAATGAATATGAGTGAAAATAACATGCAAAAAGGCATGAAATGATGAGAAATGGCTTGCAAAAATGTGTACCTTTGTCAAAACTGCCTACAAAAGTGTGCTTGTTTGGAGAAATTCACACTGAAATGGTGGAGAATTTTCATGAGGACTTTTTTAAAAAAAAATCCGCCGATCGCTGTAGGAACATAGAGAATTTAACATTGGAAAAATGAGAAACAGAGAACCGAAACTGACAGATCTTTCCATCCCTAACACACGCTCACATCCCCCATCCATGCAAGCAAGAGGAATTATCACAGCTGAAGGACACTTTCTAGCCAGGCAAACACACTCATGGAGAACATGGAGCAGAGCTGACAATGAGTGTGTCTTGGGGACAGGAATGTGGCCAACACAGAGTCCCAAGGCCCAGATAGAGAGGCCTGGAGGGCTACATTCTAGAACCTGTGAAATATTCTGGCAGTTAAGGGAGAATAAAGGAAAACTGGGTGAGGAGAGGAGTGATTAGGCCTGCCAAACTCCATTAAGATGCTGAAGGCAGGTTATAAAAGCAGCTTATAAAAATAAGAAGTGCACACTATAAAACCATCAGATGAAGATTTTAGAAAGAGGTCTGGAGATGGCACATAAAAACTAAAAATATAGAGTCGAAAACATCAGCATGCTGGCAAGCCAAATGCTCTTGGGGAGCCATCAGGGAAGAACCAAGGCAGGCCTCCTCAGAAGAGGAAGGCAAGGCACAGTTACAGAGAAGGCGCTCTCTCACATCCCAGCCAAACAATTTGACTGTTGGCAAGATGTGAAGGAGAGAGTCTCCAGCAGATCTTAATGAGCTCATAAGGGAGGAAGATGGGCCTTTAACTATCCTGGTGCTAAGTGTTTAGTGTCTGCATTCGGATGTTGCAAATTATTATTGATCATGACAGGAGCAAGCCTGGGGGGGTGCCTTGAGATTGCAAGATCCCTCCTCCCCATTCCTTTTCCAGCGCAGCCACAAGGCAAAGGTTAGAAGCTTCCACACCCATTTTTGATTAACCACAGTTTAGCATTATGTCCCAACCCTAAACTGTGGTTAACCTTAACTACGGTTTGTTGAAACAAGCCAGCTTTACAACCCATGGTTTGAAGTTGGCTTGTTTAAAATGAAACATAGTTAAGATTAACTGCAGTTCACAAGAAATACCAAGCTGTGATTAATTTAAACAAAAATGGAAGCGAAAGCTTAACTCGTTGCAGTTTCAGTGGAGGAGGGAGGGAGCATGCAAGCCCAAGGCTTACCTAGGCTCATTCCCATTATGATGATCTATTGTGATGTCAGAATGCAGCCAGCGCATAGCTTTCAAATTAACAGAAGAGCAATTCAAACCGACTTGGTCTTCATCACAAATGGAAGGGAATTGTTTTTATAGAACATTCCCCATGTGCATCATTCTGTTGCCACTTCCAGCTACAGATAGCCCAATTTTTTATTAGATCAGCCAGAAGGCAACATGGGCCTTGTCTGGACAATTTCATGCTACAGCAATAAATGTACATCTGTTTTCTTTATTTATTTTATTTTTCTTTATTTCTTTCATGGAATCTAGATGTATTCGGATATAGGGATGTTGAATTCCCTACCCCATCCCAGCATTTATTTCCCCTCCAGTATTTTGTCACCAGAGGGGGGGGGAGGAAGAACAAGGGAGATAAATCCAAAGATCTCCCTAATTCAGTAATATGTTGTTGGCTGTTTGAGTGTCACATGGAAGGTAATTGCACACAGGCACCTGTTGCATCCTTCCTATGGTACCACTTGTGTGAGCAACATATCTCATCATCCTTAATTGTTTTTTAAAAAATTAATCACATTTTTATTATGGCCTTGGTTGACCACAAACATTCTTGGGTCCATGGAGCATACTTCCATTGCTGGTTTTGAAAGAAAAGGTTCTAAAAACCAAGGATATCCCATTCTTTTAGAAACTTTTTCCATAGAGAAACTCCTAGTGTTGAAGGAACAAGTCTTCCCCTCTTTTGCTCTGTGAGCAATCAGCTTTGGAAGAAATGAGGTGGAGCCAATCATGCTAAGATCTCACAGAATCCCTTCTTCCACAGGAGCCGGACACCTTGGTAACCATCAACAGGGGTGCCCTGATTGGCCTCCTTGTCGTGGCAGTAGCTGTTGCCATGGTGATCATCATCAGCCTCCTGATGGTTCGCCGGAAGCCCTACGGGACCATCAGTCACGGCATTGTTGAGGTATTGTTGGGAAAGAGCTGCCTTTTCTCTAGGAATGCCAGATGTTTGATTGGCAAGGGATGCCAGCAAAGTTCTTGGAGCTCAGGCTTATAAAATTCCCCAAATTCCTCTCCTGTTTTTTCCATTTATAGACCACTTTTTATAGAATTGTAAAATAGTAAGAGTTAGAAGAGGCCTATAAAGCCATCGAGTCCAACCCCCTGCTCAACGCAGGAATCCAAGTTAAAGCATACCTGACAAGAGGCTGTCCAGCTGCCTCTTGAAGGCCTCCAGTGTTGGAGAGCCCACCTCCCTGGGTCGGTCATTGGTTCCATTGTCATACCGCTCTAACAGTTAAGAAGTTTCTCCTGATGTTCAGTTGAAATCTGGGTTCCTGTAACTTGAGCCCGTTATTTCGTGTTCTACACTCTTGTATGATCAAGAAGAGATTCTGACCGTCCTCTGGAGAGCTTGAAATGGTTTATACACACACAGTTGCATACATCTATTCTTTCTCTCTCACTCACACAGTACAATAAATGATTTCCATTTAAAAGGACCAAACACATAAACAGTATCCATAAAAGCAATGTCAATAAAGTCAAAGCATTGCAAGGCAGCAACAACCAACTAAAAACATGCAACCACTCACACAGCCTTACTGAAACCCCCCATTCCCACAACCACTACAATCATTCACTATCTCATACATTATTTCCGCTAACCAACCCTTGTATGCAAACAACATGCCCTCAACAATATTACAACCCACATACAAAGGATCAGGGGCCTGGAAACAAAGCCCGATGAGGAGAGACTGAAAGAACTGGGCATGTTTAGCCTTGAGAAGAAAAGAATGAGAGGAGATATGATGGCACCCTTCAAGTATTTGTAAGGTTATCACACAGAAGAGGGCCAGGATCTCTTCTCGATCATCCTAGAGTGCAGGACATAGAATAATGGGCTCAACTGATAGGAAGCCAGATTTCGACTGAACATCAGGAAAAACTTCCTAACTGCTAGAGCGGTACGACAATGGAACTAATGACCCAGGGAGGTGATTGGCTGTCTGAGATTGGAGTCCTTCAAGAGGCAGCTGGACAGGCACCTGTCGGGTCTGCTTTAGTTTGGATTCCTGCATTGAGCAGGGGGTTGGACTCGATGGCCTTAAAGGCTCCTTCCAACTCTACTATTCTATGATGCTATGATTGCTGCCAAACATACATGTATAAGAGTCTCTCCCCATCCCTGAAGCACTAACAGGCTCTTGCCCCACACACATTGGACCATCAGATTGGATTAACATACCAATCTGGCAAGAGTGGTGGGAGGCAGTGGCATGTGGGGACAAAGCAGGTGTGTCCCTTTTCCTGCTTCCCCTCCCGCATGCCTCTGACACAGAGAGGTGCAGCAGCCCTTGAGACCTGAAGCCTTCCCAAGGTTGATTGCCATTGTATTAACCCTTGTGTAGCCTGCAAACCCCAAGGGCTACTGCAACTCCATGTGCTGAAAACACATGGCTTCCTCCAAAGGATCCTGGGAACTGTAGTTTACCCCTCACACAGCTACAATTCCCAGAACCCTTAAGAAACTACAGTTCCCTAGATTATTTGGGGGAAGCCATGTGCTTTAACTATATGACGTGTATGCAGCCTGAATGGCTCTTACTAATGAATGAATCCCCATCCTGCGGAGAAAAGCAGAGGAAATAAAAGCGGTGTTTCTTGCCAAATTGAGCTGGAAGGAAAGCACCCTTGAATCCAAATATGACAGTGAAGCAGACCCCAAGTATGAACAAATCGAAGGGAAATAAACATGGGTGGTGTTCCGCGCAGGAATCTTGTGGCAGGTGGAGCCACCCACTACAATCTTATACAGGTGGGTTTTTTTGTATAGGTTTAACTGTTATGGCTCCTCCCCCCCAAAGAACCCTGGGAATGATAGTTTGGTAAGGGTACTAGGAATTCCAGTAGAGGCCTCCTTCTCTTTTCCCTTCCTGAACGTCACTTCCCAGAGTCCTCTGGGGAAAGGGAGTTGCTTTTGGAAAACCATTTTTTAAAAATCGGTACAGTAGGTAGGAGAGCCAGTGTGGCGTAGTGGTTAAGGTGTTGGACTATGACCTGGGAGACCAGGGTTCGAATCCCCACACAGCCATGAAGCACACTGGGTGACCCTGGGCCAGTCACTGCCTCTCAAATGCCTCATGAAAACCCTATTCATAGGGTCGCCATAAGTCAGAATCGACTTGAAGGCAGTACATTTACATTATACAGTAGGTAGCTCCCTCTGTGGCCCTTTGTTAGTAGAGTCTTGGTGATCCGATTACTGCACTTAACACCCTCCTCTCTCTCTCTCTCTCTCCCCCCCCCCATCTCCGCACATGGCAGGTGGACCCCATGGTTAGCCCCGAAGAGCGGCAGCTGAGCAAGATGCAAAACCACGGCTACGAGAACCCCACCTACAAATTCTTTGAAGAGATGAACTGAGTTCCTCGGTGCTGGGGAGGGGCGGGAGGGGAGTTGGAGGATGTGGTGTCACTGGGGAGGTGGGCGTTGCCATGTGGGTGGGAGGGAGGGTGGTATCTACAAGGGGAGAGGGGTAGGTTCCACAAGCACTTCCACACCGGACCCCTCTCGCTCTTTCTGTACCTGGCTGAGCCGTGACCCCTCCCCATTTCCTCCCCCACCTCATTTTTGTTCTTCCATTCGCCATATTTCTACACACAGACACACACAGCATCCCCTTCTGGGCTTTGTAGCTCTCATCACTGGCCTACCACTCGCAATTTCCCCGCTGTTCTCCCCCTCCCTACCAACACCTTCCGTTTTTCACCCTTTTTAAAGGTAAACGCACACAGTCCACACTCCCACACTGCTGGTATCAGGGTGCAGTCTTTGGGTATCTCAGCTGCTGTCCATCCAGATACCTCCACCTTGTGCAGCTATTACCCAGGCCGCTGATTGAAGCCCCAGTATCGTCATACGATGGACAGGGATGCCAAGAACCAGCCACGTACACCCTAAAAGCCCATCTGTGCACATCACTAACCAGTGCTCAATTTGTGTGGGGCTGTCGCATGTGCATCATCCTAACTTGCACAGGACTGTCATTTTTTTAAAAAAAACACTGCAGCCCACATTGTTAACCCTGTGTACGTTAGACATGCACGTAACGCTGTGTTTCTGCAGCCTCCGTGCATCCCGTCCATTGCACCCATTTGCATCACCATTTTGCAGGGATTCTTTTTTTAATTTAAAAAACCAAACGTGGAATGCCTGTAGCTTATGTGTGAGACAACAAGCGCCGCCTGTGCTCAAATTGCCCCATTGCTAATCTAGCCTGCCTTCCTCCAGCATAGGGATCAAATGCCACCTCCACTTGCTTGCCTTTTCTATCTCCACTTGTATTATGCTTCCTTTTCGAACTCCTCACTAGTTGCACTTAATTTATTGGAAAGCCAGCTAAGGGGGGGGTAGAGTGGAGTAGGTTAACCCTCTGCTTCCCTTGGCCCAGTTAACTTCCATCAGCACCTTACTGACTAGTTTTGGAGAGGGGGGAGTGAAGATTTATGCTCTCCTCTCCACCTCCTAGTCCTGCCTCTCCTTCTCTTTCCCCGCCCCCATCAAAAGATGTAAAAGACAAGGGCAAAATTGCTGAAACAGATAAGAGGGCTGGTCTTTGTCCATCCTAAAAGTTCAGCAATGATTTTTTCTTCCTGAGGGGGGAGGAAATGTGTCCATTATAGGGCTAGGGTGTGATAAAAGGTAAAGGTGTCCCCGCACTTATAGTGCGAGTCGTTTCCGACTCTTAGGGTGATGTCTTGCGATGTTTACTAGGCAGACCGTATATATGGGGTGGGTTTGCCAGTTCCTTCCCCGGCCTTTCTTTACCCCCCAGCATAGGCCAGGTACTCATTTTACCGACCACAGATGGATGGAAGGCTGAGTGGACCTCGACCCCTTTTACCGGAGATTCGACTTCCTTCTTCCGTTGGAATCGAACTCTGGCCATGAGCAGAGCTTTTGGCTGCGTTACCGCTGCTTACCACTCTGCGCCATGCCTATTTTTGTCATTTGCAGCAGGATGCTTTTCCTTACCATAGATAGAACCTTGCCAATCACAGCAAGGCACTGCCATCTGGATCTGATCACCTTCCAAGGCAGTGCATCTTTTGGGGTGGACCGTCTCTGCATGTGAAACAGAGGAGGGCAGTGGGCTACTTGGGTTGTGTTCTCTTGCCATCTCTGATGGTGTATGCCAAATGCACTGTAGTTTTTGCCCACTACTGGAGGGTGGAACATGAGCCTAATCCTGCCTTTTGGGCTGTACTATTTCACTGGCTTTTCCGGGATTGCAGTTGGGTGGCAAGCCAAGGAATATGCTGTAATGTTGGCATATAGTAATGGTGCCCTTGGGACAGATTAGAAGAAATGGCACTGGGGCTGATCTCTATCTTATTTTTTTGGTCCCCGAGACAATACTTTTGGACAGTCATTGTGCTCCTAGTGGTGAAGGGTAGCTAGATCCCACCTTGCTCTTGACCTTCCAAGAGCAGCATGGAAGAGAGGAGAGGAGATTAGTAAATTCTTTTATTACGTCTACTCTGCAAAGAGAGCCAGCGTGCCCAGAGAACCACCTCTTCGGTGGGTGAGCCAACCCCCCTGCAATCTTCACACTCACATTTGGAGAAGGACGAATGCAACGCTTCGTGCCCTGAATTGCTCTTTTAATCCCATCATTGTCGAGTCACTCCCTGTGCCCTTCCTTGTCCTGTTTCTGTTTTAGTTCTTGTCTTCCCCCCCCCTTTTTTTTTGTGCTGACACTCTTGAAATCAAGATGCAAATGTCAAAACAGACAAACCAGGAGATGGATTTCAACTGCCAGCCCTCCCACCAAACTAATAAAAGACTGTCACTTCTCTAACCCCAGCGCCAGGCCTGGACTCTTCCATGAATGGGGCAGCAAGGGGGAAGGATGGAAATGGAGTTGATTGCCATTCCATGCTGGAAATACAAAGTTGCAGGGTGAAGGTTGTGGAAAGGCTGGCTAAGGACCTGTCTGCACTATACATTTAAAGCAGTATCATACCACTTTATACCATCATGGCTTCCCCCAAAGAATTCCAGGAACTAGAGTTTGTTAAGAGTGCTGAGAGTTAATAGGAGACCCCTATTCGTCTCACATAGCTACAGTTCTTGGAAGTCCATGGGAAGAGGGATTGACTGATAAACCACTCTGATAATTGTAGCTCTATGAGGGGAATAATTTCTTACCATAGGAATCTTAGCATAGCAGCACTTTAAGTCTGGGGTAGCCAACATGGTGTCCTTCAGGTGCTTGGGACTGCAATTCCCAGCATTCCTGCCCATTAGCCATGTTACCTCGGGCTGATGGGAGTTGTAGTCCACACCATCTAGAAGGCACCACGTTAGTTATCCCTACTCTAGGCAGAGGCAAGTGGCTGAGTCTATGCCCTGTTTTAATTTCCCACAATGCCTCTTTACATAACATCACTTCAGAGCATAGTGGGAAATTAAGATGGCGGTTAGACCCAGCTACCTGGCAGTGCATGGCACACTAGACCAGAGTGAGAGGAGAATACACCGGGGGGAAGGCAACCAGACTGCCGGGGCCCATAGTAGCTGCTCAGTGATGCCAAGTGTGGATGATGATCCTGGTTGCTTCTCATGAACAGCCTGCAAAAAAAATACGCATCACAAATGAAAACAAAAACAGTTCCCAGTTAATCCTGTTTATCTTGACCACAAGTGTTTACATGTGAACAAAGCACACTTCATTTCCAAGGGTCAAATCTTAGTGGTTGCATTCCAGAGATCTCAGTATCACTTGAGATCTTAGTGCCCTAAACGGCTTTGGAAGCTTTGTGCAATGCTATTTAAGGTTGTGTACATTCTAGTTGTGAGATAAAGTTGTGAGATAAACCAGAGAGTGTAAAGGTAAATGCTGCCACCGCAGTCTCTTTGAATAGAACTAGGGATAGCAAACATAGCACCTTGTAGATATTTTGGACTACAGCTCCCATCATCCCTGACCATTGGCCATGGTGGTTGGGGCTGATGGGAGTTGTAGTCCAAAACATTGGCAGGGTACCACATTGGCTACCCCTCAATAAACTTTGACAAGTGTTGCAACTTCCTGTAACAGATGCCCATAGTAAGCCAGGCCCAGTGGCCAACCAGGTTGGGCACTGGCAGAGGACCCCTGTGGCTAGCCAAGGGCTCTTGGGGCTGGGACTGGGAGGGTGGATCTCCGACTCCATGATCCCTGCCAGTATTGTCTTGCGGGCTGCAACTGGACAGTTGTGCAGATTGCAGAGCAGGAACACAGCAGTCCCAGCTGACATCTCCCTCACATGCGCGTGCAGCTGGTGCACACTTCAGTATGCCGGGTTGTGCCACCTTGTGCATCAGTGCACATGCCTGCCATCACCCAAGATGATGGTTGGTGTGTGATCTTGGGCGGTGCCAGGCATGTGTGCTGATGTGCAGATGCATGAAGTGGTGTAACGGCATATTTAAGTGCCGTGCACATGTGTGCACACACACAGGAGGGAGGCAGGGGCCCACACCGGGCTGGTGCCGGCCCTGTTGTAAGCCATTATGAAAGAAGGATATTCCTGGAATATGGAGTATGGGGGGGGGGAGGGAATTAATTTATATTTCAAAGTTCTTGACCAAAATGTGCTATCTGAAAAAGCAGTGATGCAGTCTCTGCCCCAAATGGTTTGCAATCTGCCATATAGACAAGACGGAGGTGCCAGGGAAGGTAGGTATTAGCTAACGATGCATGAAGATGGCAAAGGGAGCAACGTACTGCGGACAGGTGAAGCCATCAAGTCTGATCTTTTCCCATGAGTAGGTAGAATGATTTCATTGCTCAGGCTGTTGGCCGTGGAAACTTGAAACAATGCAGAAGCATTAGCAGAAATAAAAAATGCAAATCCAGCCTGTAAAATACAAAACCCAGGCTTTCTATGTAGAGATCAGAAACATTATGAATGTTTAACTAGATTTTCTTCGCGTTGAAAGGGACTTACATGTTCTGTTGCATCATTTGCTTGGATGATTCATCCACAAGCAAGCTAAACCAGTTTACAAAGAATGGACTCTTGAATAATCCTATCAATCATGGGCTTCAGCCTTTTAAACTAACCTGCATATTGCAGGCCGAACAGAATGTAAATTAAAACAGCACCTCCTACCATGTTGGAGCTGAATGGATGAGCATCTCGCCTTTCCTTACAATTGGAGAGAGTCTTTTTTTCGGTTGGGGACACATTCCCTCCAGGGTAATTTGGGAGGGGGCTGTCTCATTTTTCTCAGTTCACATTTCTGCAGCAATTTGCAGGTTTTTTAAGGTCTCAGTGGCTGTGTAAATAACTGCCAGCATGTTTTACTAGTTATTGAAATCAGTGGAAATCCATAATCTATGCATATTTTTAGAGAGGCATACTCTTTAACCTGTATCCTCAAATACTTCCATCTTCCACTCTTACCAAATTCATTCTGTTTTTTCACAATCTTCCCAGCAAAATGGTTGCCAACTTTTTTGGGGGAGGGGGGAGGCATCAAAAGACGCTTATTCTCTCAGCCTGACCTACCTCATAGGATTGTTGTGAGAATAAGGGGGGGCAGAGAGAAGAAACATGTGTGCTGCCTTGATCTCTTTAGGGGAAAGGAGGAATATAAATTTAATGAACAAAATGAATAAAAACCATATACATGCCTGCTCAGAAGTAAGCTCCATTGAGTTCAACAGGAGTTACTCCCAGGTAAGTGTGTATAGGACTGCAGCCCAACTTATTTCATACATTTAAAACATGTATAGCCTGTTTTTCTCAAAGTGGAAAAAAGGAGAAAACATGCAAACTAAAATGTCAATAAAACTATGTGAAGACCAAGAGGTGGGCAGGTGGGTGGATGGGAACCTAAATACAGCAACCAATAAAACCGAAAAGGCACATTAGCTGTGAAAAGCTTTGCCTAAGCAAACAAGCCTTGAAAGCCTGCTTAAAAGGGTCACGATTCAAGGTATGGTGAACATCAATAGGCAATTCGTTCTATACTCTGGGGACTAGTGCTAAGGATTGGAACTCTGGCCTCCCTGCTCCTAATCCAGAGGTGGGGAGCCTTTTTCAGCCTGGGGGCAGCATTCCCTTCTGGACAACTTTCTGGGGGCTAGTGGCGGTTGGTGACTCCACGTCAGTGGGGCAGTGGAATCTGCTCTGGGTTTATCCTGAACTTCCAAGGAGCTGTCTGAGGTGGACAGCTCCTTGAAAGTTCAAACTACAATCCGGAGCAGATTCCACTGCCCCACTGACATGGAGCCATCAACCACCACTGCCAGGGACCACACGCCAGTGGTGGGCAGAGCCAGAGGCAAAAGTAGGCAAAGCAATAAACGTGTATTTCATCTTTGATCAGTAGGCTAGTTTCTAGCCACCCCGTCTATCCAGGCAAAAGAGAGGCATTATCAGAGTTCAAGGACTCATTTCAGCCACGGAAGCACAGTCATGGAGGACGCAAGGCAGGGCTGAGGAGTGGAGGCGTAGCTAGGAAGGAGGTGTGGCCTGGGGATAGGGTTACCATCATTTTGTCATTTCAAAATGTACATTTGGATTCGATAAGTGAAAAGTAAGAGTATGCTGTTGCACCATCTCAAAAAGAGTACATGTACTCTTAAAAGAGTATGGTTGGTAACCCTACCTGGGGAGAGCCCCGAGGGCCAGAGAAAGCGGTGTGGAGGGGCACATTTGGCCCCTGGGCTGGAGGTTTCCCACTTCGTCCTAAAGCAACATCCTCACCATTATGGCACACTGGCTCTCTCTAGACCCTTACAAGTAGTATCCTAGATCCTGAACACATACAATCATTAATAAGTATCTTGAGGATTAGAACCTTAATCCACCGTTTCAAATCAATGTATAAATTCAGCTGATGGCCATTAAAAATGGATGTGTTTTTTAAAACTGATGATGATGCCCCCCCCCAAAAGAAATTCCAGAGTTGAGTTGTAATTGTCCCTATATCGGATTATGAATGGACTATATAATAGCATAAACAAATATTTACATTTATTTGGTTATAGAAGAATTGTTTGCCCCATTTTTCAATTAAAAGATAGAATGCTCAAAGGAGCTTACCACAAACATGAAAAACATACCATCCGTACTTGACAAAGAAAAAGAAAACGACAGTGCAATAGCTGATTAAAAACAAATAGCAAACAAAGGCTGCTTCCAGACTGGGGGGGAAGGCTTGATATTGCAAATGTGTTGTTGAGATAGCTGAGTGGTAGAACACCAATGCATGCAGAAGGTTCTAGGTTCAATCCCCAGCATCTCCAGTAGGGCTGGGAAAGTCCCGTGCCTGAAACCCGAGAGAAACAGCTGCCAGTCAGTGTAAACAGTATGAGCTAAATGGGCCAATGGTCTGACTCAGTATAAGGCAGCTTCCTATGTTCCACACAGGGTGTTGGCAGCAGGTCATTTTAACTTATTGGTCCTTCCCTAGAAAAGGAAAATCCAGATTAAATTGGCAGAAAATACATCATGTGAACACTAAAGAACAAAAAACCCTGTATGTATGCACCAATTCCACCATGAGCAGCTATCTGGAAGCCCCCCAAATCACTCTCTGGGGAATCAGTCAAACGTTTTCATTTTGGTGGGTCAAAAGCCAAAATACTAAAATGTAACTTTACTAAATTAATCTGGTGAGCTTCTTTTCACCAAGGTCAGAGATCTGTGCATGTCACTGTTAATCGAATATTATAAGGCCATTTATCATGTTGGCTAGCAAACTGAGGTTCTCTATTTTATTAGCAAACTTTGACAACTCATTATTATTATCATCATCAACAACAACAACAACATTTATTCATCGCTTACTACATTAAGTGTCTCAAAGTGACTTACAATTGTAACAAAGTATACAAATACAAAAAGTTTAAAGCAACATCAAAAGAATAAAACATGAATTACTAAAAGTACTCATCCTGCAATATTATTAACCAGACAAATCCTAACCCTCCCCACTAAAAAATGAACATGACAACATTATTTCCACTCCTCTTGGAGGCTTCCAAAAGATCCCAGCAGTGGAAATTCCTGTCCCCAGTTAACTGCTCAGTGGATGGATCCCACTATGTGAAAGCAGCACTGGTTCTGATCAGTCAGCCCAGTCACAGGTGGGGCATCAACTAGTCAAGGGGAGACAACAGGAAGAGGGCAAACCTTCCCTGCTGGTCCTTCTGGCCTCCAATCCAGAAAATCCAGTCCAGTTTTCTGACCCCCTCACTTTTGCCTGAGCAAATATATAAAGGGCAGTCCTGAGATTGTTGTATCTTGCAGAACGGGTTACTGCGGGCTTGTGTGCAGCTAACAGGTGAGTATAGGCTGTAAATGGGGTGATTTTGAAGATGTGGAAAGGGCAATTGCTGCCTTTCAGGGCTGAGGTCCTCAACTCAATAGCTGGGATGGTTTCCATCTATGAGTAGAGGTCATATTGATGCATAGTAGCTTCTACTGACAATGTCCTTCCAGAGTGGCAAGTGTTGCTTTAAATGTGCCTTAAGTGTACGGGGTGTACACAGCCAAAGTTTTTGCAGGCAAGATGCATCAGATCTCATTTGAGGACATTTCATGCTTGTATTGAAATAGATCCATCTAGCCTTCTTAACCTCACATGAAGGAAGTGGTCTGTGTGGTTGCAAAATCTCTAGCTGGCTTCAAGCTACCCTAATCTTGCTTTTATGCCTCATATTCTCCATCAGTTGCCATTGAGGTGGATGGGAGGGCTCCATGTGATGCTGGTGGCAAAGGGCTTGTTAGTGGTACAGATGACTAAAGAAAAACGCTAGTGGTTGTCACTCTCCTAAAACTATATTGAAGGAATGGAGATTGGATGGATACCATGCTTTCAAAAACTAAGCTGGGTAAGGATAATTGATGAAGGATATTAAGGTCAGGTCGCCAACTTTTCATTTTAGCTGTGCTTTTTAATAGGAGCATGATGTGTGGAAATATTACTGGGAGATCATGTTTGTTTTCATGCTATTAAAAATAACTAAGCTGCTGGTTCGGGGGGGGGGGGTCAGATCATGCTGCTATTAAAGCTGCAAGACTGAACCAGGCTGGCTCTTCTGGTCAGGTGGCAACTCTTGTTTTAGTTAATCTCTGTTGCCTTATCCTAAAAACCTGTTCCAAAATGTTGCAATTCTACAAACATGACCCAAAGCACACATTCACTGTTTCCTTAAGTATGTTTATGTGGAACATAGGATGTAACTAGATTTGTTGTTGACAGATTGGTGGTCAAGATCTCCCACATAAAAAAAAAGTAAATAATAACATGGGAGCGTTTACCCAGATGCTGCCCAGCATTCCTGACCATCGGCCATGTTGGCTAGGCCTGATGGGCCTTGGTGTCCAACAATACCTGGAGAGCCACAGGTTTCCTGTCACTAGTTTAACCCGTTCCCTTGTGCTGTTTTCCCAGTCACAAACCCCTATTTGCTCTATGGGGGCAAACATACAAGCAAAACCAGAGCTTGGAAAAGTTACTTTTTTGAACTACAACTCCCATCAGCCCAATCCAGTGGCCATTCTGGCTAGGGCTGATGGGAGTTATAGTTCAAAAAAGTAACTTTTCCAAGCTCTGAAAACCTACACATGGCCCACACAGGAGGCGTGTGCTATTGTCAGGAAGAATGTGGGTGGGTAAAGGAATCAGAATAGTAGAGTTGGAAGGGCCCTATAAGGCCATCAAGTCTAACACCTTGCTCAGTGAAGGAATCCAAGATAAGGAATACCTGACAGCTAGCTGTCCGGTGGCCTCTTGGATGCCTCCAGTGTTGGAGAGCCCACCACCTCCCTAGGTCATTGGTTCCATTGTCATACCGCTCTAACAGTTAGGAAGTTTTTCCTGATGTTCAGTTGAATCTGGCTTCCTGTAAATTAAGCCCATTATTCCATGTCCTGCACTCTGGGATGATTGAGAAGCAATCCTGGCCCTCCTCTGTGTGGCAACCTTTCAAGTACTTGAAGAGTGCTATCTTATCTCCCCTCAGTCTTCTCTTCTCCAAGCTAAACCTGCTTAGTTCTTTCAGTCTCTCCTCACAGGGCTTTCTTTCCAGTCCCCTGATCATCCTTGTTGCCCTCCCCTGAACCTGTTCCAGTTTGTCTACACCCTTCTTAAAATGAGGTTTCCAGAACTGGATGGAGTACTCCAGCTGAGACCTAACCAGTGCTGAATAAAGGGAAATAGTAATTCACATGACTGGGAAACTATATTTCTGTTAATGCAGCCTAAAATAGCATTTGCCTTTTTTGCAGCCATATCACACTGTTGGCTTATGTTCAGGTTGTAATCAACAACAATTCCAAGATCCTTCTCATTTGTAATATTGCTGAGCCAAGTATCCCCCATGTTATAACTGTGTATTTGAAGAAAACCAAGGGAGCATAGGATTGCGGGGTTTAAAAGAATCTGCCAGTTGCTTCTACTGTAATGGCAATGTTGTGGCTTGCCACTTGGAAACCATGAGAGGCAGTGGACACTAGAGATGGGTGAATCTGTCAATTCTGGTTTCTCCTCCTTTTTTCAATTTTAAGTTCAGTTCTCCCCATTTCCAGATCAGTTTGCAATTTTTTAAAGTCCTCTTGAAAATTCATCAGCATTTTAGTGCAAATTTCATGCATTCTATTTCAACAGCATATCATTCGTATGCCCATATTACCCTAGCAAATGCATTTTTGTGTACGCTACTTGGCTGGGTAACTGCACTGCAAAATTCAGAGAAGGGTGAATTTCAGAGGATGGCTGCAATATAGTTCGTAGATTGTTTCAAATTAAGTAACTTCACCTTTAAATGTGAACTGGATCTAATCCTCCCCCCAATCCCTAGATAAGGCCAAGAAGGAGGGCAGCCTGGATTTCAATTATTGCTTCAAGCTAAGTAGCCAACTCTCGATATGCTTCTAGCCAGAACACAAATACCTCCAGAATATCATTTTTAAATACTTAAATCCCTTTGCATCCCTGTGCTAATTTTTGGTTATTTATTTTCAACAGTGTAGCGGCAACTTCAGAAGTGCAGGGCCTCTTCGTGTTAGTCACAGCCACGCCCCCTCTTCCCCTTGTTGCTGCTGAGTTGAGGAGATTCTTGTTAATGCCTTCTCCCACAACAACAGACATCCCTAGCAGCCAATAACCATGAAAGGGGAGAGTGTTTTCTACTGAGAAGACTCTTCTCAGTGGCTGACTCACCTCTTTTCACTCTGATTGGCTCCAGTCAGCAGGAAAGGACAAGGAAGCATGTTAGAAACCCTTCTCAGTGGCTAACACACTCCCCTTTCATGCTGATTGGCTTGCAGGATGCTGGAGACATAGGAACCCTGCTGGGGGTCCCAACAAAGTAAAGGGTCTAGGACCCTCTGAGCCCCTGGATGACTACATCCCTGTTCGCTTTTAGTAATGCTTGGAAGTTGTTTGGCTCATGTCAAGGGCGGGGGGACCTCACTGGCTCTGCTTCCCACCCTAAGTGTTTTTACCTGCCAGGAATGTGTCCTTGAGCTCTGATCATGCCTCTTCCTTGCTTGGGTGGAGGACAGAGAGGGATGTATAGAAGGTGGCTTATTGTGCAAAAGTAACATTTACATACTGGTCACTCCGCCGGCTTTTGTCTCTTCAGTCCCATCACTGGCAGGTAGCCCTCGGAAGGTTGCTCAGAAGGGAATGCGGCCCTTGGGATGAAAAAGCCTCCCTATCACTGGCATAGGTGGTATTTTGTCTGTGTGGCTGGCCTCTGCCCTTTATCCCTGCTCATTTAAACAGCAGGATGTAGGAAGACCCCTGCTAGATCAGATCTGAGTAAGGTGCCCATGTGTCCTCCTTCACAGAGGACAATCCTCTGACGTACTGTCAGTGGACAATTATCTATGAAAGGGTGTCATGTGCTTGAAAGACTGTTCAGTCCAAGTCCGGTTTGAAGATAAAGAAGGCACATCAGGGAGCCTTGAAGCTGCCCCTCAACAGTTAGCAACATCTGGACAACAGACCAAGCAGGCACACAGCTCACCAGGTGAGATGTAAACATCATAGAGCATGTACTTACTTTTGCGGGCACTACACAGATGTAGTAAATAAAGAAAATGTATTCCTCTTTATATTATAGTATATCTAAATCTGGGTCTATACATATATATTAGCCTGTGCAGTGTGTTGTCTTTTGCTTTTGGGGAATGGGGGTGATGTCTAAGTGTGCAACCCAGAACATAAGCCTATCTCAGGGGTGGGGACCCTGTGGCCCACCAGATGTTGCGAGGCCAATACAACTCACCCTTGGCCATGCCGGCTGGGGCTGATGGGAGCTGAAGTCCAGTAACATCTGGAAAACTGCCTGTTCCCTCTCCTGGCTTATTTCATCCAGCATCCTGTTTCCAGCACTGGCCAGACAGTTGCCTCTGGGGAGCCTCATCCAGGAACGAGGGCCTATTTGTCTGCTTGCTGCCATACGGTAACAAAACTGGTGTTCCCTCTTTGAGAGGGTGCGGCAATATGTACTCTACAAAACAGGCTTGAGTTGTGGGACACTGACCCGTCCACTTCCCTCTCCCTGCAAAACTGCTCTCGGTGGTGCAATGGAGACACTCAGGAATCCCTGCAATGCTGCCCCGTAGATATGTCCAACCTGACCAGTTCAACCTGCCCTTTGTGGAACCAACTGGGTGAGAATGGATGCCTGGGCAAAGGCACTCCCCAATCAGAGAGATGCGCAGCAGACCCAGCCAGGAACTTCCACTTCCCCTCTAAGCTCAGCAGGGCTCCAGTTGTTTGGGTGTTTCGTTCCATATACACCTTGCCTTTATCCAGAGGTTCAGGGCAGCCTTTAAAAAGAATGTCCCATCATACAAATCCCTGGTCTGTCCTTAAGCCTTAGGACAATGGTTCTCAGGGGGTCGTGAAGTCATCCAAGGGGAGGTTGCACAGAGCAAAGAGAAGAATTATGTATTAATTTTAAAGCTTAATGGCTGGTCTGTGAGCCACCAACTTGCAAACCTGCACTGCACATGTGCACAGCCCTCCCCCTCTACCTCCCCCTTCCTCCAGCCGACACAGTCAGTTTCCACCATGCAGCGAGCTGGGCAGCCCAGCACTCAAGCGAGTGTATCAAGAGAAGGGGCCAGCTGGGCTTATTTAAGCTCCAACGCCTCCCCCTCTCTTTTGTCAGCAGCAGTGAGGGAAGATAGATCAAGCTGATTGGCTCTGGCTGTATAAACAGAGGGACCCTGGTCGGAGGGCGCCTGCCAAAAAATAATAGGATGGAGTCCCTCCCCCATGAATACACACCTGGGTACTCATTAAAAATCAACTGTATAGTTTATTTATTACATTTATACCCCACCTTTCTTTTCATGATAGAAACACAAGGCGGCTTACATATGGTTCCCAGGCAGTCTCCCATCCAGGCACTGACCAGACTGACGAGACCTCATGTGCCTTCAGACCATAGCCTAGCACAGCTTTTCCCAACCAGTGTGCCTCCAGATGTTGTTGGACCACAACTCCCATCTTCCTGACCATTGGCAATGCTGGCTGAGGCTGATGGGAGTTGTGGTCCAACAACATCTGGAGGCACACTGGTTGGGAAAGGCTGGCCTAGCACAATGTATACGTGTCTACTCAGAAGTAAGTCTCTTCATATTTAATGAGACTTACCCCCAGGTAAACCAAATTACGGTAATCGGACCAGGCTAAGATTCTGTTGAAGTTTTGAAGCTGTACTGCTTTGCGGGAGGGGCATCCTAACCAGGTCTATTCAAAACCAGGTCTACTCAGAATTCAGTCAAGCAACAGCCATATGAGATAGGTTAGGCTGAGAGTTAGTGGCTGACCCAAGGCAGTAAGTGAGCAAAAAATGGTAAGTACAATAAGTTTCAGAAATGTGAAATTGCACATGCTCTGTGATATTTTTGTTGTTGTTTATCAAGGCTTTCAGTGTGTTTTATACGATCGTATATGCTCATTTAAAAATATGTTGTTACCCAAATTTTGTTGTTTTTACTCTTAACTTGAATGCTATGCATGGTTTAGGGTTGGCATTGGGAGAGAGCAGGGCTCTTGTGGCTTTAACAGCTGTGTAGCAGGCAGAAAGTAAACATAAATTAAATTAAGCCCTTTCTAGTAAGGAAATACAATTATGGGGAAAGCTTCACCTATTGACATTCTGCCTGTTAGACATATATAATTGTCATATGGAGCTTCCTGAGCCAAGTGCTGAAGAGGAGGCATCATTATATTCAGGTGGAGCACTTCAAACCCGAGTCCAAATGCCCTACCTTCAACCAAGCTCTTTTCACCACTCTGGGTGGTTTTATCTCCTTCCTTTAATTTCCTTCAAAATTTGTTAAAAGTTGTTTATATTGCTGTAACCTACCCTGGGACCTTCTGGTGAAGGGCAGGCAATAAATATCATATTTGTTTCTGTGATGAATAAAAAGTGACATTATTTAACTCTTATTCATGTATTTTGTTGATTAACAGAGACTAAAATTACAACAGTTAGCATGTGGGGGTTGTGAAAATTTTTGAGGTTACAATGGGGGTCCCATACTCATAAAGGTTGGGAACCACTGCCTTAGCATACACAAGCGGCAATACAGAAGCATTTTAAATAACGTCATTGTCAACTTGGCAACCAAAATGACATTAGTTCTGGGACTGGTGCCAGTACTTGACATCCTTGGACAGCTATCCCAGCACCCTTGGAGTGCTGATGTCTGTTAGGATTTACTTGTTGTTGTTGTTCAGAAAAACAAAGGGCCCAATTCTCCAAGCAGTGCCAGGCAACTGAATCCAAACAGAGTCATCGTTTTTCACAATGCCCCTGATCTGCTGTCACTCTTGAGCGTTGTGTACAGGCCTCATGGAGGCTCACTTTACATTTTATAAACCTGGTTTTTCTAGAGTTCTCAAACGTGCAGGGCGAAAGGATTTTATTATTTATTTCTTTATTTTATTAGATTTATATCCCGCCCTTCCTGTAGGAGCCCAGGGGAGCCTGCATGAGTTCACGCTCCATGCATCAGAGAAGGCAATGAGAATGATGCTGAAGTTAACATGGTCATCCCCCTGCTGCCCTCCTCATGTGCTTATTGAAGACAAAGGCTGTAATTTGCTCCTTATCACGCAGAGCTTTCCCTGTACAAGACAGGTCAGGGATGATAAGCTCAGGCCTAGGAGTCAAATTTGGCCCCCAGACCTCTCTATCTGGCCCTTGGGACTCTCTCCAGACCACATTCTCTCTCCCCCAGGGCACATCTCTCACTGCCCTTGTTTCACACCCTCAACTGATTTCGCCTGGCTGGAATGTATTTTTGGATTCTGATCATGCTTCTCACTTGCCTGAATGGAGGATACAGAAGGGTGTGTGTATATGTCTGTAGAGACTAGCCTACTGTACAAAAATAAAATTCATATTCATTTTTCTGCCCACTTTTGCCTCTGGCTTTGGCCACCATTGACATACTGTCCCTGAAAATTTGCCCAGAAGGGAAGATTCTGAAACCTGTGGCTGAAAAAGGCATTGAGAGAGGTGGTGGCTGTTTCCACTTCATATAGGTGAATGGAGTCTTGAGTTGGAGTGGTAAAAGGCCACCGAGTTGATTCACAGAATGGAAAACATACTATATTGTTGTGCCTCCATTATAGCAACAGTTGAGCATCCTGCCGTGAGCCCTTCGAACTCTCGGAAATGTTGAGGAGTACTCTAAAACATACATATATCAGTTCACATGTTGGCTCTGTTACATCCCACCAAATGGATTTAATCATTTTTTAATTTTTTTAAACAATCTGCTTTTCTTATACAAACTGTTAGTGAAATCCTAAAACCAATTTCTAGGAACAGAGTGTAAAAGTAAACATGTTGTAAAACTTAACATTTCATTCTAAAAGCCCAAGTCAACCAATTTTTTCCCCCTGTAGTTGTAAATTCTATGAGCAGAGCCAACACTGAAAAGACTCTTCTCCCAAAAGCCACATGACCTAGCCAGGCAAACGTACTTCTTGGAGCAAGCTTGTCAGTTGCTCTCCTCTAACTCTGGATGTTGTGGGGTATGGATGTTCAAGAGGAAGCAATGACCAAGCTGGCTTCACATTGGTCCTCTAAACAAACTGATATGGGATGATGGAGGCAAACCATCATCCCAAACACTTCCTCACTTGGTGGGAGGAGCTTTGATGAGGGTGGAAGGATCTGTCAATTTCGGTTCTCTCTATTTCTCATTTTTTTCAAACTTATATTTAGTTCTTAAATTCAGTTTTTAAAACAAAAAAATCCTCATGTAAATTCTTCAACATTTTAGTGCAAATTTCTCCTAATAAACATATTTTTGTGCACAGTTTTGATTAACGTATATGTTTCTGCAAGCCGTTTTTCCTAATACAAATACATATTTGTATGCCATTTTCATAAATAGGTGCTCTGTCCCTTAATATATTGATTTTTGTAAACATTGGTTGGAGAAGTGCATCTCAAAATTCAGGTAAGTGCGACGTTTGAAGGATGGCTGTGTTTCGGTTCTCAAATTCAGCTTCAAATGTGAACTGAATCAAATTTCTTCCCCATCCCTAGCTCTGAGTGTTCCTGTTTGGATCACCTTGTTCATTCTTTTATTTTTGTGTTTTTTCCCCTTCTGCAGAATCTGAGCAGCTTGTGCAGGGGACTCTTGCTGGGAAACATGGCGGAGAAGGGGTCACCTTTTGTCGTGGGGCTGTTGGTGATGGGCAATGTGATTATCATGGTAAGAGTGCTGAAGCTGCGATATTTGTAGATGGAAGGGGAAGGCCTGGGTGTTCACTTAGAATCTGTAAAATGTGGGTGGCGAGTAGGCATGTGCCAGAATTCTGCCCAATTTGGATTTGATACTGAATCTTCCATTAATTTGCTTATTCGCAACAACAACAACTTATTCTCTATTGTTGCACGGATTGGATTTTTATGTAGCAATTTTCTGTGGCTATTTTTGGAAATGGATTTTTAAAAAAATCTGGCTCTAAAATATTGATATTCAAAACAATAATTTTATTGATATTTCCTTTCAAAATATTGATATTAATATCAATATTTTTGTGAAGAAGAAAAAACAGGTCGGTAAAAGCAGCAGCTAGCAGACAAAGAGCAAACTTGAATTGATACCAGTCTGTTAGGTCAACAGAATGCTTTTGCAACAGCAACAGCCAACAGATCCCATCCCTAGTGATGGGGTAACCTGGTTCACTATAGTTCTACTAACAGAACTTGTGTTGTGTTAAGAGGGGGCATAGCCTAGTGATAGTGCATGAGCTTTGCCTACTGAAGGTCTCCAATCCCCTACATCTCCAGTTAGAAGGCTGGGGAACCACTTTCAGTCAAGTAGACAGTATTGGGATGTAAGCCTTTCTCAACCTTGGGCCCCCAGATATCGTTGGGACTCCCAACTTCCAGCATCCCTAGCATTGGCCATGCTGGCTAGGGATCATGAGAGTTGTAGTCCAACATCTGAGGATCCAAGCCTGGGAAAGGCTGGTGGACCAATAGTCTGAAACTCCTTATAAGGCAACTTCCTATATAACAACTTTCTCATATCTGTGCAGCTTGCAGGACTGGCACTTTATGCCGAATCTGTCTGGGTAACAGCTGATCCATACAAAGTGTACCCCATTATGGGAGTGTCGGGCAAAGACGACGTCTATGCGGGTGCCTGGATCTCCATTTTCACTGGTTTTTGCTTCTTCTGCGTCTGCGTCTTTGGCATTATCAGCCTCGTGCGTGGCAACCGCCTGATGGTATTGTTGGTGAGTAAAGCGAGGAGGAAAAAGGGATGCTCCTGAATGTTTTTCCCCCAGATGAAGTCTCCCACCACTTCTCAGCTGTGTTGGGGGCAGGGGAGAGACATCTTTGACACTCTTCCCCTGCCTATGGGAAGGGCTCTAGCTCAGTGGTAGAGCATCTGCTTTGCATGCAGAAGGTCCCAAGTTCAATCCCCAGCATCTCCAGGTAGGGCTGGAAGAGTTTCCCTGCCTGAAACCCTGAGGAGCTGCTGCCAGTCAGTGTAGACAGTACTGCGCTGGGTGGACTAATAGTCTGACTCAGCACAAGGCAGCTTCCCATGTTGCTGTGACTGAAGATGCTTTGGAAGACAGAGCTGTTGCTTGTGATGCATAATCCACCTCTCCCCACATCAACCCACCTGGACCCTGCATTTGTCATCTGCAGCCCTTTTTCATGTGTCCCCTCTGAGAGAGGACAGAACAGGCCTTTTCAGTAGTGGCTCCCTCATTATGGAATACTCTCCCCAGAGAGATGTGTCTTGTGCCACTATTAGCGGCTTTGGGGCCAGACAAAGATGTTCCTGTTTGGCCCGGCATTTGCTTCTTAAATGGGATCATATGGTATGGTGGTACTGGGGCTCATATTTGTAGTAGGGTGGGGTAGGATTCCTACTTTTTATGATATTCCAATATCGGCACTTTTAGTCAATACAATTGTCATCATTTTGAATTCCCTGGAAACCTTTTTGGTCTCCAGCCGTCCTTTTCTCTCTTGGGAAGGGAATATAAGAACAGCCTTCTGGATCAGGCCAGTGGTTCAACGAGTCCAGCATCCTGTTCTCCCAGTGGCCAGTCAGCAGGACCTGAGGCAATAGCACTCTTCCCTCCTGCAGTTTCCAGCAACTGGTATTGCAACCCTGGGCTCCTGCTGGGAGGAAGGGTGGGATATAAATTAAATAAATAAATAAATAAATAAATATTCAGAAGCATGCTGCCTCTGACAGTGGAGGTAGAATATATCCATCAGGATTAGAAGCCACTGATAGCCTTATCCTCCATGATTTTTTCTAAAATCTTGTTCCGGAGAACCTTTGGGAGGGACTCAAGGTGGAGCCTGACACTGATTTTATGCCTTCTACGTTAAATTTTACCCTTGTAGTCCCCTTTAGTACCACTCCCTATATGTGTGTGTATATAGTATTTTATGTATTTTAATTGTATTTTATGTATTTTAATTTATTTTAATGTTTTTGTGATGTTATTGTTTACAATTTTATTGTGTACGTTTTTGATTTTATTTTTGTAAGCCGCCCTCATTGTCCTATTATAGGGTAGAAGGGCGGGATAGAAATATTTTAAATAAATAGATAAATAAAGGTTGGCTTGCTGCAACCCTAGCAGTTGGTAATCTCACTATCAACCTATTTGTTTTTCCTATCCTCAGTATCTGGTGCTGATTCTGGTTGTCTACATGTTTGAGTGTGCATCTTGCATCACGTCCTACACACACCGTGATTATGTAAGTGCAGGAATGGGGACTCTTCCAACTAAGCCTTTCACTAGCAGGGGCTTGGCTGTCAAGTTTGAGAGGAAGAGTGGGTCTGAACTGTATTTTAGCCCAGGGTGGTAAATCTCTGGCCCGTCAGCCCCCAACATAATTTTCAGCCGTCACCATGATCTTAATTCTTATCATGGCACTGGGCTGAGCAGAGAGATGTCAGGCTTTCTGCCCAGCCCAGCACTATGATTGGGATGAAAATCACCCGCTCCTCACTCTTCAGATGATCAGTCTAATCATGTGGCTCCCTATCTGTGTAATATGCTCTCCAATGAGGTCCGCCTGGTGCCTCCATTGACATCTTTTGGGCACCAGGTAAAGGAGTACTTTTTCTCCTAGGCATTTTAGATTCAGATGATGTTTTGTTTTAAAATGCTGCTAAACCTTTCTGTGGCTGCATGGGGGTGTTATTGCTATTGCTTTCTTGTTGTTTATTGTTATGCTTTTATTGTGTGTTTTATCTGTTTTTGTTTCAACATTGTGTAAGTTGCTTGGGGACCTTCAGGGATCAAGCGACTAACAAATCTAATAAACAATAATAATAATAATAATGGGAGGGGGCATAACTCCTCTTCAGCAGAACTACACAGCGCCTGTACAGTAGGGCCCCACTCATACGGCGGGTTATGTTCCAGACCTCCGCCTAAAAGCTAAACCCGCCTAAAAGCAGAACTCATTCAATAGAATGGTGCCCGATGCCCGAAAAACACCGTAAAGGCAGAACAAGCGCCGTATGAGTAGGGCCTTACTCTCATTGAAAGCTGTCATATTAGTGGAACGCCAAAAAGCGGGGCCCTACTGTATGTGTGTCCTGTGTGTGTATATGCAGTGTACATGCTCGCTGCTGGCATGCAGCCCACAGAGGGTTGGCCAAAGATGATTGCAGCCCTCTGGCCAAAAAAAGTTACCCACCCCTGATTTAGCCTCATCTGCCCTTCTCAATTTGAGCTAGGGACTGGAGTGGGACTGGAGGGCCTCCATCTAGCGTTGGGCCAAAGACACAGGTTAGGGGTGTTGTTGGTGTACCACCCACCTATTACACAACAGCCTCCCTGACCGAGCCGGCAGAGGTTGTCTCAGGTGTGGTGCTGGAGGAACCTAGAACAGTGGTTTTGGTTTGGGGTGACTTCAACATCCATGCTGAAGCCGCCACAGATCCAGCTCGAGAGTTCATGGCCTCCATGGCAACTATGGGCCTGTCTCAAATGATCATTGGTCCAACACACAGAGCAGGGCATACCCTTGATCTGGTCTTCTCTCCATGTGGAGAGGGTGGTATTCTGGAAATTGGTGGTTTGGAAATCACCCCATTATCATGGTCAGACCACGTCCTGGTGAGGTCTGGTCTTGCAGCAACAATTCTCCCCTGCAGGAGTGGAGGACCAGTTAGGATGGTCCGCCCTCAGAGACTGATGGAATCTGATAGATTTCTGACCACTCTGTGGGATTTTCCAGTGGATAAAGCAGGTGAGCCTGTTGAGGTCCTAATCTCACTATGTAGTGGTGAGACTCGTAGACCCATTGATGTGATTGCTCCTGAGGGCCTCCTCTGGTGCCATGGAGCCCACTTTGCTCCTTGATATACTGAGAAACAGCGGTTGATGAAACAGACTGGGCGAGGGCTAGAGCGTAAGTGGTGTAGATCTCACTCTGGAGCCAACCAAACACATGTTCAGGCTCACAATCCGGCCTACCACATGATTTTGGGGTCAGCAAAGTGATCCTACTTTGCTGACTCCATTGAGTCCTTGAGGAGCTGTCCAGCTTAGTTGTTCTGTGTGGTCCGGAGGTTGACCACTCCTGACCAGGGGGATGGACCTCTGGAGCACACTGTGTCCAGATGTAACTGGCTGGCTAAACACTTTGAGGACAAAGTTGCTTGGCTCCTCAGTGATTTAGATGCTACTAGTGTGGCAGTCCAGCCGAGGTGTCCAATGCAACATCAAACCCAGTATTGTGGGATCTATTCCAATAAATAGGACCTGATGATGCGGACAAGATGCTTGCAGTGATGCATGACCACTTGCTCATTAGATCCTTGTCCATGCTGGCTTATTAAAGCTATATGGAGAGGGGTGACTGAGTTGGTCACAGGTAGAGTAAATGCATCTTTGTGTGATGCCCACTGCCCTTAAAGAGACGGTGGTGCATCCACTTCTTTAAAAGCCCATACTGGACCCAATGAACAACTATACACCAGTTGCCAACACCCCTTTCTTGGCAAAGGTGGTGGAGAATGTGGTTGTACGCAGGTATTCCTGGATGAGGCTGATTATCTACATCATCACAATCTGGATTTAGACCTAGTTTCAGAACTGAATCAGCCTTGGTCGCCCTGATGGATGACCTTTATTGTGAGAGAGACAGGGAAGTGCAATCCTATTACTTCTGCTCAATATCTTAGTGGTAGTTAATGATCATGATATCCTCCTGGACTGACTCAATGGAATGGATATTGGAGGCACTGTATTACGGTGGTTCCACCCTTACCTTCAGGCACATGTCCAGAAAGTAACATTGGGTGAGTGTTCTGCAGCCCCCTGGCATTTGTGCTATGGGGTTCTACAGGGTACTATTCTCTCCCCAGTGCTATTCAACATCTCTATGAAGCTGTTGGGAGCAGTCATTAGGAATTTTGGAGCAAGGTGTTAGCAATATGCTGATGACACACAGCTCTATTTCTCCATAACATCTCAACAATTCTGGGAACTGTAGTTTAGCCTGACAGAGCTGCAATTCCCAGCATCCTGAACAAATTACACTTCCCATTATTCTTGGGGGGAAGCCATGTGCTTTCAATGTATAGTGTGGATGTGACCATATGGAAACACTTTGATTGTTTAATGGAAGGCGAGGCCTATTATTTCTGCCATTTAAAAAAAAAAATGAAACTCTTTGCTGAGATCGGTATGTGTGTCTGTATTTACACAATTCAATTTCTCGGGAAGCGGAATATTTCGAATATATGGATCTTGTAAAGATGTGGGTGTTGGGGAATGTGGCTGACCAACATTTTCTCTCTCTTCCCCACCCCAGGTGGTTTCAAATTCCAGATTAATAACCAAACAGATGTTGACCTTCTACTCAGCCGACTCCTACCAAGGCCGGGAGCTCACCCGTATGTGGGATCGGTTCATGATGGAGGTAATTTGCCTTAGGCCAACCTGCCATGACTCACCTGAGCAGAACCACCCAGAGCTGGCCAGCTTGCAATTCCTTGTCAAGGAGAGCGCTCTGCTTCCCAGACAGTGGCGGCAAAGCAGAAACTTCTTTTGCTGCCCCACAAAACATAGGATGCTGCCCTATCCCAAGTCAGACCATTGGTCCATCTAGCTCAGTATTGTCTACGCTGACTGGCAGTGGCTCTCCAGGGTTTCAGGCAGGATCCTCTCTCAGCCCTTCCTGGAGATGTTGGGGATTGAACCTGGGACCATGTACATGCCCCTGAGCTACAGCACTTCCTGTGCCGTTCCTGTAGGCTCATTTGCTAGTGCTGCATCAAGCAGCACAAGGGATGTTGCCTTGGCATGATGTAGGCCAAAGATAAGGAACCTGCAGCTCTCCTGGGCTACAACTCCCGTCATACTTTACTATTGGCTATACTGGCTGGGGCTGATGGGAGCTGGAGCCTAATAGGTTATCCATCCCTGGTGTAAGGCTGCATAACCTCATTCTAGTGTACCTCCCAGCATGGAATCCTGCCATAACTGATGGAGGCACCAGCAACATGGCGCATCCATGTTTCTGAAGACAGCTGCACAGGGCTAGTGACAAAACTGAATACTGTTTGGTAGTGGATGGAGACTCTGTGTGCAGAGCTGCTGCTAGCCAGCTGATCTCATGTTGGCATAGGACTCCCTTGAATAGGAAGCGGTCTTATACCACTAGGTCAGACTGTTTGTCCATCTTGGCTCTCCAAAGGTGGGCTGGGGAACCTTTGGCCCTCCAGATGATGCTGAACTGCAACTCCCATCAGCCCCAGCAAGCATCGTCAATGGCCAGCAGCCAGTCAGCGATGATGGAGGGCCAAAGGTTCCTCACACCTGCTCCAAAGTTTTGAACAGGGGAATTTCCCATCATCTGATCCTTTCAACTGGAAACTTAAAGGATTGAACCTGGACCTTCTGCATGCACCAACATGTGCCAGCCTTCTGCAACCTGGTGCCCTCCAGATGTTTTGGACTATACCGTCCATCATCCTTGAGTACTGGCCATGCTGGTTAGAGCTGATGGGAATTGGTGTCCACCTACCTGAAGGGCACCAAGTTGGGGAAGGTTGGCATATGCTATTTTATTGAGTTATGGTCTCTCCCAAAATATGTCTAGCAACCCTGAACACAGCAGCTGGGGAGGGTGAAAAGCATGAGCAAGGGGTCCTCTTCCAAGATGGCTCTTGAAATCAGAGGTATTAACACTAACCTGAATGATTCCCTCCCCCTCCCCATTTCCACCTCTAGCAACAATGCTGTGGCACCAATGATCCCATGGACTGGGTGAACTACACCTCAGTCTTTAGAGCCAGGTACCCAGAGGTGGTGGCACCCTGGCCTTTCTATTGCTGCAAGCGTGATCATAACTTCATCATAATCAACGAAGAGGGCTGCAGACTGGGCCATGTTGACTACATCAACACTAAGGTACTGTGGTCCTTAGCATCTTTCCTGAAGTTGCCCCCTCCCCAGTTCCTGGGCATCTTCATGACAAATCTTGAAGTGCCTGCACTGGAGTAACTAGATGAAGAGAGCCGTCTTTGGGTCCCTAACCAAAACCTGGGGGGCGGTAGTGGCACTCTCAGCATCTCCTCTCCAAGAAGATGTCTGGTTTTCCTTCCTTCCTTCTTTAGGGCTGCTTTGAGCACATCAAGCATGCAGTGCAGAGCTACGCCTGGGGCGTCTCTTGGTTTGGCTTTGCCATCCTTATGCTCACGGTGAGTCTGAGCTGAAGAGCTTGTTTGGGAAGGAAGCAAGAGGAATTTGCTATCAGTAGATGCTGTGTGATGGCCACCAACTTAGATGGTTTTAACAGGGAATTAAACAAATTAATGAAGGATGAGTCTATTAATGGCTACAGTAGGGCCCCACTCATACGGCGGGTGACGTTCCAGACCTCCGCCTAAAAGCAAAACCCGCCGAAAAGCGGAACTCCATCAATAAAATGGCGCCCAACGCCTGAAAAATGCCATAAAAATGGAACAAGTGCTGTAGGAGTGGAGCCTTACTCTGATGGAAAGCCGCCATAGTAGCGGAACACCGCAAAGCGGGCCACTGAAAAGAGGAGCCCCACTGTACTAACCCTGGGCACGTTCACACTATACATTTATTCCACTATAAACAGCCATGGCTTCCTCCAAAGCATCCTGGGAAGTGTAGTTTGTGAAGGGTTGCTGAGGGTTGTTAGACTCTTATTTCCCTCCGAGAGCAACAATTCCCAGAGCTCTCTGGGAAGAGCAACTGACTGTTCAACCACTCATGGAATTGTAGCTCTGTGAGACGAATAGGAGTCTCCTAACAACTCTAAGCACCCTTCACAAACTACACTTACCAGGATTCTTTGGGGGAAAACCATGACTGTTTCAAGTAGAATAATAGTGGAATAAATGTACGGTGTGAATGTGCCCCCTAACTGCTACAGTGTTCTGCCTCCAAAATCGGAGGCGATATGCCTCTGAATACCAGTTGATGGAGATCACTAGTTGGGAGAGTGCTCTTGAACTCATGTCCTGCTTGTGGGGAGGTATCTGGTGGGCCACTGTGAGAACAGAATGGTCAACTAGATGGTCCTTTGGCCTGTTCCAGCAGGGCTCTTATATTGAGAGAGAGAAAGCCAGTGGGCTTTTCCAGATTACCTGCTTATTCAGCATTCATCCTGATTTGCTTTTCACGATGGTTAGATTATGTCTGGTTTTTATTGAGCCTTTGTTCTATTGGGCAGCTATATGACAATGAGCATTCATCCTGTGTCTATCCTGATTTGCTTGTAGAGTGTTTACATGCTGTCCCATTAATAATTTGTTGATCCCACACTTTTCAATTAATTTCCCCACCATTTTCTAAAACGCAAGAGGTCTGTTGTTTTTAAAGTGGGTTTGTTATGTTCAGGTGACAGAGCCCTTTAATCCACTTTAAAAGTACAAACCTAAAGTTCTGGTATGCACTTGAATCCCCCTTCACCAAAATATTGACAGACTGGAGGCACCCAGTTTGGTGCAGCGCCCTGGGAATAAGGAGACCCAGTCTCTTCTCTTCTGTGAAGCTTTCTGGTGACACTGAGCTTATCACACACCCTGGGTCTATCCTACCTGGCAAAGTTAATCACAGTCACAGTCATGTTGGATCAAACAAATGGTCCACATACTCCAAAATCCTGTTTTCCCACAATGGCTAGCTGGATGCCTCCAGGGATGTCAACACACAGGACATGGGTACATCAATCCTCTCCCGCTGTTGCTCCTCAGTGACTGGTATTTGGACTCGTTCTGCCTCTGACTCTGGAAGTTTCATGTAGCCATCATGATGACTCTTTAATCCAGGGGTGGGGAACCTTTGGCCCTCCAGATTTGCTAAACTACAAGTCTTATCAGCCCTAGCAAGCGTGGCCAATGGCCATGGATGATGGGAGTTGTAGTTCAGCAGCATCTGGAGGGCCAATGATTCCCTACACTTGGTATAACCCAGCCTTTCCCAACTAGTGGGCCCCCAGATGTTGTTGGACCACAACTCCCATCAGCCTCAGCCAGCATTGCCAATGGTCAGGAAAGATGGGAATTGTGATCCAACAACATCTGGTGGCCCACTAGTTGGGAAAGGCTGGTATAACCATTGCTATGCTTATCCTCCATGAACCTGACTAATTCCCTAAGGGCCCATGTCATGGTTGTTGTCAGTATAAAATTGGGATGGGACGGGATGGGATGGGACGGAAATGACAAGGTGGGTGGGACTGGAATGATGTATACCACCTTCAACTCCTCAGGAGGAGGAAGGCATAAAACAGGGGCGGCTAACCTGTGGTTCTCCAGATGTTGCTGAACTACAACTCCCCGTCATAGCCCCAATGGTCAGGAATGATAGAAGTTGTAGTTCAGCAACATCTGGAGAACCACAGGTTTGCCAGGTTA
Source organism: Rhineura floridana (assembly GCF_030035675.1). NCBI lineage: Eukaryota > Metazoa > Chordata > Lepidosauria > Squamata > Rhineuridae > Rhineura > Rhineura floridana. The sequence goes on along the minus strand of NC_084494.1, from coordinate 25,097,324 downwards.
ATCCTGGTGTAAAAACATGTAATAACATAGTTAGGAACCATTAGTCCATCTAGCTCAGCATTGTCCACACTGACTGACAGCAGCTCTCCAGGGTTTCAGGCGGTAGTTTCTCCCAGCCCTACCTGGAGATGACAGGGATTGCATGTGCAGCAGGTACTCTACCAATGAGCCACCGCCCTTCCCCTGTTGGAGGGGCACAGTGGTATTTGTTACATGATGATGTCTCTTCCACAGTGTCCTGTTGTTCTTCTGGCTATATACCACTACGCCACAATGTAAGGAACCCCAGCTGGTCGATATGAGTTTGCCCCCTATGATGGGGAGGGTGGCACCCTCTGCAGGGCAAGGCATCCTGATCCATCCTCCTAAGGAACCCGCCATGGGGTTTCCTTCTGTGTTATGCTGCACCATAGTATGTCCTCCAACGCTGATCTACTCCCTGCAACTTGCCTGTGGTTGGCTGGTGTTGCTGCCAGACATCTTTAATTCTGCCATTCTGTCCTATGGAGGAATCTTCCCAACCTTCTTTTGTGCAGCTTTTTTTTAAAAAAAATGAAAATGTACAATAAATACTATTTGAAATCCATAAAGAGCAACTGTTCACTTGCGTGTTTTCTTTTTGAGAAATATAAATTTTAATCTGGGTTGTTTCACAGCTGGAGGTAAGTTGAGGGGATGGGCAGAAGAAGGTATATCAGAAACCACCAGCAGATCTCTACTCAGAGTAGACCCATTGAAATTATTGAACCTAAATTAATCATGTCCATCAATTTCAATGAGTTTACTCTGAGCAGGACTTACACTGGATATATCCCATGATGGTTTGCAGTAGATCATGGGATTCCAACTCCCAATTGTTCTAACAATAGCAACGGCAATTAATTTCCCACCACCTAATTCTATATGTAGATCACCTCAGGGACGCTGGAGAATTCTGATGGAAATAGGAGTGGAAATTGCCAAGGTTTACTTATTTGGTCCATGTCTAGAACGGAAATCAATCTAGGGTATACCATGGGTATTAGCTGTTGTTTTTCAGTCTGTAAACGATGTGCAATTGATGACCTTCTCCCAGAGCTTGGAAGCAATTCATTACAAAATACAAATTACTTGTAATTTATTACTTTTTTGAGGAACCAGTGAGTAATTTCTTTACATTTTTGACTGTAATAGAACAAACAGTAATTTTATTACTTTTGAGAAGTAATTGTAATGTTTCCAGCATCACTTTTCGGCATAACTTGGGTGGGGTGAGCAGGGGAAGTCTTCTGCTCCTCAGATTTGTGGGTGAAACAATGTGTCTCAAACTGGGCTTCTGTGCAGCATCACTTTTCCCTCGTGCTCTGTGGGTGGGTAGGGGACAATGAGAGAGGAGGTGGAGAGCGAGATGGGGGTGGAGTGGAGAAAACAATTGTTTTAAAATATGGAAAGTGGTAGAAAAGAATGGAGTGGAGGGAGAAAGGAGCCGGAGGACAAGAACATGGATAAATGAGAAGGAGGCAGTAAAGAACTGTGCAGGTGAAAGATATGTGTGTGTGTGTGTGTGCACGCGCGCGCGCATGTAAATACTGTGTTTGCACTTAGCATACAAAGCAGCCTCTGCCGCCCTCCCTGGCTACTTTGCTGCATTTTCAGTGTTTTAACTTTTTTGCATCCCAGGGGAAAATGTTTGCTTGGGTGGGTGTCCCTTAGTTGGTGGCAGGGCAGGGTCCAGGAGGTGGTTGAGTGAGAGAGATTAAGCTTGCTGGCTTAGTGAGTGTGTGTGGGTTGCACCTGGTTTGATGTGCAAAGATCTGAGTAGTGGCCTCTGCCTCCCTCCCCACCTCCCTTACCAGTGGAGAGACCACCGCTTCTATCTTATGGATAAAAAGAATTATTCTACCACCTCTCTGTGTGTGTATTTTTTATATTGTTTTAGGCAACTTAGTGTGCAGCAGCCAAGGCCAGCACTTTGTAGGCTCTCTAAGTTGTAGGCTCTCTAAGTTACTTTTAAAAAGTGTAATTGTAGTGATTACTTTTGAGTTACAGTAAAGTAATCAATTCCTTTTAGAACAATTGTAACTGTAATGGTAATTTATTCCTTTTCGGGGCCATGTAACAGTAATTGTAATGTTTTTAAAAGTAATCTTCCAAGCTCTGCCTTCTCCTATTTGCATTGTGTTTCCTTTGCATTGAAATTAATGGTGTGGAATAACATAGTTACAGAAAATGCCACCACAGTAGACAGCAAGACACATACTGTAATGTTTTTATCGGAAGCCAAACTGCAGCAGAACAGAAACAGTGCTGTATGCCATTAACATTTGTTGGAACTAAAATCGATTTATGGATTAGTCCCTATTGACAGGGGCAATGTACATATTTAGATTCCTTCATACCTGTGATGATGATGAAGGATTGCATTCCTGTTGCAGACTGTTTCCATCAAAACCAGCATGAGATTTCTTTTCCCCCTCATGCCTTTGGTCAAGAACCAAGAAGTTCTGATTGCGTGATCGATACAGGAGTGATGTTTAGAGCTGGATGCTCAGCAGGTTTCCCCTGTCCGGAAGCATTGTTAGCTTTCTTGTACCAAGGGAACTGATACATTTACCCTAACTGTCCCAATCACCCCTGTAAGCTAAGCCAGAACCTGGCACTCAATTTAGCTGTTGCTTAAAAAAAAAAAGTAAGCCTGATTGGGTGAAAATGAAGCACAATGGGAGCTAGCCAAGTCCCACCTCCTCCCAGCTTGAAATAGAACAGTAAACAAAATGGAAATCAAGATTCATAATATGGCCAGTGAGAACCAGTGTGGTGCAGTGGTTAAGGTGTTGGACTATGACCTGGGAGACCAGGGTTCGAATCCCCACAGAGCCATGAAGCTCACTGGGTGACCTTGGGCCAGTCATTGCCTCTCAGCCTCAGAGGAAGGCAATGGTAAATCACCTCTGAATACCGCTTACCATGAAAACCCTATTCATAGGGTCACCATTAGTCGGAATCGACTTGAAGGCAGTCCATTTCCATTTTCCAATATGGCCAGTCTTAGGGTCTTCTTATTTCTTCCCTTCTCTCTCTCTCCCTGCCTCCCCCAACGGAAAACTACCTTCTTCTGAGGAAAAAGGCATAACTCACCCCAGTCTCTCTTTTCAACCTTTTTCTCCTCTTGGTTTGACTCTTCTTTGCCTGACTGGTTATACAAATTCTTGTTCATCCCAGGGGTCCACTTTTATTCCAAGGACCATTAAACCAGCATACACCATAGGCTCAGCCATCTGTGTCATCCAAGAAGCTCACTGAGTGACCCTGGGCAAGTCACCATCTTTTAGCCTAACCTACCTCACAGGGTAGTTGTTAGGATAGAATTGGGTGGTTGATCAATTGATCTCCTTTGCACTGGATTGTGCCTTATGCATTTTGTAGTTGATGACTGCAGCAGCCAGAGATGAACTGCATGGGTGAACCAGCTGCCACAAGCTATAAACACTGGAGCTAGGACTGCCAGATTGCCCCCCTCCCATGTTTTTCCAATGGTGTCAGCAAACAGAGGCAACTGACAGCAGCTGAGGGTAAAAAACAAGTGATGTCTAGGAATGGGGTAACCTGTCCTCTGGGTGTATAAAATTTATTTTTTTAATGGCAGAGTTGGTGTCTATTGATTGTAAATAGCTGCTTCACAGCTTGTGGCAAGGCTGGTGTGTAAGCAGAGGTCAAGGGATGGCAGGGAAGGGAAATTAGCAGAGCATAATCAGAAGCCATTGTGGGCTAAATAGATGGTTAAAATAAGTGGGAAAGTTCTAAACTCACGTTCTTTGCAAAAATGACTGCAAAGATACAATGAAGAACTCGCTCTGTGTACAACTAGCCAGCAGACTTTGCAAAACCTTTAAACACCATGAAAATGCACCCCTGTTGACCTAGGAAACTGCCCAGCGAGGAAACGTCTAGATGTTCAGTAAAAATAACAGGTGTTCCTCAAGCAGTGCATGAAGGAGCATGTGTTGAACATTACCAAAAAAAAACCACCTGCAGCCATGGGCACGCTGGTGGCAAACTATGGAAGTTTTCCACAAGGAAGAGGAATGGAGGAGATGGTATTACTTCCTCCGTCCCCTCAGAAATGGTCTTGGCTTCCAGTAATCATTGGGCCTACTACTGCCCCCCCCCATGTTGGGAATAGGTTTTGAGCTGGTGAACCCACTGTTTAGCCTCACTGGAACATCAGGTATTATTATATAAGAAACAACTATGATCAGTCTCCCACTTCATCTTCAGCATCTGAAATTAGTGAGAAAGGAATGCTTCAGCACAATTTAGCTGTGGCCAACTACCATTAATGTCACTGGGCCTTTGATGCAAACATGTGGATGATAGTGTCATACGGTTTAGTCACCAGATCACACTGGACTGAGGCATTGTGTTTTTGTGTCTCCTTAGTTCTTGTTGAAGAGATTACAACATTCTTGTCTAGCGTCCTGGCTCGTGTTTTCTCTAAGCCTTCCATGCTAGCAAATAACACCCAAAAGTGTTCCAAGTCAAACAATGTAACTCCTAGGCAGACTTGAGGCCTAGTGCTGAACAACACCCCAAATGCCACACACTCTGTTTCAATCCATTGTCTCCTTGCAAGGAGTAAGACCACAGGTCGAAGCTGCCAATTTGCCTTTATTTGTTAATTGGTTTGTTTTAAGCCATTTAGTACAAGAGGCTAGGAAGAAAGGGAGGTTGGTTCATATCGGAAAAAAGAATGCAGCACATCAGGGGCAATGAGGAACCGTTTGCCTTTAGAAACACAGGCACAGACAGACAGACATATGTGGCAGTAACAGCTTCACAGCATCAGAGGATGGGGGACTCCCCCCCACACACACCAACACCCTTTGATGTCAGGTCCTGGGAGACATCACACAAAGGAAACAATAGGAAGCAACCCTTCAGCATGTACATGGCTGCAGCCAAATGAGGTGGCAGAACAAAGCCACAAGTTGGGGGTATCACTGTCAAATGCGTCCCCATGAAATGCAAGAAGATACATCAGGGAGAAACAGACTGTTTGTGCTACTCTCTCTCTATAGCAATTTTTATATTACAGTGGCCAGATGCAATGCAAGAGGCTGTGCATGGCAAGCTACACCTACTCAAAGTTCCTCTTCAACACAACTCTTAAAGGTGCAGGAGGCCTGTCCTCTTCTGCACCTGGCCACCCTATTTTTTATGTAGGGGACTATTCAAAATTGTTATTCCCCCCCCCCCACACACATATATAATCCATAGTGATACAGTCCATTACACCATGTGAGAACTGGGTTGTGAACCATCCATCCAGAGTACTTTCTACTGATGGGCAGTATAGAAATGTTGTAATAAATAATAAATAAACGCCCTTTCATTCTGCTGCAGATTGGGACTGTGTCAAAGCAGGCCACATTCAGTCTCCTGACAATGTACAAGTGACTAGCAAGAAACCAGTGCCAATTAGTCTCCCTGGTTGGAAATCATCTTCAGGGCTGTACAACACATATTTCAAGGCACAGTGGTCTGCCCTGAAACTGCACCTGCATCTACAATCTGATCGCCCAGAATGTCAGAAATACAATACGTACCATGACTTCCAGTATAAGATATATATTTTAGGATTTTCCTGTCAACGTCCAGAATTTGGTTATAATCACATGGGAATACTGGCAGACTCAGACAAATGCTGTGAATGCCTGGAACACGCCTAAATATGGCAGCATTTGCCTGCATGTCTGAAACGTGCATAAATCTACATTTGTATTCAAGCATTCTCAAAACCCACCTCAGGTTATCAGCATTTACATGTGAAAATTGGACATTCCCCAAATATTGGACATTCAGGCTGCACTCCTAAGGCTGCAAGTGTGTGTTGGGGATGAGGGGGAACTGAAGATAATTATTTGGCCTGATCCAGACTGGGCTGATGCAGGCAGAATGAAAATGAAATGGGAGGAGCTCCTCTGTCCTTCTCTGGTTTTGTGCTTTTTAAACTATTTCCTTTCAGTGGGAAGGAATAAAAGATAGTAAACTACACCAGCACCTGGCCTGGCATAGGGTATTCTTTTCCTTAGGTATGGTTTCCCTTAGTTGACCCCTAGCACGCCCCACAGTTTGATGTCGGAGCTCTGACATTGATAGAGTAAGGGCTGCCGAATTTTCCATGGCAACAAGGAGCAGGGGTACGCCATTGGATGTCCCTCTCCAGGGCCACATCCTCACCATACATTTAAAGCACTATTATACCACTTTAATAGTCATGGTATCCCCCAAAGCATTCTGGGAACTGTAATTTGTGAAGGGTGCTCAGAATTGTTAGGAGACCCTTGATTCCCCTCACAGAGTCACAGTTCCCAAAGTTCCCTGGGAATAAGGATGGACTGTTAGAACAACTCTGGGAATTGCAGCTCTGTGAGGGGAATCAGGAGTCTCCTAAAAAGTCTCAACACCCTTAACTTACTAAATTTCCCAGGATTCTTTGGGGGAAGCCTGTTTAAAGTGGTATAATAGTGCTTTAAATGTAAGGTACAAAACTCTCCACCCTTGGAAAGGGAGATCAGATGCTTCCTACGTTCCTTGGGATGGCCTCCCATGGGCCACAGGATTGTTTTGCCCATATAACAAATAAATACACAGCAAAAACTCCCAAAGAGCTTCCACCTCAACACAGAGCAAGACCATGGGTTTGAGTTCCAACGTTATTTTTTACATGGATCTTTAGGCACACTTTTTTCTGAGCGTACCTCCACGTCTTTGCAAAGCAACATGAGAAGCAGCTTTCAACAATCTGTTTCCCTGAAAAGCCAGGGAATATAAGAGGGTGGAGAATCTGGGGTAGTCTGGAGGTCATGACCACAGCAGTATACGAAAATATACATGGCAAGATTAGTGACATTTTCTGCCATTAAAACAAAAGGCTGAATGGACCTTTTCCATGGGTTGGTCAGTCCTGGATCCAAAACTCTTAAGTCGGGGCACTTATTCAATGCTGAGAAGAACCATGTTGGGGCTGGAGATTTCAGAGTTATGTGCATATCCTTTTAAAACATATATGAATATCATTTGCATTAAGGTAGCCGATGCCTGGTAATGGTAGAAGATGATCTGGATCTCAGCACAAGAGAATGCCAGCCAGCTGGGGTGGCCAAGATCCACGTTTGCATAATCCCAAACCTCATGGGGGATTCAGACCTTCCGAAATCATGCGGAGGGTTTCGAAAAGGTGAGCTTAAGGCTACAGTCCTATGTGCACATACTCAGGTGTCTGTCCCATTGAACTAAGTGGGACTGACTTCCAAGTAAACCTGCACTAGGACTGGACTGTTAAAAAAAATGGGCATGCTCCAAGCACTTTTGAGGTAGCATTGATTTCAATGGGGGAGAGTTAACCATGTGCTTGGCTTTCTCTGACTGAAATCAACAGGACCCAAGTATGCTTAAAATTTGTCTGTATTGTGCTCAGATATATATATATATATTCCCCAAAGATGTGGGATAGGAATCACCATAAATGCTTTTCTTTCTTTCCTTCTTTTAAAAAAAGAAAAGAAATCTGACATCATGAGGATTCTAAAAGAAGCCTAAAGGCAATGGAGGCTGGTCCATTAGAGCAAGTGGGGCACTGCCCCACCAACCACAGTCTTGATTTCTCCAAGGCAGTCTGGCTGTCTGCTTCCTCCTCCTTCATTTCGGTTTTGCCCTTGTAGAACTCAGCAAGGAGAGGGACCAAAGTAGGATGAGTTGGCTTCACCTTCCATTGGCTCTAAGTCTACCTACTTTTGGCCTCCTTGCCATCCACCCTACCAGTCCCAATGGGCATCAGCCACCACTGCCTACAGGCCAAATAAAAGTGCTTTGGAGGAGGGGCGTGCCCCACGGGACTCGCTTCTTATCACCCTTGCCCTCATGTCAGGGTGTGCTTGATCAGATCAGTGGGGAGTGCCTGCTCAAGGGGAATAAGGCATAGGATCCCCCTCCCTCCTTCCCCTCTCCCTGCCCCACATACCTAAAATACTGTCCCATGAAATATATACAAACACCTTCTCTCTCTCTTTCTCTCTCTCACACACACCCCAAAGCCCACATCAATTCCAGATGAGAAAACCCAAGTACCAAACAGACATGGATACCCAATTCTATGTCCTCCAGAGCACATACAAACCTGTTGCCCAAGCACACACATATAAAGCATCCCATGCCAGAAACACATGCACCTGACCCACCCTACACCCTTAAGAAAACAAAACCCAAAGCCCACACACACACACACATATACAAGACCCTCCAATCCTAAGGAAACTCACAAATGCATTACCAGCCTTCCCCCACCCCAATCCTACCTCCCTGAACCTTCCGCACACGCCCATGTCTGCCCAGCTCAAAAGCCACAAACCAACCCATGGTCTAGTAACAGGAAGCAGGAGGGTGCAGGTGAGTCTGATTGCACAACTCGAATGGAACGCACGAACCCTCTGGCACATATGTTAGAAACCAGGAGTCTTGCGCCTTACTGTCTTGCCAAGAACTGGCTTAATTGCTGGGAAAGCAGGAGAAAGGGGATCGGTGGGTGCTGTTAATGTTTTAATTGGGTTAAAACAATGGTTATAAAAGTTAGAATTCATCCTCGCTGCAAATACTTGAAGAAAAAAAAATTTTTAAGGGGAATAGTGCCGTTAATCCCCACCCTTCAAAGAACCTGTGATATCACCTGGTGATGTAATATGATAGCATAGCAAAGCCAACAATGCCCCACTGTGTCAGCTCTGCACACTGCATCTCCATGAGCAGAGCTCCTGGTAACATTCAGATCCCATAGACAACAGCTGCTGGTGATGTCTTGGGGACAGCATTACCAAAGTAAACCAGGTGATGTCATCTGGGGTGGGGTTCAGCCGTATCATGGTGCCTGTTGCACTGGGGCTGAACAACCTCCTCCGAGGATGGCAGGAATCCATTGCTGGCACTAGGAATGGGGGGAAGAGATGCAACATGGAGGATAACATAAACAGGAGGCAATGCAATTGATAGAGCCGTCATGGCGTCGGAGAGGCTAAAACGATGCAATCAAAGGCTCTGCTGTGATGTCATGCCAGTCTTCTCATGCGGGACATCGTGCAGGAGCCAGAGCTGCCTTTCAGAGATTCATGTGCTCTCAAAACAGCCACAGATAGGTCCTCAAATGAGGCAAGCGCAGCAGCCAATGAGGAGCCTGGACATGATGTCACTGTGACTTATAGTGAGATATTCTCCTTTCCACACCAACATTTTTTTCCACAGCAAAGAGTACCACAACATAATTCCATAAACACCGGCAGGGAAGAGAAGGGGGCAGCAACCCGGAGCCCAGCCCCGAGAATCCAAGGTGCGCATCCATGGGGAGCGGCCTCTCAGCAGTAGCTGTGGGTCTGGCCCTCTGTGTACACGGTCCAACTGGGCCCTAGGTAGCACCCGGGTGGAGACCCCTCCCTCCTTTCCACATTGCCATACTGCTGAGGGGATTCATCCAGCTTCTGCAGAGACGATGGGGGTGCCGATGCCTGGCTCCCTGGGCGGGCAGGGGGTCCATCGTAGGTGATGATGGGCTCTGGGCCATAGGGGGGGCGGCCCCAACAGGCAGAGGGTGGTCGGTAGAACTGCAACAAAGTACGACTGCATGGCAAAACATCCATGAGCTGGCGGTACTGCCCAGTGGGTGGATATCCCCAGCCGAGCCTCTGCTTCTGAGGCAACGGAGGTCTGGGGTGGTGCGACAGGGGCTGGGCAGCTCCGGGGTCAGAATGACTGCGGGGGTGTGTGGCTTCAGGTGGCGGGGAGGGAGTCGGGGTGATGGAGGGGGGATCAGGGAAGGGTACATTGACATAGATGGGCTCTTGCCGGGTCGCCACGGGAGGTGTCGGTTGGGGGTGCATCCGGGGGTTCTTTAAGATGGGTTGCAGGGAGGATGGGGCTGGAGGGAGAAGGGGCTGGCGCCATGGCCTCTCAAATACCCCATAGGAGGCATTGAAGGTGGCCAAGTACTCAGGGGGCGGGCAGGATGGCCAGGGCCGTGCCATTCCTGGGTAAGCGGGAGGCTCCCCCACAATCTCGTAATAGAGATTCTCATGCTCCAGCTGGGGAGGCGGGGTCCCGTTGACCCCCACCCGAGAGGAGAGCGAAAAGCGGCTGTGATGCCGGAGCGGGTGATCTGGGAGGTAGGATTGGAAAGGCGGGCTCCTGCCTTTGAGAGGCAAGTGGCTGGGGGTAATGGGGAAATGAGGAGGTGGAGGAGGCTTAGGAGGGGCAGGAGACTGGCTGGTTAAGGGGTAGGGGTCTTGAGGCTGGTGAGGGGCAGGATACGGGACTGACAGGGGAGGCGGTTGGTGGGGAAAACTGTAGGCACCTGGTGAGGCAGGAGACTGGGAGGACAGGTGGTAGGGGTCCGAAAAGGAATGTGCCTGAGCGTCTCTCTGGGTGAGGTCAGCAAGGACCCTCCGGTAGGGGGAAAAGGAGTCTGAACTACTCAGGGGGGACCCCTGGCTGAGCGGCACCTGTAGAAAGGCAAAGCAAGGCAGATGAATAGCAGGGACTAGTAACACATACGCAACCCATGCCTCCTTCATAGGAGATCATAGGATCTCTAACCTTGCCCCCCCTTCTGTCTCCTAATCCACCCCACCCTCTACTGTGGTAGCAAAAACAGTGGCTATGTTCATAGTACTAAAGCTGATTGCTCCTCTCTCGCCCTGACCTGGAGACAGCCCAAGACATGTTGGTCTTCGGGACAGAAAATGCTAATGGTGACACCTGGCATGGTGTTAAAAATTAATGGTGAGCCTAAATGCCCCTCTGCGAAATTTTCACATGATCAGGCATACCACTCACACCCAGAAAAACTGTTGTTTTTTGGACAGGGGAGGATTTGAGAAAGGTTTTTTTTGAAAGGGGGGGCTTAATGTACTTTGTAGGACAAGGTGATTTTAGGATGTCGCTTTTGTTTGTTCCCCTCTGCTGTAGCCTGCCAAGTTCTCCAGGTGGCATACATGGCTGTCCCCCTCCCCATTTTATCCTCACAACAACCCTGTGAGGTAGGTTAGCTGTCGACTGAGCCCAAGGTCACTCAGTGAAATTCATGGCTGAGTGGGTATTTGAACCCTGGTGTCACAGCTTGGATAGCTCCTTGAAAGTTCGGACTAAAACCTGGAGCAGATTCCACTGCCCCACTGACATAGAGCCACCAGCTGCCACTGCCTCCAGGCCTCTCTATCCATCCCTCAGAATTTTCCCCAGGCCACATATCCCACTAGCCCTGCTTCACACCCAGAGTGTTTTTGCCTATCTGGAATATGCCCTTGACCTCTGGTCATGCCTCTGGCTTGTCCAGATGGAGGATGGGGAGGGGTGTGTGAATGTGTTGCACCACCCACTTTTGCCTCTGGCACTGCCCACCACCAGCATGTGGCCCTTGGAAGGTTGTCCAAAAGCAGATGTGGCCCTTGGGCTGAAAAGGTTTCCCCATTACCCCAGCCACGGATTTCCAAGATGTTTCTCCTGCCCTTTCTCAGGTTTCAAGATGATTTATTTTTGTTCCTTGTGCAAATGTCTGCAAAGAACCGGGATGAAAACATCAGCCCAGCTCTGTTGAAGAGCACGCCATACGCAATGTCTGGAATAATGTGCTCCCTTTTAGAAGTCACCCTTCCCTAGCCCTTCCTGAACTTGCAAGCCCTCACCTGATTTCCTGCCTGGCGGTTGCGGCACTGGCTGCCCACACTCCTGCCCCTAGCCTGACCTTGCAGTGACGGGGGGCCAGGGGCCTTGGGACTGGGGCGCACTATGGAGTAGAGTGCCCGTGCTCCACTCGTTGGCTCTCCTGCCTTGCACTCCAGCGACAAGGAGCGTCGGAAATGCGTCCGGGGTTCCCTCTGCCCGAGACCGGCCTGCTGCCGCTTCTGCTGCAGGACTGCCTGGTGTGCGCTCTCGGCCAGCACCAGCGCCATCAGCCGAGCTGGGTTTTTGGGGGGAGGAGGGGGTGGGATATGTCGCAGCACAGACAACACCCCAGGGGATGTGGGAGCCGCTTCAGCCTTTGGACCTGGATAAGAAAAAAAAGGGAAAGAGAGAAAGAAAGATGAGAGCCAGCCCTGCCATTACGGAAGGTGAAGCAACTTTCCCGGGAAAGAGTACAAGGAAAAGCACAACAGAAAGACTGAAAATTGGTTGTTGCTCCTATTCTGGACAGGAACCCAGGGTGCTCCCTATATATCAGGGTCAGGGAACGTATGGCCTTCCAGATCTTCTTGGACCACAACTCCCACCCAGAGCTTGGAAAAGTTACTTTTTTGAACTACAACTCCCATCAGCCCAGTCCAGTGGCCATGCTGGCTGGGACTGATGGGAGTTGTAGTTCAAAAAAAGTAACTTTTCCAAGCTCTGCTCCCACCATCCCTCTCCATCGGCCGTGCAGACTGATGGGAGTTAGAGTCCAACAAATCTGGAGGGCCACAAATTCCCATACGTGATGTAGATATTCAGCACATGAATCATTTCTACACTACAAGGGAAGATGCTTTTGCTTTATACAACACCAGCTGTCAATGATGGTTGTGGTTTTGGGGCATGGGATGAAGGGCTCGTCTCCAATCAGTCCCCTTCACCTCTGTCTCTGTATGAAGAATTTGTGACTGAATGTGCTTGTTTCCTGTTCCTTCTCTATCCCTTTTTGCTTTTGTTTCGTGTCTGGTTATAAGGCCGTGGGTTTATATGCTCCAAGCTGGCTGGAGCTGATGAGAGTTGTGTTCCAAAACATCTGGAGGGTGCCAAGTTAGTAAAGGCTATACTACGACAACAAGGACAACACGTACTACTATGAAGCGGCGGCAGCAAAGGGTACTTACTGAGTGGTGACTTGCGGCCTTTGGCTTGTGTGATCTTGCAACGGACTTCGCGTTCACAGCTGTCACTGAGCTGTCCGCCAGCAGCACAAAGCAGCATGGAGATCATATGCGGCGGAGAGGTGTGCACGTTCAGCCCCCTGGCCTCGCCACCAGTGAACATTTCCAGTACCTTCTCGGGGAGAGAGACAGGCAATGGCTCCAATGTGTCCTTGCCGATTGTGGGGGGGGAGCAGGGCGAGAGAGTCCCCACTGGGCTTGGCGGCCCAGAGTCGTCCGAGAGCGAGGGCCGCTGAGCAGGAGGGCTGCACTGGAAGGTCAGTGGGTCAAAGTCCAAGCCACGAAGGCCGGGGGGGCTTAACTCCAGCTCTGAGTCCAGCTCTGAGTCACCTTCCAGCCAGGAGGAACGACGCCGTGCAGCTACATCTCCTTCCCCAGCAGCCAGGCCCTCGCCATGGCCTGACACAGAGGAACCCAGAGAAGAGCAGGAGTGGCCCGGCTTGAGGGTCGGGAAGGCGTCGCTGCTGGAGTGTGGACGTCGTAGGCAGGGGAGCTTGGGGAGGCCTGGGGCACAGATTCGAGAAAGAAAAGAAACCCACATAGGTCAAGATTGTACAGAGTGCAGACTGGTGGCTCCAATGTCAGTGGGGCAATGAATCTACTCCGGGTTTTAATCCTTTAACTTTCAAGGAACTGTCCAAGCTGCTGAACCTAGTTTGGGGATAGGATTCAGCACCTTTGACAGCTCCTTGAACGTTCAGACTGTGGCTGTGAGCACACTCATGATAAGCCTGTGGGTTTGACTGGGAGTTGTGGTTGCCTACAGCAAAGTGTTTCCATTGGCCACACCTGGAGGGGCAATGGGCTGATCTGCCAATCAGTTGCAAAATCTGTTTGAAGCTGAACTTAAAACAAATACACACAAGCTGATCCCACTAGGTTTTACAGTAAAAAGGGGGTGGGGTTTGACTAGTGTTGTGTGCCCCCTTTTCAGAAAAGGGAGGTGGATATGCACTGGCAAATCTCAACACCGCACAGAGTTATATTGCAGCCTCTGGGGAACTAGCTTCTTGGGTATCAGATGCACACTCAAAGATCCCCCAGAAAGGCTGTGAATGAGCAACAGATGAATGTGTAACACTCCACAGCTTGCAGAACTTCAGCATAGTGGTATCCCATTGTAAGGGCCATAGGCTTTGCATTCAGAAAGTTCCAGCATGCCTGGCATGTTCAAGTAGCAGGGGAGGGGACCCTGGAGAGCCCATATCAGTCAGAGTAGACCAGTGATGTTGTTGGACAACAAGTGTTATAACCCATGTCTATGGGCCATGCTGGCTGGGGCTGATGGGAGTTGGAGTCCAACACCATCTGGAAGGCCACGGGCCCTCCGACCCTAGAACAGACAGTATTGAGCTAGATGGACAAACAGCTGGCATAAGGCAGCTTCCTATGTGCCTATGGTCCTTATGGCAAGTGACCATTACTGCAGGATCCTCAGGGGCTAACTGCTCCCAATGGCTGGCTCCATCAACCCATCAGCTTTAAGCCATGAACAAAGGCCAGTGGGAAACTACCATGAAGATCTATGTTTAGACTGCTTGTTTGGCCAGCAGAGGGATGGATGCAGCTGTTGTTTTGGGAGGGTAGCTACCAGTCAGAACCCTAAGGGTAAATTTATACAGTCTATTTTTTACAGCAGGGATGGGGAAGCTGGTGCTATCCAGATATTGCTGGACTAGAACTCCCATCATCCCTGACCATTAGCCATGCTGGCTGGAGCTGATTGGAGTTGGGAGTTCAACAGCATCTGGAGGTTCCCCACACCTGTTTTACAGCAAAAAGTCACCATGGAGGTTGACAGACTATACAACTACATAGGAACTACACAGGAACACAGAAAGCTGCCTTATACTGAGTCAGACCATTGTTGCTCAGCATTGTCTACACTGACTGGCAGCTGCTCTCCAGGGTTTCGCACCTCTACCTAGAAATGCTGGCGGTTGAATCTTTTGCATGCAAAGCAGGTGCTAAACCACTGAGCTATAGTCCTTCCCCTAAACTACAGCCCCAAACCCCCTCCTTTGTATGTCCCAGCTGATGAGATGCCCGTTACCTGTCATACTGGCCTGTGATGTCAGGGACTCCTCGCTCTTGGCTGATCGCAAAGTGACAGTTTCAGGCTGACCCCCTATAGCAAGACAGGGCAAAGTAGTAAGTTATTTTCTGAAAAGGGCCTTATTGCAAGGTCACAATCTCTCTTCCAATCCTCACCCATGAAACACAAACCTTACCCACTTAAAAGGTAAAGGTGTCCCCGCACTTATAGTGCGAGTCGTTTCCGACTCTTAGGGTGATGTCTTGCGACATTTACTAGGCAGACCGTATATATGGGGTGGGATTGCCTGTTCCTTCCCCGGCCTTTCTTTACCCCCCAGCATATGCCGGGTACTCATTTTACCGACCACAGATGGATGGAAGGCTGAATGGACCTCGACCCCTTTTACCGGAGATTCGACTTCCTCCTTCCGTTGGAATCGAACTCCGGCCGTGAGCAGAGCTTTTGGCTGCGTTACTGCCGCTTACCACTCTGTGCCACAGAGGGTCTTACCCACTTAACAGTGGAATAAATATAAAGCCATAAAAGCCTGTTTGTTGGGAGACTGGTTTCAAGTTCTCAGCCAGTATATTCTATGCATCTGCAAGCACACCACATGTGTAACATTAGTTATCTGGTACAGAACTGAGCATCTGCATTTCTCAGCTTCTTTTTTTAAAAACAAAGCAAGCTTCTAGCCCTTAAAGGTGCTGACCTAGATAAGCTCAAAAATGCATGGGAAGCGCTTGATGAAATCTTAGAAGCCAAAGGTAGGGATTCAAAATTTGCATGCAACTTACCTTCCCTAGTTACTAGCAGCAGAATGAATTGTGCAAAATTTGCAGATACAATGCAAGTTTGCTCTATCAGCATAATTTAGTCATGATAAAATCTTGATTTTCTTGATACAGATTTGGGGTTTTCAGCAAGAGGAAGGCCACACCCCAGTAGCACTGAAGTTCAGCAGGGATTTGAAAAGATTTATTGGGGAAATTCCAGAATCCCCAATTAAATGCACTTCAAAATATAATTATAACCAAACACTGAAAGGTAAGAAAAGGCAAGGCAGTTTGAAGCATGGAAACCTGACAACTTAATGATGTTTTCTGGGCTTGATTTTATTGACTTACATTAGCTATTTTCCCTTAAGAAGTAAAAGAATTCAAAATGTGTTGTGAATTCTGAAATTTTATCAACAGATACACATGCACCTGTTATTACCTAACTGCATTTCTATCTTGCCGTCCTCTAAGAAGCTCAGAGTGGTTTACACAGAGCAGGGATGGGAAACCTTTTTCAGACCACAGGCCACATTCTCTCACAGGCAACCTTCCAGGGGCTGCATGCCAGTGGCTGGGTGTGGCCAGAGGCAAAAGTGGGTGGAGCAATGGATGCAACTCTTACTTTTGCCCTGTAGCTTATATTCTAGCCATGAAAAAGTCAGATGTTTCTCTGTGTGCATATACCCATAGACATATCTCCAGGCATTCATTCATTCATTCCAGGCAAGCAGGAGGCATTAGCAGAATTCAGGGATATGTTCCAACGAGGCAAAAGCACTTGAGAAGGGTACATGCAGGGCCAGTGAGAGGTGTGGACTGGAGAGAATCCTGAGGGCCAGGTACAGAGATCTGGAGAGCCGCATTCAGTCCTTGGGCCTGAGGTTCACTAGCCATGACCTAGATGGAGCCATACTACATCAGCTCTAAAGGTGCTACACTGGCTTCCAATTTGCTCCTGAGCCCAATTCAAGATGTTGATGCTTATCTTGAAAGCACCTCCTCCCATTCCAACCCGCCTGTACGCTTACATTGACAGAGGAGGTCCTTCTCCATGTTCCATCTTTAAGAGAAGTACATAACGAGTGTACAAAAGACAGGGCCTTCTCTAGGATGGCATCCTGACTGTGAAATGCCTTCTCAAGGGAGGTGTGCCTGATGAAGAGCTTGGCACCAGGTTAAAAACCATTTTATTCACCCAAATTTTAGATTATGATTGTCTTTGCTGACTAAATGGTCTTATACCTTCCAGTTTTATTATACTGTTGGTTTGTGTTACAATGTTTTTGTAATTTTAAATTTCTTTGTAAACAGCAGCGGCTTGCCTGATGGGATGGAGCCACAGCAACAGCCTCCTAGCAGCTGAGCAGCTGCCGCTTACTGTAAGGGGTAAGGCAAGGTCTGGGCTGCATAGATGCACTAGTGGAGCCAATCTGTGCTTGCACCAGTGCACCCTGACCTCGCCCCTGCTTCACGCCTCTCAGTACGCAGGAGTGATTCCACTGCCGGGAAGTCATTGCTACAGCTCCACTCCACTCTTGCTTTGTATATTGCCCCCAAATCCATTTTTTGGATGAAGAAGGCAACACGATCAGGCTTCAGTCAGGGCTCTCACCTGGCAGAGACTCGCCAAGCCCAAAAAGCTCTCCAAGTCGGTGTGATTTCTTGCGGAATGTGACCGGTGTTTTGCCAATGGCAAAGAAGGCCTTCCAGCTAGGACCTGACGTCTTCCGCACCCTCCCGTTACTTTCCGCCTTTTGCCTGCAGATGGAAGAGACAGGTCAGCAAAAAGCCACCAGCTCCAGCAGCTAAACAGCCCAAGCCTCTGCCAGACTGGAGAAAGCAATCCTGGCGGCCTGCTATCCCTGCAGGTAAAAAAAAGCCCACTCCCATTTGGAACACCAGCTGTTGAAGGATCATTGCACACATTAATCTGGCAATGGTCTTTGTGAGAGGGTAAGAACTGCTCTCTGGATCAGACCAAGGGCTATTTATTCCACCCCACCCTGTTTCAAAGAGCAGCCAGCCAGATGCCACTAGAAGCAGGGCATCAACGTGATGCGAGTCTCCTCTTGTTTGTTCCCAGCACCTGGTATTTAGAGGTATACTGCCTCTGTATACAGAGGCCTGATTACCTGGTGTCAGGTGAGCTCAACACAGAAGAGAGTTTCCCTTGCCCCTGCAGATCGGTGGATCCATGCTTGGCCTCCGGCTTGATGACCTTACACAGAGCCTGGGTACGTGCCTGTGCTTCTTCCAGAGACAGCAGTCGGGTGGAGGGGCAGCTGACCAACTGGGATTTGGGTCGGGGAAGGAAGCAGCGTCCTGTTAGTGGAGACAGGCTAGTGTCAGTGCAAAGAGAGATATGGCCTCATGGTCCATCATCAGGGCAGGCAAGCCGGGCCACACTTGCCCAGTGTCAGAAGCTCACATATACAACAATGTTTATTTGTGCTGGAATGCAACCCTAACTTGGTGGGTTTGCATAGGGTTAATAAAGACAGATAAGGGTAAGGACCTCCAGATTCCTAGGTTGTCTGCCTGTCCTTTGATCTCTGAGCTGACCTGGGAAAACTAGTACTCTTAGGAGCTGCTTTCGTCCTTCCTTTTCTCTACTCTCTTGGGAAAAGGAGACATCTCAGTCCTTTTGTCTCTCTCTCTCTCTCCTGCAGCATGCGGTCAAAGACCAGGTTCACTCTTTACACCTCCAACTTAGTTAGCTAGATCTTTGCTATCAAGCTAGTATTTCCTAAATAAACAGCTTTCGTATTTTCAAACCTAATGTCTCAGTGTGACTTAGGGCTTATCCACATGGGAACATAACTTTGTACTAAAGACACTGTTTTTACTTCCGTTTTCTATTTGCACTGTCCACATTAAGGGCTCAGTGCCAACTGCAACCATGGTTTTTCTATTCACACTGAGGGGGAAGGATCAATCACGCAGTTTCCTAATAACCACACCCTCTAATTTAACATTTCCTCTGGTTACCTGGCAACTGAGCATGCTCTGTTTGTTCTACCAGTTAGTTTCATTTAAAAAAGTGCGATTATTTCTATTTTCACTGGTACAATACAGCTGAAATACAAATCTTTGTTTGAGCAGTGTTATGCTTCTGCGCATAAGTTAGGGGGAAAAGAAAAATAAGGCACCATTTGCAGCAACATAAAAAAAAGGTTACAGAATGGGGGAGAGCAGTCGGAAGTCATTTGTCAGCCCACAGGAAATGAAATGAAAGAAGGGGGGGGAGGGAGTGGGCGTGGAGACGGGAACAATTGACACACCCACCTAAAAGCATTGGAGCAAAGCATCTGCAAGCACTAGAGATATGGACAAGACTTTTTTTCCTTCCCTTTTTGTATTATCAGAGGATTGGGTTAATATGGATTCACAGGGGGAAAACTGCATGATAGCTTCTGTTTGCCAATAACGTCATGTGAGCCATGCAAATTAAAAGGGGACGTGAGTAGCACCAAACACACACTAAACCACTGTGTAGATGACCCCTAAGACTGCAATCCAATACATGTCTACTCAGAAGTAAGCTCCACTGGGTTCAATGGAACTTTCTCCCAGTTAAGTGTGTATTGGATTGCAGCCTAAATCAGGAAAGGTGAGCTGCTTCAGTAAGGATTCATACACATAAAGCTCACTTAGACATCCATTAGCAAGCTCAGCTAATCAGCTGTCCCATGGGCACACTGACCACACCTATATACTGCCACGCAATTGGTACAACATATAACAGTACAATCAAAAAGCAGAGAAGAGGAAACAATCCTGTCCCAGCAACTGATAGAAATAGATGAAATGTTTTTTCAAGAATTTCCATATTATTCTGGAACACCTAGGGCAGCCTTTCCCAACCAGTGTGCCTCCAGATGTTGTTGGACCACAATTCCCATCTTTTCTGACCATTGGCAATGCTGGCTGAGGCTGATGGGAGTTGTGGTCCAACAGCATCTGGAGGCATACTGGTTGGGAAAGGCTGGCCTAGGGTGAAGATAGATGCAATGTTTTTAGTGCTGCTCATCAGGAAATAGCCTCAGCATATCCAGTTCAAATGTTTGCAGTTTAACAGTAAAGGGTAAAATCTGAAACAGGCACTCTTGGGGCCACCCTTGCTCACAAAGCCTTACTCTGAAGAAGGACCCTTCATCAGAGTGAGGCATGTGCAACCCTTATGGTGGCTAGCAGGCAGCCCTGCAGAGACAGCAGCAGATGGCCAGAGGGGCATCAGTTTGCCACTTCTCCCAACCCATCACCTAAGACAAGGGGCTCACCTTTTCCAATGAGAGGGCCAACTCCATTTTGCAACTATTTCAAAAAGTATTTGGCACCTTTTCCTTTATACACATATATAAACAAATATACATCCGCTGCTTTGAAAAAAAATTAAAAGATAGCCTGCCAGAATAATGAAAGATAGAGCGAGACCAGCTGCTGAATCAGCATTCAACTTGCTGATGTACAGCCATCATGCAAAGTACAAAACCAGGCTCATTCAGGAGATGAAGAACCTCTTGTAACTGCTCTTTAAATATGTGTTTGTTTGCTTAAAAAATTATAGGCTGTCTTTCTGCCTGAAGACCCCCAAAGCCACAACAAATCAAACTAGAGACAATTAAAAATGCAGCAATAAAAGACAAAGCAGTTCTGTTTGCCTTCAACATCACCTGTCGTGGACATGACTTCATTGACATCAGTGAAAGGGAATACACATTTGAAAAGCTCACATAGAAAGTAGATTGATACAAGTATCACTCTCAATTATTGTAAAGTGATTTTTTTTAAAAACTGAATTGGGAAAAAAGAAGAATGAATTGGAAACCAGGCATGGAGAGTTGCTACTTCAAAATTCTCTCCACAAGATAGAGAACATCAGAAATAATAATTAATCCGATGGCAAATCTGATGATTGCAGAAATGGAGCCTACCACTAGTATGTAT
Source organism: Rhineura floridana (assembly GCF_030035675.1). Taxonomy (NCBI): domain Eukaryota; kingdom Metazoa; phylum Chordata; class Lepidosauria; order Squamata; family Rhineuridae; genus Rhineura; species Rhineura floridana. The sequence goes on along the minus strand of NC_084494.1, from coordinate 25,076,634 downwards.
GTAGCCTTGGTCACATTGAGAAAACTGGTGATGACTCCTTACCTGGGACAGGAGGTGCATTGGGGTGAACAGACCTACAGTGATCCTACAAATGCACGTGATCTGAACAGTTATGGCTTCCTTCAAGAATTCTGGGCCTAGCAGGTTAACCCTGTGAAAAGGATGCTGAGGGATTCCTAGCATAGGAACATAAGAAGCTGCCTTATACCTAGTAAGACCAACGGTCTCTTCAGCTTTGTATTATCTGCAATACAGCAACTCTCCAGGCTTTCAGGCCTTACCTGGAGATGCTAAGGATTGGACCTGGGACCTTCTGCATGGAAAGCAGATGCTCTGTCACTGAGGTATGACCCCTCCCCACAGCGTTCTAAGCAGATTTCTAAGCAGCCACACAAAATAGCCCTTTGGTGTGAGGTACCTGCGCTGTCCTTGCCGACAGAGGTGAACGTGTCACTGAAGAGAACCTGAACATTGTTGAGGAGGAATTCGACCACAAGGGATTGAACTCGAACTTCCTGGAAGGCATCGGCTCCACACTGTGCAACTGACTCCAGAGCCATCGACCTGCCGTAAAAAAAAAAATGGAAGGGGGAATTACCAGGTAGCTACGCTCCCCTGCAAGACATATGGCAGGCTTGGAAAGGGGACGAGCAGATTCACACAGCCCTGGGATACCCTGCTTGTGGCCCAGAGGGCGTAGCCTTGAGGTAATATGGTTAAGAAGGGCCAGACCCATAAAGCAGCAGGACTTAAACCCATGAGGAGGAGGCTGGTGTTGGGAGGAACCCCAGGGCACTGTGGGTAAGTGACAGGGAGAAGGCAGGGTCAGGAACAGAGGCAGAGAGGAGGGTAGAATAAATGCTAGGAAAGGCGTAGATGGAATCTCAAACGAAGCACTACTGTAGGGGTGGCTAACTTTTTTTAGGCAGAGGGCCACATTTTTGGGCTGAGGCTGGATGTCAAACGAGGTGTGGCTGAATTGTAGAAGGGGGTGCAGCCAAAACATTTAAATGGGAAAAATTAGAGGACCTTGGGGCACCACAAAAACTGTTTTCAGCGTCACAGCAGCAAGGATTTATGCTTAGCGCAATGTAACTTTCCCCCCTCTCTTCCCCCCACATGCGCCCTCCTGAAATCTGCTCCAGAGGTTTTGGGGCAAATCCCAGAACAGATTTAGCAGCCGGGGTGGACGGAGGGGGAAGTTCTATTCCACAAGAATAAATCCTTGCTCTAATGAAGGGGTGGGGAACCTTCTTCAGTCCAAGAGCTGCATTCCCCTCTGGGCAACCCTCCAAGGGCCACCATTCAGTGGGGGGTGAGGCCAAAGGAAAGTATGTGGAACAATGAATGTATGTATTATAACCTCTGTACTGTAAGCTAGCTTCTACACGCACACACATACACCCCTCTCTGTCCTCCATCCAAGAAAAGAAGGGACATTCTCAGAGTTCAAGGACGCATCCCAGCCAGGCAAAAGCACTCGGGGTGTGAAGCAGAACCATTGAGGAATGTGGCCTTGGGATAGGGGGTGTGGCCTGGGGCGAGTTCCAAGAGCCAAACTGAGAGGCCTGGAAGGCCACCATTGGCCTCCAGGCCTGAGATTCTCCATGCCCGCACTCATGGAATGAGAAACTCAATCGTACTTTGGATACAAGCCACATTTTGGTGTGTTTCAGGGGGCAGATGCAGCCTGAGGGCTAGCCACCCCTGAGCTGAAGGGTCAAGCTGGCAGAACCCTAAAGAGGAATGCCTGGGATACAGCCTCACAATCCTAAGGGAGGGGTAGAGAACTTGGCAACCCCATTTCCCTTGGAGAAAAGCAGCTGGGAGCCACAAACTGGTGTTGGGCAGGGCCAGAGCTTACCAAAAAAAACCCATTCTTAAACCCACACACATACACACTGTTCACATACACACACCAATCTCACACAGAGGCAGAGGGCTGCGTCAAAGTGCCAGGGAATGCCAGGAGTGAAATGGGAAAGTCAAGGTATGGCTCAAGAGCCATAGATTCATATCCCTCGGGGTCAGTGCGGGATGGGTCAAGTTCATGCCCCGGAGAGATATCAGTAAGGGCTGGTGTTAGCACAGGGGAAACGCCAGGAGACCACGTGGAGAAGATTCCAAGAGCAGGGCAGGCAAGAGCTGGAGAGGATGCAAGGGCAGAGCGTCTTGGCAATACAGAGAAGGCACGGGGGAGGGCGGTGCTGATGCAGGGCCATTGGTCTGGGCGTCTCACCGCAGCAGGTTGGGTGCCCAAACGATGGCTAAGTTGCGGATATGCATGCTGGTGTTTTGACTGTGCATAGCCATGCGTGCCAGGTGCCGCAGCAGAAATTCCAGGGTCCTGTTGGGACAGAGCAGAAGCTGCTACAACTAGAGAGTCTGCTTCAATGGGCTACCGACTCTCTTGCAATCCCCCCTGCTCAGCCCCAATGCCCCCCACCCACCCCCAATCACACACCCAATCACACACCCCGCAAGGGCTCTTCCGTTCATCCTCCCTGCCCTTGTTTGGAGAGCCATCTTGGGTACGTGTCCACATCTCAGACAATACATACCTGTAGTGTGGTGGAGGCAGTTGCTGAATGACATCATGAACCCGCACCAAGCGATCTTCATTCCCTGAAACTGACACGGCCTCCTACAGTAAGGGGAGAAGAAAAGGAGGGAGGGAACGTCAGCATGCTAACTAGGCCTCAGTGTCAGTTTGTTTCCAGGCCCAGTTCAAGGTGCTCATGTTAGTGTTTACAGCCTTAAACAGCCTAGGCCCAAAATATCCAAAATACCATCTCCATCTCTGCCAGCTGCCTTGAGTGTCCAGATCTGCAGAGGGGGCTCTCTTGGTAGTTCTGCTACTCTTGGAAATGTAGGGGTACAAGAGAAGGCTTTCTCTGTGGTAGCCCCTAAATTGTGAAACTCTCTCTCTCTCTCTCTCTCTCTCACACACACACACACACAGATGTGTCCAGAGTCTTCATTGCATCGTTTTCGCTGAAGGCCCCATCTCTTTACGTTGGCCTTTGTGATATCTTTGTTCTCTAAGACCCACTTTTTTAATGTATACTGTTCTGTTCTATTTGGAATAGTTTTACCTGATTTATAACTGTAATTGTTTTATCTGTTTTTGTAATTGTACACGATCCTGTTGTAACTTGCTCTGAGACCGTATAGTGCAGGACAGGTAAGGCATTTTATAAATAAAAAGATAAATCATATAAATCAAGGCATAGGCATGAACACAGGAATCCAATCATAGGTCCATCTAGCTCAGCATTGTCTATACTGATTGGCTGCAGCTCTCCGGGATTGAACCTGGGACTTTCTGCATGCAAGACAGATTCTCTACCACTCAGCTACAGTAGCTTCCTTTACTCAGTACTCAACATTCAGAAATGCATTTGTCAGTAATGCGGCAGCCAGAAAGTACCACACATAATTGAGTATCTTCCACCTGAAGAGTTTTTAGTTGATTTAGTATGTTCGCATTCCACCTTTCTTCCATTGTAGTACTCAAGGTGGTGTACGTAAGGTTCCCAGGTGACTGCATCCAGGCACTGACCACACACACATCTGTTTAGCAACCTGCACAATGCTAGAGCATTCCTAACAGATGGCAGTTCAACCACTGCTTGAAGACATCTGGTAAGGGAGAAACCACCACTCCCAGTTCCATTGGTTCCGTTGTTAAACTGCTCTGACCACCAAGACCAGGTGCTATGTCATCACCAAACTGTTTATATGATCCCTGATAGGGTGGATCACATGGCCATGAACAGAAGTAAAATAGAGCAAGAAACATGTGGAAAATGTAAGGAGAACATTAAGAAGCACATTTTGGGGGGAAGGGGGGACTCCCTTTCTCACATCAAAAATATCCATCCATACAGTTTTGATTTAACCCTAGTGCGGATGGTTGGAATTTCAAAATTACTGTACACAATTCAGCCACTATTTTTTTTTTTCAATAATTTTTATTCAGATTTTCATAAAACATACAAGACAAAATCATAAAACATTCAAAGACAAAAAACAAAATCAAAAATAGTTAAACAAAAAGAAAAAAAGAAAAAGAAAAAAAACAAAAATAAAAAATAAAGAGTAAAATATTGACTTCCCATTTGTCAAAGATCAAATCAGTTATAAGTCTATAATATATAACAATCCTGTCTCTTAAGTCATATTATAAAATCACTTTCCTCCAGTAGTTATCTTACTTAATCATCAAATCTCATAAACATTACTTTATTCTTTCCACAAAAAGTCAAAGAGAGGTTTCAATTCTTTAAGAAATATATCTATCAATTTTTTTTTCCAGATAAGCATATCGATTAATCCATCTCATTACTAATTATGATAATCTTATTGTCATAACCATAGTCAAAATAAACATTTCAATTAATCCATCACATCAGAATCTGTTAGGTTCAATAATTTCAGTAGCCATTGTTCTATTATCTCTATTAGTTCCATTTTCCATCTTCCATCTTCAGTAGTCTTGTTAAGTCCAGTAATTTCAATATCCAATCTTCCATTATCAGTATTCCATAATAATCTTGCTGTCAAAGCCATAGTCATATAGTAAGAGTCTGATGGGGATTACCTCTATCCCAAATATTTTCTTGCCATCCATTCTGAATAGGTTGCTGAAATACTGCTGTAAAATCATATCTCTGTTCTTTTTTTCAAAATACACTGGGTCATCTCTTAAAAGTTTTTCCATTGTCACATGGCTGCAGTTAATTCCATAGATTTTCTCTATATTGGGCTCCATCACATCATTCCAGTCCAGAAGATTATCCATGCCATTGATAACTTTATCTCTAGAATCTTCATTCATTTCTTCAGAGATAACATTGAGTTCCAAACAATAGATTTTATTTCTAAAGTCCATAGACTCCAAATCTTGTTCCTGTTCCACGTTGGTTCCAATCTCCGGGATCTCCTCTCTCACAGGGACCCCTATTCCAGTCTCCAGGGTCACCTCTCTCACAGGGACCCCTGTTCCAATCTCCGGGGTCTCCTCTCTCACAGGGACCCCTTCCAGGGTCACCTCTCTCACAGGGACCCTTATATCTTTAATCTCCTGCTTCATTTTACTCAATTCAATTTTCATTATCTCAATCTCATCCATTATTTTCTGAAACATAGTTATTTCCAGATTTTCAGCCACTTTCTTAATTGCCATTTTAAAAGAAAAATATAGGAAAACCACTTCTTATTTCAGCAACAATTGGGTTAATACTCCAAACTTGGTGACATCACAGTATAAACAGAGCAGACAGCCTTATCTCTCCAATAGTTAAGTAAACAAAATGCAGTTCCCAGGATCGAAACAATTAATGGCAATCGTCAAGAAACAGATTCGTCAAAATAAAATAGACCAAAAAGAGAGTAGTCTCAAAACAGTATAATATTTTTCAAAATAAAAATCTGGAATAGAAATCCCTCTTCTGTGTATATCTTTAGAATGCAAATCCAGGACAGCTTTTTGCAACAAAAACAGAGATAAGCTATTAATTAGTGCGTAGCAGAGAGAAGTTACGGCTCCCCAGTGAGATGTCAAAAACCGATCAATCTGGCAAATCTCTTTTAAACAGCAACAATTTAAGTCAAGTAAAAGAAAAATATAGAAAGAAGGGTGCTTGCCTGTTAGTGCGTTCTCTCTTAGAAGATAAGGTGAACGTTCGCTTTATCAGATAGAGCTTGCTGTTAAAAATCCGTCCCACCTTCGTCGGCTGGACCTCGTCCCATAAATTAATGAGATCTGGTCGTCCCAACAAAAATAGGCTTTGAGGTTAATCTCTTCGTTTCTCCCTACCCGGGAGAAGTTTAATCAGTCAAAAAAAAAAGAAAAAACTGACTGATATATCTGAATAAGCTTCTTTTGAGGCAGGAGCCCGTCTCAAAAGCAGGCACAGGCTAAGTCACCCTTCCCGGAAGTCCACAATTCAGCCACTATTAAGCACTTTTAAGTCCCATTGATTTCAGTGGGTAAGTTAAGACTGTGCTTGAATCCCTCCCATTGAAATTAATGGGACTTCAATGTTGGCTTAGCCTGTGCCCACTATATTTTCCAGGCTTCCTATTATCTAGTGGAGTCTGTTAAATCTATTTCTGGGTTTGTTTCTGTCATCATTTCCTCAACACAGAAGCTGCAAAAAAGCTTCTAAACAGATCACTGGAATATGAGATGGATTTTGCACATCATCCAAATATGGCTAAAATGATCATCTAAAGCAATTTGTCTACCAATGTGGTTGGCTTTAAAAGAGGATTAGACAAATTCATGAACTATGAAGCTACCAATGGCACCTAACCATGTTGGCTATGCTTTGTCTCCATGGTTGGAGGAAGCATGCCTCTGGATACCAGTTGCTGGAAACTGCAGGAGGGGAGATGCCCATAGGCCCTGGTTGCAGTGAAGACTGGTGGCTCAGATGTCAGCAGGGCAGAGTATCCACTCTGGATTTTAGATTTAACTTTCAAGGAGTTATCCAAGGTGCTGAAAACCAAGTCCTAAACTAGGTTCAGCACCTTGGGCAGCTCCTGGAAAGTTCAGACTAAAACCCGGAGCAGATTCACTGCCCCACCGACATCGGAGCCACCAACCTCCACTATATGGTTGGCCATTGAGAAAACAGGATGCTAGACTAGATGGGCCACTGCCTTGATCCAGCAGGCTCTTCTTATGTTCTTACAGATAGTAAGTGGTCTACAAATGGGAATAATAATTATAATAAATTATAATAAAATCAAATTGAATCAAATTAAAAAAGAAGGGTCTAGTACTTGTCAATTTTTTAACTGCTTTTGCCCTCTTAGGCCAGAACAGTGGAAGCCAGGAGCAAGTTTACTTTTGGGCAGAATTCTGCATGCATGTTCTCCCTTATATTTCAACAAGTAATAGGGCAAGAGCCTTAATAGTTATTGTTGTAAACAAAAACTGAAAATTCAGGAAGAGGGGCTAAAACATCCCTCAATGATGATGATGATGATATCCCACCCTTCCTTCCAGAAGAAACACAGGCCACCATCCCAAAGGAGAGGCGCCACCATTATGATGACGACAACTAATAATAAAATTCCAGAAGCAGCCCAGGACAGTATCTCTGCTGCTACAGCCTTCATTGCGTGAGAAAGTGAAGCCATGTCTGAGGGCCCCAGTTCTTATTTAACATGACCATTCTTGGACATTGCTCTACAAGCTATCACAAATGCAAACTGAAAACAATGAAAAAGAAATAGGAGGGGATGGAAAGAAAAAAGAGAAAGGAGGAGCCAGAGTGAACCAAGTCTAAAATAGCACAGCACAAAGAACAGGTAATACAAAAGAAAGAAGGAAGTCAGGAGAAATTGCTGCACGGATAATTGTGCAGGCAGCAACGTTGGCGGGCGATGTAATTGTACTCTGCTGTTCCATCTCCTCTTGTTTCTTTCCCTCTTTCCTTTTTCTTCTGCAACTCCCACTTTTATTGTTTAGTCCTGGGAACGCGCACAAAGAGTAGATACGGGACTGGTTAGTACACTCTCTGGGGCCAACTTTCGTTTGACAGTTGGAGCCCATGGCAGCTGCAGTTTTGAGCCACTGAGACGCCTGCAGAAAAGCACCTGGCGCTTAAGGCAGGTGATAGATCTGGCAGGGGAAAGTGGAGGGGTTACTGGCATCAGTTTTATTTAGTTTATGTATTTATTTATTTAGCTTAGAGGTTGTTGGGAGTTTTTTTTACAATCAAGCAGTATAGAATTTTTGTTTTAAAAAAGTGTTTCTAGTCTGATCATACATTGCTCTGAGGACAGCATTGTTCAAAAGCAGCTTCTAAATGGAATGATGATCAAGCACACAGCCAGCTCAAGACTTGGTGACAAGTAGAAAGGTGAAAGCCTGGGGGGGGGATGGAAAAATTAGGGGGGAAACAGTAAAACTCCATTTCCCCACACTCCAAATTGTTTCTGTTTTTTCCCCCCGGGTCTTCACATCTCTAGCGTGAAGTATTTTGGAATTATGGTTTGCCTCCACGTTCCATCTTTTGTATAGAGGACCAATGTGCAAGCCTGCTTGGTCAATGCTTCCTCTCAAACTTTCATACCCCACAACATGCAGAGGTAGACGAGGGCAACTGATAAGCATGCTCCAAGAACTACCTCTGCCTTAGGCCATGTGGCATTTGAAGAGAGCAAAGATCTGTTCACTGCTGCCTCAGAGGGCATGACTAGATCTAAAGAACTTAAGTGACAGGAGGGCAGATTTTATTTGGACATCTTGACCATAGGAGCAGTTCAACAATGGATCCAATTACCTAGGGAGGTGGTAGACTCTCCCTGGAGATCTTCAGGCAGAGGATGCCCAGCCATCTGTTGGGGATACTCTAGCTGTGGATTTCTAGCTCTCTGGACTTCCTGCATTGAACAGGGGTTGAACTACACAGCCTAACAAAAACCGCTCCAACTCTATGATTCTAGAAGGGATAGCTGCAGAGTGGTGGGGGCAAGAACGACTGAAAGGGGAGACTTCTCCCGGTGGTTGCGAGACTCACAGCAAACTTGTTGTACAGCTGATAGGTGAGCAGCGGGTTTGGCAACTCCCTGAAATACAGCTTGCAGAGAGAGCTGACAGAGTGGATATCCTGTAAATAGACGTCCTTGGAGAGCTCAGGTACTCGCTCGCTGTCAAACTCGTGCCTGGAGATAGAGCGGTGGGGGGAAATTACACAAAGCAGCACAAATTGCACGGTGACTCATAGCCAAGTGACACTTTTCCCTTGCCTACTCCATCAGGGCCAGAAAAGATGAGATGAGACACCTATCCACATGTTTGTCCAACGCACGTATAAAATAAAAAGGTAACCTATTCTATTCATGATAAGACGTATGTAGGGCCAAAGGAGTAAAACCCTTCTTCCTTGCTTACTTGGCTGCTCTCTGTTGCTTTAAACTAGGGTGGGGAACTTTTGGCCCTCCAGATGTTGCTGAACTACAACTCCCATCATCCCTGACAATTGGCCATGCTTGCTGAGGCTGATGGGAGTTGGAGTTCAACGACATCTGGAGGGCCCCTGCCTTAACCTTTTCTTCCAGCTCCCAAACCTGAATATTTCAGCAGAAGTCTCTAAGTGGTTTTTACAAATCTCAGCAAAAAGGAATTGATGTTACAGATTCCATGTTCAAACCCAACCAACAATACTAATAATCATAATTCCACATTTTTAAGTAACATAATTAAATAAATTTCTCTAAATAGTGTACATCAAAGAACCCCAAAACAAATAATATAGAAAACATCAAAATATATAAAGAATCATCAAAACGCTATACAGTGATAAAAATCATATCATAATATTTTCATACGTATTACAAAAGCACAAAAAAATGAGCCAGGATAGGAGAAAATGGCTTAGTGAGAAGGGTCGAGCCCTAGACCACATTCATGCCATACATTTATTCCACTGTTTTTCTACTTTAAACAGTCATGGCTTCCCCCAGGGAATACTGGGAAGTGTAGTTTGTGATGGGTGCTGAGAATTGTTAGGAGACTCCCTGTTCCCCTCATAGAGCTACAATTCCCAGAGTTCCCTCGGAGACGGGACTGACTGTTAACCCACTCGGGGAACTGTGGCTCTGTGAGGAAAATTGGAGTCTCTTAACAACTCTCGACACCATTCACAAACTACCCTTCCCAGGATTCTTTGGGAGAAGACATAACTGTTTAGAGTGGAATAAATGTATAGTGTGAATATGGCCCCACCAAGGCTACAACTGGGAACAATTGACTCTGTATGCCAGAGGCCAAATGCAGCCCTCCAGCTTCCTCTATGGCTGGAATGTGCACTTGAACTCTCATAAAAGCTTCTTGCTTGCCTGGATGGATGGCAGAGCTTGGAAAAGTTACTTTTTTGAACTACAACTCCCATCAGCTCCAGCCAGCATGACCACTGGATTGGGCTGATGGGAGTTGTAGTTCAAAAAAGTAACTTTTCCAAGCTCTCTCTCTCTGTGTGTGTGTGTGTGTGTGTGTGTGTCTACAAAGGCAGGAATTATATCCTCTATTCCATCCAGTTTTGCCTCTGTCCCTGTCCACCACCAACCTGCAGCCCCTGGAAGACTGCCCGTGAGAGACTACAGCCCTTGTGCTGAAAAAGATTTCCCCATTCCTGCTGTATGCAGCTGTCCCACATGGGAAGCCACTGTAAAAGGGGTTCCATTTGGGGTGGGATTTTGCCTGAGCAACCATATTTTCCTGCTTCATTCCTTGGCTCTGACTCCCAGCTTTATTCCTGGGTTGCTGCGACACAGGGAGGGGAGAGCTCAGGTTTCAGTTCCCTCTCCCACATGCTCCTTTTCATGTACTGAGTAGACCCTCATACACACCCCTTCTATTTGTGGATAAAATAGGCACAGCTTCCCATCACATCCAATGTGTCAATCCCACCTTTCACTGTAGGGTTTTTTGTCCCAAATGAGGACCCATCCCGCAACCCCTGTTCCTGACTAGAGCTCACCGCAACCGTTGGATGTTGGAGGAGACCCCAGAGAGACGGTAGATGCCATCCACAATGCCATGCTTCTCAATGAAATCAGAGCAGGAACGTAATACCTGGGGGACTGGCATAATAATGAGGTATATATTATCTCAATAATCCTTGCAACAACCCTATAAGGCAGGTCCAGTAGAATTGCTATCACTGTGTCATTTTGAAAATGTTTTAAAATAGGTTTATTTTTACTTTGCATAGAGGTTGAGCACTGACTCCATATTATCAGTCATCAACAAGCACTTGAAAAGGACCAAGGAGGTACAAGTGGTAAGCCACAAAGGTACACAAATCTTTAATATTTGCAGCTGTGTGCATGATTTATCTGAGCGCATTTCAAGTGAAGAGTGCTCTTCAATTGGCGGATATACTAGGATAAAATCTTAATGGGTCTAATTAAAAAAAAACCCAGAAGGACTATGAGTAGTCAATCTCAGAAACAGATCTAATGAAACAGTTCAAAAATATGAAAGCCACAAGAAGCTGTATAGGCTATTATAATAAATACCATCCACATCATACTAAGAGAGGAATGACCAAATAGTGCACTGAAGACCAGATGAGGCTACTGAAGCAAGTTTGTTTGGCTTGGATGGCCCTACCAAATTGTAATCAAGATTTGGTAAAAAGGATAAGGGTTGGTGAGAGGGACAGCCTGATGGGACCATGTTTTGCCACAGACCTGAAAAGCTCTTGGCTGCCACTGACCTCCTGGGCCCAATTCAAGGTTAGTACTAGCATACAAAGCCCTAAATGTAGTAATGACCCAAGTACCTAACAGAGTGCCTCCTCCAATATCGACCATCTCAGGCTCCATAACTGGAAGGGGAGGTCCTGGGAAGAGGGACTGATGGTTACACCACTCTTGGAATTGCAGCTCTATGAGAGGAATAGGGGTCTCCTAACAACTCACAGCAGCCTTCACAAACTACAGCTTCCAGATTCTTTGGGGGAAGCCATGACTGTTTAAAATGGAGTGCTCTAAATGTATGATGCAGATGGGGCCACAGCATTAGAAGAATCCTCAGCTATGTAACCCACTTCCACCCCCTCCACTGCTCTAGATGAGAGCCTTGTGGTATAATGGTTAGACTAGGACTTGGCAGACCAGGGTGCAAATCCCCACCCAGCCATGAAGCTTGCTGAGTGATTTTGGGCCAGTCACTCTTCCAGCCTAACCAACCTCACAGGGTTGTTGTTAAGATAAAATGTGAAGAGGGGATCCCATGTATACTGTCTTGAGCTCCTCTGGGGAAGGACACTGCTTTAAAAAATGTTGTCCTGGTAGTAGATGAGGCCACACTACCTGTGTCAGGAAGGATTGGTGGAAAGACCTACCATCGCTGCCGGAGTTCTTCAGATGTTCACCCAAATCACAGCCAAAGACCCTCTCTCGGAGGATGCCACGCTGCTTCAGGCGCTGCTTGCTGGGCCTAGACTTCATGAAGGTGCGAAGGAACCCAATGAGTTTGCCATGTTTCTTGGACACTGGAACAGAGAGAGAGAGAGAGTGAGACAGAAAGAGAAAAGAGGCAGCAGGGAGGCCAGGCCTTAAATGAATTCCCAGGCCTTTAATAATTATTTCAGAGAAAGAAATCAGTTAGAATAGGATTGGCCCTACCATTCGGCAGGGTGAGGCAGCCACCTCAGGTAGCAGATGCTGGGGGCGCGGAGAGCAGCAGCAAGATGTTGAAGGACAGAGCAGTATTTACCATGGGGGTTATCACACGTTACATTCAACAGTTGTGAAATCTGTATACCCGTACACAGATCGCAGAGCTGTACACTTGTACAGTTATTCCCATGCAACATTCAATAATGTATAGCTTGTGTACACAACAGCTGAGCTGTCCAAATCAACAAGCATACACTCTTTCACACACGTACATGCGTTGAGACAGCTTGCACCTGCGTTCAGTGTAACTTGTGAACAAGCCTCACGTGGCTTGCCCTGCACTCTCTGTTGCCCTCAGGAGCAGCGGAGGATGCGGTCTCACCACCGGCGTTGAAATAAGATTTAGCCACCCGTCTGGCTGGCTTTTTTACACTTAATAGGGAAAAGCGTCATTTTGTCCTCCAGCTCTTGCCAGCAAATTGCAGGGTAAGTTAACACATCATACAGCACGAGGACGTTACTTCCATGTAGGGCTGGCTCACATGACATGATCCCAACAAAAATCACCAATGAACATTTGCCCGAGGAAGCTGATATTGCAGCCAATAAGACAGAGGTAGAGAGCCTAAGGTCCTCCAGACGCTGTTGGACTCCAACTCCCATCAACGCCCAGCCAGCGCAGTCAACAACAGTCAGCATGATCATGGAGGGCTGTGGTCCAGCAACATCTAGAGAATTATATAGTTTCTCTCCCACGACAAAGAGCAGCCTTGACTGGGGGCTTTCATCAAGACCATACAGCACAGGCAGAAAATGTAGGACCAGCAGTGGCTTTATCCCTCGGGTATCCTTTCCTAGGAGGCTATCACATAAGCCAGCCCTACATGGAAGAAAGTCCTCTGAATCACTGAAATGTACTGTATAGAAGTGACCACCTATGCTGTCACAACCAGCACCAGTTCTTCTTGCTACTAGGCCATGTCTCACCTGAGGTTGGGGAGAGGAGGCCATGGGGCTTGGGGATGCCACAGCTCATCCCTTCTGCATCTGCACGGGAAGATACACAGAGCATGAAAGTTCAGAAAAGAGGAAAAAATAAAGCCCCTCGCAGCTCAATGCTACTGGCATAAGTTGCTATCCCACAGTGCACCTCTTTCAAAGCTATCTTCTAGGGTTGACAGGAGTCTTATAAAAGTATCATATCTTTTTCAAGCCATCACAATTTCTGAAACAAACACATCAGATCAGGGCAGTCACTGGGAGAATGGGGTGGGATGATGTATTTTTTGGGGGGTGGGATCTGGGGTGCAATCCACAACATGGCAGACACAAAACAAGTCCCATAACCCTTCCCTCTCCCCTATCCCCCGATGTGCCATCGTCAGCCAACTAGCACAACCTTGGTTAGTTCAACAAGAGGTCAATCTACACAAACGCCTTCTGCTCAAATGTATGTTGAATAAAACAATTCCATGTTGCTTAAAATCTGGGGCACTTCCCATCCTTAACTTGTGAGTCAATTTCTTTGCCATGACTATTTGCCACAGTCTGATGTACCAGCTCTCATTCATGAAGTGATCTAATTCTGTGCACCACTCTGTGCAGATTTTTAGGCTGCCCATCAAAAAACCTTTTCAATAAAACAAAATAAATTGCCTCTTAGTTATGAAAGTAACACATGGCAACCCAACTCGCATCCTAATCAGGAAAGCTAACACAGGAAGGGGGTAAAGCAGAGCTTGGAAAAGTTACTTTTTTGAACTACAACTCCCATCAGCCCCAGCCAGCACATGCTGGCTGGGGCTGATGGGAGTTGTAGTTCAAAAAAAGTAACTTTTCCAAGCTCTGGGGTAAAGTCTAATATAATCTAACAATAAACAAAAGGGGATGAATAGCAGCATCAGACTAAGAATGGAGGGCAAACGTGTTTGCTTTGCATTTAATAAATTCATTTGATTTGGATTCCAAAACAATACATGGGTAACGGCTGTAGCTCGGGAGAAGAACATCTCCAGGTAGGGCTAGGAGAGATTCGTGCCTGAAATCTTGGAGGGCCACTACCAGTCAGTGTAGACAGTACTGAGCTAGATGGACCAATGGTCTGAATCAGCATAAGAAGGCTTCCAATGTCCCTATGTTAATACGTGAACCAAAACACAACTCTCCATCAAAATTTGCACTTTTCCAAATTTTGCACATAGTTCTCCAAGCGAACAATGTACTTAGGCAAAACTGTGTACAAAATGGTGTGTATTAGGAGAAATGTGCATGAAAATGCATATGAATTTTCATACTGACTCTTTTTTTAAAAAAAGTGAACATATGTGGAAATGAAATGGGGCGGATCATCTGTCTGGGGCTGGTGGGAGCTATAGCCTAAAATATCTGGAGGGCACCAGGATGAAGAAGACTGCTATGGACTATTACACACAGGCTTTTAGCCAGCTCTTGTCAGCCAAGCATTCCAAGCAACTTGCAACCTAGATGCCTTATGCAAATTCAGCAATTCTGCATTTGTTTTCCATAATTTATGCCCATTTTTGCTCTTGATCAGTTTGATTGATTTGGAGAGTTAGTGTGATGGATGTTGGTCATGGATTATGGAGAGCTAGGTTCAAAACTCTAGGCCATAATGCTCATTAGGTGACCCTGAGCCAGGCACTCTTGCTTAGCCTGATACACACCACAGCACTATTGTGACAGGGAAAACCATATGACATCCCTGTACACTGTCCTTAGTTCTGGCACAATAAAAAGGAGAGCTAGATTGCAGAATCGTAGCATACACACAGCTTTTGAAATATTTTTGCAGGTCCGGCCCTAATGTTAGGCAGAGTGAGGCAGTCGCCTCAGGCAGCTAATTTTAGGTGACGTGAAAGAGCACAGCATTATCCTCCATCTTGCAAAGAGACATATATGTAATAGGGTTGTTTAGTAATACCAATGGGAAAATGATGTGACTGAAAAAGTAGTTTCTGGACTATCTCCAAATGGGAATCATGATGCTTCCAGGTGGCTGAGTCATATATCTAGGAGAATCAGCAACAGCATTAGGTAGCAGGTAACAGGCCAAAGAGGAGAGTTTTACCTGTTTTGAGTCCTGGGCTGGGGCGTTCTGAGAACAGCTCCACACACTCACTAGGGAAGAACCCCACCTGGAAAAGAGGTAGGCAAATAAGAGTTGCAGCATGCAGGAGGTCCACTCACCTCCTGACAATCCCAAAATATGTCTTCACCTGGCACAAGGGCTTACTGAACTTTGCTCCTATTACCTATGCCCACTACAAATGAATGTGGCAGAGAGACAATCGACAAAAATTCCAATGCAATAAATCCAGCTATATTGGTTATGCATTTACCAATATAGACACAAAACTGTAAAGGCAGGTGATGAAGGCTGAATTTAAGCATTTACCATACCAGATGCTTGGAATTGTCATGGCGGGGGGGGGGGTTGACCAAAGCCTCCGAGGCTTCCCTAAAAACTGGTGGCTTCTAATGCTATCCAGTCATTGCTCTTCCTCTGTAAGCTATGCTGAAGGTTGATATAGGGCACCTCCAGACTGTCAATATTGCTCAGAATCGATTCAGTCACATACCAGAACTTCACATTTTCACAGTAAAAATAGATTAGAGTGTTCTGTCACCCCACTACAACAAATCCGCTTTTTTAAAGAAAGGAATGTTTGCAGTTTGGAAAGTGTCAGGGAAATGCATTGAAAGGTGTGGGATGAACAAATGACTAATGGACAGACGTACAAACACCTTTCAAGCAAATTGGGATGAATGCTCATTATTGCCTAACCTCCGCACAAACAAATCAGAATAAACATTCAATAAGGATGAGATATAATCAAACCTCTGTGCAAGCTTTCTGCAAGCAAATCCGGATGGAAGTTCAATAAAAAGGCATGGGGGGCATAGTCCTTTTAGTGTGTGCACATCCTGCTTTTGTTTTGTCACCACCACCAGTGGGTATGATACAGCCATGTGGGCAAGGAAGGGACAATTTGCCACTTTTAAAGCCACTTTTTAAATCTGTGCTAAAGTGCTTTGTTATTTAGGTGCCATCACACAGTTACTTCAATAACGTTTTTAAAGGTAGGTTAAAAAAGTGTTTTAACACCAATTAAAAGATTGGAAAAGATAATTAACACAGTGCTAAAATGATGCTGGCTGAAAAGGCAACAGGGTTTTTTTAAATCAAATTTTTAATTTGCGCTACAACGCTTTTTCCACTGAAGCATTATTGTGCAGATATTTTTATTTTTATTTTTTTAAAAAAAGGGTGAAAAGGCATTTTAGACCAAACTAAGATCAATTTTTAAACAGTGCATGTGCTGGTAAAGTGGAGGTAAGCTGAATATTAAGAGTGAACGTGTGCCAGAAAGCTCATCCAACTGATTCATCACTGCCAACATACCAAAACAATTCAATAAGATTGGAGAGTGGCTCCAAGGCAGGGATGGGGAAGCTGTGGCCCTCCAGAGGCTGCTGGACTACAACTCCCATCGTTCATGACTATTGGCTATATTGACTGGGGCTTATGGGAACTGTGAGTCCAGCAATCTCTGGAGGGCCACAGCTTCCCCCATCATTGCAATAAAGCCATTTACACTTGCAGATAGTACACTACTGTTTCATTCGTTTTTTTTTTTTTTTAAAGTTGGATTTTCTGACATTTCAAAAAAAATTAGAAGAACAGGAAAAACAAAGGAGAACAATTTGATGCTGACATCATGTAGTTGACTCGGAAAAAGCAAGTGAACAAAACAGGGCAATTCCAAAGTAAACACCTAGAGTACAAGCAACATGGCTAGAGACAGAGACAATGGTTTTTATGAGAACTGAGAGCAGCATCCTAGCCCATAGGGCAAGGGTGAGGAATCTATGGTTTGCCACATGATGCTGGACCCCATCTCCCATTATCCCTGATCATTGGCCATTCTGACTGGGGCTGATGGGAGCTGGAATTCAACAATACCTGGAGGGCCAGAGATTAGCCACCTCTGCCATAGGAGATTATGTATCTTTTGACCCATGGTTGGCCTGAGTTTTCTAACAATATAAACACCTATTTACTGGGGGGGGGATGAGTTTTTGTAAATCGCTTACAGGGTTTTTTTTGCACAGTCCAGTGGTATATAAACGCTGTTAAATAAACAAATAAAGCAGCAAACCTTCCCATCTGCTTTTGACCTACATCTCTTGCCGGCTCTTGATGGTTTAAATCGGGGTGGGGAATCTTTTCGTTCCCCGCCCATTCCGTTGGGAGAAATCTGGTCAGGAACTGCATGCCAGCAGTAGGTGAAGCCAATGCAAAACTGGGTAGATCCTGAACCACCACACACACATACACACATTCACCACCACCCCATCCCATCCCATCCATCCATCCATCCATTCTATTCTCTCCTTAGTACAAGTGGCCATCAAATATATAGCGCTAGCCATGCACCCCATCACATATCTCTTAATCCAATGTCTCTTCTCTCTTGAAGTCCAACCTGGAATCCATGCTTGCCACGCCACCAGCTCCTGTCCTCCTTGGGGGGCATATCAATCACAGAGATGATGTCTCCAACCTGTGCCAAACAGAAGGATGCAGACAAAGTGGAACAGGTTCAGAGGAGGGAAATGAGGATGATCAGGGGACTGGAAACAAAGCCCTATAAGGGGAGACTGAAAGAACTGGGGATGTTTAGCATTGAGAAGAGAAGACTGAGGGGAGATATCATAGCATTCTTCAAGTACAGGAAAAGTTGCCACATAGAGGAGGCCAAGATGTCTTCTCAATAGTCCCAGAGTGCAGGACACGGAATAACGGGCTCAAGTTATAGGAAGCCAGATTTTGACTGAGCATTAGGAAAAGCTAACTGTTATAGTAATACCACAATGGAACCAATGACCTAGGGAGGTGGTGGGCTCTCCAACAATGGAGGCATTCAAGCCACCTGTCAGGTATGCTTTAAGTTGGATTTCTGCACTGAGCAGGGGGTTGGACTCGATGACCTTATCCAACTCTACGATTCTATGATTCTAGGTAAACAAAAAAATAACAGCAACCATATGTCAGTGCGTAGTAATTCAGGATGATATTCAATGTCAGTTACATTGAAATGAGTCTACCCTAAGTATGGCCAACTGTGGATATCAACCATAGCCTTTACGGGGCTTGTTCTAGTTTGCCAGAGTTTGGGGTCAGAGATGCATACGTCATATAAAGGTCATGTTCCAATTAATTTATGCAGGATTGTCATCAGCTAAGTTCTACTCAGAGTAGACCCATTGGAATTAATGGACCTAAGTTAGCCATGCCCATTAACTTCAATGGGTCTACTCTGAGGAGGACTAGCATTGGATGCAACACACAGTGTTTAAATTTTAAATAGTGCTTTTCTTAAGCGCCTCATATACATTGTGTTAACAATACAATCCTTTACATATCTACTCAGAAGAAAGTCCCATTGAGTTCAATGAAACATGCTCCCAGATAAGTGTATATAGGATTGCAGCCTAGTTCTAATACAAATCTTGTAAGGTAGATCTGCACTATTATCCCCTGAATAAGAGAAAATCAAGTTTTTTAAAAAAGAAATTGTTCAAATAGTTATTTTGTTATAAAATTTTGTACTCATTAAAAGCAAATAAAAACTGAGGATGAAATAAAGCTATACCCAAACTAACACCCCTATACACATTTGCGGGGAGTGGTAGATATTAGCACTCTGCATGTTAATCTTTCTTAATCCAAAGATACATGGTTCCATCATTTATCACATTAAATCTTGTTCTCCATTTCTGGGCAATCACAGCAAATCTGGCAATTCTGAATGTAAATTTCTCTGGGTAAGTCAGAAGGTAAATTATTTTAACTAAATCATCAAAACTGAAAAAAAGACCAACAATCATTCATTGATTCCCCCCCCCCGAGTTCAGTAAAATATCACAATATGGTATGTGATTATAAATGTTTTCAGTCACCTGGGCTTTCCAGATGCAATGCTGCTGATCTGGAAGGGATAGTTTAATATTGTTCCTCAACTAGATATACTGTACAGGCACGATTTGGAATCTCTAAAGAGAAACATTCCATAATTGGGCAGCGGAGGAACTGCTGAAAAGGAAAACTGGCTTGCTAGCAAATGCGTGGGTCAGCTGAAATTTGGACTAGGGACACCCCCAGCTCATTGCTTGCACTCTTAACCATTGTGCTTTTCTTTCAGGTTTGAAGAAAAGAAGGAATGAACAGATAGATTTGAGCGGTCCCTCAACATAGTGTTATCCATGGTTTCTGCCCTTGCACCAGGAGCAGCCAGTGAGGAAGGGCAATACCATGCACCTGGCCTCCCAACAGCAGAGTCGCTGCCACTTACCAGGAGGTAAAAGGGGAAAGGGGGAAGAACAAGGTGGTGGGGAGGTTAGCTGATTGATTACTCCTGCCCTGCACCTCTGGACTCCCTTCCTTTGGGCATACCTGGTGATGATAATAATAAAGATGCTCTTCTGATAAGCACCAGGTGGACAAACTTTCAATAAGTGTGGACTCGCACTATTAGAATTGTCCCCTTCCCAAGCCTGGTGCCTTAGACTGAGTCACAGCAATGGTCCATTTGGCTCAGTATTGTCGACACTGACTGGCAATGGCTCTCCAGGGCTTCAGACAAGAGTCTCTCCCAGCCCTACCAGAAGATGCTGGGGACTGAACCTGGAACCTTCTTCATGCAAAGCAGATGCTCTACCACTGCACTACAAACCTTCCCTGATAATATTGTTTTTTTTATATTGTTTTAAATGCTTAATTTGTGTTTAAATTGTTTTTAAAATATGTGTTTTAAATTTGTATATGTGTTTTTAGGTACTGTAAACCGCCCAGAGAGCTTCGGCTATGGGGCAGTATAGAAATACAAGAAATAAATAAATAAATTTCCCTGGAGAAGAGCCACTCTCGACTTCCGGGAAGGGTGACTTAGCCTGTGCCTGCTTTTGAGACGGGCTCCTGCCTCAAAAGAAGCTTATTCAGATATATCAGTCAGTTTTTTCTTTTTTTTTGACTGATTAAACTTCTCCCGGGTAGGGAGAAACGAAGAGATTAACCTCAAAGCCTATTTTTGTTGGGGCGACCAGATCTCATTAATTTATGGGACGAGGTCCAGCCGACGAAGGTGGGACGGATTTTCAACAGCAAGCTCTATCTGATAAAGCGAACGTTCACCTTATCTTCTAAGAGAGAACGCACTAACAGGCAAGCACCCTTCTTTCTATATTTTTCTTTTACTTGACTTAAATTGTTGCTGTTTAAAAGAGATTTGCCAGATTGATCGGTTTTTGACATCTCACTGGGGAGCCATAACTTCTCTCTGCTACGCACTAATTAATAGCTTATCTCTGTTTTTGTTGCAAAAAGCTGTCCTGGATTTGCATTCTAAAGATATACACAGAAGAGGGATTTCTATTCCAGATTTTTATTTTGAAGAATATTATATTGTCTGAGACTACTCTCTTTTTGGTCTATTTTATTTTGACGAATCTGTTTTCTGACGACTGCCATTAATTGTTTCGATCCTGGGAACTGCATTTTGTTTACTTAACTATGGAGAGATAAGGCTGTCTGCTCTGTTTATACTGTGATGTCACCAAGTTTGGAGTATTAACCCAATTGTTGCTGAAATAAGAAGTGGTTTTCCTATATTTTTCTTTTAAAATGGCAATTAAGGAAGTGGCTGAGAATCTGGAAATAACTATGTTTCAGAAAATAATGGATGAGATTGAGATAACGAAACAAAGCCTGCGACAGGGTTGTAAGGAGTTGAAAATTGAATTGAGTAAAATGACGCAGGAGATTAAAGATATAGGGGTCCCTGTGAGAGAGGTGACCCTGGAAGGGGTCCCTGTGAGAGATGAGACCCCGGAGATTGGAGCAGACGTGGAACAGGAAAAAGATTTGGAGTCTATGGACTTTAGAAATAAAATCTATTGTTTGGAGATACAGGAGATTAAAGACATAGGGGTCCTTGTGAGAGAGGAGACCCTGGAGACTGGAACGGGGGTCCCTGTGAGAGAGGAGACCCTGGAGACTGGAATAGGGGTCCCTGTGAGAGAGGAGACCCCGGAGATTGGAACAAACGTGGAACAGGAAAAAGATTTGGAGTCTATGGACTTTAGAAATAAAATCTATTGTTTGGAACTCAATGTTATCTCTGAAGAAATTAATGAAGATTCTAGAGATAAAGTTATCAATGGCATGGATAATCTTCTGGACTGGAATGACGTGATGGAGCCCAATATAGAGAAAATCTATGGAATTAACTGCAGCCATGTGACAATGGAAAAACTTTCAAGAGATGACCCAGTGTATTTTGAAAAAAAGAACAGAGATATGTTTTTACAGCAGTATTTCAGCAACCTATTTAGAATGGATGGCAAGAAAATATTTGGGATAGAGGTAATTCCCATCAGACTCTTACTATATGACTATGGCTTTGACAGCAAGATTATTATGGAATACTGATAATGGAAGATTGGATACTGAAATTACTGGACTTAACAAGACTACTGAAGATGGAAGATGGAAAATGGAACTAATAGGGATAATAGAACAATGGCTACTGAAATTACTGAACCTAACAGATTCTGATGTGATGGATTAATTGAAATGTTTATTTTGACTATGGTTATGACAATAAGATTATCATAATTAGTAATGAGATGGATTAATCGATATGCTTATCTGGAAAAAAAAAATTGATAGATATATTTCTTAAAGAATTGAAACCTCTCTTTGACTTTTTGTGGAAAGAATAAAGTAATGTTTATGAGATTTGATGATTAAGTAAGATAACTATTGGAGGAAAGTGATTTTATAATATGACTTAAGAGACAGGATTGTTATATATTATAGACTTATAACTGATCTGATCTTTGACAAATGGGAAGTCAATATTTTACTCTTTATTTTTTATTTTTATTTTTATTTTTATTTATTTTTTTTTTTTGTTTCACTATTTTTGATTTTGTTTTTTGTCTTTGAATGTTTTATGATTTCGTCTTGTATGTTTTATGAAAATTTGAATAAAAACTATTGAAAAAAAAAAAAAAAAAAAAAAAAAAAAGAGAAGAGCCACTCTCTATATTCCCAAAGCAGCATTCTTGCTGGGAAGAAAGATCAAAAGATCATCGCATAGCAGGACTAGGGATCCATGTACCCACGAGAGAAGGCCAATCGGTCTTAGCATGAACCACCAGGAAGGACTCACCTCAAAGGAGAGCTCGTCGGATGCTTGCGCAGTATAGCGTTTTATCACATGGGCGGCTGCAATGGCAGGAACGTTGATAGAGGCTTCCTCATTGACCAGCAGTCGGTTGCCATGGTTATCAATCTGAAATATAATGGGAGGGTACAATACAACTGAAGAGAGTGGAGCCCTGGGATGTCCTGTGGGTGTCATCTGGAGAGGAGCAAGATAGCGTTGTGGTAGGGATAATACTTAGGGATGGAGGGAAGAAAGAAAATGGCACATCCCAGCATACAATAAGCAGGTCACATCCTTTCCATGGGGCTGCTGTCTCATGAATCTCATGACAGGCAGAAATCCAACAGGTGATCAAAATACAAGATGGGTATCTATGGATGCCCTGAAAGCAGGATTACTAATCCCCAGCACCACTGCAACCTCAACTTTACCCTAGGGTAGTAATACTACTAGTTTCTACAGAGCATTCCAAGCGTCTCAAGCATTTCACATGATTTTTAAAGATGTACCTTTATCTGATTTTTTTTAAAAAAATGCAGTGATATTGCACAATGCTCAGCTTCATCAGATATTGTATGAGATATTAAACTAAAAGGAAATGCATAAAGCATACTTCACTTTACAAATGTTATAGCCTTATGATCGTACAATAACACATCAAATAATAATCTAAGTTCACCTTCTGAATGCGCTCTACTTTTCCAATAGACAGTGAATAAACTCCAACTCTGTGCAAAACTACTAAGTTTCTGCCTTTCTTCATGTACTCTAACACAGCATGTCACATACATGAATATCTCAGCAAACCTTACAACAGTCCTGTAAGGTAAGCGGGTGGTGTTATCCCCCTACCACAGGTACAGGGAATGAGATGGAGAGAACAAGGGCTTGCCTATAGCCATCTTTCAAGTGTGTGACTGAACTGAGATCTGAACAAGTGGCTTCCAAGCTCATAGCTCATATTCTTAATCACTGCATCAGCAATGGGGAACCCTTGGCTCTCCAGATGATGCTGGTCTACAGCTCCCATCATCCCTGATCATTGGCTATGCTAACTGGGGCTCATGGGAGCTGGAGTCCAACAAGATCTGGAAAGCCACAGTGCCTGCACTAGTGCCTCAATATCTGCAGTTCCCTCATTACAGCAGATGGAAGTGCCTTCCGAAGAATACTAAGGCCCATCTGCACAATTTACGGAGTAACATACCACTCTAAACAGTCATGGCTTCTCCCAAAGTATCCTGGGAACTGTGGTTTGTTAAGGGTGCTGAGAGTTATTTGGAAATCCCCATTCCCTCATGGAGCAACAATTCCCGGGATGATTAATCCCTTTTCCCAGGGAACTCTGGGAATTGTAACTCTGCGAGGGAGTCTCCTAACAACTCTCAGTACCTTTAACAAATGACAGCTCCCAGGATTCTTTGGGGGAAGCCATGTTTAAAGTGGTATGATGCTATAAATGTATTGTGCAGACGGGACCTAAATGCCAGATCGAAAATTGCAGATACAAAACTAGTTGTTCAGCCTCTAAGTCAGGGATGGGCAACCTGTGGCCCTCCACATGTTGCTGCATAACTATTCCCATCATCCCTGACCATTGGCCATGCTGGCTGGGCTGATGGGAGTTGGAGTCCAACAACATCTGGAGGGTCACAGGTCCCTTCTCCCAAGCACTCCATTATATTACATCAGCTTCTCATATAGAAGGTATATAGAGAGCCTCTGTAACTGGTATGAAAAGGTTTGGGAATATGTAGTTATGGCAAAATTAACTTATTATGTAAGGAGCAGACAAGGAGAACAAAGTCAAGACTTGTTTATGGAAAACTGGAGAGACTATTCAGCATAGCAGATCTAGGGAGGTGGTGGGCTCTCCAACACTGGAGGCATTCAAGAGGTAGCTGGACAGCCACCTGTCGGGTATGCTTTAATTTGGATTCCTGCACTGAGCAGGGGATTGGACTCAATGGCCTTTTAGGCCTCTTTCAACTTTACTATTTTATGATTCTATTATCTAGAGGATATATCTTGTCTAATGCATGTTATGTTTCTGTGTTCCCCTGAGATGTTAAATCTGATTTGAAATTAATAATTTGGATAAGTGGTTAAAGATTGTTTTCTGAGAAAAAGGTTTATTTTAGTGTTGATTTCCCTAATGGTTAGCGATAAGATACAATTCTTTGCTGTACATGCCACTTAGATACTTATGACTTGCTGTTACGTTCAATTTATTTTCAACAAGACATTGATGTTTGTGACAATAAGCAAAAAAGGGAGAAACCCCAATCCTATGGCTGTCACTATCTGGAAGCTTAGAGAAGGACATCTGGATTTCCAGGCATGATGGCAACCTAGGGAGCAGAATGGGACAATGTGGGACACACGGGCTCATTAGCCTGAGCAGGGGAGGTTTATGATATGACACTAGGCAGACTCTTCTGCATGCCACCCTCATTGTTTCTCACCTCCATCCAGGTGAGAACTGGGCCACAGTTGATATTGCTGTCCACAATGGCCGAAAGTTTCTCCAGGTACTGTGAAAGCATGGGCACCAACAGCTGGCAGAGGAGAAGGAAAAAAAGTATCAGTGTCACTGGAATAGCCGCTCCCAAATTCAAGTGCCAAGGGAAGCCAACAGCTGCTTCAGAAGGGGTGGAATAATGATGGGCACTTAGAAAGTGCCAAAGCCTGAAAGTCCTTAGTAATGTTGCCACTGAGCATATGCAGAGTGCTTACCACTGAGTAACTTGCAGCTGATTCCCCACCCATCAGGGGCTGTTGGGAGGGATCCTATTACAACCTCATAGAAGTGCCAAAGACTGGTAGCCCTTGGCACCTCTTTTTTTTTAATTATTATTATTATTATTATTATTATTATCATCATCATCATCATAGCCCACCTTTCCTCCAAGGAGTGCAATGAGGCATATATGGTTCTCCTCCCTCTCCATTTTATCCTCACAACAACCCTGTGAGGTAGGTTAGGCTGAGAGATTGTGACTGGCCCAAGGTCACCCAGTGAGTTTCAGGGCCAAGCAGAGATTTGAACCCTGGTCTCCCAGGTCCCAGTCCGGCACTCTAACCACTACATCACATTGTCTCTCAATATGTCATGGGGATAATATGTCATAGGAATGGGTGCACAGACATGTCAGAGTGGTAGTGACCAGTGGAAAAGACTAGATTAGAAAGGGGCAGTGGTGGAGGGGAGCGATTGAAATAGGAAAGGGTGGCAAGGGGCTGGCAGGTTGCACTGTGTATTATGTATCATTCTTCAGTGTGTCCCAGCTATCCCTATCAGGGAAACAATGTCAGCTGAGTTGTCTTGTCCTGGAAGAAAGGGGCTGGCATGCATGGCTCTTGTCTCTAACTCCCATCCCCCAGACACTGGCTATACAGAAGATACACCATCCTGCTGGATCTCTGCTACGCATGGGGGAGAAATTCAATTCAGTTCACATTTAAAGCTGAATTTATGAAGTTTGTACTTTCCAGAACAATATGAGAACCGAAACACAGCCTTCTTTCAAAATTCGCACTTATCCGAACTTTGTGATGCAGCTCTCTAAACTAAAGAATGTTCACAAAAATGTGTATGTGAGAGGAAGCTGTGAGTAAAAAATGAATATATTCATGAAAATAACATACAAAAATGCATTCTGTTAGAAGAAACTGCTTGCAAAACTGTGTGCCTTCGAAACTGCATACAAGAATCTATGTGGTAGGAGAAATTCTCACTAAAACGCTGAAAATTTTTCATGAGAACTAAAAAAAAATAGCAAATTGCTCCACAGAAATGGAGAACCAATTTTAAGATTAGAAAAATGAGAAACTGAGAGAGCAGAAATTGGCAGATCATTCCATCGCTAATCTGCTATGGAAATTTTTAGAACATTAAATTTATAATAAGTAGAAGATGAGGAACAAAAATGTACACCATGGGGAAATAACTCAAAATTGGGCTTGGATAGGTAAGTCAATTTAAGGAAGTCCATGGGAGGAAAGTTTCCCATCCTGTCCTTACCCCAGTACCTTCCCATGCCCACCCCACAATCTTCAGGGGGGTTTCCAATCCTCCAGAGAGGCTTTTCAGGGGGCCACAAGGAGCTGCAAGGAGAAGATGAAATTCCTTGTAACTTATCTTGGGATCCAAGCTGTTATATTTGGGGAAGGCCCATGGTTCAGTGGTAGAACATCTGCCTTGCATGTAGAAATCCCAGGTTTAATTCCTGGCATCTCAAGGTCTGTCTGAAACCCTGGAGAATCACTGCCAGTCAGTGTAGGCAATGCTAGGCCAGCATGGACCAATGGTCTGACCTGGTATAAGCCTATATTCCTATGATTGTAAATAAACAAAATGCCTGAGGAGAGTTCAGTCTGCATCATTCACTCTTGCCATTGTTTCTAGGGGCAGACTAATTCCTGACTCAGTCAAGGCAGATTTTAAGAGGGAGTCAAAACCGTTTCAGACTCTCTCTATAATGGTTTATGCTTCCTAGGGAGATCCGTCTCTCATTTTTCAAAGGCACTACAGCAGGAAGTTAAGCAAAACAGGTATAAGTTGAGCCGCCATGTTGTAATGGACTCTGCAGGGCCAGCTCTACCATTAGGTAGAATGAGGAGACCACCTCAGGGGGCAGATTCTAAGCGGTGAGGAGAAGGCAGTACAGTGTGCACCACGCAACCCGCCCTGTGCCCCCTAAGCTCGCCTGCTGCCCTCAGGTGCAATGTGGGCAGGATGCTCCGTCGCCCCTGTTGAAGTAAGATTCAGCCGCTACTCCAATTGGCTTTTGTACCACAGAATGGGGACAGCGGCCATCTTGTCCTTTGTCTCATGCAGAAAAATGTCTTGGGCCAGCCCTCTAAGTCAGGGTGGAGTGAGATTGGGAACGATGTCCAGCCTCCGTGAACAGTGCCTGTTTCCTGGACAACTTAGGCAAGTGATACTTTGAATTCTCTGTGATGTGAGCAAGGAGAGGTGCAATGTTCCTGTGCTGAACTATTTGATGTAACCCTTGCCTGGGGACAATAAAAGCCAAACCAAACCCCACGACCAAAAGCCTTTCCCTGTAGGTAGTCACATATCCCTCAAAATGCTCCCTGCCCGCCTCAAAGTGTCTCTCAGTCACCTCAGGGTGGGCCCGCATGTGGCTGATGGGTGGCAATTCAGGGAGCTGAGAGAAGCGCCTGTCAAAGATGCAGCAATGGAGGTGGGCATCCAGGGTACGGAATTCCTCGTAACTGCGATGGACCTGCCAGCACTTCCCCTGTGGGAAGAAAGGAAAACATTAAAGGGAAAAAAAGGACAAGGTAGCCATGTTGGCCCATAAGAAACAATCCAAAATCCATATTTAGGCAATACCTTTAGTTGGCCTAATAGAACCACCGGCCCTAATATGGATTGAGAACCAAGAAGAGGTAAGGGACAGGCAGACAAATCCATGGTAAATATTTGCATTAGTGTGTTGGAATATGTCTGCTGGACCCACCTAGGCCCATGGCATTCTTGGGTCGCTGGAAGAGATCACCATTAACACTTGCTCTGACCCTTCCCACCCATACCCGGTTCTCTGATCAGTGCCAAGTGGGTGAAGATGGCCATTTTAAATTTCCCACAATGCCTCAAAGCACCACTACATCAGGGGTATTTTGGGAAATTTTAATGGCAGTTCCTGGACCTGGTTGTCCATCACTGATTGGAGCATTACTGCTGACTGCCACTGTCACATCCACTGATGTAGGAGACACTGTGGAAAATTTAAATGGCAACTCCCAGATTCTGTTGCCGATGCTGATTGGAGCACAAGCATTGCTGCTTCTACATGCACCAGGTAAGCCTCATGGAGCTGGGGCCCCCATCTGTTGAGCCCAGGGGTGACGGACCCAGCCTCCTTCCCGAGGAAGGAGGGGGAAGGCATGAGTTTCAGAAGCCTCAGCCGTTGGGAAGCATGGACGATCCAGCTGTTGTTGAGTCTAACCCCAACCTTGGGGAAGAGAGCGAGTCGCCCGCCCCACCAGTTCCCATGGCTGGTCCTGCCCCTCAATGAGACAGCGCTCAGCCCCCCAGCACTCCCACGGGACTGTTGGGGGAGACAGCGAACACTCCTCCTTCACCAAGCAGTATCTTAGAAACGTCCTACGCTCTCCCGCCCCCCGATCAGGAACCTGTGCTTTCCGATGAGCCTTCGGAGGCTCGCCCCCCCTCACCGCGCTCATGACATTGGGAGAAGCGGACAGGGCAGAAGGAGGCGTGTGTGCAATGGAGTGAGAGGTTACGCCCCAAGACCTCTTCTATTGAGGCTACCCCGTCCGGAAGTGGGCGCTGAGTCAACTTTCCTCACAAATTGCAGAGCATGTCTAGAGTGCAGTTAGGGGTTGTAGTGTGTTAGCATAGGGGTTTCTATGAGGCGCACAGCCTTTGATGTATCCATTACTTTAATAAAACAAGAATTGATTGCACCCTCGTCTCCGACTGGTGGTTCTTGCTCTGAACTGGACACCATCTTACTAGAAGGTTCCACCAGGGGGCACTTTGCTAAGGGACCCCTCAAACCTGGAATCGGCCCTGGCTCTGTGCAGAAAGTACAGTGAACATGGCAGAAGTCACCACCAGTGGGCACAATCCCAACACGCACCCTGGGCATGCACTGGCTGCAGATTTGGTCACCTGAACAGGGCTACATTGGCGTATACTCAACGTAACTGCTCAGGTCTGATGAAACTCAGCTTTGTTAATTTTTGGAAGTCATATGCCTCTTTGGTGTTTATATTATATTTGTGTGGGTTTTTATTTTGTTCTTTTAGCGTTTACATACCATCCTTCATACAGACATATCCTGAGGATGTTCACATTAAGAAATTACTATTAAAATTGCATAATTAAAATACAACAAAGCACACACACACACTCATCATTAAAATAAAAGCACCTTCCAGATTTGCTACAACTTCAAAAGCAGTTCAGACTGCAGAATGAAAGGCAGTGGTGTTTTAAATATAACTTCCTTTTCCATCAGGTTATCTCACACTTCAAGGAAACTAGGTCATTTCCTCTGTATCGTCAAACAAGACACATGGAATCTTGTCTCTGCTACAAATTTAAGAATGTTTTTATACTAGTGTAACAGTTGAGGTGTCCCAGTTATGAATCTTGGGAACTGTAGTTTGAAAGGGAGTTGAGAGTTTATCAGAGATCCCTAATACCACCTCTTCACAGAACTACAGTTCCCAGAATAGCCTGGGGAAAGGGGATGATTATTAAGCCAAAACTACCCGATCTTATCCAGAGTTCAGCATCCTTAAACCCATTAGATCAGCCTTTCCCAACCAGTGTGCCTCCAGATGTTGTTGGACCACAACTCCCATCTTTCCTGACCGTTGGCAATGCTGACTGAGGCTGATGGGAGTTGTGGTCCAACAACATCTGGAGGCACACTGGTTGAAAAAGGCTGCATTAGATTGTATCCAAACTAAGAGTAGATTCACTGATATTCATAGAGCTAAGTTAGTCATGCCCATTAATTTCAGTGGGTCTTCTCTGAGTAGAACTAGCATTAGATACAGTAGTGAAGTGGCAAATTCCAAAGTGCAGGGTCCCTTCATGGTAGTCACAGCCAGGCTTGAATATTGCTTTTTGCTTCTCTATCACTGTTACCATTTGACTGTCCTTTCACACTGTCAGAAGTGTCGCTGGAATTATTGAATTCAACATCTATACATTTTTTCTCCTGCTGCTACCAAACTGCTTGATGATGTAGATGGGATGCTATAATCAGGATTCATTGTCTCAGTAGTGTAGTGGCAAATTCAGAAGCGTAGGGTCCCTTCATGTTAATCACAGCCATACTCCTCCTTTTGTTGCTGCTGGGTTGAGAATGAGATCCTTGTTGATGCCTTCTCCCACAACAACAGACGGCCCTATGAGCCAATAAGCATGAAAGGGGAGAGTGTTAGCTACTGAGAAGAGTCTTCTCACTAGCTGACTCACCTCCTCTCACTCTGATTGGCTCGTAGGATGCTGGAGACATAGGGACCCTGTCCCAATAATGTAAGGGGTCTAAGACCCCCCAGGACCCTGGACAGTTACACCTGCTGTCTCTACTTCTGGAGTTACAGAATTTGCATGCTCCGTAACTTGCCTTGGCTTTTTGATGTAGGAACTAATAAAGATTTGCTTGCAATTGACACTCATTGGGACTCTTCTCAGGAGCTAACGCACTCCCCTTTCATGCTGATTGGCTCATAGAATGCTGGAAACGAAGGGACCCTTCTTCCAAAAAAGCAAGGGGTCTAAGATTCCCCCCACCCCGGGATCCCAGACGACTACACTTTTAATTAGATACAACCCATTGCACTTAGCTATGTCTAACTCTGCACTGGACTGGGCAGCAAGTGTGTAGAGCAGATGTTCAATTAAAATCATGTTAAAAAATTAAAGTAATTTAAAATAATTCAATAATTTAACAACTCTGCTTAGGAGGATAAGAAGCAAATCCAGCCAAAGTGAACAAACCCAACAGGTTTTGCCAGCTGTTTCTCCCTCCCTTCCTCCCTTACCTGACAGGTGACTTGAACAGCAAACAGCACCTCGCCCTCCTCCAAGCTGCTGGGATTCTCATTCTGCTCGGGTGCAAGCTGCAGCTGCAGGGAGAGAGAAAATTAAAGTACCCCTTGCAGCTTTGGGGAGACAGAAAATGAATGTGCTCCCCCACCTCCCAGCCTGCCTTAGGGACCCAGGTGTTCAACGCAACAGTTCCCTGATCTCAAAATCTTTTGAAAAGAGAAGCAAGCAAGCAAACGCACCTGGATGTGTCCAAAGTCAATCACCTCGTAGTGGAAATGAGCACACTCAGTTAGCTTGGGGAAGTGGCCTCGCGTGATGGAAAGTCTGCCGATAAAGAGAGAGGGATGAACATGAGGGAATGGGGCCCGTTGATAATAAGATGATCATTCTAAGGTTCAATTCAGGAAGGCCCAAGGCAAAATATGGGGATAGCATCCTCCTGCCTCAAATCCTATCACCACATTTCATGACAATGGCTGTGGCATCCTAGGCATAACCTCCTTTCCCCTGGGCAACCACCTGGGGATAGTTGCCCTCTCCCCTAGATGAACCATAGCCCTCTGATTCCCAGTTTTCATTTTCTTTAAAAGAGTAATGTACTACATTTACAGCACATTTCCCTCCCCAGCCCAGAGAATCTTGGGAACTGTAGTTTCCCTCTCACAGAGCTACAATTCCCAGCACCCTTTACAAATGACAGCTCCCAGGATTCTTTGTGAGGGTGCTTTAAATGCATGGTGTGTACAAAAGTGTCCTTTTTTTTAGCGTTTTTAGAAAATGAGGTGAGATTAAACATACAGGCACTATTCTTCTCATTTTTCATGTAAGGAACTAGCCTGTTCCCCCTTTCAGTGTTTTACTTTCCCTTCCCTTGCCTAAAAAAATTCCTGTGGATCCCCACACTTCTTCGTCTCCCAAATACCTTGTACTTGCCCTCATTCTAACCCTGGCTTGTTCCAAGCCCTCAGAAGGCTTTTTCCCCTCACCCCAGTTCCTTTGGCTTGCTTAGGCCACACGGTCCCACCCTACCGCTTTCACTAAGAGCCATTTTGCCTTCATCCTGCAATGGCAGTAGGGGGTCCTTCTTATTGCGCATTCATGATGGTTTGTGCTCATGATGCTATCAGGGCAGTCACACAAATTCTGCTTTCAACACTGTTTGCTCCTGCAAAAGGTTTGGGGTGGCCACACTGCTTCAATCCCAGTCAGTGCATATCCCATAACTCCCTGCTGAAAATCCTGCAACTTTTTATACCACAAATGCTCTGGTTTATTTTTGTCCCACTTTTGTCGCACTATAGCACCTCTGGTCAGCAATGATGTGGTAGCATTGGGAAAGCATTGCAGAACAAAGGAAAGCAGAGCGTTGTGTCAAGAACGTGTTGCTGAATACACCCCCAATAAAACACCAGTCAAGTCTCAACAGGCTCCTTGCCTGCTTGAGCCATGTTCAGTGTTGCCTCAAAAAAGGGTTCCTGTGTCTAACAGTGGAGGGGGCAGAAGCTAACTATGACTCACACAGCCCCATCCCCTCTCACATTAAATTGCAGAGGGGGCTCACTCACCCACCCACTCTAAACAAGACCACAGTCTCTCTGCCCTACGTTATGTTTGCCAGTTGATGTGAGGGAAAACAACCTCTGGCCTGCTCGTCTGCATTTAAGAAAAACTTGATCTGCAGAACGTCACCAGGCGAAGCTTTTCACAGCATGGAAATATGCAGTATCGCCTGCTAATTGCTGCAGCTCCAGGTATTATTTAGAGGCAAAGCTACAGAGCTACTGAGGCACAGCTAAGGAGGTGAGTTCAGAAAGTTGGCAACCTTATGCTGCATGTCAGCCCTGGGGGTTGAATCTACAACACTGCAGCACACTCTTGGGGGGCTGTTTTCCTCTCTCTCAATTTTACCTCTTGGTTGGCTTCCCCTTGATGTTACTGGTTGCATTCCCTAAAGAGCGGACTTGACCCTCTCCTGTTGTATCAATGTTGTCTGTGCTCCGGGCCTGCGCAGTCAAAATAAGCAAAGTACAGATAAATACTGACACTTTTCCCCACAATTACACTGATGCAAAGAATGTTCCCCAGAGGTCACTCAGAACTATTTTGCTACAATTCCATCCTGCAGCCCAATCAGGAATCAGTTCCCAGAGAGATCTCACAGTGTCTTCCACAGATAATCACAGAACCTCCCAAGTTGCAAAAGGATACAATGGCTGATCTCCCCATACAATTTTGGTCCCTGACATCTTATACCCAAAGTATTCTTAATAGATACCATCCAGCCTTTCTTTCTCTTTACATACCGCACTATCTAGCTCAGTTTCCCAGTATGCAGAGATACTTTTAATATTGTCAACCTATATTCTAGAATTCTTTGCAATCCCCCCCAATTATTTTTATCATTATTGTTATTTTGGTCAGTTTGCTTATTTATTCATTTATTTTCAGACATTTATTTACAGCTTAATCATTCACATTTCTTTCTAGGTGGTGTACATAAAAACAAGTCATACAAAACAAAATACTTATTCTCTTCCATCAGATAATTAATAAATATAGTGTTGGACATATAACAATGACCCCTGTAGAACTTCATAAGCCAGCTCAAACTATACCAATGGATACCATTTAGATTCCTGGAAAACCTATTATCACATAGCAGTTCGAGATACCAAAACATCCATTCATTCCCTACCCCCCACCCCCAAAAAACAAAGCTGGAGTGCACATTTCAAAACAATGTAGCTGTTCCTTTAAGAATTCACAAGTCTACATACAGGGGTGGTGACAAAATAAATCTCTCTGATTGTCCTGATATATAAATGAGTTGAGCTCTGAGGTTTGCAAATTAAACTCTGTTGTTGGCCTTGGTAGAGTTTACATGCCTGTGTCAGCCTGCCTTTTGACCAACCCTATGTTAATGTCTTATTAACTCAGAGGTAGGAACAGAGGAGAAATTTGACCCAGTTCACACTTAAAGCTGAACCTATCAAATTTGGACTTTACAAAATAATATGAGAATCAAAATGCAGCCATCCTTCGAAATTCACACTCAGCCAAATTTTGCAATGCTGTTCACCCACCAAACAAGGTTTACAAAAAGGCATGTATGAGGGAGAAACGTGCATTAAAGGGAATATATTGATGAAAACAACATACAAAAAGTATTATATCAGAAGAAATGGCGTGCAAAAAGGTGTACATTAGTCAAAACTGCATATTAGTAGAAACTGAAAATGCTGAAGAATTTTCATGAGGGTTTTAAACAAATCACGAATTGCTGCAGAAATGTGGAGAACTGAATTAAAAATTAGAAAAATGGGAAACTGAGAGAACCAAAATGGACAGGTATTTCCATCCCTACTCGGAAGTTGTGGGTGCACCTGTCCCCTCGGGGGTCCTTCCCAGCACCTACAGGGTCTCACCCCCACTCCCTGCTGAAAGTAGGCTGGAAATAAGCATTCTGTCGAAGCCAACATAAGAGGTTGTGTCATTTATTTGTGCTTATTTTTAGGGGCGGTGGAGGTGACTATGACAGCTTCTTTGGTTTGTAAACATGACCGTGGGGTGCACATATACAGACTGACATAAAAACAAACAAATGATTCAGTCATGAATCTCACCCATTCTCTACTTCCAATGAGCCATTTTCCTTTTTATTCAATTAAAATAAATGTGTCCCCTTCCTTTTAAAATAATAACAACAACAATAATAATAGTGGAATCAATTTTCACAATGTTGAAAAACTGCTTCGGGAAAGAGAGGGGAAGGTTTGGTGACTTCATGTATTCCTGGCCAATCAGTGTTGTCCACAGTATTCTTCCTGCTGTAAACAGGAAAAGCAATGGGGTGGGGGGGAAGAGAAAGGGATGCTTGTCCATTGCAGCAAACCAATAAAGAGTCTACTTGAAGACTAACACATTTTTCTGGCATAAGCTTTTGCAGGATGGAGCCTACTTTGTCAGATGCCTCTGTGGAGAAGAACACCACATAAAAACATAAGAAGAGTCTGCTGGATCAGGCCAAAGGCCCATCTAGTCCAGTATCTTGTCTTCACAATGGCCAACCAGATGCCTGTGGGAAGCACTTTGACTGCAAGTTGACTGCTAAAATAGTAATAATAAAAGTAATAGTAGTAGTAAAAATCAACTCATCTGAAATGTTGTGATGGAAGAGAGCTTTGCGCATACCATGGACTGTGAAAAAGACAAATAATTGGGTGTTAGACCAAATTAAACCAGAACTATCACTGGAAGCTAAAATTATGAAACTGAGGTTATCATACTTTGGACACATCATGAGAAGACATGATTCACTAGAAAAGACAATAATGCTGGGAAAAACAGAAGGGAGTAGAAAAAGAGGAAGGCCAAACAAGAGATGAATTGATTCCATAAAGGAAGCCACAGACCTGAACTTACAAGATCTGAACAGGGTGGTTCACGACAGATGCTCTTGGAGGTCGCTGATTCATAGGGTCACCATAAGTCAAAATCGACTTGAAGGCACATAACAACAACAACAAAGTAGTAAAAAATGAAATGGACTGCCTTCAAGTTGATCCCGACTTATGGTGACCCTATGAATAGGGTTTTCATGGTAAGCGGTATTCAGAGGTGGTTTACTATTGCCATCCCCTGAGGCTGAGAGGCAGTGACTGGTCCAAGGTCACCCAGTGAGCTTCATGACTATGTGGGAATTCAAACCCTGGTCTCCCAGGTCGTAGTCCAACACTCTAACCACTATGTACATATTTCTTTCCTACCCTTCTTCCAAGAAACTATGAGTAGCATACATGGTTGGGCCACCTCAATTTCTCCTCACAATACCCTTTCGAAGAAGGTTAGGCTGAAGAAAAGTGATTGACCCAAGATCACCCAGTGAACTTTGCCTCCTGAGCAGGGATTTAAACCCAGGTGTCTCCAATCTAAGTTCAATGCTCTAACCACTACACCACCCGCTTTGTTCTGTGCTCCACAAGAGCCCCAATTGCTATTCTGACTCTGCCACAAGCCTACCACTGCCTCAGGTCACAGGTGAGAGACCTATTAGCTTCTGCTGCTAAACCACAAACAGAACAGAAGCAAGAAGGGAAAGGGTGGGGATTGCCTTTTTGTTTTCATTGATGCCACGGGTTAGGCTGCAACTTGCTGTGATGGGAATTATAGCGTTGGAAAGGGTATCAAAGGTCAACCTCCTGCTGATTTAGGAAGTCTGTTGTTACAGCATCCATGATCGGTAGCCATCTGGCCTCTGCTTAAAGACCTCTAATGAAGGAGAATCCCTCAGCTTCCAAGCACTCTGTTACACCATCAAACAGCTCCTACCACCAGGAAGTCAATGCATAATTGAAAACCCCTTTCTTATCATATGAACCCATTGGTTTGGTTCCTGCCCTCTAGAGCAGCCTTTCCCAGCCAGTGTGCCTCCATATGTTGTTGGACCACAACTCCCATCTTCCTGACCATTGGCAATGCTGGCTGAGGCTGATGGGAGTTGTGGTCCAACAACATCTGGAGGCACACTGGTTGGGAAAGGCTGCTCTAGAGCAACAGAAAATGAAATTGCTCTATCCTCTGTATAACAGCCCTTCAAACATTTGAAAACCATATCCCACTTCAGTCATCTCCAGGGTAAACTCCACCCAACTCCTTCAACCTGTTCTCACAGGACTTGGTCTCCAGTCCTCTCACTATTTTTGTTGCCTTTGCTCTCCTTTGGGGATGTTTCACGTTGTCGATCTCGTGAAACGGCAATACTGCGAACTGGATACAATGCTCCAAGTATGGTCTTACCCCCAAAAAAGAGAAAGTGGTGTCGCTACTCCCCATGATCTGGACGCTATACTTCTGTTGATGCAGCCTAGAATGGCTAAGAGGAGCAAAGCCACGGATCTCCCTCTCTCCCCTGGTCATGTGCTATAAAACAAAATGTGGTGTGTTGCCATTCTGCCTGGGGTTTCCCTGCTCTATGACGCTGGCCTCTGCTTGTGGAGGAGGGGAAACTGAGCTTGATGATGTCACGATCACATGCTTTGTTTTATGATGACACATTTCCAGGGAAGAAAGGAAGGACTCCTGTTTTTGGAGACAGCCACATGCAAAAATTTGAGTTTTACACAGAGCAAAGCCTATTATGATTCAGCCCAGGTGCCTGATCAACAACGAAAAGGCAACACGATCAATGGAATAACACCTGTTTCTCCACAAGAGCAGACTGAGTCATGCACTCTTTACTCATTTCCAGGCACAATTCACAGGGCTCATTTTGACCAACAGAGTTAAAGGACTACCGTCCTCCATACAAGGCCTCCCTCTTGAGCCTTCCAGTTGCTGGAAACGACATAGGTCTTTTGCTCCTTGAGCTTGATTCAAGTTCCTTTGTCTGAACTCATTGTGATATTGACATTAGACTATTGCCTAACTTTGTCTCTGAATAAGGTTCGCACCTAGGCTGATTCTTTGTGCTTGATCTTGGCTTGTTTGGACTGTGCTGCATCTGCAACCCTGCCCTCATTGGTGAATACTTACATCTGCTGTAACTGGGATCCTAGCCCTTGAGGGCATCTCCTGCAGTGTGACAGTGAAGGATATCCCTGGTGGAGCCCACATTTTCAACCTGCTCCTTTTCATTATGCTTCCAGTGATGACCCTGACCATCGCCTGCTAGCATCTCATTCTTCTGGATCAGCCTACAACTGTGAGCCATTCAGGCAGCCCAAAAATATAGGCTGATGGTAGCGTGGACAAAGCTCAGTCCCACCCGTTGCAGCAGGATTGCACAAACAGCTGACTGGTGGCAAGGAAGCTAAGGCATGCAAAGTGATTTATGAACTGCCCTTGTGACTTATGGTGAGGAAATACCCAAGTGTGCACTACAGAGAATGCTTCTGGCTAATGCATGAATATTATTGTTCCCTGGGACGCATGATCAGCTGAGACGTTATTTTCCTTTCATTCTCTCAAACCACTGTTCCAGCGTCCCCTTCACTTCCCCATCTTCTTTCCCCTATAGACATCTGCTAGGAAATTCCCTTTCTGATTAACCCTCATCAGAACATAGAAAGCTACCTTATGCCAAGTCAAACCATTGGTCCATCTAGGTCAGTATTGTCTACACTGATTGGCAGCGGCTCCCCAGGGTTTCAGGCAGAGATGCTTTCCCAGACCTACTTGGAAATGCCAGGGATAGGATCTGGGACCTTCTGCATGTAAAAGAGATGCTCTACCACTGAGCCATGGGCCTTCCTCAATGAAACGTCCCCCCAGAAATATTCTACTAATTATGTGCACCAGTGTGGTGTTGTGGTGAAACTAGCATCACCTCCTACGGAATATCACAGTGTGGTGACCCGAAAACAGGCATTTTCCATCATTCCACCACAACTTTGGAATGCCCTTCCCTCTGCCATACATGAAGCATCATCCATCAGCTGCTTCAGATGTCTTGCAAAGACATACCTTTTTGCCCAGGCTTTGCCTGACCTGTAAGACTGGGCCCTGTTATTACTGAATTCCTATTTTTTAAATCTGTTTTTATAATACTGTTTTCAATGTTGTATCTCTGGGTTTTTTTTGGTATTGGTTTATTTTTGTTGACTGCTTAGAGATTTGAAAGCGGTTTTGAAGTGCTTTTAATTAAACCAAGTAAATAAATAAATAAGATCAGAGACCCAAAGTCAAATCCCCACTCAGGCATGAAGCACACTGGGTGGACCTTAGGCCAGTCAACATCTCTCAACCTCACCGACAATCTCCAGGAAAGGGGCGGGGAGAACCATGTATCCCACCTCGAGTTCCTTGGAAGAAAGGTGGGATAACACTGTAATAAATAATAATATCCCTGTTCAACTTGCAGAAATACTGTCAGATCCCTTCTGCTTAAACAGCATCATTTCTCTTTTGGGAGGAATGGGGAAATCCAAAGCAGAGCTTGGAAAAGTTACTTTTTTGAATCAACCCAATCCAACTCCCATCAGCCCAATCCAGTGGCCATGCTGGCTGGGGCTGATGGGAGTTGTAGTTCAAAAAAGTAACTTTTCCAAGCTCTGATCCAAAGTACAGAAACAAAAGAAGTCAGGATTCTACCACCATTTTTATAATTAAACAAATAGCTTCAAATTTAAATTAGTACAGCATACTACAGGTTAAGTTTATCAGAATTGATGTTCATGATTTTAATGCTGTTTTCTCCTGTTTTGTTTGCTGAATTGGTTTTGTAAAATGGGTGGGCACTGGGAACAAATGTTGCATGGGTTGCAAAATGCACTCGCTCTCTTTGCGTAGATGTACAATCTCTCCCCTCCCCCACCACACACACACAAAGTCAGGGGAAACAAGTTCTGACTTGCAGCCAAATTAGGTCTTGTAGAGCACTGACTGCCCGGTGCCCATGCTGCCATCTGCCACTTTCACAAGCAGTTGTAGTTGAAGGCGTTTTTCTTAACTGAGGTGCCAAGCATTCAAGTGAATGAACATTCATGTTGGATTTTGGGTCCACATGCAAGTAGGCTGACCAGTGGTGCACTGGAGTTAATGGCTGAGTTGGTGGTGGTGGTGTCTCTCTAGATGGTAATGTGTATTATTTCATTTACTCAAAAATGTAAGCCAACCCTGAAGTGTTTGGGGGCCTTTCTGCACATTATTCTGAGTCCCCCTGGGCTTCTGCTCCAAAGACCTGCCCGAATGACACCACTGAGACTGTGCCAAATTCTAAGAATTTTCAGCTATCTCAAACTCATTTCTACCCTGGGGAAGTGCTTTTCCATCCCTTCTGTGTTGATGGTGTAACGTTGGAACCTTTCCCCTAACTAGCAAAGGAGATTGCACTTTGTGTGGAGCAATCCCCTTGGCTTGATCAAAATGCTCACATGCAGCAAGATGGTCTGTTCACAGATTCCCATGGCAGAATGTTGTATGGATGGTTTGTGACAGCTGATCATAGCAGAGCGTCTAGCACATGGCTGGTATAACACACACCCACATGCACACAGTCCTCATTAGCTCTGCACAATATGGATGAGGATGTACCTTTCCAGCCATCTGACTTTGTTAAGTAAGAGGAAGGGCCATAGCTCAGTGGTAGAGCATCTGCCTAGAATGAAGGAGGTCTCAGGTTCAACCCCGACATCTCCAAGTAGGGCTGGGAAAAACTCCTGATCTCAAACCCTGGAGAGCTGCTGCCAATCAGGGTAGACAATACTGAGATAGATGGACCAACAGTCTGACTTGATGTAAGGCAGCTTCCTATGTTCTAAGTATTTCAAAGGTTTGGCCACTTTCAGGGCCAAACCTTCCCAATGCAGCTGGCATCAGCACAATAAAAACACAAATTATTTAAAACCACAATCCAAAACTAAAAAAAACTTGAAAACAGCTGCAGTTGAAACAACGAAGAGCGCCAGAGATTTAAAAGCAGCTTGATATTAAAAAGTGTTCCGAATGTGTTTAAAAGCAAATAAAATAGCAGCTAGGGATGGGCATATCTTTCAATTTTGGTTTCTCTTCATTTCTGTTTTTCCCCCCAACATTAAGTTCAGTTCTCCACATTTCCACATCAGTTTGCATTTTTTTAAAAAAGTCCTCATGAAAATGTATTATTGGGATATCCGCGTAAATTTCCCCTATATACACATTTTTGCAAAGCAGCTTTTCTGTGTGCACAACTGGCATGCAACCATCCACCCACTCCTGTTTTTATAGCCTTAATTTTTCATTGGTATTCAGCTATTTCCTGTCCACGCTGCTAGGTAGTCCTTGATGGAATGTTTCTGTGCTTTTTTTCCCCTGACCCTTCTGCTCAGTCACGGCTCACTTGCCCTCTACTACACTTTTAAATTCTGGGCATGCGTGCTTGTATATCTGTACCTGTGCACACTCTGGAGATGAATGGATATGTCCATTTTGGTTCTCTGAGTTCCTCATTTTTCTAATCTTAAATTCAGTTCTCCACATTTCTGCAGCAGTTTGCAATTAATTTATTTATTTTAAAAAAAGAGATGCTCATGAAAATTCTTGAGCAATATGGTGCAAATTTCTCCTCATAAACACATTTATGTGCCCAATATACGCCTTTTTACAAAGCAATTTCCCCCAACACAACACATTTTTGTATGTTATTTTCACTAATATATGCACTTTTATGCACACTTTACCCCAGCATTTTTGTACATGTTACTTGGCGGGAGAATGGCACTGCTACATTCGGACAAGGGCAAATTTCAAAGGACGGCTGTGTTTCAGTTCACATTTTGTTTCAGAAAGGGCGACTCTGGTAGGTTCACCTTTAAAAGGAAACGGAATCAAATTTCTCTCCAGTCCCTAGCGCAAGCACAGCTTTTAAAAAATATTCACAGGAAGTGCCCAAGAGCATAAATGCAAACATTACCATCCCCTATCATGCTTCACCATTGGCAAGATGGAGGGTTGTGCTTTCGAGGGAGGGCAATATTCATTCCCATTCTTTTTAAAAAAATATATTTTTAATACAGAGGTCTTGAACAAGACTGTTATTTACCTATACCAACATTCTAATACAAGAGGTCTTTAATACACAGAGGACTGTATTCCTGGACTACAGCTGACATCCTATTCCTGACCATTGACCATGTTGGGCTGATGGGAGTTGGAGTCTAATAGCATCTAGAAGCAGTGGCTGCTGGTGCCCATTGGTATTGGTACACAGCGGAAGGCAGGGAGGCCAGCATAAGGTGGAGCCAGAGTCAATAAAGGTGGAACCAGAGACAATGCAAGGCGGACCCAACTAATTCTGTCTTTGTCCCCATACTCCTCCCTGCTGAGTTCTCCAGAGGCAACACTTAGCCTAAAGAGGAGGAGGCTGTCAGTCAGTGCCATCCTTTGGACAGGGATGTAAGAAAGAAGGCAAGCTGATGGAGGCTGGCTGAGAGCAAACTAGCTTAGTGGGCAGTGCTCCACTTGCCCTAAAGCACCAGCCTCCACAGGTTCCCTGGTCCTGCTTTTTAAGCTTCTAATCTAAAACCTTAGAACAGCCTTAATAATAATAATAATAATATATTTAATTTATGTGTCGCCTATCTGGCCAATGGCCACTCTAGGCGACGTACAAGTAGGCAATTAAAACACAATACAAAAATGCAATAATACAATAAAAACAATACAGCAGCGAGAACAATAATAATATTGGGTACGAGGCATTTCAATCATAGCAATTAACCCTCCCCGGAAATCCCGAAGGCCTGTTGAAAGAGCCAGGTCTTTAAGGCTTTACGGAATACATTTAGGGAAGAGGCGTGCCGTAGATCTTGTGGGAGGGAGTTCCAAAAGGTGGGGGCCGCCACTGAGAATGCCCTGTCTCTAGTACCCGCCAATCTAGCTGTTTTTGTCGGCGGGATTGAGAGAAGGCCCTGTGTGGCTGATCGTGTCGAGCGGCATAATTGGTGGCATTGAAGGCGCTCCTTTAGATAAACTGGACCGAAACCGTATAGGGATTTAAAGGTTAATACCAACACCTTGAATTGGGCCCGGAAAACAATTGGAAGCCAGTGTAGATCGAACAACACAGGCGTGATGTGATCTCGGCAGCGGCTATTCGTAAGTAATCGAGCCGCCACGTTTTGTATAAGTTG
The DNA here is from genome assembly GCF_030035675.1 of Rhineura floridana. NCBI lineage: Eukaryota > Metazoa > Chordata > Lepidosauria > Squamata > Rhineuridae > Rhineura > Rhineura floridana. The sequence goes on along the minus strand of NC_084494.1, from coordinate 25,034,065 downwards.
TAATTTCTGGACCGTTTTCAGGGGTAACCCCACATAGAGCGCATTACAGTAATCTAATCGAGAGGTCCTAGCAATTCTTCTAAGGCAGCCTTTCCCAACTAGTGGGTCACCAGATGTTGGACCGCAATTCCCATCTTTCCTGACCATTGGCAATGCTGGCTGAGGCTGATGGGAGTTGTGGTCCAACAACATCTGGTGGCCCACTAGTTGGGAAAGGCTGCCTTAGAAGAATTGCTAGGACCTATCTATTTTGGTGAGATTTTAATATGGGTTAAAATCAGTATTAAATTACTTTATACGTCTCTTGATTTTAATGTAGGAAATCAATTTGAATGTGGAATTTAAAGCATTTTTATTGTGTTTTTGTAAGCTGCTTTAAGCTTATTTGACAGAAAAAAGTGGGGATTAAATTTTTAAACCAATAAATGCATACAAAGAAATAATGAAGGATTCCTTGTTTGCAATTTTTTTGTACATTGTAGTCCACAAGACTTTATCTGGAAAACCTCTGCACAATTAAAGTGTTCATTCCCCATGCATTGTAGCGAGGCTTGTGTTCCTGATCAGATTTCAGTGTTATCTAGAAAGCAGGAACAGGAAGTACAATGCCTGATATGGAAAAGGGCACTGTTCTGGAGAGGCTACCCCCACTTAAACTCCACACTTGCATAACACACAGTGACTTTCCTTGACCCTCGTCTGCCTTTCTCCCACTGCCCTAAATTAACAGCAACAGATCAAGAAAATCTACTGCTGTCCCTAGGAAATCAAGTAGAAGCTTCCTGCCTAGCTATTTTTGCCTTTATGGCGTGCATTTCAGGAGAAGTCCCCCTGACTTAGCTCTACCCTGAATACCAAAACTTGCTCATTCAGCAGTTTTCAAAACCTTTCTGTATCTCAAGCAGCTTTTTGCACCAGACAGTTACAAGTTGAGGGCTGATCTGGCGCAAGTTCAACAACTGGTGTCTCCAATTAAGAGGGATCACAGGCTGACTCTCAGCCAAGATGGAATATTTTATTCATTTATTTATTAAATCTATACCCCACCTTTCTCTCAGAGAAAGATCAGGTATTGACAACCTGTGGCCCACCAGATGTTGCTGGACTCCTAACTCCCGTCTAGAAGGCTGAGGATGACTGGCCTAGTTCATCAGATGTGGTGTCTTTTATATATGTTATGGGGAATGTTCAAAATTTGGTGAATGGCAAGGACTGAAAATAGATTCACCTTCTCCCCACTTTTTAGACATACACAAAGTGAACTGCTACTCCCAGCTGGGTGGCTGTCCACATTCACCGTTTGTATCTCTGAGTATTTAACCATTTACACAATTTGCTTAGGACAGTCAGCACTCTCAAATTTGGAGTTGACTGCCCCCAAATTTCAGGCAATCATTCTGCCTTATTTTGGGTTAGATCTATAGTCCACCCAGCCCAAGGATGGGGAATCTGGAGCCCTCCAACTGTGGTTGGACTAAAACTCCCATCATCCCTGACCCTTGTCTATGCTGGCTGGGGCTGATGAGAGTTGAAGTCGGACAGCATCTGGAGAGCACCTAGAGGTTTTATTTACAGTTAAGCAGTATACACATTTTGTTAATTAAATAAATAATAAATCCAGCAATCCAATTCTGATACAGGGCTTCAAGCGCTATCACTCATGTAGCCAAAATGGCAGCATAACCACCCACAAGAGCAGCAGGAAGAGGGGAACCCAGATGTTTGCCAAACAACAACAAATATTTAGGAGAAGATTCCAAGGGGAACCCACACACACACACAAAAACCAAACCAGCCCACTAGAGACTGAGCATGCCTGGGGCCCACAGAATGCTGGCTGAATGTTGAATAAAAACCTCCCCCAGGTGGAAGGAAGAATGGAATGGTGTGGCTGGGAAAGGAGGAGACAGAAAAAGACATAAATATGAACAGAGAGAACCATCTCATTCCCTTGACAGGGTATTTCCTGATGAGTTCTAAATGTCCCAGGAATGGAAGTGAGAGCTGCCCATACAAATCAATGAAGACATCTTAAATGTTATTGTAGATGAGATTGGATACCGATGTGTCCACCTCTACCACCACCCCCAAAAAAACCCAATAACAGACCAAGAAGGGCTGAGCATGCTCAGTGACATGAAATGCTGACTGACTGTTGGGGTGAGGGGAAAGGAAAACCGTGGGAGAAGGGGAATGGAAAAGACTGGCTGGAACACTGAACAGAAGTACTCCACACACTACATTTTATCAAAGGGTCTCACTTGTATATTGTACGCATAGCAAACTCAATTCTCCAAGCGTTAATTCTTATTGTACCCAAAATGACTTGATCCACATACAAGAGGGAGGTATCAGCCTTAGACCCCTTACTGTTTTGGGAGCAGGGTCCCAGAAGGATCCCTATGTCTCCAGCATGCATCCTATGAGCCAATCATCATGAAAGGGGAGTGTGTTGGCCGCTGAGAAGAATCTTCTATTATTATTTATTTATTTATCTATTGTATTTACAGTATATACCGCCCCATAGCCGAAGCTCTCTGGGCGGTTTACAGTAACTAAAAACATTAAAAACAAATATACAAATTTAAAATACATCTTCTAAAAACAATTTAAAACACAATTTAAAAAAATTAAAACAATTTAAAAACACATGCTAAAATGCCTGGGAAAAGAGGAAAGTCTTGACCTGGCGCCGAAAAGATCCCAATAACAGGCCAGTGATGGTGCCAGGCGCACCTCGTCAAAAAAATCATTCCATAATTTGGGGGCCACCACTGAGAAGGCCCTCTCCCTTGTTGCCACCTTCCGAGCTTCCCTCGGAGTAGGCACCTGGAGGAGGGCCTTAGATGTTGAGAGTAGTGTATGGGTGGGTTCGTATCGGGAGAGGCGTTCCATCAGGTATTGTGCTCCCAAGCAGTGTAAGGCTTTATAGGTTAAAACCAGCACCTTGAATCAAGTTCAGAAACATACAGGCAGCCAATGCAAGCAGGCCAGAATTGGTTTTATATATTCTGACCATCTGGTCCCTGTTACCAATCTGGCCGCTGCATTTTGCACAAGCTGCAGTTTCCGAACCGTCTTCAAAGGCAGCCCCACGTAGAGTGCATTGCAGTAATCTAACTTGGAGGTTACCAGAGCATGGACAATTGAAGCCAGATTATCCCTGTCCAGATAGGGGCGCAGCTGGGCCACCAACCGAAGTGGGTAGAAGGCACTCCATGCCGCCGAGGCTACCTGAGCCTCAACTGACAGAGATGGCTCTAGGAGAATCCCCAAGCTACGAACCTGCTCCTTCAGGGGGAGTGCAACCCTATCCAGGACAGGTTGGAAATCCACCATCTAACATGCTTCCTTGTCCTTTCCTGCTGATTGGAGCCAGTCAGACTGAAAGGAGGTGAGTCAGCCACTGGGAAGACTCTTTTCAGTAGCTAACACTCTCCTTTTTCATCTCCTAGGGATGTCTGTTGTTGTGGGGAAAGGCATTAACAAGGATTTCATTCTCAATCCCGCAGCAAAAAAAAGAGGGAGGAGTGTGGCTGTGACTATCATGAAGGGACCCTGCACTTCTGAATTTGCCACTACACTACTGCGGCATGCTTGGGGGAATCCCGAGGTTTGCAGAAGTTTTAAAAACTTTTTAAAACAACTAAGAGGATATACGGATGCACACACGTGCATGGGCGCAAATAAAACAAGCAAATCAAACGAGGACCAAGCATGCTCACTGGCCACAATTCATGCATGCCTGTGGGGGAAAGGAAGAGAAAACCACAACAAGGGGGGGATTAGAATGGAGTAGCCTGAAAGAAAGTATGGCTTGCTGGAAGTAAACAGGAGCACTCCATGCTACAACACTTTGTCACTAGTCCAATTTGTAGGCCCCATCCACACCATTCATTTAAAGCACATTTATGCCACTTTAAACAGTAATGGCTTTCCCCCAAGCATCCTGGGAACTGTCATTTATTAAGGGTGCTGAAAGTTGTTAGGACAGACCCTATTCCCCTCACAGAACTACAGTTCTCAGAGTAGTTTAACAGTATGTCCCTCATCCCAAGAAACTCTGGAAACTGAAGGCCTGTGAGGAGTTTTCTAACAACTCAGCACCCTAAACGAACTACACTTCCAAGCATTCTTTGAGGGAAACCATGACTGTTAAAGCACTTAAGCGCACTTTAGATGCATACTGCAGATACGGCCGTAGTACAGCACCTCGAGTTCTTTGCAGGAAAGTTGGGATATAAATCATATTAGTAAATAAAATTATGTTGTTACCCATGCTAGGAATTTGTAATGAAAGGCAGGCTAAATATAATTTTAAACATATTTTTATTTATTAAACTTCTATCCCACCCTTCCTACCAGGTGGCAAACAACCAAACAATACAATTAAAAATAAAACAAAAACATCTAAAAAACAGTTACAAATCCTCACAGCTAATAATTTCAAGGTTGCCAAGCTCAGTATCTTTCAGCCGTCAAATGCCTGGGTGAAAAGTAATGTTTTAAGATTCCTCCTGAATGTTAAAAACGAGGAAGACAGACACACCACATCACGGAAGGATCTACATAGGTGGGGGGCCACTACCAAGAAGACCCTATCTCAGGTCTGTGTCTCTCAGTCAGCACGTAGCAGCACCATTAACAGGGCGTCCCCTGCAAATCACAGGGCCCGAGACATCCGATCAACAAAAAATGCTGCATTCAACATGCACCTATACTAGCTGCCACATGGGACTCAAGCCAACCTTCTTGCCTTCCACCCCCAACCCAGACAGCTTTCCCTCGTTCTGCCTTTGTTTACCACATCTAGCCCACAAGGCACTCAGGTGCACTTATTTTGCACATACATTTGCATGTTTCCCTTTGCACATGTGTGTGTTTTGTTGTTGCTGTTCCTGGAGCAAATGTGAAAAAATAATTCATTTTCCTTTTGTTTTGCTATCACAGCTGACTTCCTATCTCTCAATAAATAAAACTATTACTACAGGGATGAGAAGGAGCAAATAAAGCCAAGGGAGTGACAGAAGAAAACTATGCTGACCAAACCTAGGGGAAATGGTAATGCCACATCAGAACCTGGTGCTGCATAAAAACGCTGGATAGTTTTCTGTTTAAAGCAGGGATGGACCCTGTGGCCCTCCAGCTGTTTTTGGACTACAACTCCCATCATTCCCTAAGCATTACCCATGCTGGCTGGGGCTGATGGGAGTTGGAGTCAACAACACCTGGAGGAACACAGGTTCCACATCCCTGCTCTAAAAGGAGAAGTGAGGGAAGGCAGACAATGACATTCAAGAAGATGGAGCAGCTAAGGGAACCTCTGGTCCTCCAGATGATGTCAAACTCCAACTAGGAACAACAGGGAGGCACCAACGTGCAGGCAAACCAGGCAGGGAGAGTCCTCAATGTGCTGAGAATAGATGGCACTGCAGAGTTGTCAGAACATTGAAGATAATTTATTGTGGCCCAAAGCATTTCAGGTTATCACAAAACCCTTTATCAAGGGCAGTCTTAAGGAGGCTTAAGACAAAATCCTTGTAACATTGGAGCCTCTGAAGCTAGCTACTTCTTTGGCTCTTACCTTTCAATTTTATGAGAATCTGAGTCTGGGAATAAGAGATCATTACTCATCCCACTTTCACCTCTGGCACAACAGGCTTGGCAGGGTTTTGTATCATTTCAAAAACCTGCAAGACCTGTTTGACCAGAGACCATAAGAAGATAGCATGTGAAGCCAAGCCTCTCTCAAGCCATTTCCAATTCTCTTTAAACAAGCAACAACAAAAAACTAACTCCAGCCTTTGATGGTCTGACACAAAAAGGCTTGGAGCTGTAAAAAAAAATAAAGTAAAACAGAAAGAAGACCTCAGTAAGCGGTATGGGATGGTTTTTGTTTTTCAGACTTTCTTTCAACATTCATTGGATCAAGTCTTCCCCCACCTGAGATGGTCCAAAGAGTCTTTAGATGTTGGTGCTTCTGGCCAGCCTGTCAACAGGAAATCCCTTCCTATTGGCCAGTACTCTCTATATAAGGCCAGGGCAGACAGGGACTGACTCCAGCACACCATCCAGGCTATAGTCACTGGCGTTCCTGCTGTCCTCATTCAACTCTGAATGGCCTGCTTCCTGACACTGGTGTCTCACGTTTGTTCCTAGGTTTTTGCTCCAAATCCAGCTGCCCTGGCCTAGTAACTGTACTCCAGTCGCTGATGTTGCCTGAAGCAGGGAACAGTCCCCTAATTATTTGGGGGAAGTTGAATGCGTGTGTGTGTGATCTAATTACAATGGATGATACACAACTCCTAATGGTTGGGGGGGGGATGTGTGTGCGCGTGGAGGGCAGCTGCCTTGGTCAATTCTTGTGGTTGCTCTCTAGGGCAGAGGAATGTGCACCTTGCACCAGGGCGCTGGTGGGTTAGCTGAGGGCATCAAAAGCGTTCCGCTGACCTAGATCTTCCTGAGTTTTCAGGAGTTTAGGGAGGGACGGATCACAAAAAGCCAAGGTGGTTGGGGAAGGAGAAGAAGATCTAAAAAGAAGAAAATAAGGGACCCAATTCCATAGGAAATTTCCCGTCCTTCGGAGAAATCTGTAATGGACACCATGCCCTGGAGTGGGGTGAGGAGGAAGCAGGGGTGACTATTACACCTCCCCCCCGCAACACGATGAGGAGAGTAAGAGAGGCGGTGTGTACAGGGGCGCCCGATTTGGGTTTCGATGGTAACAGGTGCATGCCGCGGGAAGAAAAAGAAGGCTCCCCCTAAGCCCACCCCACATCTCGTCTCCCCCCAGCCAAAGAGAGGGGGTACTCCCTCTCCTCGCGCCTTCACTCACCACCATGGCGCCGCGATCCCGATGTGCCCCGGCGGCGGCAGCCCGAGCCAGTCCCGGGCCGAGGGGAGACAATAGGGGAGGAAGCAGCGCGGCCGCCCGATGCTGCCGCCGCCGCTGCTGCCACCGTCACCGCCACCCGATCCGCTCCGGCCCGGCCCCTTAGATGCTGGTCCGCCCTCCTGCCCGTCTCAGGTTGGGAAGCGCCAGCAAGCCAGGCAATCGGGCGGGCGAGCGGAGCCGAGCAGCGGTAGGGCGGGAGGAGTGCTCGCTCGCTGGCTGGCGAGCGGGCGGGGGCGGGCGCAGACTCGGAGAAAGGCGGGGAGGCGGGGGCGGCAGAGCAGCGGGGATCGTACGGGGGGTTGCAACAAAAGGGGTGCCAGGAAAGGAGAAGGGGTTGGGATCGCGGGATCAGGCGGACCACCCTTCACCCCTTCCTTGGGTCCCCCCCTCCTCCTTTCGTGGCGCGATCGCACTGAAGAGGGTTAAAAAACAACAACCCTGGAACAAAAGAGGCACCCGGCGAGGCAGCTGGAAGGGACAGCACAAAGGGGCTTCTGTTAGCCCAGCCGGCCGCTCTCCAACCCCCACACCCCCGAGAGCAACCTTGCGCCGCGCATAGAGAGGAGGGACCCACACTTCCCCACCTCAGCCATTTATTATACTAGTGGCCTCCATCTCCCCCCATGTGTGTGTGTGTGTGTATGCGCATACATGCATGCATGCATGCGTGTACATAATAAGGGGGTGGGGATAGTTCTGCCTCACCCTTGCCCTAATCCAGTAGATCTCCCTCCTTCCGAAGTGAATGGTAGATAGCGAGCCCAGACCTCCTGGGAGTTCGCGCTCCCCTCTCTTCAAAAATAAAATGAAATCCTTGCAAGTGAGCCGCCTCCCTTTCCACCGCTGGGAGCCGAGTTTGTTAAAAGGCCTCGCCTTGTTTCCCACAAGGAAATCACCGGTGTGGAGGTCAACCCTATTCTGGCTATGCCCTCTTGCTCCAAGCTCGCTGCCCCCCGCCGGAAAAAAATCTACAATCCAAGCCAGATAGGGTACTACTACTACAGTGTGAATGCGGATATGGTCTGGCGACCCGACCCCCCCCCCCTATTTTCTAGGGACTGGGCTGTGACTGGCAGTGATGCACGGTTAGCCAGGCTTTCCTTGCAGACCTCCCCTTGTGATAAATCCTCCATCCCTGCAAAGTATAATCATCACAGCCAAAAGGACCAGCACCATTGCAGGTACTTAAAAGCCCCGTTTCATATGCATGAACAAAATGGCTTGTTACGCGTTTATGTAACTGGGTGGTAAGAAAAAGGGGGCAGGGGGAGCCAGGCCATACACAGACTGACAGCGATTCTACTTCATGATAGCAACAAGCCATGGCACGGCACAGTGGGACTTTGTTACATAACGGCAAGTGGCATTCTTAATAGGCACTGTCACAGCAGCAGCATCTATCACCAATGCTCCCATGTAGCCAACATGGAGGTCAGAGCAGGCTCTTGCTGACATGGCAACAAGTCCAGACAGGAGGCCCTGGGGGAGCTGTATTAATCAATCACCCCTGTGGCTGGCTCAGATGTATAGGTATAACAATGAGCGATCATCCCAACCCCTCAGAGTCTGTTCAAAGAAAGACCTGATGCTGCCATGCAAGTTTAGCTGCTGGGTTGCTAAACTAGCTCCATGGCACATCACAAGCGTGGTAGGTACTAAAGGATTCATATGGAGACCTCTACTGGATCAGACCTTTCCAGTCCAGCCATTCCAATTCACACAGTGGCTGCCAAATAGGAAACTATGGGAAGACGAGGTCATGAGTGTAAAAGCCTCCTCCCACTGTTGTTTGCTCCCCCCCTGCTGGCCATTCAGAGAAGGAGGGCCTCTGCTCCTGGAGGCAACATGAAGCCACCATGACTAGTAGTCAGCGATAGCCACATCCTCCATGAATTGGTCTTAATTCCACTTTAGAACCATCTAAGCTAGTGGGTATCACCATTACGGTAGCAGTGAGTTTTCCATGCGTTAACACAGTATTTTCAAATGTGTCATCCATTTGGAACACTGTTCCAAGCTGCAGCCTCTCTTGAGCCAGAGATAACTTGGTCATGACTGTACGCAGGCTGTAGCTAGCCCCTAGATTGGACCATAGCACTGCCGTTGAAAACTCCCCAAAACTGTCATTAGAACAGACCACTGTTACCAGCATACAAACTCTAGCCAGATGTTAGCATCCTATCTCACCAGTGCTTAAAGATCTCCACTGGTTTCCGATCCATTCCTAAGCAATAAAGTGCTGGTATTTACCAGTAAAAGCCCTACAAGGCTTGGGAGCTGGGTCTGTGAAGGAACACCTGCTTCCACTTTATTAAATTTATATCTCACTCTTCCTCCCAGAAGGAGCCCAAGGCAACAAATAAAAACACTAAAAGCACTCTAAAACATCTTAAAAACAGAATTTAAAGTATATTAAAATAAAACATCTTTAAAAACATTTTTAAACAGCTTTAAAAACATATTAAAAAGCAATTCTAACACAGATGCAGACTGGGATAAGGTCTCTCCTTAAGAGGCTTGTTGAAAGAGGAAGATCTTCAGTAGGCACCAAAAAGATAACAGATTGTGCCTGTCTAATATTTAAGGGGAGGGAATTCCAAAGTGTTGCTGCCACATCAACTTGGCCATGCACGGAGATATCCAGAGGCCATCCTACAGCTGTCTCTGCCATCTGAAGCGAGGCTGGCTGTAACCAGGAAGAGTGCCTTCTTCTATGGCAGATATGGAACTCTTTCTCTCCCAGGAGCCTCAGCTGCAATCTACTTGCATGACCTTTTGGTAGCAGGCAAAATACCTCTTCCCTGTTCCATGCTTAGACCATCTGAAAGAATGGTTAATTCTTACTAATGCTTTTATCCTGTTTTTATAAGATTTTGTTATTACATGAGTTCTATTTTCAACTTTTGTCACGTGGCCTTATCATTGTATGCAGTATAAAAATTTGATCAGACAGACTCTCAAAGTATCTGGGACACAGTCAATGACATGTTGATTTTTATGGTACCTACAAGAATTGGGCTTAGGTGAAACAAAGAGGCCACTTCTCCTGTCCCTCACAACGCATTCTGCAAATAGGACCCTACCCTTCCCCATTGAAGGGATCTTTTTAATGTAAGAAACTTAACAAGCCCTGCCAAAAGCCCATCTAGTCCAGGACCCTGTTCTCACAGTGGCCAACCAAATGCCTATGGGAAGTCTGTAAAAGCAGGACTTGAGCGCAACAGCACTCACCACTTGTGAATCCGGGTAACTGATATTCAGAAGCACAGTGCCTCAGACAGTCAAGATGGAACATAACCTTATCCTTTGTGAATTTGTCTAGTGCTCTTTTAAAGCCACCCAGATTGGTGACCATCATATCTTATGGGAGCAAATTTCATAATTTAACTATGTGCTGTGTGAAGAAATACTTTCTTTTGTCTGTGCTGAATCTTCCAAAATTGACCTTGACTGGATGGCCCTGGATTCTAGCATTAAGAGGGAGAATTACTCTTTCCTTTCCACTTTCTCCACACCATGCATAATCTAATATACCTCTATTGTGTATCCCCGTACTTGCCTTTTTTCCCCTAACTAAAAAGACCCAAATGTTGCAACATTTCCTCATAGGGAAGTTGCTCCATCTCCTTGATTATTTTGTTTGCCCTTATCGGAACCTTTTCCAGTAGAGGAAATCAAAACTGTACACAGTATTCAAGTGTGGTCTCACCGCAGATTTGTATAACGGCATAAATGACATTGGCAGTGTTGCTTTCAATTCCTTTCCTAATGATTCTCAACACAGAATTTGCTTTTCTTCACAGCTGCTGCACTTTGGGTCGGCATCTTCATCGAGCAATCCACTACGAGCTCAAGGTCTCATTTTTTTGCAGGGAACCAATGAGTAAGAGCCAGAGTGATCCTGCCCAGCAGCTCCTTCTGTTGATTGTGCGCTTAGCTTAGTCAATACAATTCTCTCCACACCCAGTGGACATAGAGCTGGTGCTTATATGCACTATCCTCTTGTGCCAGGAACAGCTCCTGCTAGCATGAGGGAAGTACACAGCAGCAACCCACCCTAAGGTCATTAAAAAAGGTTCTGTCATTTAGATTATTTTTCTACAAGGGTACCCTGCCCTCCCACCCTTCTAATTCAGATTTGTATGCAGACACCCTACTTTACTAGATAGATGTTGAGCTTCCAGGACCATATTGCTGAAAAACTTGCATTGCTCCAGAAACAGATACAGAGCACCTGTAAAGCATGTCACATTAGTCTCTAAGCCCCACAGCCCCGAATAAAATCTTAGATCTATAAATGCCAGTTTAACACACACACTGCATTTGACTCTCGCAACATTTTGTCTCTGCCACATTGGGGAAGGGCCATTGCTCAGTGGCAGAGCATCTGCCTTGCATGCAGAAGGTCCCAGGTTCAATCCGTGGCATCTCCAAGTAAAGCTGGGAGAGACCCCTACCTGAAATCCTGGAGAGCCACTGCTAGTCAGTGTAGACAATTCTGAGCTAGAAAGACCTAGGAGGAAGGGTGGGATATAAATTTAAATAAATAAATACAAGTCTGGCTCAGAATAAGGCAGCTTTCTATGTTCCTATCCACAATGAGGAGTCAAGCTCCAAAATGTGCACAAGTCCTGATGGAATCTCATGTGCAAGATTGCACAAAGATGACTTGCGTAAATACAGATGATCAGCCAAATGACTAATATCTTAAGGTCAGGCATTTGCAAGCATGGATGGATTGCTCTCTCTGACTCTGCCAGCTAAGTACAGGAAGGCTAGGGCTCCAAAGGTCACAGTCCAAATCCCACTCACTGAACAGGAATTCAGAAAGACTAAAGTATGACAGAACCTAGGAAGTTCAATGACCAAGTTTTTGACTTAGAAAGGGACGATACACAGCTAAGAGCTGAGGACAGGACAATGACAGGGAGGCAGCAGTGTGACAAAGTGGTTCTATGCAACCAAAAGTACCTTGTTCTTTGCCAGACACAGCCATCTCAATGCCTGACACCACCTAGGCAAACACAGCTGTGGCTATTCAACAGCCACCAGCCCCAGCTAGCTCCCATGGCATTCTGCTACAATTCATGTGGCTTCTCCAGATGGGTATCCAGTCAGTTACAGCTGAAGTTATTTCACAAATGGGACCTGCAACTACTTTATACAGAACATGAATTCCAGAAACCAGAGGATGGGGGAGCATCCAGGTTTCTGATTTCCTACTAGTGGCCACATATTGGCTCTTACTATTCTGTCCTTTCTCTCAGGGCAGCTAACATCAGTTCAGAGGTGTGTGTGTGGGGGGGGTAAATGTCCATCAATGGGACAGATGGGCCTACACACAAATACATATGCATAAATGGACCCAGGAAGGGGGGGAAAGGGGAACAAATTAAAAAATAATTTTCAAAGACTAAAGTCAACAAGATCAGAAATGCCTGGACATTCTGGTGATGGTTGGGCTGGTTACTTCATGAGACGAGATGCACTTGTGTTTTGAAACAGGTTCATACAGAGTAAATGTGTGGCAAAGTACCACCATCTTAACTTGCCCATTTACCCCCCCCCCCCCAGTGTTCAGTTCATTGTTTGAGGCCCGCATTACAAAAACAACAATCTCTTGCAGGGATGCTCCTGTGGTTGATTCTCTTTCTCCACTCATAGCCAGACATCACAACTTAAAGGAACAGAGGGCTGCACATCAAGATCATTTTCTGTCCCCCTCCTAAAATGCTAGAACTCAAAGCTCACCCCTAAATTTAAACCAATTTGGCAGTAGGTTCAGGACAAACAAGAAGTACTTAAGACAAAAGTCATAATTCACTTATGGAATTCCCTGCCAGAAGATATGTTGACGACCACCAGCTTAGATCACTTTTTTAAAGACTTAGACTCATGGAGAACTCTGCCAATGCATATTGGACACAATAGCTAAATGGAAGCTTTTATTTATTTAATTTATATCCTGCCCTTCCTTCCAGAAGGAGCACAGGGCAGCAAACAAAAACACGCTTTAAAATATTAAAACAAAGTATCTTTTTTTAAAAGCTTTAAAAACATCTCAAAAAGCAATTCCAACACAGACACTGACTTGTGCATTGAAGCAATCACCAGATACTGGAATCAAAGAGGGAATGGGTCATCATGGTTAGCTACTGTTGGCAACAAAATGAACTCTCTTTTGTGCCAGCTCCCAGCAGGGAAGTCAAACTTTTAGTCAAACTTTTGCGGGCTTATCTATAAAGTTGATCTACAAGATAGCACCCACACAAAACTAGCCTAAAGATCCAGGGTAACCAAAGGACTGTCCTGTCCTTCATGAACCTGACAATTTGTTGCAATCATCAGCACTCCTCCAAGTGTCCCTACTATTGGTCGTTAGGTAGGCGACTACTGGATATGGAGTGCCACAACTGAATATGCTCTGTAAAAAACCCTCCCCCAAAGAGGTGCCCCTAAGTGTTGAGTTAAAAACTTATTTTCCTGTGCTTTCCCCAATGAAATTCTGTTGTCAGTCTTAACTCTCATATTGCTTGACATTACTGTTGGTTTTATTCTTGTTTTATGGGATGATGTTTTGATTAAAAACCCATGTACAACATAATTTGATTTTGGCTGCCTTGGGTAGCTGATTAGAAAGGTGAAACAACATTTAATAAAATGAAATGTATTTAGAGAATTTTATCTTTCCTTTCCACTCCAAAAGGTGGCTAAAATAAATTTAAAACATTTGTTCTGCCCCTTTGGCCAAATCATACCCAATACATTAAGTCAAAAGGTTTAGACTCTGTTCACCACCATTTCACTGAACAGGAGGTGCTGGATAGATTATGTCATCTTACTGCAAACCATCACAATTCATTTTGATCCAAAAATACACTTTTATTTTAATCTCATCACAAAAATATACGATGAAACCATGGAAACAAAGAACTGTTTATGCTTTAGGAACATCCCTACACATTAGTGCCTGGCCATTGCACACTCCCAGCTGATATCCATGAACATGTCAGCTTGTTGGGTACAGGCAGCACAGTCCAAACCAAAAGAATGCTAGCATCATAGTACCTCTTCCAAAGCCTGTTGCTGAAGTTATCCTGAAGTGCCTTGAATAGGGAGCACAGGACTCAGTCCACTGCCATGATCCCAAATTAGGAATAAGAGACCCATCAAAATGCACTCAAGATGCAGAGAAGATTATTCAGAAGTTTGTCATCGATGGGAGAAGTCTTGATCAGAATGGTGTCCTTCTAGCTGAACTACACGGACATCAACGGCTCTGCAAGGAACCAGAGCAGAAATCCATAACACCTTTAAGGGCCAGAGGGCACCCAAGCAATACAGCCACTATATTAGAGGATAAATGCTCAACAGAGTCAGGGCCTGCATCTTATTTGGGGCAGTGCGCAGCGACACAACTGCACTGAGGAGCAAAACCAGAATTTTAATCTATACCAACGTACCCTAATTTCCAAGTTTCTTGCATCCTTTATTCTGCTCCTCCCACATATGAAGATAGCATGTGAGGAGCCAAACTGTACTCTGTGACTACTGAAAATTCTAAACATCAGCCACACTCTGACCTTTAAGATTTCCAGGCATTTCCCACATGCTTTCAATCTTCACAGCCATAATAAGGACTAGAAACATTACAAAAAAATCAATAGAGACTATCGAGAAGTTGAATTCTGAGCTGTTGTGTAAATGTGTGTATTTGTTAAGCAGAGAACAGCGGTCTGAAATGTGTGTGCGCCAGTGTGTGCATTTACCTAAGAAAGCAGGCTTTTATGCTGCATTGAGATCACTGAGATTTAAGACTTAGTAAAGTAAGAAGAGCTAGTTTATTTATAGAAATACATTGTAGATAGAAAGGCATACCTAGTTCTAACTAACTAACTAAGTTGGAGGCGCAATGCCCAGGCTTGGGAGTCGCCCTCATGGATCAGGAGACAGAGAGAGCGTACAAAGGTGTCTCCTCTCTCTTGGACAGTCGAAGAAGAGAAGAAAGGAAAGGGCGGAAGGAGGAGGGGCAGATAAGCTTCCTTAAGACATATCACAGTCTAACAACAGAAGGAAGTCAGTCAGAGCATCACAGGTAAAGGTAATCAAGCCCATGCATCTGGAGGACCCTAACTCTACCTCCCTTCTGGAACATAAACAAAAGAACAGAACAGGAGCTGCTCTTGCCCCACTTCCAACATGAACTCAGTGCTACATTCAGTGCTCTCTTATTATTTAGATGACTGACTGGAGTCACTGAATACACACTGGCCTCTCTATACTTGGAAGAGCACTTTAGGGAAGAAGGACTGAATCTGAATGACTATGAATCATAATACCTGAAGCTGTTGCCCAATGCTGACAAACATAAGCCATCCCTTATGGATTCTTATGGAGAGACAGTGTAGTATAGCGGTCAGAGTGTCAGATTAAGATCAGGGAGATACCAGTTCAAATCCCCACTCAGCCACAAAGCTCACCTAGTGACCTTTGGCCACTGACTATCTCTCAGCCTAAGCTTCTTCACAGGGTTGACTGTGGAAGTAAAATGAATGAAGAACTATATGCACCACCTGAGCTGTTTGGAAAAAGGGAAAAATGTGTAATAAATAACGTGCATTCAGACTAAGCCTTTTCATAGTTGCTTCTAAAGCTTGGAGCTGAGGGAAAAGGAGACAAATCCAGAGTATGGTACATGTTGATGCTGCATGGACACCAGGACTGACAAAGGGGACAAGCCTTCTAATGAACTGCTCCCAAGTATCCACTGTGCTCTGAAGCTAAAGGGAGAAGCATTGAGAGCTCAGACAGACAGAAGATTGTGTGAGGCAACAGTCCTCAGCAGCAAGCAAAGACTGAGAAACAGCAATCCAAGTGAGAATGCCTTTAACCAGCTTGCAAAGAGTAGCGACGCACCTCAGTTGACTGCGCAGCAGCTCCCTCTGGGCCCTTAGCACCTGTAAGAGGGGATCGTCCTCAAACTCTGTGCCATCCGAATCTGCAAAAGTGAAAAATGAAGTCTGCTTCTCAAGTGCCTCCTCCTTTTCTCCCCAGCCAAGTTTCCAATATATCTGTGCAGACACCTTCCCAGCTGTCTATTGTTTAATTCCTACAAACTCAAAGGTCAGTGCGGAAGTGTATGAGATGCCGCTTCCCAGGTACTCACCCATTCCTCCTGCCTCCTCCACATACTTTCCTTCCCTTCCTCCAGCCTTCTTCACCTTCCATCCCCCTCCCAAGAGCCCACATTTTTCTCTCATTCCTAGGCTGTGCTTGCATTGTCTCTCTGGTTGTACCCCCACTGTGGATGATGGAAAAGGAAGAGGCGTGCTACAAAAAGATCCTGTTGCAACAGCAAAGCTACAGCGCACAACAACTCAACATCAAATGCAGCTTTTGGCTGCTCTCAGTTTGTGTTGACGGGTGTGGGGTAGACACATAGTACTGGGTAATTTGCACATTGGGCCAATCAGGCACCTTTAGACACCACATCTCCTGCATACTCTGTTCCTTCTCCAGCCACATCCCCATTTCCTTTCCAGCTGCTACTAATCTGGCCAATTTAGAATATTTGCAAAATTAGAATCAGGCTTCTGCTTGCCCAGTGGAAATTCCCGGTGGGCTTCTACTGGAAGGGCAGGATATAAATCTAATTAATAAATGTATGAATAAATAAATTCCACACAGAGCATCACCCATGCCAGGGATGGCCAACGGGTAGTCTGGACCCCAGATCCAGATTTACAGTCCAGCGTTTATGAAACACCAACGCAGGCAGGAACTAAAGGAACATGCTTATATGAGTAGGACAAAATGCACCACACCAACACTGCTGAATGCTGAAGGCCCTCCATTAAATCCACATATCTGTCATTCTCACAACTATCCCACCTTCAGCCTGCTCCAGTAGCTGAGCAGCCATGTTCAGGAGCTGAGAATGTGAGGGAGCAGCCACAGCACTTGGAAGAGCTGCCTCCAGGCTCAGATTCTTTGAATTTCTCTTTTGTTTGTCCCAGTGAAGACCTGGAGATTCAGGTGGGGAGAAAAGTCTTTCAGCAACCACCTGGATGAGAGACAAAGCAAGTTAGATCTCTTCCTGCCCTCTATAGTACCTCCTGGAAAGAAAAGTGGAGGTGGAAGAGCCCAGAGCTACCCTTCCAATGCTGCCAAGCAGCTGCCCAGCTAAATGAAGCTGCTCCACGATGCTTCCTCTTCTTTTTCTATAGGTAAATTCTCTCTGGTTCCCACAACCCATTGGGGAATCTAGAAGTGTGCCTTTTGAATACATGTGGCTTATCTGTATAAGCTTTCTGAATGTGCACTTTTTCCCAGCACAGTGATATTCAAGGCCTCTCTACATCAACTTGCCTGCTGAGAAACCCCTTAGCATCTGCCATAAAAATAGTGCAGACCCACCTGATTCCTGCATGCAGTCTCAGCAGACCTCCAGTGCTTTTATTATATCACTGATGGGTTCCAGAAAGCCGTAAGCCAGAAGGGAAGCAATCACGAAATGCTATTTTTTTTGGGGGGGGGAGAATGCAGGCTGCTAAACCATGAGAAAGAATTGGGAAGCTTTAATACCTTCATGGGAGTGACAGGGAAATGAACCAGGCTTGGGCAACACTGCAGGAGAGGTCCCGAGAGCAAGCAAGGGCCCTTTTCAGGAGATATGTGTGGATTTACAGCTCCTGCAATCCAGGCAGTGATGACGTTCCTTCCTCTCCTACAAAGGAGCAGAGCATTCTTAAAAGGACTCTCAGACTGCCACAAAGCAGAAGGAAGGATAAGAGCACCCTGCTTTGAACAGGAATGAGAGCACTACCTGCAGTAAAGAAAAGGGCATAAACTCTCCCAATTTTAAACTCCTTTTGCCAGACAGCTTAAACGCATGTTCCTCACTCCCATAGATATCCCTCTACTAACCTGACCAAGCCCATTACAGGCAGGCCCTAGGGTAAACACTCACTTCACATGGGCCACCAGCCAGGCCAGTTGGGTCCCACTGTCACCCATCTGAATTTACAGTGTGCATACTCTCCCAAGGCTTTGGGTTGCAGGGGAAGGTCAGCACTGGCAGGTAAGCTGTCGTTCAAAGGAAACCTTCTATCTACCATGATGAACCATTCCCGCACCACCACCACCAGACTGAAGGGCCTCACATAAACTTCTAAGGAACCTCAGCATTCCCTGGAATACAGTTTGAAAACCCGCTGTTCCATTGAAATACAATGTTGTCAGGGTAGATCACAATTTAGCATTAATTTTGTGTTAGCAATAAAGGAAAAATGGAACCCATAAAAAAAATTAGAGGGGGAGAAACACATCTTAAGGGCGGAAAGTGTCTAGGTAGTGCTGAGGGGCCTGCATAGAGTCAAAGAGCCCTGTCTGAGATTAATGCAACCTCAGCCTAGTCCTTATTTCTAAGCCTTTAGCAGTTAACTGTCAATAAATGTGTTCACATTTGTCTTCTCAACCATGACACGAGGACTAAAAGCATGTTCTTGCATCCAAATGGAAGTGCTCACTATTCTGCAGGAGGCCTCTACACTATACTTGATGACAGCCACGCAGATTCCCAGATCATGCGTCTATACCTCTCCCAAGACGTGTTGAATAGAATGTTTTATGGGGCTGGCTGGCAGCTCTCTGTGGTCTCCGATTGGTTTTGCTTGGCCCTGCTTGGTTCTGAATGCTTTCTGGTTCCCTCTGGGTTCAGCGTGCACCCTCTTTACAGGCTGGGCTGATTGCTGAACATTATGGAAAGTGCTCTGGCTCAAAAGGTTCCTGGTTCCTGCAGGTCTTAATGGAGGTGATGACTCTGGGTATGCAGAGACAGGACCCTCTGGTGGAGCTGCTCCCTTCACTCCCTGCTCTCTCTTTGGTTCAGGACTTCCAGCTACCACAATTCCATTAGTAGAGGGAGTGGTTTCTATGTGATGCGGGGAGGTTAGTCCATTTTTCATAAAATTTGTGTGGCAGCAGGGGTGACATTCATGGAGGGCAGATTCCACACGCAGCTGAGTCTCAGTTGCTGGCAGCACTCTTCCGTCTCTGCTCCTCCAACAGGCAGGTTCTGATGACTTCCAAGCTGTTCTTTCTACCTGCAGGGAACAACAACAAAAATACTAGAAGAGTCCAGACTGCATCTACTTGGCTTCCTGACATGGAGTAGTGAGGAGATGCCATGCAGCAGGCCCACTCCTGTCTGCATGCCTTACCATATAGAAGAGGAACAGCCAATCTCTGTTTTTACTGTGTACCATAAAGCCAGGATGGGAAGGCAGAAACAAAACCATCATCATAGATCCCCTCTGTATTATACAGAGGCCATCCTGCTCCTAAGAGAAGTCATTAATGACTATTCAGGACACAGCCAAAATAAAACCCACTGGAGACCAATCTGAGATAGGAAACATACATGCAAACCCATGTGCAAAGGACTGCCACTGTACTCTGGAAGCACACTCACCACATTCTCATCAACTGTTATATAACCTTCTTCAGTGTCAAGTGCTGGCTAAAAACTGGCTCTGATAGTTGGCAGCAGAAGTTGGCTGTACACAGCACTGATTGACTAGTGCTTGTGACATCATGTCCAGAGCTGCTTTTAGGGGGTTTAAAAACTGACTCCAATTAAAACAAAAAGAGAATATTTGATGACTTGAAGGAACTTTGGTTTTAAGCCATCCAACCACCTAAAGGATACAGGGAGGGACTAGACTGAATCAGCAGTAAAACTGCTGCTAAGTACATCTGTTACATCCATTGCGAAATGTGGGGAGCGGCGTTAGATTGTAAATTGTATTGTTTTACTGATGTATTTTGAAGTATTGATGTATTTTTATATTTGTGTTTTTTTGTAAGCCACCTTGAGGGCCTTTTGGCCGAAAGGCGGGGTAGAAAAACATTTATTATTATTAAATAATAAGTATGCCGGGCAGCTTGGGGTCAACTACGTCTCATCTGGAGGCTGCAACCCTACCTTCCTGTCCACCAGCTCCCACTCGTAGTACATGCACTGGTCACCTCTCGTTTAGACTATTGCAATGCGCTCTACGTGGGGTTACCCTTGAAAACAGTCCGGAAATTACAACTGGTACAAAACACGGCGGCCCGTTTACTTACGAATAGCCGCCATTATGATCATATTACCACAGTGTTATACAATCTTCACTGGCTTCCAGTTGTATTCCGGGCTCAATTCAAGGTGTTGGTATTAACCTTTAAAGCCCTATACGGTTCCGGCCCAGTATACCTGAAGGAGCGCCTCCAACGTCACAAAGTATGCCGCCCTACAAGATCTGCCACTCAGGGCCTTCTCTCAGTTCCGCCGACTAAGGTAGTTAGGTTGGTGAGGACTCGGGAGAGGGCTTTTTCTGTGGCGGCCCCCACGATTTGGAACTCCCTCCCAATAGATCTTCGACATGCCCCTTCCCTAGACATATTTCGCCGGGGCCTGAAAACGTGGCTTTTTCATCAGGCCTTTACGATCCTTGAGACTTCCAAGATGAATTAGTTCTGGAACTGTAATACGAACAATCTACTAAATACTGTAATTCTTACTGTACTGTACTGGCTATATTGTTATTGTATTTTATTACGTTTTATTGTACGCCGCCTAGAGTGGCCATTGGCTAGATAGGCGGCCTATAAATTAAAGTTTATTATTATTATTATTATTATTATTATTATTATTAATAATAATAATAATAATAGATTCACCTCATAGGAAAAAATGCCACTGAGCTGCAGCCATTGAGACTGGTGCCTTCATCCAGAATTGTGGGGGCATGCATGAAGGTTGATATATGGGCAGCTATAAACCAGAATGACCTTGCTGAGCATTCAGGCTGCATTAAAAAATTACTATGCATTTCAAAATACGGCTAGCATTATATCAATTAGCAAATATTGTCAATTACTCCTCCCTAGTATGCTTTCCTCCATATCTCTCCTCAGTAAGGGAGCTGGGGCAGGGAGGGAAGACAGCCCAGGATCAATGCTGTGATGGTTGTTTACCTCACCAGCTCCTGAAATGACTGGGGTGGGGTGGGAAATTGTAACTACCAAGATGGTTGTGGCTAGGATGGAGTGGTCTGAAACAGTGCATGGCCTTTCCAAGGTTTCTTCCACCTCTGGTCCTCTCATGCACCGTAAGCATGGCTTTGTCCCCTGCTTCCAAGGCCTTTGCCTTACAGCTGCACAAACCAAAACAATGGCAAACTCATTCGCCTCAAACTCTTACCATGCTGGAAGCATAGATTGGTTGGATCTGATTGGGCATCACAGCAATGGCCTTGCTTGCTTCCTCCATCTTTCGCCGCAGGCGCCACTGGAAAAGGATGTCATTCTCTGGTTTCGAAGAACAGGACAGAGATCTTTGAGTGGTGTGGCAAGGGAAAGCACCCAGGCTACCTAAAAAGAGAGAATGGTGCATATGAATGCAATGGCTGCAGGGAACTCCTAGAAAGAAACCTGCAAGGTATATGCATTGTCCATTGCTGTTACCATTTTGGGATCATCATCTTTTAAAAAGTGTATATTGATTTATGACCTTTGTTGATTGCTCAGATTGATAATTTTACTGCACGGAAGATGAACCTGTGGCCTTCCAGATGTCGTTAGAGTACAACTTCCATTGTACCTCACCATTAGCTATGCTGGATGGGTATTATGGGACCTGGAGTCCCACAGAGACAATTCAAGCAGCATATAATGAAGACCTGTGGATATGCTTTATGCTTGCAGAAGAGAATCAACTGTATATCAAGACAATACAAATTCTATTCCAAAAATTCTGTGACCTTTTAAATGTAGGAATGCAAATTTGCACTCAGTTGCCGTTTTGCCCAGTTTATTCAGCTGCTGTTGTCCTGCCTCTAGAAGTACCTGCTCCGCCCCCCCATAGCCTTTTGAATGTCACCGGGGACTGCCTGAAGGGTTAGCAATTTCGTTGGTGGATTATTCTTAAATGAGAGTTGAGCTTTTCAGAATGCTCCTTACCAACTTTCGCTCTTGAGTGGTGCACTGCAAAATAGGGCAGCCCTGCACAGAAGACCTGTACTAAAGCAGCCTTCGTTCTTCACAGCATTTGCGCTCTTTAGGAGATCAGACTTGAACTCAGCCAGCTAGCAGTCCAACCAAACAACATGTGCTTTCCCCCTCCCTTTCCCCTCATAGCGCTCACTTTTTATCATTGTCCTGGGGCCGCAACAGCACTGACATCCCCTTAAGACAGTGTTCCTCAAACCTGGGTCTCCAAATGTTGTTGGGGCTGCAACTGCTATCACCTCTGACCGCTGGCTAAACTGGCTAGGGCTGATGGGAGTTGAAGCCTAGTAACATCTGGGGACCCAAGGGTGAAGAACACTGCCTTCGGAGGAAAGGCCCTGGATCTCAGGCCTTACCTTGAAGCACACCAACGCCAAGGTCAGATGGGGCATGCCCAGCTGCGTCTGTGTCAGCATTTGTGATGGTGGACGTGGGGGTAGAGTTCAGTCCTTCAGAGCTTACATGCCTGGTGCTGCTCAAAGGGGATGTGCTGCATGCAGAAAGACATATGAGGAAAGGCAGCTTATTAGGAAGGAAGGAGTGGCAGCTGGGGAGAAAAGAGGCTGAGAAGCCAGGCTGAGGCATAAGGCTGGAAGGCTTTGTGGAAAATGGGGCAGGGCAGGCTAGATGATGGACAAAATGCAAGGGAATCCAATACCTTCTAAGTAAGAGCCTGGAGGCTCTCTCCTGGAGGCTCACGGTCTCAGGGTCCAGGGTGGAAATATCCTGGAATTCCCCCTGCAGAAGAGCACACAAAGGAATGGGTCAGATAGGAGACTTTCTATAGCAGGGATGGGGGAATTGTGGCCCACCAGTTGTTGTTGGATTCCAACTCCCATCAGCTCCAGCTCATGTGGGCAATCATCAGGGATCATGGGAGAGGGAGTCCAACAATGTTGGGCGGGTCACAGATTCTCCACCTTAACTCTATAGGGGAAAATGTCAGGATTCTGTCAACAGAGCAAGGGGAGAGTTTGGTGAGATAGTGGATATGTGTTAGCAAACTCATGGCCATGAAACAGAGCAGAAGTTGTTTGATCCAATGGGACAAATGTTCCTTGATTCCCTGGTGCAGGAAAAGGCCAGGAAGGGGCAGAGGGCAGGAAAACAGCAGATAAGGCAAAACAGTAGAGGAGTAACAGACAGGGAGCTACTGTGACAAATTAAAAATGATCTTCTAGTCACTCAGGACCAAATCAGCCAAACCAGAGTTCCCCTGCCTGCAAATTCCAGAAATGTAAAGCTCCTTTGTTCTTGACAAAGAGCAAGGATCTGACTGGGGGGACCAGAGCTAAGCATCCTGCAATGGCATGTCTCACAATTTTCCCTGCCTGATTATGTGAGACAAGGGTCATGAAGCAAAACTTGCACAGATGATTTTTCTTATTTCTCTACCACGTTTATATTCTGTCCTTCCTCCAAGACAACTAGGGCAGCATACATGGGGTTATTCCATATTATCTTCGCAACAATCCTGTGCAGAAGGCTAGGCTTTGAGATCATGACTCGCCAAATGTCATCCAATGAGCTTTATGCAGGGATTAAAACTCTGGCCTCCACATTCTGCACAATATTTCTCAATGAGGAGGGCTGAGATTAAAAGCGATCTGGAAAGGATACCAACTATGGTTGCGTTAATCATCTTCTCTGATAGATAAGAGCAGATCCTTCCTACTCCTAGGGAGCACCTCCTTACTCACCGAGGGAGACTGGTCCAGCGCTGGACTGAAAAGACACTGTCTCACTTCACTCTGGCTACCATCTGTAAGGAGATGCCTTCATTACAAGTTTCTGATTTGCACAATTCAGACATCTTTGCAAAGAGGCTATCCTTTAGTACTTGGGATATTCCCATAGGCGGGGTGGCTCACTAACTTCCTTACACATTTATCCAGTGGCCTGGAAAACTCCATCCCAGCCACAGTTATTTTCCAAATTGTGGGCTAAGAGGCCTGCAGCATATCAATATGAGCTCTCTGGATGGGTTGCTGACTGTCAGAGCCCCCATCGTACTTTGGACGGCCTTGATACCTTTAAAGAAAACACCATAGTGCACATACACAGTTATCTGATAAATGCAGAGTAGATGGAATTAAATACTGTGATTTTCAAATCCTGGCACACAGTTGTTACTTATGACATTTCTCAAAATAATAATAATAATAAAATTTTATTTTTATGCCGCCTATCTGGCCGAGTGAACGGCCATTCTAGGCGGCGCACATAAATTAAAATAAGATACAGCATATAAATACAATAGAAATACGACATATAAATACAATCTTCAACTAATCAACCCACCCACATCTGTACGTTATATACTAAAATTTGCTAGGGATCCTGTATGCCCGTTGAAATAGCCACGTCTTTAATCCTTGGCGAAAGCCTACCAAGGAGGGGGCATGGCAAAGATCATAAGGGAGAGAGTTCCAGAGGGTGGGGGCCACAATTGAGAATGCCCTCTCTCTAGTCCGCACCAGCCTGGTTGTTTTCACTGGCGGGACCGAGAGAAGGTCTTGTGAGGCTGATCTTGTAAGGCGGCACATTTGGTGATGCTGGAGGCCCCTCCTTTAGATAAACTGGACCGAAACCGTGTAGGGCTTTAAAGGTTAACACCAACACCTTGAATTGGGCTCGGTAGACAACTGGTAACCAGTGTAGGTCTTCTAACACTGGAGTGATGTGATCCCGGCAGCAGCCATTCTTAATCAGCCGTGCCGCCACATTTTGTACCAGTTGTAATTTCTGAACCGTCTTCATGGGTAGCCCAACGTAGAGCGCATTACAGTAGTCTAAGCGAGAGGAGACCAGGGCATGCACTACTCGCGGGAGCAGATGAACCGGAAGATAGGGTCGCAGCCTCTGTATCAGGTGTAACTGATACCAACCTGCCCGGCTCACTGCTAACACCTGAGCCTCCATGGACAGCTTGGAGTCAAGAACGACCCCGAGGCTGTGGACCTGGTCCTTTAGGGGCAATCTTACCCCATTCAACACCAGGTCGATATCTCCCAATCTTCTCTTGTCTCCCACAAGCAGTATCTCGGTCTTGTCGGGGTTCAGTTTCAGCCTGTTTCCTCCCATCCATTCACTTATGGACTCCAGACACTTGGAAATGGTATCCACAGCCAACTCTGGTGAGGACTTAAACGAGAGATAGAGCTGAGTGTCATCCGCATATTGGTGGCACTGCAACCCAAATCTCCTGATGATAGCTCCCAGTGGCTTTACATAGATGTTAAATAGCATGGGAGAGAGGATAGAGCCCTGTGGCACACCACAGGCCAAGGGTCCGAAACCTCCTCTCCCAATGCCACCCGTTGGTGCCTGTCAGAGATAGGAACGGAACCACCGTAGAACAGTGCCGCCAATTCCCATTCCCTCCAGGTGGCCCAGGAGGATACCGTGGTCGACGGTATCAAAAGCCACTGAGAGATCAAGGAGGACGAGGAATGAGCATTCACCCCTATCCAAAGCCCTCCTCAAATCATCCACCAGAGCGACCAAGGCTGTTTCAGTTCCATGACCAGTCCTGAAGCCCGATTGGAATGGATCTAAGTAATCTGCTTCCTCCAAGTGTGTCTGTAACTGTTTGGCCACCACACGTTCGATCACCTTGCCCAAAAATGGTAGATTGGAGACTGGGCGAAAGTTATTCAAATCTTGGGGATCCAAGGAGGGCTTTTTCAAGATGGGCTTTATTACCGCCTCCTTGAGGGCAGATGGCAATGCACCCTCTTCCAAGGAAGCATTTACCACCGCCTTGATCCCATCGCTCAGTCTCTCTCTGCAGTCCACAATGAGCCATGTAGGGCAAGGGTCAAACAAACAGGTGGTCGGTCTCACAGTAGAGAGCACCTTGTCCACTTCCTCAGAGGGAAGAGGCTGAAACCGATCCCATCGGACCAGATAGCAACTGGCCGTCTCTGGCCTACTTCCTGTGTCCACGGCGTACGGAACTGAGCTCTTCAGACAATCAATTTTATCAGCAAAATGTTTTGCAAACGCGTCACAGGAGGCTTTAGAGTGCTCCATGGGGTCCTGAGCAACTGGACCGACCAGGCTACGGACCACCTGGAACAACCTCCTGGGACAACATTCTGCGGATGCAATAGAGGCAGCAAAGAAATCTTTCTTTGCTGTCTTTATTGCCACTTGGTAGGCCGCTATTGCTGCTCTAACCAGTGTCCGATCGTCTTCGGAGCGAGATTTCCGCCACCAGCGTTCTAGTTGTCTCACCTCCTGCCTCAGACCCCGCAGACATGGTGTATACCAAGGTGCGGTTTGAGTTCTATTCAGGGGGAGAGGACGTTTCGGAGCCACCCGGTCTATTGCCCTGGTGATCTCCTTATTCCACTCTGTCACCAGGGTTTCGACTGGGCAACCTTCAGACAGCTCCAAATCTCCCAGCACCGTCAGGAATCCTTCTGGCTCCATCAGGCGTCTGGGGCGGACCATCCTAATAGGTCCCTGTCCCCTGCGGAGGGTGTGTGGCAATGAGAGGTCCATATTCACCAGATACCAAATAATATATATACACCACCTGTGGGGCAGTGAGCAACAGTATCACTCAAATCATTAAAATAAAGTAAAATGAACAATCAGACACAGTAAAAAAAAAATCTTTATAATCCCATTACAACTGCATCAGGCAAAACTCATGGTAAATAAAAAATAATTCAGCATGTGCTGGAACTGCATCACTATCGCCGCAAGCATTATTTCTTGGAGGAGACCACTCCAGAGAGCGGACGCCGCTACAGAAAATGCCTGTCTTCCCAGATGATGTCAGATAGATGCCTGCAGGCTGTGGCAGAACCAGGAAGGCCTCTGTAGATTCTCTTAGGGATCAGGCTGGTCTGTTTGGAAAAGCTATTGTCTCAGATACCCTGGCCCCAAGTTGGTCTCGGGTGTTTGTCTTATGGGAAGAGCTAAAAGAGAAGGGACTTGCATGGACTACCCACCACTGCTAAAAGGTTTCACTGTATGTTACAGCTGGGCATCAACAGACAGGTGCTAGACAAAGGTACAGCTCCAACGCGTGCGCCCTTACCCAAATCTGCAAACCTCCAAATCTAACTTTTTTCCTACCAAGATCAATCATCCCTATCACTAGGGCAGCTCTATTGCCCCAAGAGAAGTCAGATCCTTCCTAAGACCTACTCAACTTGGCCTGCCCAGATGAAGGCATTCACTATATCCTGCTGGCTCCAAGTACCTGAAGCTGGTGATGCTTCCTTCTTGGAGATGTTGCATTCAGGGGGGAATGAGTGGCCAAGCCACCAGAACTCAGCAGAATGTCCATGGGGTGCCCCACGCTCTCTGCGGTTAGTGGGCTGCCCGTAACGGAATCGCTCAATATACCTGTCAAAGGAAAGAAGATGCTGCATCAGGCATGTGGACAAAGATCTTAGCCTGAATGTAGTAATCGCTCCTGGACTAAGCTACAGGTTCAGGACTCTTGTGTAAACCAATATGGGAATATAGAGGCTAAGAATCAAGAAAATAGTTCAAGGGCACCAATTGAGTCCTTGTTTCAGATAGTATTTGAACCTAGGACTCCCACATCCAGGGAGTCCAGGAAACTTCTCTTGCCAGTCTGCGCAGCCACCTGAGACATCCCAAAAGGAAACCTTAGCTAATGGGCTTACCTGGCAATAACTGATTCACTGTCCGTGACAGAATCTGGGGGTTTTGGTGAGGCTGGTGCCGGCTCCGAAGGAAATTCCTTTGCTCCCTCGGGAGTAATGGAGGAAGAACTACGCTCAGTCGAGGGCCACGACTCATTGAATGAGCTTGTGGAGTCTGACTTATGCGGCTTCACCTCTTGGTAGCTGGTGTCAGGCAGGAAAGTTGGGCTTGGAGGGCTCAGTGCTTCTACCTTCTTGGGAGAGGTGGAAAAACTCTTGTGCTGCAAACAAGATGGGCTCAGAACCTAGGAGGGGGAAGTGAGCTTTCAGAGTTAGCAATCCCAAAGAGCTGACAGACCTTCCAGAAGTGTTCAAGCCCCAATGTAACTCAGCTGCATCTTTTTATAGCTCCACTTGACAACTCTTTATTTATTATATTTTTACCTACTCTTCCTCCAGAGAGCTCAGGGCAGTGCACACAGTGGGTTCCTCTCCCTGTATCCTTTACCCTCACAACAATCCAATGGAGGAGGCTAGGCTAAGAGAGAATGTCTGGCCCAAGGGGAGCTACACGGCCGAGGAGGGATTTGAACTTGTCTCCAACATTCTAACCACTACACCACAATGGCTCTTTTTATGCCTAGCCCAATCCCCATGGCAAGCCCCCAAAACACAAAAAAGCCCAGAGAGGAGCAAATTTCATGTTCCACTGGATCCTCAACACTGTGCGGGGAAGAAGCCTTCTATTCTCTTCATCCAGTCCTCTAGGGCTGGATCAAAAAACACCTGTTTAATTCTTCCTGCCAATGGCTCGGCTACATTAGCTTTCCCTAGTGACTCTAACATTATTTGCCTGCCTCATCTTCTCCCCATCTCACCATGTATTGCTGCTCCGCCTTCAGTGGCTGTGCCTGGGAAGGGTGGTAATGGCTCCGGGAACAGGATGCCTCCAGAAAGGGACTGCCCAGGGTGGAGAAAACAGCCGTACTGTGGGCAAACAAGGAATCCCAGTTACCGAAGCCCAGCCCTGCCTAAGCTCGCCACTTCTTACCAGAAATAAAGACATTTCCAAGCAGAGCAGAGCCAATTGTTTTGTGCCTTGGAAGAGGGAGTTATATAAACAAGATCTTAGAGCCACTCTACATGTTTAAAAAAATTAGTGGTTATAGTGAGGTGATTTAATTCTGAATTATGCCACTACAGACTGCAGGTGGGGATTAGAGTTTTGAATGCTCCCCAAAACACAAACATAACTAAAAAACAAAAATTAAAAAACCTTCCATATATATGATAAACTAGCACAGCGAGAAAGGTTTAAAGAAGCCCTCTCTCCCTGATGTTTTAGTCTATTATATGCAAAAGATTTTTTATGTGAGAGAGTATGACCTCCTCCTATCTGTATACAGTCCACAATTATTGACTTTCAGGAGGAATTTAAAAACCTTCCGATTTACCCAGGCATTTGATGGCTGAAAGACACTGTTCCTGACAACCTTCACATCACTAGGTAAGTGCTTTTAATTGTTTTTAGAATGTTTTTAAAGAGATGTCTTATTATGATGTGTTTGCTGCCCTGGGCTCCTTTGAGAGGAAGGTGGGATATAAATTGAATAATATTTATTATCAACAACACCTCCTCCTCATTCTGTACAATGTGCAATTGTACATTACAGACAGCAGCATACCACACCAGGTTACACACACAACTTGTGTCACCCTAGATGTATCCAATACCCATCAGGTCAAGTCCCTTTCCTCTTCCCTGGCAAAAATACACACCAGCTGTCATACTTGGAATCCATCGCTTCACACAGGTGTTCAACTTTGTAGGGACACGGTCTCAATTGCGCTGTGTATGTGGCCTCTACCTGCTTTCCTCATGGAGCGATGGAAGGTTTCCCACAGTGTGTGCTCTAAACAAAAGGATCGCAATGAATACATAAATTTGGGCATAGGCTTTACTTATTTCAAATAATTTGACTTCCAAGTTCTCATCAATCATTTCCTACATAAGTATCCCTTATTTTTCTGTATTTGGATATTTCTGGTAATGCTGGTTTAGGTGGAGGAGGGAAAAGGAGAAAGGCAGGAATGAAGAATTGGGGCAGAAGGATTAAGATGATAGAGGAACATGACTGATGGAAGGAAGACAAGCAATTGTCTGCAAGAAAGTTTTCTCTCAGAACCTTCACTCGAAATGGCCTACCTGACCAATGGAGTAAGTAAAGAGTAAAATAAAAATACCAAATGCTATGCCCATCACCATAATCTGGACCTGTAGATTAAAGAGAGCCTAGAAGAGAATTTATAAAATACAATGAAAGTAAGGCACAAGACAAAGCTTCCCAGTTTAACAATGATTAGATACGAGTGGGACCTGCAACAAAATGTTGCAGCAGGGAGTGCTTCTATTTAGGTTCCAGCCATTCCATTCCCCCCCCCAACAGTAAGTATTCTGTTCCTAATGAGCCCACTCAGTTCTCACTGGACTACCCCCTTACGTTTCTTTTGTTTATCTATGGCCCCTTGTAAACTCATGGTTGAACTGAGAACTCGCAGCTCATACTGTTAATTACCACTATTACAACCAGGGCTGTGGAGTCGGTATGCCAAACCTTCAACTCTGACTACTCTATTTTTCCACTGTCCGACTCTGACTCCACCCAAAATTGCTTCTTGTCAATCAAAATTTATTTGGAAGTCATATTTGGTACATTTCTACCGACTCCGACTCCACCCAAAATTGCTCCCAAATCCGACTCCGACTTCACCCAAAATTGCTCCCGACTCCAACTCCCCTACTCTGACACCACAGCCCTGATTACAACGGCTCTCAAATATAAAGCTGGCATGCGGATCAGCAAAAAAATTCTCATGCCCTGTGCCTGATCATTGAAGAGTTGCCTCAGTCAACATGTAACTGAGGAAATTAAAGGGTAGAGCAGCCTGAGGAGCCATATACAAAGGCCTCACACTAGTCTAATTTGTGCCATCCTCTCTTTCCATCTGCCCAAGTATGCCATCTCAAGTTCCATCATGGAAGAAAGGCAGCATATAAATGAAATAAATAGAAAATCACATCCCTTACATCGTACTAAAATCAAACTCTGTGCACATCACCACACTGCTCCTTGGGGTGTGCAGGCTTCAACCACCCGACAGTTCTCCACAGCCAGGAATCTGGCCACTGCTTATCTGGCAAAGAGAACCATCACAATGTTCTAAGCTGAAGAACCTTAAAAAAAAAAAAGGAGGAGGAGAGACCAGCACTGCAGAAGTGGAATAAAATCACCCTTCATACAGGCTTAGGACCCCACTCTGCAGTATGGGTTAATCAAGCCCAGGGAACTTTTCAGTTTCTACACATCCACTGATACAGAAGCAATTCCAAAAAGTGACAGAATCCAGACCTGGCAAGTCTTGAAGGGCAGCTGAGCTGCTGCACAATCTTCTGGGATTTTCAACTTTGCTGTGGTTCACAGTAATTAATTATTTGTCGTCATTAATTCTTTCCTTCCTGTAGTTTCCTGTTTCACCAGTGTGCAGTTGCCAAGGCAACAGTCCCCCCCCCATGAAAGCACCCCATTCATTGACCCTGCTGTACTATGAAGCAATGAGCAGCATGAATTCCCTTACTCTGGAGAAAATTTTATGACACCAAGTAACATCTGATTAAAAGGTGGAACAATTCATATTCTAATGTCTCTGTGAGGTTCCCATAGTCCAGCTTTTGCCCAGAGCAAAGGAAGCAACTGGTGTGATTGGTATGGGCCAGAAAGGCCTTTAGGGCTACCACTGGAGGTGCAGAATTTTGAAAATTGGTCAGAATCAAATGAGGGGGGAAATTCAACTCTAAGTGCGCACATCAATTGTGAGAACACCTCTCTACTTTTAGAGCATCTTCCAGCATGACGGGCCTTAAGTGTCCACTGGCAAAATGTAGTTACACTGCAAACATGCCTGTAAGGCAAAGCAAATCTTTACTTATTTAGGCCTACACATCAGGCACAGCTGCACTGCATTCTGGGAGGATAGTTCCGATTCTATCATTCCAACACAGAACCGTGAAAATCCCTTCCAAGCAGAGTCAGCAGCCACCGGCAGAACAGAAATGTCTGCTTGCTGCCTAATCTCTATACAACAGTTGTTATAAGACAGTCTCTTTTGCTGACTGTTGTGACAATTTAACAGGCTGCTACGTGTAGCCAACATGTTAGATTGCACCAATGAGAGTCTATGGCCCTAGGGGCAGGTGGAGAGAGTCCATTCCCCTGAGCCGTTCTGCCTGGAGGATAGAACTGTGCTGACTGTACCAATCCTGAGTCCCTATCCTTTGCACTGACCTGTAACTTTAAAACCACATCCTGCCCCACCCAACACAGCACTGGGAAGGAGAACAAAAAGGCTTCCCAGCAGACACACGACTCCTGCCTTCTCTGTGCTTGTTTAGCAGAGAAAGAGAAACCAGCACTACACTACTTCTCCCTTTTAAGCTCTCCCTGGTTCCCAGGCAAAAAACTATTTCCCCCCTATCTAGAATAGGAGAAAATATTCTCCCCTTCTCAGAAAAAAAAAAAAAAACTAGGGAGAAGGACAACCAAATTCCCAATACCTGCATTTCACACCTGGTCTTCCAATTGCAAACAGAGCCAAGTTGCACTCAAAGACAGATATGGAGTATTATTCCCCCCAGACCCAGTTACCCCTGAACAATATACAGAAAGAGGGTAATAAGACTCTGTAGCCTCAGGGTGTTGAAGCCATCCCAGCATGTTCCAATAGGGACTGAAGAGTTAACAGCACAAATCAACATTTTGACGGAAGGAACATCTTGACTCCCCCTCAGTGGAAAGGGAAAAAAACCCTCCCACACTAGATGGTGAACATGTTGTTTGTAAGAATGGAAGAACCGGAGTTGGGAATTGACCAGTTTAAAAAGAGAGAGAGTCTAAAGAGGGAATGAATTTGGTCAATTGACGTGGTCAAATAATGGTTATATATCTAATGCATTAGAAAAACAAAGAACTATGAATTATGCTAATTACAAAACTATTGTGGTCAAGGAAGGTGGATACCACACTCCTCTCACTCTGACATGCTAACATCAGCAAATGACGCTGATCAGGAAGCTGGTTCTACAGCTGTGAGGTATAAAATGTAAATGTACTGCCCTCAAGTCAATTCCGACTTATGGTGACCCTATGAATAGCGTTTTCATGAGGCTGAGAGGCAGTGACTGGCCCAAGGTCACCCAGTAAGCTTCATGGCTATGTGAGGATTTGAACCGTGGTCTCCCAGGTCATAGTCCAAACCTTAACCACTACACCACACTGGCTCTCATTGAAAGACTGCTGGAGTTTGCGGCATTGAGAAGGGATAGCTTTTCTAGGGGGAGCAATCCTTCTCTACAGATTTATTCCCACAGGCAAATACAAGGTGAAAATTAAGTTCATTACTAAGGCTGCAGTCCTACACGCGCTTAGACAGGAATAAACCTCACTAGTACTTCTGAGTAGACAGATATAGGATTGCATCGTTAGAGTATGTGTGAGTAGGTGTAAAGCACAGCTGGGTTGCTGTATCCAATGCAGGCCAGGAATTCTGTGCTTTATCATACTTACCTAACAGAAGAGACATTACAGCTAACAATACTAAATATGGATATATAAAACATAGTAGAAAATGTGAAATAACTATTTAGGTATGTGTAGGCACCTAAACGTTGACAATGGTGGCACGGAACTGAAAATATTTTTTCTGTGCCAAACAAGGGCTGAACTGGAAGTCTCATACAGGCAGAAGACAGATGGATTACCCCTCCTGGACAATTGCATTTATGCATGATATCCAGCTGGCTAGGCCCATTTCTTTATAATGCTTGAGGAAACATTATGAACATATTTAGTGATTGCAGTCTAGGACAAACCCTGCAAATGCAGCTACAAAGATGATTAACAAGCATGATTACTGTCTCCTAAAATGACCTCACATTGCATTAGCAGCAGATGACACACAGAAAGGGCAATCCGATGACCACTTCCATTAGCGCTGTCCAACATGCTTCCTTGAACTTTTGAAATAATAAATGGTGATACTAGAGATCCACTCATTCATTCTTCAAACTGTACTGGTATATTGTTTAGTCCTCTAATTCTTTGGCATGGCACATTTAGAGACAGTCAATGAGAGCAAGACTGCAGCCTAAATGGAAAGAGGTCCAAATGGATTTAGAATGCATTCTCAAGATACCAGAAGAGCCCAAGTTATGGAACTCTCAATGCAGAGTTTTCAGGTGCCAGACATGTTGATTCAGCAAGACCAACAATTAAATGGAAATTTTGTTATGTCTTCCTAGTTTTAACTACAAACTATGGGATAACAGAAGTAACAATAAAAAAACCTACAGATACTTCTAAGATCATTACGCAAAAACATCCACGTGATTTTTTCCCTCCGAGAATTTCTGCCACCATTCCAGGTTAGCACCAAATCATGCTCCCTGCAATGCCTGCATGCAGTATTGGTGGGGTAAATGGGGAGCCAAGTAAGGGCACAAGGACATAACCAGCTCCACGTCTATGCATCATCAGGTCTCACTAGGTCCAGTTAGCAACATTTCAGTTCACACTTTTTTGTAGCACTGACAATTAAAGAACAGAAGCATGCCCATCTCTAAACTGGTAAGCACAGTAAACATGCACATCTCCAAGGGCCTTCAATGTCAAAACGTCAGATCAAATGAATGTTATAC
Organism: Rhineura floridana; assembly: GCF_030035675.1. Lineage (NCBI taxonomy): Eukaryota > Metazoa > Chordata > Lepidosauria > Squamata > Rhineuridae > Rhineura > Rhineura floridana. The sequence continues at coordinate 24,999,735 of NC_084494.1, read as the reverse complement.
ACACCTCAAAATAGGCCACTCATCTGCCACAAATCTGCAAATTAGGTCTAAAGTGGAAAAAGCAAAGCCTTAAAACAGAAGCAGAGATTTAAATATCTTAATCCATGCTGCTGTTCAAAGAGTCTTCTCTGGTGCCCAAAAATAATCTTCCTCTCGCATTACCCCCACCAAACACAGATATCCTTCCTTGAATTTTTGACATCATAGCACTTGACAAAACATGGAAGTGCATACTTCATCGTTTAACCAGGCAGCGATAATTTAAGCAGACAGCTACTAGAGACCTGTCTTGTATTCAGAATTCTTGCTGAACATTACCATCTCTGCAATGATGTGGAAGTTGCTCTATTAGCTGAATACTTCCTTCTCCAGCACACCACCCATCCTGCATTTCCATCTTGACAAAGTAGGATCCTACCATCCACATTACCCAGAGACACAGCAGGAGCTATCGAATATTCTCACACAGTTGCCGGTACTGTGAGAAATACATCTGAAGACTCCAAACTTGGGAGCCTTGTCATGTGCTGCAAAAGGGTTAAGACTGCATCAATGTTCCTACACTTGGTTTCAAATTGGCTTCTTTAGGTTGGCAGTTTTAAAGAATGCCACTGTGAGTTGGCACGTAAAGCAGACTGGCTTTGCATTCTAATATGGTGACACAAAAGAAGAGAAAATCTTCAACCCAGATGGATTAAATAAATTGCTTGCGGTTTACTTTGTGGCACCTGCTCAGGCTTGAATCAGTCTTTTCTGAATGTAGATGTTCTTGCCTGTTTCTGGCTTGTCCTGCTTTTTGGCATCAAAAGTCCCAGTTGTCAGCATTTATGGGATGAAAGAGAAGGATCTCAGAATTTTCCATTGTGTTTTCCCCCCCTCCCCTTGTGCAATTACTCCAGATAATATTTACCCCAGATCCTGCTGGTGCAAGTCAAGCTCCATTCAAGCTAATAACAAAGTTCCAAGTTTCATTTGGTCAGGGAGACTATAGCTAACATTGTCCTTTCTTCAAAAGGATCAGATATGATATTTGTAGGATCTGTTGTGAAAGATCTTAGTACTTGTCTGCTCTTTACAAAAAGTCCTAGGAAGTGTCTACTCCACTTCTCCATCAAGGTTTTCAAGTTCTTCTTCACCAGAAAGCTGCATTTCCCCCCAAAATGGCATGAACTACTGTAACCTGCAAAGATGCCTTGTTTGCAATCATTACAGCAAAACTTAATGTTAATTCTGTTTAACTAAAACATAGTGGGTTGTATTCTGCTAAGTCCTCTTCAGGGTAGACCCAGTGAAATGAATGAACCTTAGACATGTCTATTAACTTCAATGAGTCTACACTGAGTAGACTATATTGTTATGCTGACCATTTCCAAAGTTAGGTCAGGTTGGCCATGCATGCTTTGTTTCTGAACCACTCTCGTCATTGTATTATGCGTATTTAAGAATTTTGTTTCTTATGTAAGAAGCTATAGTTATGGCCTTCTGGCTAAAAACTAAAGTGAACCTATTAACTCAGAAAGGTGGGGGAAGTGAGAGTGGGAGAAGAGTGCTTTATATAGTCTTCCAGTTATTAAAGTAATTAGGTTTTAGGACACTCCAAATCAGAAACAGCTTTGACAATGAAACAAAAGAGCTGAATATTATTTCCTTCCATGATCAAGGTTTCTAGAAGCTACAGGTCCCAACATTGTTATTTACTGAACACAAGCAAATTGCCCTGGCCTTGTGTGGAATAAAGCAAGTCCTGCTGAATTTTCTAACTCCCCTGCAAAAGAGAGGGTGAGGAGAAAACCCGGAGTGTACTGCAGGCCTGTCAGGACATTACCCAATGGGGATTCGAGAAGCGGTTAAATGGAGAGAGAATGCCAGGAAGCATACACAGAGCGATACAGAAGTACATGAATGGCAGCGTCTCCTGGGCCTTCCTGGAGAGATTGTATTTATGTTCTGATCTCTCCAAAGCCCCAGGAGAGGCTACCACTCATGCTGACTCCAGAGACCAGCCTATCCTCCTACACAGAAATGGGCAGGAACACTCTCCAACAGCTCTCTCTTGTGCTGACTCCAGGATCCTCCCTGCCTCTGCAGGTGTAGCTACAGCTGCTTCCCTCTGCTTACAAGCCAGGTAGTGTTGCATCTAGTCCTTGCAACTTGCCAGGATGCTTCAAAGAGATGACAAGGCAGGATTATGATTTCCAAAAAAACCCAAAGAGTTCTCCTAGTCCAAAGAGGTCATCCCATTATCAGCAGTCCATTAGCTGATACACAGAGCATGTTCTACAATCTCACAAACTAGAACATTTGTTTACAGCAAGAACCCTGCATTAATCCTAGAAATAGCTATCCAATTATTATTACTGATTTAAACCCCACCTTTTTAAATACATATTAAATATATATTACTCTCTGGCTACTGATGGAAGGATGCTGCAACTGGTGAGTATTCCTTAGGACAGCCTTGCAAGTAAGGCCACTTGATTGCATAAACTGATGTTACAGTGCAATCCATGTCTACTCAGAAGTAAATCTTGTTGAATTTAGTGGGATTACTCCCAGGTAAGTGGAATTAAGATTGCCGCTGTAGTCAGTTGGGACATGATAACAGCCTGAAAAGAAACCTCCGGTTTACAAAAAAAAGGGCTATATTTCTAAGCTAGCATTAACCAGCTATTTGTGGTCAGAAGGGCAGAAATGTTTGATCCAAATCTCAGCTCCATCTGCATGAGCTTTTAAAAGTGCCAGATGCTCAGAACTATGCTTGAATTTCCAAGTGGCAACTAATTTGAATGCATCACTGAATTAATTACTACTGTATTAGGAAAGCACAATAATTGAAGATTGGAATCCCATGCACACTTACTTGAGTGTAAGTCCCATTGAAATTAATGTGACATGACTTCGAATAAACATAAATACAGTCAAGCTATAAGACTGCCAAAGGAACATTCAGTGGTAGTTTCGTTACAAATGTGTCAGGAAAGCACCGTCATTTAACAGACAACTGCCTCCACATCTGGGCCTGGCTAATTGCTCAACTAATATCACAGGAGATAAAACTAATATATATCCACTGTGCTCAAGTACATTTTGATTATACATAACATATGCAACTTCCCAGCTACCCTCTGACAAAAGTTCAATTTTCAACATAGCGTTTTACGACTAGCCCAAAGCTCACCGCAGTTTACAGTCCTATGCTCTGCATACCTCACAGTAATTTGCTAGGACACAGAGAGTGCTTTGATCTAGACCAGGGATGAAAGCTAACTTGTTTGGTGCTTTTAAAACAAAATTAATTTAATTACAGATTTTGCTGCCCCAGTTTCACACTTCTGTAACCTGGAAAAATAGAAATCTCAATCTAAAGAGAAAGATTCCGGGAATGTTAACTAACCTTCATAAGTCATTCAAGTCCAATTTGTGGATATTTTTTAAAGGAACTCGCACTCCAAGGCAAATATAAGGCACAGACATTTCAGCATCAACCACACCGAGATAAAACTGCAAGCAACAGGATTTTGCAGTAGAAGCTTTCTGCTATTCACAAAGTTATAACTACAAGTGTAAATGCTACTGCACATAATGAAAAAGCTGCTGATGAGCTGCACACACAGGAAAAGCTCAGAAGCAAAATTAACACTTCAGAAATCTTTTTAAAAATTCAGAGGTTCTGTAGATTATTGCCCGGAGCAAGATTCTATTATGCATTAGATAAATACATCCAAACATTTGGTTGTTATCAAAGCACTGCAAGAAAACACCACCTGGATGGGGCTGCTTTATACATTATATTTTAGGGATATCCTTTTAAAGAAATCTGTGAATGCAACAAGCATGTGTTTGTAAACACATAACATATAGGTATACACATGTCAGAACTTGTGACACTTTTAAGTATTTTAAGACACGATGACTCAAAAGCATTCATAAAGCCAATAATGCTTTAGGATGTTGAATGTTTGAAATGTATGTTTTGATGTTTTTATTGTGATTTTATTGTACTTTATAGTTATAATAATTTTATGCTGTGCACCGCCCAGAGAGCCTTCGGGCTTTGGGCGGTATAAAAATTGAACAAAATAAATAAATAAATAAATAACTGACTGAAGCATCTTCTTGAGCGTACACACAGTGGAAAACCCAGAACCGTTGCCAGGTAATGTGTGAAATGGCCCATGCATGCTAAGCTTTCAGTTTCACACAAAATAAATCCCAAACAAACAAGTCTAGCAAGGAATAAAGCTCTGCCACACCATGTTTTAACATACCGCACAATCTATTCCACTCTATAGGAGGGAATTCTGGAACAACCTGCAACCTAAGCTAGAATTCAAAGCCAACAGAAATCCTACATCTGCATTTCCGTAAGCAAAACTCCCATAAGCAATAGAAAATCTAACAGCCATAGCTGAAGAGAACAGAACTGGCTTTCTTTACTACAGAAACATGAAGAGATTAAGTTGCCAACTCTTTTTCCTGGCAGGATTCCTGTACCCTTAATATGAACGTAACCAGTAAAAACACAGCAAATGAAGCTTCTCCCATCACTGCATCTCCATGTTAGAAATGTCTGCCTACCATGCAACTATTACAGTCACAGCAGGACTGAAGTATAAAAAAGTCACAGGAGCACTGTCAGGAAAGAAGTTGGTAACTCTTGAAGAAATCAGCTGGGTACAAGCATAGAGTGATCAACTGGGACTCCCTTAAGCAATAATAAGTTCAAAGCAAAAGAAAAATGGGAGCACAACATAAAAGCCAAAAATCCCAGCGAGTAGAAAACTAAAACACTGCAAGCTCAGGCTGCAACAAGTTTGAATACATACCTACATCTATATCTATGCACACACAAATGGAGTAAACTGTTAAAGTTTTATTTAAATTTCTAGTCTGAACAATTTATGGAAATTAGAGCCATTTAAAAACACCTAACAATCCTCACCTTTCATATTTTAATTCCAGTCAGTGAAAACTATTATAATCCTAACCATATATATTCAGAAGTAAAACCTACTGAATTCAGTGGGGCTTATTCTCAGGTAACTGGGACAAGGATTGCAGCCTAAAAATAAGATTTTGAAACATTTTCAGGAAGTGCTTGTGCAAGTCTCATAGTTAGGGTGGGAAGGCACTAACCTGAAACTAGCTGCCAACTGATCAGCCTGTCCTGCTCTTTGGTCTCTTAACAGCAGCTCCATCTGCAAAGATGAGCTGGCAGACTTTCATCACATGGAAATAAGAGCATAATCACCTACTCCTGTCTGCCAATCAAGCTGCTGTTAGACGCACAAAAGTTAGTAAAATATTGGCAACCCTAAACTGAGATAATGTCCGTACCAATTTGGGTCAAAGTATCACACCTGTATCATGTCTCCAAGTATATAAAAGGCACGGGCAGCATCAGTAGGCAACGACCTGGCAACTCATTTCATACAAAAGAGTTCAGCAACAGTACAGCTCACACCTTGTTCGGCATAACTTTCTGCCTCTAAAAACCAAATGTTAGTCAGGAGTGCATGTTCAATTTCTGCCCTTTGCAATACTGTCAAAGGCACAAAACCTCTACCACTAAGAAAGCCTCTCCTTCTCTATAGCCTGGTTCGCATGTCACACTAAACCATGTCTACTCAGAAGTAAGCCTTACTGAATTCAGTGGGCTTACTCCCAGGTAAGTGGAGTTAGGACTGCAGCCTACATTAAAATTTAATGTTTATCTATGGTTTAGCGCTAACAAGCAGCACACAAGTACACACTGCTCAAAAGTCCCTGCTTCATTCCTCCCTTGCTCCTGGTTGTACCTTGGCTTGTTGTGTTATCCAAAACCAGGCTTGTGGTTTATTTCTCTCAAAACAAACCATGAGTCCAGATTCGGATGACCGTGACAAGCCAAGGCTCCCACAGTGCTTTTTTTGAATACCATACAATGAACAGTTATATAGCAGACAGAGCGCATGGGGCAGCAGGGCCTCTCCATGACTGAGAAACTTTTGGCTCCTCTCCTTGAACTCCTTCCAAGTTTTGAATTTGCGTCCCCTGCCCCCGCCTTTCCTTTTGTGTCATGTCTTTTAGACTATAAGCCTGGGGTCAGGTACTGTTTTAGTTACTATATATTTTGGAATGTTGTTTGTCCGTTTTCCATGCATGTAGATACCTCTTAAGACATTGTACCAAAACTTTGCATGAAGGTTTCCAAGATCAAGGACCAGATCTCTGCCTATGTTTTGATACAATTGGACATCATTTTCAATCAAGATGATGGACTGAACCTTTAAAAACTGCACTGATTTTTTTGGTTTCTTAGAGTGCATGAGCAAGATGAGGGGGCTAGTCATTGATATTGGTAAGCCATTCCCAGTCTTTCTTTGGCTGAAGAGCAGGACCAATACTTTAAACAAATAAACACTGTCTCAAATGCTTACATAAAACAGATTTTGTAAACTTTGTTGCAATCCAGTGACTTTTTTTTTTAAAGTTCATTTCATTCATCCTACAGTTTTCACACTATCCTTCTACAGTATATAGAAGTTGGGGGGGGGCAAAGTGGACGGTTTAAAATAGAATATATTACTCAACAAAAACACATTCAGCTGGACACTAACAATGCAGTCCTATACATGTATACTCAGAAGTTATCCCACTAAGTTCAATGGAGCTTACTCCCAGATGAGCAAGTATAGAATTACAACCTAAGGAGCTGGTATTGTTTAATGGTTAACAATGAGAGCTGTGAACCTAGAAGTCACCAGCAAATCTTATTTCAGTCATAAAGTTGCTAAGTTACCTTACAGCAAGCCAATGTCTCTTACCCCCCTCCATCTCATCTTAACACCAATAATTATGATAATAATAAATTGACCTACCTTAAGAGTGTTTGAAACATAAAAATAGAAAATAGACGCTGTTCTTACTGGTGCACAAGCACCAAGTCTTTGCCCACAGGCTGGTAGGATGACCTATTTCAGTTTCAGAACAGGAAGCTTTTCCAAAAATGAATTAACTATAGAGAATTATTGGCTGAAGATTTATCTTACCTTTGCCATCCTAAGAAGAACTTGCCCTACCAAATTTCTGCTTATGAAAACACAGTATCCCAGGAAAGGATGAGGTTTTTATGCTATTCAGTGCTAAAACCACAGTGATGCATCCTGGTTAAAAGTTGGGACAGTCAGCATTTTCCTTCCATTACATATTTACAGTTAAACTGAATTTTAGACTGTTAGCAAGCACTGATCATCTAAAGTAGCATAGTCATTCTTAATTATTTAACATAATAAAATGAGTGTGGGAGATTTAGTGGACGATTGTTTCAGACTTGAGCTGAGAAACCCATACGCAAACCCAGACCTAGCCACAAAGGTCACTGGGTGATCCTGAATCTACCACTCTCAGCCTGTCTCCTTCACAGGGTTGTTGTACAAATAGATTGGGGTAGGGGGGAAAGTGTGATAACGCCTAAATCACTGAATGACTCTGGGAATTTAGACTGCAGTCCTCAGCATGTCTGAAGCTGGTATAGCACAGTGGGGAGGAAAGCCTAGCTGGGAGTCCAGTCTGTGAGTTCAAATCCCCGCTTGTGTCTCCTGGGGGTCAAGGGCCAGCTAAGGATCACCCCCACAGTGAGTGGCTCAGGGGTTACGTGCCCTGCCACCTGTGCAACTGTGGGCAAGCTACAGAGTCCCAAGGAGCCCAGTTGCCCCCCAGCTGGAGTTGCGGACAAGGAAGGGGCTGGCTTGTGCAGCTGTGGCAAGCTGAGCAGGCCCTAGCCAGCTGGGGAGGACTAGCCTCAGAGGGAGGCAATGATACACCCTCTCTGAATACTGCTTACCATGAAAACTATTCATAGGGTCGCCATAAGGCGGGATCAACTTGAAGTCAGTCCATTTCATTTTTCAATCATGTCTATTCAGAACAATCCCAGTAATAACAAGGAAAGAGGACCTTTTCAAGTTGTAGCACCTTGTACAGGTAATTCCCTCCCCAGGGAGGGTCACCTGCTACTCTCTCATATACTTTCATCAGTGTTGGATGCAAACTTTTTATTTGCCTTTTTACTGCTGTACACATTTTGACATTGGGTTTTTAATTGGCTGCTATGTTCTAAGCATACCACTGTTGATTGTAGTGCAGTTATGCATTACTCTATGGTGCATTTTTAATGTTTGTAAGTCACTCAGAGCCATGGCTAAAAAGCAGCTATTAAATAATTGTACAGTAAGTGATAAATAGATACAGAGTAAGCGCCCAATGAAACTTACTCTCACAGAACAGTACTTAGAATTACAGCCTTAGGCTGTAATCCTAAAACACACTTATTTAGTTATAAAAGTACTTGTATACCACAATATCATTAAAATGGTAATAGCATAAAAAACTAGGGATTAAGCCCCATTAGGCATAATGAGAATTACTACTCAGCAAACACACACAGGATTACGCTATTGAGACACGTTTACCTGCTAGCAAGCCCCAGAATACTTTATATAATCTCTTGGCATTTGTGTCATTACCAATATTATACTCCAGTTATATTCGGGCTCTCTTCTCCCGTCCAGCACATCTATCTGTCCATAAAGAAAGAACCACACACACCATCCCAAAGACCCTGCTCTGACACTCACGACCTTTTTTGCGGGTCCTACCAGCACCCTAAAATCCTTCCCGCTCAACCCGAGATAAACTTACCGCCGTTGCAGTCTCTTAGCAACCACAAAAGGAAGTCGTTGCCCGCAGAGGATATCGGGTAAACAGCTTTGTCTCTTTTTATATATATATATATCCCCCCCATCGCGATATTGGCCTTAGTACTACAATTCCCATAAAGGATTGCGTGCTGGGCTCTTAAGGAGGGAAACGTGCTCGACGGGGTAGGCGCTTAAACTACAAATACCGTCATGCTTTGTTCCAGACCTTTAAAAGAGCTGAAATAAAGAACTAAAGCATAGTGGCGGTAAGTCCGATTGAACTCAGTATGTATTGCTTTCTTTTGAGAAGGCATGTATAGGATTGCACTGCCAGTGAGTAAATTCCTGAAACAGTCACCAGAAACGCATGCTTTACACTAGGGCAGAGCAATTCTGAAGAACAACAAATGCAACTTCTGCTACATGTTTACCTTGAAGCACTTCCGAAGTATTAAATATTGTTATTCAATATTATATGTTAGGAAAGAATATCTATTCTAACACTAACACGGCCCACTGACCATACAGAAAAGGCTGGGCAGGCATCTTGGAGATACTATGTCTTGGTAATGTGCTTCCTACAAGTCTCAGAGAGAACAAACTGGAAGTGGATAGTGGCAGCAATTTTTTCAGCAGCAACCTTATTGCTTTCAGATGTGCATGTGCAAAGCAGGCTCTCACAGAGCACCATCCATTCCCTCCACATCTCAGAGTTGCTCTTCATGCTTCACAGGATGGTGTTCAGCCAAGGATGAGGAAAAAACACAAGCTGAATTAACTGACACTGATTATATTTTAGGATGTTCAGGAACAAAGGAAACTGCTTTCATACCTAGCTGGAAGCCCTTACAGCACTGTGAGCACCTGTAATTACCACTTGTTGAATAAGCAACAATTCTCAGAAAGGCATGGAAACTGCAGTCTTAAATAGCAATCCAGAACCAGTGCACCTACTCCATATTCTGCTGGGGGCCAGGATGCAATTAGCTTGTGCCTTGCATGACCAAGGGCGGGGTGTGAGAAGATACAGACAAAGAGAGTAGCAACGATGACAGTTTGGCTTCACCCTTCCTTGAAGTGTGGGATGTTTCTTCAACACAACTCCAGGACACATTAGTGTGAGATCCTGTGCACACCTACCTGGAAATCAGTAAGCCCTATCAAACTCAGTAGATTTGTCTGTCTATAAACTTGCCAAAGACTGAGGAAAATGGCTACAACCCCATGCACACCTACCTAGGCTGAAGTCCCATTCAACTCAAAGATAGCTTATTCGTTTATTTATTTGCCATTTTTCAGCCTTAGAAAGCAAACTGTCTCGGGAGACCCCCCCTGACAACAAAAGTTCAATACAAGGAAAGCAATGACAAAGGAGAGCATTCAAGGCAAAAATGAAACAATCACAGCTAGCAAGATTAAGGGTGTAAACTTATACTCCGAATGAACCCAGTGGAACTTACTTCTGAGTAGACAGGGCCCCTTGATATGGACTGAAGGCACATGAAGCTGCCACTTTGCTGAAGATAAGCAGGTCTGGTCAGCCCTTGGATGGGTGACTACTTGGGAACCACATGTCTGAAGCCAGGGATTCCATGATGGAAGATAAGGCAGTAAAAAGCTAGAGTAGTGTAGTGGTTGGAGTGTTGGACTGGAACCTGGGAAACCAGGGTTCAAATCTCCATTCAGCCATGAAGCTCACTGGATGGTCTAGGACCAGTCACTACCTCTCAACCTAACAGGGTTGTTATGCGTATTAAATGAGGAGGGGAGAACCATGAGCTCCTTGGAGAAAAGGTAGAATATAAATGCAATGAATAACAACAACAGCAACATAAATATAAAGAAAATAAATAAATAAAATTGCACTGTTAAATACACTAATTGAGAGCCAGTGTGGTGTATTTATTTATTTATTGTTAGTACCTTGAAGTAATATAATCATAAGAGATTTGCTAGAATGACCAGGAAAAGACTGGATAATAGGGTGTATTAAGTCCTTCCTGGCCCCTTGACAGAAACTGCAATACAAAAGAACATGCAGGATGGACTAACCTCTGCATTGTTACAGGTGCAACATCTAGAATTCATGGGAGTTTTATTATATCTGCCACCAAGTAATTTAGAGGGGAAAACATTAAACCTTGCTAGGGAAAAATCCTTTCTATATTTTGGGGTGGTTAACCATCCCAAATAAGGCTTCCCATCTTTGCAAGGATAACCTAAAAGACCCAATGACTTGAGGGGAACATGGGCCCCACACAGGTCCATGGAGCTCTTTTTTTTTTTTTTTTATATAGTTTTTATTCAAATTTTTCCAAAAAACAAACAAAACAAAGTAAGAAAAAACATAACAATACTACAACAAAAAATAAAAATAAAATGGTTGACTTCCGATTTGTCACAGATCAGCTATAAGTATATAATATACATCAAACCTGTCCCTTAATATGTACATACAGAATCCCTTTTCTCCATAAGCTGTCTTAATTAATCATCAAATCCCAGTATCATCATTTTATTTTGATCTTTCGACAAAAAGTCTAAGAGAGGCTTCCAATCCTTAAGGAATGTATCTGTCGATTTTTCTCTAAGTAAACACGTCAATTTATCCATTTCTACTAAGTCCATTAATTTCAGTAGCCATTCTTCCATTGTTGGTATTGATTCCATTTTCCACTTTTGTGCATATAATAATCTTGCTGCCGTAATCATATATAATAATATTCTTCCATATTTCTTTTCTATTTGTTTATCCATAAAACCCAGTAAAAAAAATTCTGGTTTTGACTGAATATTTATCTTTAAAATTTTTTGCATCTTCCTACCTATCTGTGCCCAGAATAATTTCGCCTTTTTACATGACCACCACATATGATAAAAAGATCCTTCTTGTTGTTTACATTTCCAACAAACATTAGAGACATTACTATACATTTTTGACAGCTTTTCTGGAGTCATGTACCAACGGTACATCATTTTATAAAAATTTTCTTTAAGATTATAACATAATGTAAATTTCAAGCCTTTTTTCCACATATTTTCCCATTGATCCATTTGTATGTTATGACCAAAATTTTTTGCCCACTTTACCATGCACTCTTTTACTTGTTCTTCCTCCATATCCATTTTCAATAAAAGTTTATACATTTTTGCAATTATGTTTTCATCATTTGTATACAAACCTATTTCAAAATCAGATTTACTTATTTCAAACCCATACATTTTCTTGTCCATTTTATATCTTTCTAACAATTGTAAATAGGCAAACCAATGAAAACTATATCCTTCCTTTATCAATTGTTCTCTCTCTTTCATTGTGTATTCTCCATGTACATTTTCTAATAGTTCTTGATAAGTTAACCATTTCTCTTTTCCAGACATTTCTCTTCTATAAAACGCTTCTTGACTTGAGACACATAATGGTATTTTCGAATAAAACCTTGGTTTGTATCTATTCCATATTTTCAACAGAGAACGTCTTATAAAATGATTGTTAAAGTCTACGTTTACTTTTACTTTGTCATACCATAGATATCCATGCCATCCCCACTTCAGATTGTGGCCCTCCAAATCCAATAGTCTTTTATTCCTCAATAAGATCCATTCCTTTATCCAGACTAAACAGCAGGCAGCAAAATAAAGTCTCAAATTTGGTAATCCCAGTCCTCCTCTTTCTTTAGCGTCTTGAAGTAATTTAAATTTAACTCTTGGTTTTTTTCCTTGCCATACAAATTTAGAAATATCTTTTTGCCATTGTTTAAAAGGTAAATCAGAGGATATTACAGGTATTGTTTGAAACAAAAACATCATTCTCGGTAATACATTCATTTTTATCACAGATATTCTACCCATTAATGACAGTTGTAGTTTATCCCATCTTAGCAAGTCTTTCTTAATCTCTGTCCATAATTTTTCGTAATTATTATGAAACAGCTTTGAGTTTTTATTTGTCATGATGATGCCTAAATATTTCAACTTTTTTTCTATTGTAAAATCTGTCTTGTCCATTAACTCTTTCTGTTCCCTTAAAGTTAAATTTTTCACCAACATCTTTGTTTTTTGATTGTTGATCTTAAATCCTGCTAACGGTCCAAATTCTTTTAATTTGTCCATCAATATATGAATTCCTTCCAAAGGGTTTTCTAGTACAATTATCAAATCATCAGCAAATGCTCTCAATTTATATTCTTCTTTTTTTATTTTTAATCCCGAAATCCTTTTATCTTGCCTTATATCTCTAAGCAGCACTTCTAAAACCAGAATAAATAAAAGGGGAGATAATGGACATCCCTGTCTTGTACCCTTTTGTATTTCACATGAATCCGTTAAGTCTCCATTAACAATTATCTGGGCCTTCTGTGATGTATAAATCGATCTGATCCATTTTATAAAGTTGTCTCCAAAATCCATTTGCTCCAAAACCTGGAACATAAATTTCCAATTCAAATTATCAAATGCTTTTTCAGCATCTAAAAAAATCAAAGCTGCTTGTTTATCATTTCGTTGTTCTAAATATTCCAACACATTCAAAACATTCCTGACGTTGTCACGTAATTGTCTTTTAGGTAAAAACCCTGATTGATCTTCCTGAATAAATTGTTGCAATATTATTTTCAATCTTTCAGCCAAAATCATTGTAAAAATTTTATAGTCATTATTCAGTAGAGATATTGGCCGATAATTTTTTGTTTTAGTTAAATCTTGGTCCTCTTTAGGTATTAATGTTATATTAGCATTTTTCCAACTATCCGGTATCTTTCCCTCTTGCAAAATAGAATTCATTGTAGACTGTAAGGGTAGCAAGAGTTCTTCCTCCAAACATTTATAATACATTGCAGATAGCCCATCTGGTCCTGGCGCCTTTCCTAATTTAATTTTATTTATAGCTTCAGATATCTCTCTTGACGTAATAGGGCCATTAATAACTTGTCTCTGAAAATCTGTAATTTTCGGCAAATTCTGTTTAGATAAATACTCTTCTATTTTTTCAGATGGAATTTCTTGACACTTATACAATGTTGAGTAATATTGATGAAAAATCTTTTTGATTTTTACATTATCTGTCAGCGTCTCATCTCCTTCTTGTATCTTTAAAATAATATTTTTTTGACGTTCTTTTCTTAATTTATATGCTAACCATTTCCCAGGTTTATTTGCAAATTCAAAAGTCCTTTGTTTAGCAAAATTTAATTTCCTTTCAATTTCTCTAACTGTCAACATTGATACTTGCTTCTGTAACATTTTAATTTGATTTACAATAGAAACTTTAGCTGGATTCTTTTTCAATTCTTCCTCTTTTTGTTTTATTTCTTCCAAAATTAATTGCATTTTCTGTTGTTTCTTTTTTTTTAATTCAGAATTACATTTAATAAAGTATCCCCTCATAAATGCCTTACTAGTATCCCAAACAATATTTTCACTTGTTCCTTTATATAAATTATATTCAAAGAACTCCTTTAATTTCTTCTTACATTCTTGTACTACTTTATCATTCTGTAATAAAGATTCATTTAGTCTCCATCTAAATCCAAGATTTTTTTTTTTTAAAGTTAATATCACAGGATTGTGGTCCGAAAAAGTTTTTGGTAATATATCCATTTTAAAAATATCCTTCGCTAAAATTTTTGACATCCAAATCATATCAATCCTCGAAAATGTTTTATGTCTTTCTGAAAAATAAGTAAATTCCTTTGCATTATCATTTATATATCTCCAGGTATCCACCAATTCTAAATGTTCCATGAGTTCAAAACAAATCTTCGGTAATTTACCTTGTGTCTCTTTGATATTTTTTTCAGAAAGCCTATCAATTTTTGGTGAGATTACCCCATTCCAGTCACCCATGACACACCAATGCTCATATGAAAACTCTGACAATTTTTCCATAAGTCCTGTATAAAACCTTGTTTTATCTTCATTGGGGGCATAAATACCCACTATCAAAATGTTTGTACCTTGTAAAGTAATTTCAACCCCCACAAATCTACCACTATCGTCCAATAATACCAATTTAGGAAGCAATTGTGGGTTAATATAGAGAACAACTCCATTTTTTTTTTTTGGTCCAGCTGAAATAAATTCTTCACCCAAATTTTTACAAATCAAATATTTGGAATCTTTCTTCTGAATATGAGTTTCTTGTAGACAAATTATATCCAATTTTAATTTTTTCAAATAATGAAACACTTTCTTTCTCTTCTGCGCCGTGTTGGCTCCATTTATATTCCAAGTTAGGTATTTGTAATCCATCATTAAGCGTGTATTTTAAAATTTGCCTGATGCTCCTTTTGATCCATCATCTTCCTTCCCCTCCTCTGCATATCCTTGTTGACTTTGTTTCCCAGGAACTATATCCATATCTTTGAGTTTATCTTCTTCCATATCTTTTGAAGCTTTTCTCAAGAAGTCCCTTGCTTTTTGAACAGTATTCAGTCTGTATTTCTGTTGTCTGAATGTAAAAATCACTCCTTCTGGAACGTCCCACCTAAATTGAATTTTGCATTGCTTAAGTTTTTCTGTAAGGAAAGCATATTCTTTTCTCTTACGTAAAAGTCTAATAGGAATTTCCTTCATCACCAGTATTTCCTTACCATCAATTTTAAAGGTATATTTAAAGTGTTGCTGTAAAACCATATCTCTGGTCGTCTTCTTTACGAAATAAACAAGCACATCTCTTGGAATTTTTTTCATTGTTGCATATCTGGAGTTAATTCTATAAACTTTGTCTATTTCAAATTCCATCCTATCTTCATTCAAGTCCAGAAATTTTACTAAAGCATTAACAATTTTATCTCTAATGTCTTCACCTGTTTCCTCAGGGATTGCACGGAATCTCAAACAATGCTCTTTATTTCTCATTTCAGTCACAGCTAAATAGCCATGCAGGTCTTTAAGTGCCAAATAGTCCAAATTTTTTTCTAGTTCCAGATTTAGTATATCTGTTCTATTCTCCAAGGTTTGTACCTTTTCTTTAGTATTTTTTGCATCTTCCTTTATTTGCCCAATTGTCCCTTTAATCTCATCCACTTGTGTTTTAATATAGTCTTTTATATCTGTCAATTCAGTTTTCATTTCCTGTTTCATTTCCTGTTTTATAGCATTAATCCCTTCCATTATTTTTTGAAACATTTCTGGGGGTATATCCTCTTCCTGTGTATCAATAGAACCTCTTCGCCCCTGGGCCTTGGTTGTTTTTTTAGTTGTCATTTTCAAAAAGAGGCCTTTAATTTCTAATATTAATCACTGTTTCAGAACCTAAGGGCAGTCTATTTCTTTTCTTTTTTTCCCTCCACCAAAAAGAAGAGTTAATATTCCAGGCCTATTATTGAAATCCAGCCAGCACAACACAGTCCTTATCTACTTCCAAGAATGCAAAACAATTCTGGTTGCCAAGACTAAACAATTAGTAGCATATACGAGCAGCGGATTCATCCAACAAGAAATAGTCCAAAGAGAAAAATAGTCCAAAATATAATAATTACCTCTCATCCGTTTTTAAACTTTAAAAGTCCAAATTCAAGCCAGCTTTTTGTCGTAAAAAAAGTATATAAGTTGTTTATATTTTCTTTCTTCCTTAATTATATTTAAAAGAGAAAAAGTATGACTCACCCAGGTTTCTCAATTGCTGATTCATAAACAAATCCCTTTTATTGCAGTAATTTAAGCCGAATGATAAGGTTTAGGCAGAAGTGGGCTCACTGGTTAAGAACGTTTTTTTTTGAGAGAAGAAAAAACGCTTCGCTTTATTCCAGTTCAGCTTGCGTGGAATTCCTGACTCCGTCTTCAGCCGATCGGCTTGCCTTCTTATCTCAGGAATTTCCTGATCAATTCCAGCCGCCGACAGCTCAACGAAGTCTTGTGGAAGATCTGATCGGTTCTCCTATACCTTGGAGAACATTTAAGCCAGTCCAAGATTCCTCTTGGCTGGCTTTTAACCTGAAAAAAGCTTCCTCTGAGGCAGAGCTCCCTCAGAGACAACCACCAGCCAGCACCACTTCCCGGAAGTCCAGGTCCATGGAGCTCTTGATGGTCTGTATCTAGTAGTCTCTGCTTGACTATCATTTTAGCACTCACCAAATCCATAGATGTCAAATAGGAAGGAGAAAGACCTACTGTAGTAGCTTTTATGCTCCATAGCCTTCCTCCAGGGAGATTCATAGGCATCTGTCAGTACTTTATAGACCAGAGAATTAGAGGTAAGCACATAACTGCAGCAAAGCCAGAAATGAACAGAACAGATCCAAGCCAAACATTTCAAATAATTCAACCCTGCTTCCAGACAAACCCGGTCTCCAGCAACACATTTGGGAACTCCGAAAATTAACTTAATAAAAAATAAATAAATAAACTTGAGGAAATGAAATTGAATTCACGCAAAAGAACATTTTGAGTATGAAAACCAAACTGGAGCTCCAAAAAGAATATGTGGCACTTAAAGACCTGCATGGCTGCTGGTAAGAATTTTCCACCTATGTAAAGAAAAATCGGGATATTGCTCCCACATTCTATTCGGGTTTTGACCTAACATATTTTTCTTGTTTTCTCCAGCTTATGGCCTCGTGAAACCATATACCCAAGTATTTGTATGAATCAACTTGTTAAATTCTATTCATTCCAACAGCCCAGAGAAATCTGAGCTTCCTGTTGGAAAAAAACCCAATACTTTAGTCTTTGTGTAGTTAATTGTTAAAAGTTTTTTTCACAATACTCATTAAAACCTTCCACACTAAAGTCCTAGTGAAATGATGTCTGTGTCATTTCTGGATGGGGTTTCACTCCCTCTGAAGGAGAAAGTATACAGTTTGGGGGTATTTCTAGACCCATGTCTGTCAGAGGCTCACGTGAGCTCTGCAGCTGGTATGTCAAGTGCAACCATTCCTGGACTGTGAAAGCCTCCTGACCACAGCAGTCCATGCATTGGTAACCTCGAGACTTGATTACTGTAACATGCTTTATGTGGGGCTGCCCTTGTATCTGGTCCAGAAGCTGCAACTAGTTCAGAATGCAGGGGCCAGACCACTTACAGTAGCAGATTACTGACATGCAACCCCACTGTTGAAAGAGCTGCACTGGTTGCCAATTTGCCACCAGGCCAGGTTCAAGGTACTTGTGTTAATCCACAAAGCCCTAAACAATTTAGGCCCAAAATACCTTAAGGACTGAGTCCCTCTGTGCCATCTCAATCACTGAGATCTTCTGATGGACCCTGAGGTTCAGTTGGCCTCCACCAGGGACCAAGCCTTTAGTGTAGCAGGCCCTGCCCTGTGGAACTCCCTACCAGTAGAGGTTCAGCAGGAACCATCCCTTCTTTCTTTCAGGCATCTCTTGAAAACCGAACTTTTTAGACAGGCCATTTATCATTATTTTGTTCTTTCCAACCTGCGTGGCATTTGTTGATGCTTTTATTATTGTTTTTAAAAATTTAACTGGTTTTTAATTTTATATTGTCTTTGTATGTTGTAAGCCGCCTTTATGTACCCTTAGGGAAAGTGCAGCTTATAAATTATTTAATATAAATAAATTTCTATGCAAAGCTCTGACGTATTCATAGTAAACATTGTGCCATTCACAAAAGCCGTCATTGGCGATGACACAGTCCTCCTAGTTTTGCTCTTCTAATTCAACAAACTGTAGTGGGAAAGGGAAATCCACGTCACAACTGAGTCTTAAATGAACAGAATCAAACTTGATGATAAATACTAGCGTTGCAATGTCAGGCTGGAGTCTCCCTTTGATGAACTTCCGTTGAAAAATTATGCCTTTCACATCAGCTTGTCATTTTTGCCTGCCAGGCAGCTGTTAAAAACACAGGAGCCTAACTAAGGAATTTACCTGACAACTGCAGGATGTGCATGACAGAAAACTGTGGCCTTCAGGCACCACAACAAGCTGCGCTTCTGCAGCTCCCACCACCCTTAAAAGACTACAATCCTAGGGATGGACAGCACCAAGACCCGCAAAAAAAAATTCAATTCCCGTGGGGGAAACTCAGATCTCCTTGAACTCTCGAAAGGGCCGCGTCACTTCTGTTCGCAAGAGAGAAGAAGCTGCAGCCATTGGCCGAAGCTTCCCGCCCACTGCAAAAGTGCCTACAATCCCCAGCATGCAGTGCGCCAGAGGCGGTTTTTCTGCATTTGTGCGAACTGGCAACAGAGAAGGAGCGATTGGTAGAGAGGTAGCTGGTGGTATGGTTGGGTGTTTGTTTTTTTGCGGGAGGTGTCCGGGATCGCACGAGGGCGGGGCGAATGAGAGGAACGAGGGCAGAAAGGAAAGCATCAAGTAGAGTCTGGTTTAGGTCGATCCTTTCGAGAAGCGAGGTCCGACTTCTGCCCCGCTACCAGAGTCGCTGCTCTTGAGCTACTGCTGTAGTGTAAAAGAAGCAACTCGGAAGGATCTGTTACAGCGAACCTCCTCTAGTTGTGCAGCGCGCTCCTCTGCATGTCTACTCAGAAGTAAGCCCCACTGAGTTCAATAGGGCTTGCTCCCAGGTAAGTTTGGAAAGGATTGCTGCCTTATGGTGGCAGAAGTTTGGTAAATGAGAGCACCGCTTCAACAGAGAGGTGAAGGGTAGGTAGGTAGGTAGGTATAGAAGGAAAATGTTGTCGGTAGGGGGTCCAAAAGGTGTGCAGTCTGTGATGTTTCTGTGCAAAACTCAGGTCATACAAGACAAGCATGTTTGATTACAGTGCATCTTGTACTTTTCACAGAACTATCACAAACTTGTACCTCTTGTGTTTCATGCTAATTTGACCCTACTGTTTCCAATTCGCCACACCTATTATTGATCTAAAATGTATATATATATGTATAAGTGTTTTATTTTTTATAATTCAAATTATTTATTTACTTATTTATCAAATTTATATCCTGTCCCTCCTTGAAGGAGCCCAGAGTGGCAAACAATAACACTGAAAACACTCTAAAACATCTTAAAAAACAGACTTTAAAGTACGTTAAAACAAAACATCTTTCAAAACCTACTAAAACGTATTACAAATACTTTTAAAACATCTTAAACAGCAATTCCAACACAGATGGCTGTGGCTCAGTGGTAGAGCATCTGCTTTGCGTGCAGAAGGGCCCAAGCTCCATCTCCGGCATCTCCAGATAGGGCTGGGAGAGCTTCCTTCCTGAAACCTTGGTGAGTTGCTGTCAGTTAGTGTAGGCAATACTGAGCTAGCTGGACCATTGGTTTGACTCAGTATAAGGCAGATTCTTATATTCCTAAATGGTACTGCAAACAAGGAAGCTCCAGATCAGGCCAGTGTGATGCCCTCCATGTTGTTGGACTATAATTTCTATCCCTGGTCATTGGCCAAGCTGCCTGGGGCCAATGGGAATTGGAGTCCAACAGCATCTGAAAGACACTAGAGCAGGAACAGGGAACCTTTGGTCATCTAGATGCTCCTTGACTCCAGTTCTCATAATGGTTATTGGTTATGCTGATGGATGATGGAGTCCAGCAATAACGACAGGGCCAAAAGTTCCCTTTTCCTGCCCTAGAGGATACAGTCAAACACTAAGCTATAAATCTGGGTAAAAAATTGAATGAACACGAGGTAGGTATAACACTGTTCAATTAAAACAAATTTCAAGTGGGTTTTTGAGGAAGATGGAAAGTGAAGTGTTTTAACCAAGTAGTGTCAACGCTATATCTCTTTCATTTGGCCTATTTACACCTACTGAATGAAGTTAATGCTGACATATCAGAGAAAGTGGACTTCAGTCTACGGAAACCTATACCACAATGATATGTTGGTCTTTCAGTTTCCTTGAGATGTGTGTGTTATAACTGCCGCTTCTAAAAACCAATGTTTGAGGATGTTGAATATGTAGGCTTCTGAGTTTACCCAGAACTCCTTATTACATAATAGTGGAATTGGGGAAGAGGATTGGTAGTGACATTGGAATTCTGCTGTTTAAGTACTCTGTATTTTGGATCATATGTATGTTTTTTTAAAAACTAACCCATGAAAAACATGTGTCACAGATCTTTAAGGCAGGGATGGGTAACCTGACTACAACTCCCATTATCTCTGATGGTTGGCCATGCTAGCGGGGGCTGATGGGAATCGTGGTCTAACATTTGGGGGAGGGCAGGTTAACCATCCCAACTTTAAGGTTCACCCAGACTCTTTCCTGTCTGTCTTAGTTCATATATTACCTGTTTTAAACTTTGTATATCTCTTAACCAATATGGCTAGAATTTTATGTACCGAATTAGATGTGTATTATGTTTTCTTTTTCTCTTGCAGGGAACTGTGTCTGTGGTGAACATGTTGCATCCGAAGGTGAAAACTGAAAAGCCCGGTAGGATGCTTTGAAATTTTTCTGCTGTGAACGTCAGGGACAAGCAGTGGAAGCTGGTCTGTTAGAACAAATGGGGCACTGCCCTACCAAGCTGAGTCTGTCCTCCACCAGCCACCCCTTACCTGCCTTCTTCCTTGCAACCGGTCCAGGAAGTGGCCCTGGCTGTCAGCCTCCTTCTCCTTAGTCTCAGTTTTGCCCCAGTAGAACTCTGCAGGGAGGAAGATGGGGACAAAAATATAGTTCAGAGAAGAGTAATCTGTGGTCCTCCAGATGTTTCTGGCCTGCAGCTCCCATGATCCCTGGCCATTGGTCATGCTGGCTAAGGCTGATGGAAGATGGAGTAACAACTCTTTCCCCTTTCCTAGATCTAGAGACAGCCAATGCTCGAAGCCGCCTCGATGCTGTGCTGCAGGGCCTGCTGGAGAAGTCCGACATTGATCGGTCAGTATCGCCGGGTACTTATTATTATTATTATTTATTTCGTATATTTGTATGCCACTTTTCATCACCAGGTGACCTCAAAGTGGCTTCCATACTTCAGGGTTCAGGAGTTGGCAGTCTGCAAGCTTAACTCCTCTGGAGCTTGTCATTTCTTACGTGAGGCTGATCTAGTCTCACCTAGAAGGAAAAGGTCTTGGATTCTTTGTGGGGTGTTTTGCAACCAAGGCCCGTCTGCCCTTTGCATTTAAAGCAGTTTCATACTACTTTAAAGAGTTGCGGCTTCCCCCAAAGAATCCTGGGAGCTGTAGTACGTGAAGGGTGCCGGGAGTTCTTAGGAGACCCCTATTACCCTCACAGAACTAGAGTTCCTGGGGAAGATCTAGTTACTAGGTAGGGGTGTGTGTGTGGTGTGTGTGTTTAGAGAGCTAGTAAAAATACATTATTAGTAAAGTCATAGAAACAATTTTTTATATATAAAGGCTTTAAAAGGGGAGGTGAGTTCTACTGATGGTTGTTATGAGACAGCTGTTTCTTGGGGGCTCCACACGCTAAGAATTATTCACTCCTGGGACCAGCTATCCTGGACAGTAGATTTTTCCAAGAGGTCAAAACAGACCTGCGACTCTAGAAGGAAAGAGAGAGAAATTAGCACATGATACAAAAAGAACATACAGTAAAGGTTTCAGAAAACAGATCATTGGCAGAATACTTGTTGTTCAACTGTATCCCATGACGACTTGAATGTAAATTGGTATTTTCTTCAATAGAAAGACCATCTACCTGCTAATGCCTGTTTCTAGGGTCTCTTACCTTACAGGCATGGCGGGAACATATGACTTTCATATTTTATATTGGTTTTAGTATTTTTATTGTAACTCGTTTTGCTTTCATTTTAATGAAGAAAAGCTACTAATTTAATAAATAATAATGAGAGGGACTGAATGTTAAACCACACTGAGAATTGTAGTCTCCTAACAGCTCTCAGCGCCCTTAACAAACTACAGTTCCCAGGATTCTTTGAAGGAAGCCATGACTATTAAAGTGGTGTAATAGTTTTTTAAATGTATGGTGCAGATGCAAGGAATAGTTGCTCCAGGAGGAAGGTCCTCAGCTGAGAAGCCAGGGTCTGGAACGAGGCTGCTAACATCCTCTTTTTCTGACTCATCTCCCCAGGGAGCAGATGGAAGAGGACTCTGGAAAGACACCGTTGGATGCGCTCAGCAAGTAAGGAGGCTCTGTAGCCTTCCATAGCTGCCTTTTCTCACCCTTGCTTGCTGCACCATGACATCAAATGTTGGGTGGGAGGAGGCTGTTGCCAAGAACCAGGGCTTAGATAGTTAGAATGATACATTAGTTATGTCTGCCAGCAGCTGAAAATTGGGTTGGGGGAGATTCCCATATTGAGCTTGAGCTTGAGGACCTCATTCAACTCTCAGATTCATTGATTCTGTGATCCTGCCACTTTGAAAATAAGAATTGCCCTTCTGGATCTGGCCACGGTCTATCCCATCCAGTATCCTGTCTCCAGAATGATGGGCAGCCAAAGGCATCATTCCTTTTATTTCTGATGTTCAGGCCTTGAGTGCCATTGTTTAGGTCACCAGAATGGCACTGCCCACACATAAGAGTCAGACCTGGGCAGAGCCCTAGGATTGCAGAAGTAAAAAATAAAAATGTGGTGCTTCTGGAAGCAGGTCAGAATGGTGATGAGCGTACCTCCTTGTTTAATCCCAGTATCCGGTACCCAACAGTATAAGGTTGGGTAGATGGATAACAAAAAAAGCTGCTGTCCTTATCACCACTTACATGGGAGTAAGCCCCACTGAGCAGTAGGACTCACTTTTGAGTAGATGTGGTTAAGTAAATCCTAACTACACACACTGCCTCTTCTGTTACACTGAATGTTTCTCCTCTGTTGAGAATCGTGGATTTAGATAACTGACTTGTTTCCTGTGGCTTCTCTAGGCCTCTTTCCTTTCTCATGTTTCCAAAGTCCCTAGGGGAATGGGAGGGACCCGTGAAATGAGGCCCAAAGCTCCCCCCACCCAAAAAATATCTAAGGAACATCCAGAAGCATGAGAAACTGCCTTATACAGAGTCAGATCATTGGTCCATTTGCTGAGTATTGCCTTCACTAGCTGGCAGCTGCTGTCCAGAGTTCCAGGCAGGAGTCTCTCCCAGCCCTGCCTGGAGATGCCGGGGATTGAACATGGGACCTTCTGCATGCAAGTCAGATGCTCTGTCACTGAGCTACGGCCCTTCCCCATAAAAGGAGTGTTTTGTGCCTAAAATTTTGGGGATGTAATTATTTGAAAAACCTAGTTACTGGGTGTTTGTGTGTATTTGTGTGTACATGCATGTGTGTGTGTTCAGAGAGCTAGTAAAAAATATATTAGTAGTAAAGTAGTCATAGAAACGTTTTTATATATGCATATATAAGGGCTTTAAAAGGGGAGGTGAGTTCTGCTGATGGTTATGGGACAGCTGTTTCTTGGGGGCTCCACACACTAAGAATTATTACTCCACTCCTGGGACCAGCTATCCTGGACAATAGATTTTTATTTTATTTCATTTCATTTGCTGCTGAAGCTGTTCTGGGCAGTTTCTAACTCTTCACTTTGTGGTTTCAGGGACTCTTCTCCTACTGCCCCAGGAAAGAGGTAGGGTTTTTTTTTACAGCATCTTGCACACCTGTTGATGACCATTGCCCAGGAGACAACAGATTCGGCCATTCTCCCACTGAGCTGGAGAATGGCACTTGGAACCAGAAGCTGTGGGGATTGACCTGTTGAACACACACACACACATAGCCCTGACGTGGATTTCAGGTGCCTAGTCACCCAGTTAAGTTAGTTACTCACTGAATGTCCCCTTTCTTAAAGTTCTCTAAAATGGGTCTTATGCTTGCTGCTGCAAACATCACACTATAGGTTGTGGGTGATAGTCAACTCAGTCCTACTCAGAGTAGACCCATTGAAATTCATAAGTTAGGCTGCATCTGCACTATACATTTAAATCATTATTATGCCACTTTAAACAGTCGTGGTGTCCCCAAAGAATCCTGGGAACTGGAGTTTGTTATGGGTACTGAGAATTGTCAAATCTACATTCTCCTCACAAAGCTACAATTGCCAGAGTTCCTTGGGAAAAGGGACTGAATGTTAAACCACTCTGGGAACTGTAGCTGTGTGAGGGGGGGAAAGGGGTCTCAGGACCCTTAACAAATGACAGTTCCCAGGATTCTTTGGGGGAAGCCATGACTGTTTACAATGGTATAATGCTGCTTTAAATGTATAATGCAGATGGAGCCTTAGTCATGTCCATTAACTTCAATGACTAGCATTGAATACCACCCTGTCTCCAATGTTAGTTTTACTCAGAGTAGACCCCACTGAAATCGATGGGCATGGATAACTTGGGTCCACTAATTTCAGTGGCTTTGCTCTGAGTAGAGCTTACTTGGATACAACCCCGTATCACTTCAGGGGCTCATACATTTTGGCTGCTTTTGTTAGCCAGCTGTTATTTGTTGTTGCCACCGACGTCATCCTCTGGCATAGGTGGGGGACTTGAGCGAAGGTTTGAGTCTTGCCCCTGGGACACACTGAGATTGAGAAGCAGGGTACCTTCCCACTGCTTCCAAGGCCCTCAAAGCCTGTTGCAAGGTCAGCAGGTGAGTCCTCTCCCTTCTCCCAAACAGTCGCTCTCAGAGGTCCGAAGAGGCCCAGGTCCCTTCCAGCTTTTGAGCCCCCCCCCCAGGCCATCATAAAAATTAAAAAATGATAACACATGAAAACAATAAGGCACCCCCAAAAGGAGTGAGACAAATTTTGATTTTTTTTAAAAAAATAACAAATATCTTTCTAGCCTTTTCCTGTGCAAATGCACTATTGAGGAAAAATGCTAGCTTTCATGCAATGTATAATGAGGAATTCTCATACATCAATAATTCCATAGTTAACTAGACACGAAACTGTAAAGACACTAAAATGTACCAGTTCTTTCCTTTTCAATACGCACTTGATCCACCACCAGCTACTAGCAGTAGTTTGTTTATATAATCAGCTGATCTGAGAAGACAGTTCATCACCGTCTTTAGAGCAAGTGGGTTAGCCAGTTGCACAGTTTCTAAATATTCACTTTGCTCTCAGGCCCTCCAGCCGGTTCCCCCATCAGCGCCGCAAGAAGAGGAAGGAGATGGATGATGGACTTGCCGAGGGTGGACAGCAGAAACAGAGTGAGTAAAAAACTTTGGTAGAGCCTTGCTGGGTCAGACTAAAATTGGAGGAGGTGGAAGCAGGACTTCTAGGCTAACTACTCCAACCCCTGCTTGAAGCAGGAAATCCTGAGTTAGAGCCAGTGGAGGCTAGTCTGTTTGGGCAAATGGAGCAGTGCCCCACCAACTTCAGCCTACCCTCAGCCATTCTTCACCTTCCTGCCTCTTTACTTACAACCTGTCCAGGGGGGTGGCACTGCCAATCCATTTCCTCCTCTTTAATCTCAGCGTTGCCCTCAGAGAGCTCAGCAGGGAGGAGGATGGGAACAAAACTAGAATTAATTGGTGCCACCAGTCATTGGCTGTGGTTGTGCCTGTCATTGGCTGTGTCTCCACCTACTGTTGGGCTCCCTTCCTTCTGCCATGCTAGTCCCAGTGAATCAGTCACCACTGTATGCAAAACAATCTCAAGGGCTGAAAAGAGACAAGTGGGATCAAAGACATTTTGCTGCTTGAAGTGAAGGATAGATGGGATGCTGCCCCACTAACCTCAGTTTGTCCCCAAACATTCTCCAGCTGCCTGTCTCCTTACTTACAAGCAGTCGGGGGTGGCTTTCTCTGCCTGTCGTTGGCTCTAGTTCCCCCTACTGTTGGTTTCCCTGCCTTCCGCCCTACCGGTCCCACTGCGCACCAGCCACTACTGTTTCAAGCATCCCGAACAGATGGCTGCCTAGCCTCTGCTTCAAGACTCCTAGCAGGAGAGAGCCCACCACCTTTTTAGGTAATTGATGAGCTGCTCTTACTATCAAGAAGCTTCTCAAAATGTTTGACTGAAATCTAGATTTAGTCTTACCCTGTGGGGTAGCAAAAGGGCTTTGCCCTCTTTAAGGTGTTGAAAAATGTTCTGTTTGCCTGCCTATCACCGTGGTCTTCTCCAGGCTAAACATATTCTGTTCCTTCAGCCTTTTCTCATAGGACTACTTTTCTATGTGCCATGGTGGCACATGGCCACACTCACTCACTCACTCACTTCCCCATCACTGGCATGAGCCTTTAGAGAAGGTGATCCTGTGCTTTTTAACTTGTTCTTAAATGATTAAGAACTAATTACACGCAGTAGGCCTCACTACCCGTTTTTGGGAATCACAAGTGGGGAGAGCACCGTTGCACTCCGGTGTTTCTTGCAGGCTTCCCCTGGGCATCTGGCTGTCCACTGTGAGAAGAGGATGCTGGACTAGATGGGCTCTTGGCCTGATCCAGCAGGTCTCTTCTTATGTCCTTGTCTGTTGATCATTTTAATTGCCTTGTTTGCATACTTTCTCTGGAGTAATGGGCTTGAGGCCTTTCATTTCCAAGGGAGGAGGATCATGCCTGAGGTCTGAATGCAATGGCTCCCCCCCCCCGCTGTCCCCACTGACTGGCCCAAAGGAATCTTCCTGGATCCTTTGCCCTTGCCAGGCCAAGCCCCTCCCCTCCCCAGCCCACCCCTTACCCTCCTCAAGTGTTCAGTAAGTAAGTAAAGTTTTATTTTGGTCACAGACCAGTACATACACGTCATACATAAACCAAAACAATATAAAATCAGGACTGAACAGGAGACGACAATCAGTATATAGGCTTCCTATATAAAGCCATTTGCCACCAATTTCTGGCATATAAATGGCAGCGGCACAGAAACTAGCCGCTTTTGCTATAACCTATGGATTCATATCTGCCAATAAATGCGTTAAGTGAAACTCATCGGATTTACCCGGAATGCACTGTAAAATTGGAGGAATAAAAGAATAATGAAAATCCCTATACAAAGTACAGTACAATAAAACACGACCCACAGTTTCCCCTTCTCCCATTCTACATGGGCAGACCCGTTCATGGCACCCTTCTGGACCTTCCATCCAGGACGGCATCAAATAATAATAATATAATAATATAATAATAATCAAGTCTTTGTGCGTGGCTAGAATGTGTCCTTGAACTGTGACAATGCCTCTTGTTTTGTCTGGGTGGGAAAATGTCGTATGAGTATCAAAAACATCTGGTTTGGGGTTGTTGTTTTTACATTTCTCAAACTGTACAAAGCCAAGTATCTCATATGTTGCTCTGCCCACTTTTGCCTTTGGCCCCACCCATTTTCTGGCATGCAGACCCCCTCCCCAATGAATGTTCCCCACTAGGGAATGTGGTCCTGAGACTAACTGGGGGGGGGGAAGTTCCCCAACACTGCTGAAAAGGAATGGGACCCTTGGTGTGCTCCAAACTCCAGGGACTGGATAGGATTTGAAAAGGGCCGGCCTTATTGATCTGTCCCCTGCAGACACCTATGTGATCAAGCTGTTTGACCGGAGCGTGGACCTGGCGCAGTTCTCTGAGAGTACCCCGCTGTACCCCATCTGCCGGGCCTGGATGCGGAACAATCCCATGGTGCGCGAGCAGGAGCGGTCTCCCAGCCCGACTCTGCCTGCCCTACCCGAGGATGAGGAGGTATTAAATAAAAAGTCCCCAATTCAAAAAGGATGTGGCAGGGCCAGCCCTCTTATTGGACAAGGTGAACCCCTTGCCTCAGGCAGCAGACCCGGCCGGTGAGGGGGGGGGGTTGTGGTAAATCGGTGCCTCCCAAGCCACCTACTGCTGCTTGCCACGACTGCCTGCCCTGGTCCATTGATTGTGGCATGGTCTCTAGGAGTATTGCCCATGTCTCACTCTGAGGGAATGTCCCTGCCTTGAGAGCAAGGCGTTGTGTGCAAGGTAGCTTGTGAGGAGAAAATGGGCTCATTCCCATGTACGCTGCCTTGAGCTGGTGGGGGGTGGGGTGAGAACAGGCGGGATATAACAGCAAGAAATTAATAGAATAAACTTTCAACTCGTTGAGTTCACGGCTGAGCAGAGAACAGATCGTGTGCCTTTCTCCTCATGTTCTTGATCCTAGGGGGCTGAGGGACAGAACGGGAAGTGCCAGGATGTGTACAAGCTGCCGCCTCCTATCCCCTCCCACACAAATGCCACGGGGGAGCCGGTTAACCTGCGTGTCCCTTCCCTGCTAGAGCCTGAGGAGGAGACAAAAGTAGCTGTTGACACGGTTAGAACACCCTAAAGCTGGGGGGTGGGGAATGGGGGCAAAAAGGAGTGTGGGTGGTTTGATTCCCCCCCCCCATTCTTCTCCTGCTGGGAGGAAGGGTGGGATATAAATGAAATAATAAATAAATAAATAAAGATTGGGATACTCCTGGATACGTCTTTGTCATTAGAGGCCCAAGTGACTTCTGTGGCCCAGGAGTGCCTTTCACCAGCTTCATCTGGTACGCCAGCCATGTTTGTATCTGGATTGGGATAGCATGGCCACTGTAGTCCATGCATTGGTAACCTGGAGACTGGATTACTGCAGTGCGCCCTCTGTGGGGCTGCCA
Organism: Rhineura floridana; assembly: GCF_030035675.1. NCBI lineage: Eukaryota > Metazoa > Chordata > Lepidosauria > Squamata > Rhineuridae > Rhineura > Rhineura floridana. Next base: position 24,970,684 of record NC_084494.1, on the reverse strand, counting down.
TTGGCTTTGGTTCAGAAGCTCCAGCTAGTGTGGAATCAGACTGCTGCTGGGGGCAGAGAGCGGACATGTGGCAACTCTGCTAAAACATCTATGCTGGTTGTCTATATCCTACTGGTTCAGGTTCAAGGCTCTTATGCTGATTTACAAAGCCCTGAAAAACCTCCGTACCTTAAGGACTGCCTGAGTCCTTACATTCCACCCCAATCACTGAGATCATCCAGAGGAACCCTGTATTACAGAGGCCCAACTGGCCTCAACGAGAAGCTGGGCGTTTAATGTCGCCAGTCTCATGCTGTGGAATCTCCAGGGGTCTCCAGCAATCTTGCTATTACATTTCCCCCCCCCCCCGTTCCCAAAATAAGCCAACATACATACTCCAGGATTTTATTGCTGATTAAGCAGTTTGGATAGTTTGCAGGGGAAGGGCTGTAGCTCAGTGCTAGAGTATCTGCCTTGCGTGCAGAAGGTCCCAGGTTCAATTCCCAGCACCTCCAGGTAGGGTTGGGAGGGACTCTTGCCTGAGTCCCTGGAGAGCTGCTTCCAGCCAGTGTAGACAGTACTGAGCTAGGTGGACTCAGTATAAGGCAGCTTCCTATGTTTCCATGTTGATTCATTTATTTATGTAGAAAGTTATACAAAATCAAGTTCAATGAAAATCATATAAATATACAAGCTGTATACATGTCAATGTAAACATCTAGGCAATTTTTAACATTTCGTTTCTTTCTTTCTAACAGATAAAGATAATGATTAGAGTTGACAAACTCCAGACACACATCCACTGTCAATCTCACACAAGAATATATCTCTAACATTTAATTAATTAATTAATTAATATCTCTCCCAACAGCAGATAAGGGGTTACTGCATCATGCATTCGTTTGCTCGCTTCCTTCTTGGCATTTTGGTTAAGATCAAGTGTATCAGCAGTTCGGAGAGTTTTTGGAGTTGATTGGATTGTTCTGTTTGCCAGGCTGCCATGTTTTGCCCTGCAGGGCTTTAGGGCAAGCAAAGTTCTGATGATGTCCTTCTGTCTCCCCAGGCTCCTGATGCCATGCCGTCCATGTCCTCCCTCATCTACAAGAACATGGAAAGGTGGAAGAAGATCCGGCAGAGGTAGGATGCAGGCCCTGGAAGCACTGATGACGAGGGCAGGAGGCTAAGATGCTTCCATTGCAGTGGTGGCTGATCCATTAGGGCAAGTGCGGCACTGCCACACCAACTTCAGTTTGCCCTCAGCCAGCCACATACCTGCCTTCCTCCTTACTTGCAACTAGTCTAGGGGGTGGCCCTGGCTGTCAGTTTCCTCCTCCCTGATCCCTGTAGAGCTCAACAGGGAGGAAGAAGGAGACAAGGCTAGAATTGATTGGCTCTGACTGCCGTAGGCTCTAGCGCCAGCTACTGTTAGTCTCCCTGCCTTCCGACCTACCAGTCTCAGTGGGCACCAGCCATCACTGTTCCATTGTGCAAGAGGCATGGGGATCATGGAAAGTGACTGATCTGCAAGAAGCATGGGTGCAAAGAGATGCATGGGCTGTGACTGACATGTCCCCTCCCCTGCTCACAGGTGGAAAGAGGGATCGCACAAGAATCAGCTGCGCTATGCTGAGAGTATGAAGATCCTGAAGGAGATGTATGAGCGGCAGTGAGGGGTAGGGGATGTTGGTTTAGAGCTGGAGTCCTTTTGTAGCCTCCTCCTTCCTTGAGTCTTTTGTACTCCTGGAGTCCTTTGCCTCATGGATTGGCATTACTGTTTCTGGTTTTATGTATCAATAAATACAGTATTTGGAGTATGTCAGCATGTATATGTGTATACCCATCTAGCGCAGGGTTCCCCAAATGTCTGTTGTCATTGACCCCTTGATAAGCTTATAACGTTGTCATCGACCCCAAACCAAATTTTTAGTAATGAAAAGGAAATAAAGGCCCCACCTGCGATATGTTTAAAGCAGTTTTATATGACTTTAAACAGTCGTGGCTTCCCCCAGAGAATCCTGGGAGCTGTAGTCTGTTAAGGGTGCTGACCTCTGTTCCCCTCACAGAGGTGCAATTCCCAGGGTGGTTTAACAGTCAGTCCCTCTTCCCAGGGAACTCTGAGAATTGTCGCTCTTCTCAGCATCCTTAACAAACTACAGTTCCCAGAATACTTTGCAGAAAGCCATGACTGTTTAAAGTAGTATAATATGGGGCCAAAGTCAAGAAATATCAACACATAATCAACATCTAGTAATCATTGATCACCATTACTAGGAATCATAAAATGTAAAAAAAATAAGGAAGAAAAACAAGTGAAAAGAACGATACCTTTCTTTTAATCTTCTCTAGTGAGATAGGTGGACCTGATGTAGGTGCACTCTGTACATGCTCATGCCCTTTAATTCTGAGGTTCATAGTTCCTAATTTATTTATTTTTGCACTATACCTCATAAACATCATTTCCACCCCCTGGCCCTTTTTGACTCAATGGTCTTTATTCTCTCTTTCTCTCACTTACACGGACACAGAGTGCCAGGGGTGTTAATATCTACCACTCTGGGAAACCCTGCTCTGGCCTAAAAGATTTCTCAGGTCTGACCCACAGAGATTAACCAAGAAGGCAGTGGCGGCTGGTGGCTCCATGGCAGTGGAATCTGCTCGGGGTTTAGTCTGAATGTTCAAGGAGCTGTCCAAGGTGCTCAACACAACTCCTTGGAAGTTTGGAGTAAAACCCAGGGTGGAATACATGTCCCACTGACATGCAGCCATCAGCTGCTAGTGCAGAAAAGTGTGATTTCCACCTGTGAAAGTGTACATGTCCAGAGCGTCTGGGATTTGTGTGTGGATGTCCTGTGTGGTGAGCCATAGAAGTGCAGGTGGCTGCTTCTCAGTTTTATTTATTTATTATTTGATTTATATCCCAGCCTTCCTCCCAGCAGGAGCCCAGTTAAGTACCTTCAGGCCCTAGTCCAGGTGGGGGGAACCTTTGGCCTTCCGGATGTTACTGAACTACAACTCCCATCAGCCCCAGCAAGCATGGCCAAGGGTCAGGGATGATGGCAGTTGTAGTTCAGCAACATCTGGAGGGACAAAGGTTCACCACCCCTACCCTAGTCTGACCAAATACACACACACACACACACACAGACAGGCTGGCCACAGGATCCTCCTGTTCAGGAAAGAACAGAAAGCGCTCCTGGCTCACCTGTAGGAGCATGTTACAACATGTGTAAATATGCATAGTGTGCTGTTCTGCAGGATACTTGTGGAAAGGCAGCCACCATTTTGTGGTCAACCAGAGTTGTTGTTGTTGTTTGATTTATATCCCACCCTTCCTCCCAGCAGGAGCCCAGGAATTGTGGGAAGAGGCGTTTGGCTCTGCCTCTCAAGCAGTGATAGTTCCTTACAGTTCAGCCTTTTTCATTTTCTTGAGGAGGCAGAGAAGGGGGTCCCTTCAAGGCTCCTAAGGGAGGGTGCACCTTTCCTGCCCTTGTCCTGTAGAAGTGATTCATTTTTACCCAAGGAAGAAAGTAAGGGTGTAAACTTCCAGAGGATGCAAACCCCCCCCCCGCAAAAAAACGCCCTCGGTGTTAGGCACTGGTACATCCTACGTCAAAGGAAGCCAGCATGGCCTAATGCAAGGATGAGGACCCTTTTTCAGCCAGAGGGCTGCACTCCCTCTTGGGCAACCGCTTGGGGGCCGCATGAAAGTAGTATTCAGGGCCAGAGGGAGCTGCTAGGAACAAAGCCTGGCTAGATCCCTTTCTGAGCTTTATTTTGTGGGCACGGGGGGGGGGAGTGGCCCTGCAAAACTGGAACAGGTGTGACTCTTCGCTGTGTCCATGGAGCAGGCTACATTCCAACTATGTGGAAAACAGAGGTTCTTAGTTGCATTCCCCCCACCCTCCCAAATCTCTCCATTCAGGCAAGCAAGAGGCATCATTACAGTTCAAGGACACATTCCAGCTTTGTTATTATCATGTGCCTTCAAGTCGATTACGACTTATGGCGACCCTATGAATCAGCGACCTCCAAGAGCCATGAACTACCCTGTTCAGATCTTGTAAGTTCAGGTCTGTAGCTTCCTTTATGGAATCAATCCATCTCTTGTTTGGCCTTTCCCTTGTACTCCCTTCTGTTTTTCCCAGCATTATTGTCTTTTCTAGTGAATCATGTCTTCAGCCTGGGGATAGAGGAGCATGCCTTGGGGGAAGTGGACTGGCCAGAGTTCCAAAGGCTAGATAGAGAGGCTGGGGGGGGTGCATTTGGGCCCTGTGCCTGAGGTTCACCATCACTGATATAATGGTTAGCATGGCAGACCAGGGCTCAGAAGACTTAGGATCAGATCCCCCGCTTAGCCGGCAAGCTCACTTGGTGACCTTGGGCTAGTCATCCTCTCACCTAGCCTACCTCACAGGGTTGTTATGAGGATAAAAAGGGGAAGAATCTGAGCTCCTTGGAGTAAAGGTGGGGTAGAAGTTAATGATAAAAAGAGGGGGCTGCTGAGAACAAAGCCTGGCTCGATCCCCTTCTGAGTTTTATTTCATGGGCGTGGGGGGAATGGCCCTGCTCAACTGGCTCAAAAGCAGAAGCATGCCATTTGCCTATCCTGCCTTTCTCCTAGTTGCAGGCAGGTAGCAGAAATCTGCTTGGCAGCTCCCCAGGGTCTGGGCATGCATAGCTGGTGGGCTGTAGTTGGGCTTGGTGAGTCGCAGGAGCGTGGTACAGCATGTCAGGGATGGAGGACCCAGTGTGACTTTTTATGGACTGGATTTGTGAGATGCCCATTGGCGAGAAGGACCCTGACTCAGTGGCAGAACACTTGCTTGGCATGCAGAAGGTTCCAGGTTCAATCCCTGCCATCACCAGGAAGGACTAGGAGAGATCCAGTCTGAAACCCAGGAGAGGAGCTGCCAGTCAGTGTCTACCAGGGGTTTCCAAACGATTTGATTGAATCTATTAACTTATGAATGGACCTAGTCTGACCAGTAGAGCAGGTTCCTTCCTTTGTAGATCCCAAGTCAGAGGCGGGAAAGGGGATTTATAGACATCATCTATCTCAACCCCCGATCCTATAACAACACAATGCAAGAAATAAAAGATGCAATAAAAATCAATGGGCGTATTGGATGCACCTCCTTCCATCATGAACCACAAATCCACAAACACCGTGAATCACTCGAACAAAGCTCATGGACTACTGGTGGTCCACAGGCCTCCCTTTGGGAACCCCTGGTGTAGGCAGTGCTAACCTAGGTGGACCAAAGGTGTGGCTTAGTGTAAGGCAGGTTCCTGTAGTGCTGGGATGAGTGATGGAGGCAGCAGGGGGAGAGGGCTGTAGCTCATGCATGCAAAACACCACCCTTTGGGGGGTATCTTTTTTGTTTTTGTTACGGCTAAGGGCCTCAAAAGCTGGAAGTGGCCCGGGCCTTTGAGAGGGCCTGGCTGGAGTTGCCAGGGTTTTGCTTGCAAAACCAATGCTCTGCTACTGAGCTACAACCCTCTCTGTTGTGGTTGTGGGCCAAGCCATCTTCTGTTTATGACGGGGAGCAAGTTTTACTGCCGAATCCCAGCACTTGGTACCTCTCAAGGGTACCATTTTGCTATCTCACTTTAAGAATGAATGGAACCTTCACTTACAGGAGAAAATAAAGGGCTGTGGAAGTTTAAACCAGCTGCCAACCTCGGGTGATCCTGTTGCGGGGTGGTGGTGGAAGGGAAAGAAGAGTCGTTCTCGTTCTGCCCAACAGCCTTCCCCCACTGCTGTCCTCTGGACAGTCTATTAAACTAGCCTATTAAACAAAGGTAACTTTGACATTAGTTGCTCCACCCACTTTTGCCTCTGGCCTTGCCAACCATTGGCATGTGGCCCCTAGAAGCTTGCCCAGAAGAGAATGTGGCCCTCTGGCTGAAAAAGATCTCCACCCCTGTGCTAGAATGCAAAGCTGAACCAAGGGACTGTCCCCCTGTGTAGCTGACACACATACCTATATATAAACTATTAGTCAAATGTGTATCCTGCCCTTACTCCAAGAAGCTCAGGATCGCTTACATGGGGTTCTCAGTTTACCTTCTGCTGTTAGGCTGAGAGCCAGCGGACTTCATGACTGAGCAAATCTTCCCACTTGGGTTTTCCCACAGTCCAAGGCCAGTGCATTCTTGTAATGTACCACATTGGCCCTCTGCATCCTTACCTTTGCTGAGGAGGGTGGACAGAATTGCTGTATGGGCCATGTCCCTGCACTCTCTCATGTCATCGCCGGGAACGCATAGGATGCAGGGGGAAGACCACGGTGAAGGTAACACATTGGGGACAGTGTGGGTCAAAGCAACGCCCTGCAGCTGGTACATCATTCATACTTGTCACTCTAAGCTACACTTCAGTTGCTCCCCAGTGGGATGGGATGAAAATCCAATGCCTAAAACTCATCCCTTACATCAGCCCTCACGCCACTGGGCAGCCATAGAATTAGGCCTTAGGGCAATGGTGGGGGATCCTCCAGATGTTCTTGGATTCCAACTCCCATCACCCCTGACCATCAGCTCTGTGGGGTGCCCAAAATCTGGAGGACCACAGGTTCCCCACTTCAGGCTAGGAGCAGAACCTTTCTTATTCATTTATTACATTTGTATACTGCCCCATAGCCAAAGCTCTCTGGGCGGTTTACAACAATTAAAACATTAAAAACAAATATACACATTTAAAAACATTTTTTTAAAACAATTTAAAAACACATGCTAAAATGCCTGGGAGAATAGTCTTAACCTGGTGCCAAGAAGCTGACAGTGTTGGTGCCAAGCGCACTTCATCAAAAAGATCATTCCATAATTTGAAGGCTACCACTGAGAAGGCCCTCTCCCTTGTTGCCGTCCTCCAAGCTTCCCTCGGAGTAGGCACCCGGAGGAGGGCCTTTGATGTTGAGCTTAATGTACGGGTGGGTTCGTGTTTTATTTTGGAAGCCACAAGGCTTTGGAATGCTTTTCCTCATGGGTGGGGAATCTTTGGCCCTTCAGGTGTTGTTGAACTATAAGTCCCATCATCCCTGGCCATTGGCCATGCTTGCTGTAGCTGATGGAAGTTGTAATTCTGGAGGGCCAAAGCGCTGATGAACCTCTGTCCCAGCAGATGTTGCTGAACTACAGCTCCCATCATGCCTGGCCATTAGCTATGCTTGCTGAGCTGATGAGAGTTGTAGTTCAGCAACATCTGGAGGGCCAGAAGTTCCCTCACACTTGACTTACCTGTTTGCCTCACTAGTGGCTGATCCATTAGGGCAAATGGGGCAGTGCTCCACCAGCCACTGTCTGCCTTCAGCCAGTCCCCACCTGCCTGCCTTCTTACTTACAACCAGTTCAGAAGTTGGCCCTGTCTACTAGTTTCCTCTCCTTAATCTCAGTTTTGCCCTTGTAGAACTGAGCAGGGAGGAGGATGGGGGAAAACAATACTTTTCTGGCTCCGCCTATTACTGGTTCTGGCTCCACCTACTGTTGGTCTCCCTGCCTTCCGCCCCACCAGTCTCAGTGGACGCCACGCTGGATGGGGCTGATTGGACTTGGAGTCTGGCATAATCTGAAGGGCTACAGACTCCCCATCGCTGCTGCTCTCGCTTACCTGAGAGTGAGTCCAACTGAGCTCAAGGGCCCTCATTTCTGAACAGACCCGGGGTGCTTCCACATAGTAATTTGTTGTGGGCTCAGCACTGCTCATGCATATGAGTTTTGTACAGCATCCAAATTATCTCCCACGTATTTCTCCATTTAATCTGGATGTACTGGTTTTGCAATTCAGCAAGTGTAAAAAAAAAAAGTAAATGCAGATTAAATGGGGGTGTGGTGTGGAGGGAGAAACCCTGCCAAACACAGCCTCTCCAAGAATTTCCTGACTTGTGTTGCTGTTAACTTCCTCCTACAGAAAGTGGAGGAAAGAAGTAGAGGATCAGTTGTCCTTGACTTGATTCTAACCAATAGTGCATGAAGTGGCAGTTATGGGAGCTCTGGGGGAGAGTGGCCATGTTATACTCTGGAAATGCTGTGGACATAATATATCTTGACTTCAGCAGTCTTTGACAAAGTGCCCCATGATATTCTGATTAGCAAGCTAACTAAATGTGGGAGGAAGAGCTAAAACCGTGGAATACAGAAACAAAATTCAAAGTGATCTTGATAGGCTGGAGCACTGGGCTGAGAACAACAGAATGAAATTTAACCGGGGTAAGTGCAAAGTTCTACACCCAAGAAACCAAATGCACAGTCATGGAGGATACTTGGCTCAGCAGTACTACATGTGAGAAGAATCTTGGAACTGTTGATAACAAGCTGAATATGAGCCAACAGTGTAATGTGGCTGCAAAAAAGGTAAGTGCTATCTTAGGCTGCACTAACAGAAGTATAGCTTCCAAATTGCATGAAATACTAGTTTCCCTTTATTCTGCACTGGTTAGGCCTAATCTTGGGTCCTGCATCCAGTTCTGGATGTGGCACTTTAAGAAGGAAGCAGACAAATGAACAGGTTCAGAGGGCGACAAGGATGATCAGGGGACTAGAAACAAAGCCCTGTGAGGAGAGACTGAAAGAACTTGGCATGTTTAGTCTTGAGAAGACTGAGTAGAGCACTCTTCAAGTACTTGAAAGGTTGTCACACAGAGGAAGGCCAGGGTCTCTTCTCGATCATCCCAGAGTGCAGGACATGGAATAATGGGCTCAAGTTACAGGAAGCCAGATTTCGCCTAAAGATCAGGAAAAGCTTTCTGTTAGAGCAGTACAACAATGGAGTCAATGACCTAGGGAGGTGGTGGGCTCTTCACCACTGGAGATATTCAAGAGGCAGCTGGATAGCCGTCGTGGGGTATTGTTTACCTTGGATTCCTGCCATGAGCAGGGGGTTGGACTCAGTGGCGTTATAGGCCCCTTCCAACTGTATTATTCTATGATTCTAAATATGGGATGGCATTTTAATGAGGATGACAGGTGGATGCTACAAAAAAAACCCAAAAACCTTTCATGCATAAGCATATCTGAATCCACAACAAACTGCCCCATAGAAGCATCCCTGCATAAGATTCACACTATCAGTCACATTAAGAGTCTAGGACAAGGGTGGCCAACCTTTTGGTCCCTGCAGGCACACTGGCAAACTGGAGAAGCTGTCATGGGCACCACAGACGTACTGCAGTCAACCACACACTGCAACGTATTTTCTCTTGGCTACAATGGAATGCTTCTTTCAAGCCTAATTTCAGCAGGGTGGGGGAGAGAAGAGAGATTCTGCAGGCACCAGGGAAGTTCTCTGTGGGCACCACATTGGCAACCCCTGGTCTCGGAAAAAGCAACGTAGAGGCAGCTTGTGGCTTTTCAGTTGGGCAATGGCCAACATGGTTTTTTTCGTTTGCTTTCTATTCTGAAGCTCATTAAGTTTTAACACGGGCAAGTACTGACAGCATGAAGAATGCTTCCCTTTTCTCCATGCTTTAGGAGAGGCCTGCTGGTGCAAGGGATTTTCTGTCTAACTAGCTGTAAAGTTATTTTTGACTCCACCACCGTTTTATTTCCAATTTTGGGGTCGCTGCCTTTACTGAAAAAGTCTGTTTCTTACAACATATTGGAACTAGAACAAAAAGTCAGATGTAACAATGTCCACTTTGCTTGACTGAGCCCTAGTCTGCACCCCCTTCGTTAACTGGCAACTAAGCTCCTTTAGTTTTAAGCCAGGAGTGGGGAACTTCAGGCCCAGAAATGCAGCCCTCTCGGCCTCTCCTTAGGTCATACCCTCTTTCCCTAGGATACACCCCGCACTAGCTCTACTTCCCACCATCCTAGGGTGTTTTTGCCCAGCTGGAATGTATAATTGAACCTCTATCTGGATGGATAGAGAGGAGTGAGCGCCGCTGAAACTAGCCTAACAGGTAAAATTTATATTCATTGGTGTGCCAATTTTTGCCTCTCGCATTGCCCACCGCTGGCATGCAGCCCCAAGAAGGTTGCCCTGAAGGGAATTGCAGCCCTTGGCCTGAAAGTTTCTCCACTTCTGCAAAGAACTGAAGCTTCGGGCTTTGCATCCTTTCCTCTAGGAGCAGATCCAGTAACGGACGCAAGTAACAGACGCAGGTCTACAGCTGTAATCCTAGGCGCTCCTGTTTTAAGCACTAGCCTGCCAGCTGTAGGAGACAAGGAACTGCATGTAGGTGAGTAAACAGGCAAGCAGAAAGGGATGGGGCACTCTGTAATGCCTCTGTCCTTACTATAGAAACCAAGTTGACTGCCAAAAAAGGGACAGAGAGAGAGAGAGAGAGAGAGAGAGAGAGAGAGAGAGAGAGAGAGAGAGAGAGAGAGAGAGAGAGAGAGAGCGCATCCAGTATAGAAATTTAACAGGCTGCTATGGTAGACTCTACCCCACCCCCCATATCTGAGACCCCAGCAGGCTAGTAAAGTTTTGCAAGCCGGGAACTTATTTACAAGGCTGAAGTAAGCCCAGCTTCCAGTTACTATACACAGTGGGGCTTCTGGTGGAGAGCCCTGCTGGATCTAGTCTGAAATGCCATCTGGTCTCCCACAGCCAGATCGCTCTAGGCAACTCCCAGGCAGACCATGAGGTCACAGCCCTCTTGCACATTCTAGCATCAGGTGAAGCAGACTATATGGCCCACAAAAAGCTTGTGCCCTCATAAATTTATTGAAGTCTTTACAAAACACCACCATGCTTTGGGTGATTTTGCTGTGAAAGCCTAACACAAAAACTGCTCTGGAAAAAAAGGATCAAACAAATGTACCATTCTCCATCTGCTTTAGCACAGTCCCAAACTTATTTATCCATCTACATCAAGAACTAGGCAGCTCACCAACTTTCAACCATTTGTAAAATGGGTATTACATGTTGCTGGCATGACTAGCGCCCACTGACATTTAGACAGGTTGCACTTTGATCATGTTTGCCACTTGCCCGTGCATGTGGAGACATCTGGAAAAATGGAAGGATTAAGGCATTAGAAACTCTGTGCACAAACTTGTTTTGTAATCACTGCTTTAAATTAGACACTTGAATGACAGGAACAATAATGCCAACAGCTGTTCTGGACATCAAGGGGTAGTTAGTCTGGTATACTTGCAGCCATATGAACGTGAAACTAAACACAGTATAAGCTGCATCATTAAAGACACTCAGGGTTATATCCAACTAACATCTGCTCAGGGTAGACCCATCCAAATCAGTGGGCCTAAGTTAGGTATATTCATTTATTTCAGCAGGTCTACTCTCAGTATGACTAAAACTGGCTATCACCCTCTGTCTTTTAAAAACGTGCTTTTGTTGCAAAGTGCAGTTTAGGAATGAAAACCTGCAACTAAATTAGTTTCTATATTGCCAAGAGCTAGTAGGTTGGACCCCAACTGTTAGTTGCACATAGCTATTACCAACTTTTCACACCAATTTCTGTGGTATTTAAGTGTAACTTTGGCTGGATGCAATGCAATGATGATACCCCAAGGGTACAAGATTAACCAGTCAAAATGGCTGCAGTTAACCCAGGTCTCCCCATGAGTTTCCAGAACCTCTGATGTTTAGCTGCACAAGCCATTCACATAAAAACCCACCCTAAACTATCATTTATTTGTGCTTGTCTTCACCGTAGATGATGTAGGGCAGATAGCTATGTAGACGCAAATGGTGGCAATCAAGTGAAAGTGTTCTAGGCATTACTGACAAATTAAAAATTAACCAGTCATCAGGCCTGGATGATATCCAACAGAGCATTCGGAATCAAATGTAAAACCATTGATCATACAAGAATATGCAACTCGTCTCTAAGATCAGTGTTTCAAGAGAAACATTACAGATTAGTTCGCTTGACATTCTGTTCTGAGCAAATTGGCAGAAAGCACCAAACAGAAAAACAAGTCTTGCTGAGAAAGAATCAATATGGCTCCTGCAAAAATCACTGTATCATCATCCTTTTCAGAGGTCTTTATGAATTGCTGGGGAACCAGGGCTGTGGAGTCAGAGTCGTGGAGTCGGCAGCAATTTTGGGTGGAGTCGGAGTCGGCAGCAATTTTGGGTGGAGTCGGAGTCGGCAGCAATTTTGGGTGGAGTCGGAGTCGGCAGCAATTTTGGGAGGAGTCGGAGTCGGCAGCAATTTTGGGAGGAGTCGGAGTCGGCAGCAATTTTGGGAGGAGTCGGAGTCGGCAGCAATTTTGGGAGGAGTCGGAGTCGGCAGAAATGTACCAACTCCGACTTCCAAATAAATTTTGATTGACAAGAAGCAATTTTGGGTGGAGTCAGACAGTAGAAAAATAGAGGAGTCGGAGTTGAAGGTTTGGTGTACCGACTCCACAGCCCTGTGGGGAACTACAGTGAGAGGGGACTATTGGCTTCCCAGAGGCACCTAGTTGGCCACTGTAGGAAATGGGATGGGGTTTATGAGCCTTTGTTCTGATCCAGCCGGGTTCTTTTCATGCCCAAGTCTAGAACCACCATGTCATGGTCAGTGATGTGGAACTTTGTTTGCCAACTGAAGGCTTGTTACCCTCTATCCCAGTCCTCTATATGCAATCATACAACTATAAGGCAGTTACATCAAGTTTATTAGCAAGTATCAATACGACATTTGGTTTGTAAGCAAGTACATGTAACCGAATTAAGTAGTATCCATATTTATACAAAGCAAGGAATTCAGCATGATCAGTGATACATAGTAAGCCTGCAACAGAGAGGTACTCCTAGCCAGAAGAAGGGCCTGATCTCTACTCCAAGACCCCCAAGAGAGAGTGGGCAGGGGAGGAAATGTTCACTTCCATAAAGAGTGAGCAGCCCTTGCAGCTACTAGCGAAGGGAGAACAGGCCTGAGATGCTGGCTTCTGGTAGCAACCAAGGGCAAAAGCAAGCCTAGGCCATGACTCTATTACTTTCCAGTGACAGCAGGCTTTTCCTGACGGCTGATGGGGATGCTACGCTCCACTGCAGGAGCACCCTTGGTGGTAGGTGCTGTGATGGATAGCACCCCATCAGGAGACAATGCTGAGACAATTGCTGCTGGATCAACCCCCTTGGGGACCATGTAGCGGCGGTGGAACTCCCGGGAGATGTAGCCGTGCTCATCCTGTAAGAGGGGAGGAAGAAAAATCAGGTGAGTGACTGAATGAGTTCAGCAGATCTGCTCTTGCCAAGAAGAGAGAGACTTTCCGGCAGGAACGCGTTCCTTCTTTACACCAGCTGTTTTTGTACAGGAAGCAGCTCTTGATTGTTTAAGGCAGGGCTGGGGAATCTGTGGCCCTCTAGATGCTGCTGGACTACAATTCTCACCACCCCAGACGTTTAGCCATACTGGCTGGGACCAGTGGGAGCCAGAGCGCAGCAACCTCCGGAGGACCACAGAAGTTCTGCACCTCTGATTTAAGACATAGCTGCAGCAAAGGCACTTTCCAAGCAGTTGCTGTTTCCAGATTACTGCAGTCTATACCTGCTTTACAGACTAAGAGGTCGCCAGAGTTGCTTACAGAAAATTTAACACATTCCACTAAACAGCACTGTCGACAGCGGTACAGGCTTATCTGTGAAAGGCCTGAGCAAAGCAAGGCCTTCTCCTGGCAATGGAAAGGAACTAGGCTCTGTGGCAGGTAAGCTTCCTTCCAAAGCACGAGTACCACAACAGAGGCTGCACCAGTTCTGGTCAACAACTACCTCATCTCTGATGGTGATAGTAGGGTCATGCTTGTTTTGCATCAACACCTGTTGGTTGGAATCCACCTTGATGATCACTTGACTGCATATTTATAGCCCACTTTTCAATCAAGCCATCCACTGAAAAAATAGAACTTGGACAGTTTGCAGATTACTCTTGACTGGTCGTACACACCCAGCTAGCTTCTAGGACAGATGCTGGAGCCCCCACCTTTGACATATGCTCCTGGGTTCCCCTTTATTTTTTTACAAAAAGCAGCTGGTCTGAGGGCTGTCATTTTCATTTTCCACAATGCCCTCAATATGGTACTCTAGGGAATTTGTGAGAAATTAAAAACTGGAGCCAGCCTTGTGTTCAGAAGCTGGTACAAGTTACCAGAAATAAGTGAAAAAGTTCAATAGAGTTTGCTTCCAGATCAAGTATAGAGAATTGCAGCTTTAACTTTCTACTTTTGACTATGCCAGTGTTCTGTTTTTCAACTACAGTTTCCATCATCCCCAGCCAACTCAGACAATGGTCCGGAGTGATGTTCAGCAACATCTGGAAGGCCCAAGGTTGAAGAACTCTAGTCCTGAGGGTCCAAAACTCTGTCTGTTGACCACCAGCAGCCCATGGGCTTCATTCAGGTGATCCATGGCACATCCATATTAAAAATAAATGTTGATTTTTAATTGTACTTTATTGCTTCTTTTACTTCTTGTATTTTGTCGTGTTGAAATCTGAATTACGTGGAACAGAAATAGGAATACAATACAAGAAATTAAAAGCGATAAAAATACAATTGACGTGATACAGGACCTAGTACAATTGCTACCACAGGCAGAAAAATCATGAAGTGGCCCACCAAGATCCTCAGCAATTTTCAAGCGGTCCATGGGGTAAAACAAGTTTGGGAACCTCTGCTTTAGCCTATGCCACAACTCTGAGCTTTTAGGACAAGTCACCCCCAAAAACCCAGGAAAACGACGTACCGGACGCTCCTCATGCTTGGCATGTACTTCAATGTAGTCACCCATCACCTTCACCTTCAACTCCTCAGGTGAAAAATGCTTCACATCCAGCAACACAGAGAACTTGTCTTTGTCCAACTTCACCTGGGCAGAAGGAAACAATAAAATCAGAGTTTAACCATGCTTCTGCAGTCCAGCTGGATCTACATACTGCGATGCTATGGTGGACAAGCCAACACCATCTTATTGCCTTCTTTGATTCATTTAACTTATATCCCCCCATTCCTCGCGAAGGAGTCCAACTTCAGGTAGGTACAGGGCAGGTACCTACACCACACTTGCTAGCTAGTACTGGCCATCATTTGAAGAGGCCACCTTCTGGGCACAGTCTAATTTATTGAACTGACACATTTACACAAACACACATACAATTCATAAGCGCACACAGAAAAAGCAACCTTGCAATAACAGCAGCAGAAACTTTTGGCAGCACAACTTGCAGCAAAACTCATCAGCGTAGCCCCTCAAAAGACTGGAGGGAAAGTATTTTTTTTACCTGGCCCCGAAAGATGCCAACAAAGGCACCAGGTGGACCTTGGTGGCTCACAGGACCGCACAAGAAGCAAACTTTAGTACTCATAGATCTCCAGCGCCTGAAGGCTGCCAAGGTATTTCTGCTCAGAACTCTGGAGAACTGCTGCCAGTCAGAGTTGGCAATCGTGGACTACTACAGGAAAGGGGAACCTCAGGTGCGGGGGCTAAATGGCCATCAAGACTCCCAGGCTACGCTCCTCACCAGCCCTGGTTTGCACTCTCAAGTGCTTTCACTTGGCTGGAATGCGCCCTTGAACGGTGGCAACGTCACAGGCTTTCATGAATGCAGGATGGAGAGACAGATACGAGATGCATGTAGACCACTGTACAAAGACTGAGAGTCGCCCGCTATTGCCTACTGCTCCACTCACCGCCAGCATGTGGCCCCCAGGTAGGTGACCACAAGGCAATGCAGCCTTGAGCTCAAAAAGGGTATCTGCCCCAGGCCTATTGAACCAATGGCTTGACTTAGTGAAAGGCTGTGCTTGGGACTCAGAAACCCAAATTCCATATCAAGCAGCATGCATGGAAAACCTCAGGCAGGCCTGGTGGCCAAACGCAGCTCTCCAAGCCACTTTATCTGGCCCTCTGGACTCCCCACACCCTCCTTGAGTGTTTTTGCCTGACTGGAATAATGCCTCTTGCATGCCTGGAAGGAGAAGAATGCAAGAGTGTGGGCAGAAACTAGCTGCAGTCCTAGGTACACTTATTAGGTAGCAATTCCCACTGGTATCAGTGGGACTGCTACGTAAACATGCATAATATCCTCATTGCAACCTTGCTACGTTTGGATTTCTTTTGAAGAAGCATGCCAAAGCCCTGCAAAAAAACCAAACATTACCCACAAGCACAGTAGGTTGGAAATCTAAGACAGCAAGTGCCGTAATAACACATAGTCCAGAGGGTCTGGATAGCCGGCCTCAACATACATGTGAAGCAGCAGCTTGCTTTCCTCTTCCCTCCCCATTCCTTTTTCCTTTAATATTATGTCTTATTAGATTGTGATGCTGCAAATAGCAACTATCTTATCCAAAGACTGGAACCTTGGGCCCGGGAGCCAAGTGCAGCCCTCCATTCAGAACACACCCCTTACCGGCCCTGCTTTGTACCCTCTTTTGAGTATTTTTGCCTGGCCAGAATGCATCCTTGAACTCTCATAATGGTTTTTGCTGCCCGGGACGGACGATAGAGCAGGTCTACAAGTGCATGCAAAAACTAGCCTACTGTACAAAGTAAAAGTCACCTTCACTGCTCTGCCCATTCTTGCTGCTGGCATGTGGCCCCCAGAAGGCTGTCCAGAAGGGAATGTGGCCCTTGGGCTGATGATGGTTCCCCACCCCAATCCTATCTTTTAATTTGATCAGTGCTTAGAAAAAAAGTTAGGCACTTTTTAAAGTGCTAAACGGTAAGGTACAGCCAGCTTACAGTCCGTGAGTAGCAGTCATGTGAACCACCCACATCCCCCAAAGGCTAAACACAGCCTTTTAGAACACAGAGGAGAATGCTCCCTATTTTATACCCTTCCTTGCTGGTGTAGGAGCATGCAACTTTTCCACCTAGGACCACTCTATATTTAGATCTGGTGCACTAAGAACACAAACAATCTCCCTGCCAAGGACCATGACAAAGCACATTGCAAAAAGCAAACGCAAGACAGAAAAAGAAAGCGTGCCAGTAAGTTTTGGGGAGTCCAGCAGCAGCAGAACAAGGCCAAGATTACAGAGTTCACCCTCAGACAAGGCTCTTGTACGAGAGTACAGGATTAACACTGCAGCCATTGACATTCTGCAAAGAACCTCCTCTTTTCCCCATCTTATTGCATATTTGAGAGCGAGTGTGGTGCAGTGATTAGAGTGTTGGACTAGGACCTTGGGAGACCAGGGTTCAGCTCCCCGCTCAGCCATGAAACTCACTGGGTAATCTTGGGCCAGGTCTCCTCTCTCAGCCTAGCCTACCTCACAGGATTGTTGCAAGAAACAGGGAGAACCACATATGCCACCTTGAGCTCCTTGGAGGAAAGGCAAGATATACATGTTACAATATTACATGTTAATTATTACTTATAAAGTAGATTACTTAAGTCTCTGGGGAGGGACCACAGCTGCTTTGCATGCAGGAGGACCGAGCTGCAATCCTTGGCACCTCCAATTACGAATGCCAGCAACTGGTCTGGAAAAAACTATTTGAATTTGCCAAAGCTGTGCAGAGCTGCTATCAATAACACCCAATGCTAGGGTAAATGAGACAGCACATCTAATACATGGGCTATCTATACTTATGCAGAAGCTTCCAGGTTCAATCCCTGGCACCTCTATTAAAAAGAAAGCAGATCAGATAATGGGTGATATGGAAATCCATCTACCCAAGACCATGGTGTGTCACTGGCAGTTAAGAACAGGCAATGCTGGGCTAGATAGAAAAATACTCTGATCTGGTGAAAGTCTGCTTTGAACGCTCCCATGATGGCAAATAACTCAACATTCCAAGGCACCTGTGGACAGAGCTCTAGGAGGACGGGGCATCTTCTGCCTAGCCAGCATCTCAGGGGGGTTTAGAGCTTAGAGGGACGAGTCACGCATGCCAGCCCCTTCCCTCCAGGACAAGACAACCCAGCTGGCATTGTCTCCCCCAGAGGGCCAGCCAGAGCTGGCTGAAGAATGTTACCATAATAGGTAGCACAGCCCGCCAGTCCCTTGGCACCCTTTCCTATTTCAATCGCTCACCTTCACCAATCGGCAGCAGCGCCGCTACTTTCTAGTCTCGACCGTTCCTACGGGACGCTCAACACACTATTCCCACAACATATCCTAAATTGCCAAAGGCTGCCAGGAGTTAGTACTCCTACTAACTTTAATACTAAGAAAACTTCCCAGCAATCCCCGACGAGGCGGGGACCTGTTCAAAGTTGTTCAGCCACAAGCACTCTGCACATACTCAGAGACACGCATTCAAACCTAGAACACCCTCGAGTATTACGAAACTATCTTTCCAAGCTTATTTTTACAATACCTAACACACACACAAAAGAACTAAAGAATCACCCTACCTCCGAAAGCCCCGTGTCTGGAATATTTGGCATCGGCAAGTTAGGCATCTGCAAGTTGGGCATCTGCAAGCTTGGCATACGCATGTAGTAAGGGCTGAGCGTGGCGGAGAATAAGTCGCTCTCCAGGAGCCCCTCGCCGAACCTCTGGTCGAACAGACGCGGAGGAAAGAGCGAGGGGAAGTGACAGGATCGGCGCATCCAAGGGTGGTGGATGGCAATATCCATGGCGCAGGCAGGGAAAGACAGAGCAGCCAACAGATAACAGCACACGGACCACAACAGCACACTCAGACGCCGAGCTTGGTCCGCCGCGGCGTTTTTTATACCTGGGGAGGACCCGCCCCCTTGGAAGCCGCTAGAAGTGCTCCAAGTCTTCGGAACAGAGCGAGGGCGTGGAGGGGCGGGACCTCGGGGACTCGTTTCTCTTTATGCTCCGCCCAGACGCTCCCGTGTCAGCCAATGGGCTGGGCCCGAAAAGGCAGAGGCGTGTTAGGGGGATTGATTGCTCAGTGGCACTCGAACGAGAAGTGACAGTGGGTCTGGATCGGCTGCGTCTGGTCATAATTCTATTCTAGAACGGGCTTAAAAAGAAAAGAGCACGAGGGATCTAGGTGTTTCTCGTGCTTTCCAGGCTTTGTTCCCCAAGAGCCACATACGTTTATTCCGCTTTTGTTCTGCTTTAAACAGTCATGGCGTCCCCCAAAGAATCTTGGGAAGGGGCGTTTGTGAAGGATGCTGATTGCTGTTGGGAGGCCCCCATTCCTCTCGTTGTTGTTGTTATATGCCTTCAAGTTGATTTCGATTTATGACGACCCTATGAATCAGCGACCTCCAATAGCATCTGTTATAAACCACCCTGTTCAGATCTTGTAAGTTCAGGTCTGTTCTGTGTGTTCTATGGCTTCCTTTATGGACTCAATCCATCTCTTGTTTGGCCTTTCCTCGTTTTCTACTCCCTTCTGTTTTTCCCAGCATTATTGTCACGTCTTCTCATTATGTGTCCAAAGTATGATAACCTCAGTTTCATCATTTTAGCTTCTAGTGACAGTTCTGGTTAAATTTGTTCTAACACCCAATATTTGTCTTTTTCGTGGTCCATGGTTGTGCAAAGCTCTCCTCCAACACCACATTTCAAATGCGTTGATTTTTCTTTTATCCACTTTTTTCACTGTCCAACTTTCACATCCATACACAGAGATCGGGAATACCATGGTCTGAATGATCCTAACTTTACTGTTCAGTCTTTGCAGTTGAGGATCTTTTCTAGTTCTCTAATAGCTGCCCTCCCCAGTCCCAGCCTTTTTCTGATTTCTTGACTATTGTCTCCATTTTGGTTAAGGACTGTGCTGAGGTATTGATAACCCTTGACAAGTTCAATGTCCTCATTGTCAACTTTAAAGCTACATAAATCTTCTGTTGTCATTACTTTAATCTTCCTGACATTCAGCTGTAGTCCTGCTTTTGTGCTTTCCTCTTTAACTTTCATCAGCATTCATTTCAAATAATTAGAGGGGCTCACTGTTAAACCACTCTGGCAGTTGTCGTTCTCTGACAGGAACAGAGGTCTCCTAACAACTCTCAGCACCCTTTGCAAAAAACTACACTTTGCCGGATTCCTTAGGGAAAAGCTGTGACTGTTTAAAGTGGAGTAACAGTGGAATAAATGTATGGTGTTCCTGCCTTATGACAGACAAACCAAGCCCCATAACACTGTTTGTACAAGCGGGCTACTTGTGAGTGCAATCTAACTGTAATGTGTGAATGTGACACCTGGTTAGAAAAAAAATCACAAGATTAATTTGTTTTCCTTTTGTGTGTCTTGTTGCCCCTCATTTCAGATGTTAACTTGACACACGGGAAAAGCAAACAATTGTGAGACGAATTACACCAATTGAAGAAATGGGGGATCCCCATTCCCCTTTGAAAAAGGATGTGGTCATGCATACACCATACATTTAAGGTGCATTCCCCTTCCAAAAAAATAAATAAATCCCAGGTTTACCCCTCACAGAGATACAATTCTCAGCATCCTTAACAAACTACAGTTCTTGGGATTTTGGGGTGTGTGTGTGCTTTAAATGTACTGTATGTTTCAGTAAGTGAAATAAGCCTTCTCAGGTCTCTTGAAGTTAATGTTTGTGTATGATGATGAGCTGTAGTTAGGGACTCCAACCTCTGCCAAGTCAAAGAAGAGAAATGGATCAGCGGCTTCCACCTTTGTGACCTGGAGATTTACATAGGTGCTAACTAAGCCTTTAACCCTAATTCAACTGTCTGTAACCCACATTCACTTGTTTCCTCCTCTTGCCCCTCCCCCCCCGCTTTGTTTCCCATTTGGCCTGAATAAAAAGTTCTGGAGAACTCGAAAGCTTGCACACTACTTTGTGAAAGTAGGTTTCACCTTCACCCTGCCTGCAGTATGGAGATAATACTACTGACCAATTTACAGGTCAGGATTATCCTAATTTACTTGTTAGGATTAGTGAAATAATGTCAATGACGTATTTTGAACATTCAAAACCATTACAGTAGGGCCCTGCTTTACGGCGCTTCGCTTTACAGCAATTCGCTAATACAGCGGTCTCAATTAGACACAATTAGACTAAAGCCCCACTCATACGGCGCTTGTTCCGCTTTTACGGTGGTTTTTGGGCATCGCACACCATTCTATTCAATGAGTTCCGCTTTACAGCGGTTATCGCTTTACAGCGGGGGTCCAGAACATAACCTGCTGTATGAGTGGGGCCCTACTGTATATAAAGGCTAGCTACGACCATTATTATTTTTATTATTATTTGCAAAAAATAATATAATAATAATAATAAAATTTTATTTCTAGGCCGCCTATCTGGCCGAATTAACGGCCACTCTAGGCGGCGTACATAGACTAAAATATAACATAGAGTAAAATATAACATATAATACTAAACAAAACCCCAGTAGTCTATAGACATCCCGAGCAGCAGGTTCACACACACATACACACACACGGTCTCTGGCCCCTTCAGCAGTTGCTGCTTTTGTAGCTGGAGAGAGACAGGGCCCCGCCCTTCCAGGCCAGGTGGAAATCAGCCAGAAATGCAGGGAGCAGGTCTTGCAGAAACTCACACAGGTAGATGGTCTCTGGCCCCTTCAGCAGTTGCTGCTTTTGTAGCTGGAGAGAGACAGGGCCCCGCCCTTCCAGGCCAGGTGGAAATCAGCCAGAAATGCAGGGAGCAGGTCTTGCAGAAACTCACACAGGTAGATGGTCTCTGGCCCCTTCAGCAGTTGCTGCTTTTGTAGTTGGAGAGAGACAGGGCCCCGCCCTTCCAGGCCAGGTGGAAATCAGCCAGAAATGCAGGGAGCAGGTCTTGCAGAAACTCACACAGCTTTATCAGAATAGACCTCAGACAAAATAGATAACAAATAAAAAGGTTGAAATCAAATGAATAAAACACCAGCACGCATATGTACAAATAAGAACCGTCCCTTCCTGTCATGGACACAATAAAGATTACCTCAGTCCATCACCAGACCAATAAAATTAAGTCTCTGTCATCTTTTCCTCCATCCAGATCAGAGTCCCCCAGGTCCAGACATGAAGTGCCCCCCAGCAAGTCCCAGAGCAATAACTTCACAGCAACCGTCAGCCAGACATGTCTTTGCAGTTCTGTGGGAGGATGGCCTTGTTCCAAGCTATGAAATGATTCAATAAAGCAATGCCAAATGGCATAAAATCTGTCTGGCGCTTCCTTGCCTCTTAACACCCGCAGATGATGCGTCAGTCGCTCTGCCACTGCTATATGCCAGATATTACAAACGATACCATAAGTCCAGGGCCAAACCCTCCAGTGTCTTCCACTTTTGTGCAATGGCCAACCATGCGTCAACAATCAGGAATGGTTAATGAGTCTTTGGATTTGATGCATGCATTTTTTTACCTTCAAACATGCGCAAAAGGAGCAACTGAGGGGTGAAGTTCACCTGCTCATTCAAAATGGTTAACCTTTTCCATGTCACTGCAGACCCCCAATGAACCCCTGTTGGGCATTCCCACCATAAATCATCCCCTTACTCCCACAATTCCTCCAGCAGTTCCGGGATGTCCCTACAATCATATGGAAAAGCTAAACCATCAAGGTATGTTATTAAGAGTGTTTTCCCAAAGTTATGTCAGCTGGTATAGCACAGTGGGGAGGAGAGCCTGGCTGGGAGTCCAGAGTCTGTGAGTTCAAATCCCCGCTCGTGTCTCCTGGGTGTCAAGGGCCAGCTAAAGATCACCTGCACAGTGAGTGGCTCAGGGGCAGAGCTTGGAAAAGTTACTTTTTTGAACTGCAACTCCCATCAGCCCCAGCCAGCATGGCCACTGGATTGGGCTGATGGGAGCTGTAGTTCAAAAAAGTAACTTTTCCAAGCTCTGCTCAGGGGTTATATGCCCTGCCACCTGTGCAGCCGTGGGCAAGCTGCATAGTCACAAGAAGCCCAGTTGCCCCCCAGTTGGCAGTTATGGACAAGGAAGGGGCTAACTTGTGCAGTTGTGGCAAGCTGAGCAGGCCCTAGCCAGCTGGGGAGGACTAGCCTCAGAGGGAGGCAATGGTCAACCCCCTCTGAATACCACTTACCATGAAAACACTATTCATAATTAATTAAAAAATATCAAAGGTACTCTGAAGCTGACTTCAGTAGTACAGTCTCCCAGATTTTGGAAAATGGAAATGGCTGAGAGGCAGTGACTAGTCCAAGGTCACCCAGTAAGCTTCATAGCTGTGTAGGGATTCAAACCCTGGTCTCCCAGGTTGTAGTCCAGCAATATAACCACTACACTGGCTCCCCAGATTTTGCCCCACCTATATTCATCGAGTATTTTATCTAAATCCATCTCCCATTGCATTTTTAAGACATGCAGCATCCCTGCTGAGACATCCACTAATGTGTCATATGACAATGATTTTTATGATATATGCCCCAAGCCTAACCACAGAAACTCTATTCCACTTGCTCTGTGTAGATACTTGCTTGCCTTTCCTCTGCTCAAGGCAGGACCCTGAGCTCACTGGACCAATCCTACAAGAACCAGATGCTCAACATAAGAAGGTTCACGCCCAACAGGATTAGCTACTTCAGCAGCCTCTTCACTTGTGCTGGATTGCTTGCAAAGGATCTTGGGGGTAGCTTTCATAAAGCAGGATAAACCAGAATGCCAACTGGGAAAGGAACCATACATTTAAAGCATATCCAACCCACATTTAAAGTACATGACTTCCCCCAAACAATTCTGGGAACTGTGGTTTCCCCCTCCCCGAGTTACAAATTCCCAGAACCCTTAACAAGCTACCATTCTCAGGATTCTTTGAGGGAAAGTCAAGTGTGTTGGATGTGCTTGAAATGTATGTTGTAGGTCTGCCCGCACTCCAAAACATTAAGCACGGTTAACTCATTGATTAAATGTAGGAATGGGGGGCCTGTGGCTCTCTAGATGTTGATGGACTACAATTCCAATCAACTCTTATCATCCCTGACTCATTGACCAAGTTGGGTGGGCTGACGGGAGCTGGAGTCCAGCAGCATCTGGAGGGCCACAGGTCTCTGCTATAGGGAATGCCTAAAACAAAATGAAATGTTGGGGCTTTCCAAAACTGAGGGTTTTTGTACACTTTTTAGATACCATTCAGGTTCTCAACACCTACATCACCCAGTTATTCCACACTTGACTCACAGCTGAATGCAATAATTAACTTGGTTGGAAAGTATTAGGGTTGCCAGGTTCCAGGCCTGAGACTGATCCTGTATCTTTAGGAGAAGACAAAGTCAGCCAAGTGCAGATGTTCTTGCAACACTGTAATGGGAAAAACCACAAGGTGGAATTCTCCCTTTCCCCTGCACAACTTTTAAAAATACAGAAGACCTCTTGGAGGCTGGGCCTGGGAACCAAGAGGTCTTCTGTATCTTTCAAAGTTGTGCAAGGGGAAGGGAGAATTCCACCTTGTGTTTTTTCCCATTATGGTGTTGCAAGAACACCTCCACTTGGCTGACAATCTCTTCTCCTAAAGATACAGGATCAGTCTCAGCCCTGAACCTGGCAACCCTAAAAGTATTGTGTTTGAGCTTCCCTCCTTGGTATTCAATCTATGATGATCCACAGATATAGGAACCAGCCGACAGATTGGCTAAATTGCATTCTGAAGTGCTTCCCTCTTTGCCGCTTAAATGCAGCACTCATCCCGGTCTCCTACCTCCACCTTTTGCTGAGCACAGTTAAGTCTTATCAAGTAGTGAAATTGGGTGTGGTGGGTCCACCTTTCAAATCCCACATCACCTGTGAAGAGGGTTAGCACCCCAATCTCCCTTACAAGGTCTTTATTAGGATAATTGCAGTGGCACCTGGTGGCTCCGATGTCAGTGGGGCAGTGAATCCGCTCTGGATTTTAGTCTGAACTTTCAAGGAGCTGTCCAAGGTGTTTCCAGAGGATTCACTATCCTACTGACATCAGAGCCATCAGCCTCTACTGGATAATTGATATAAGAATAGTAAAATAATACTTTTTTTTTGTATGCCAGAATAAACATCATCTGTGATATAAGAGCACAATCCAACCTACGTTCAGCACCTTTATAGTGTTATTGATTAGGACTTATGGTGACCCTATGAATCAGTGAACTGCAATACCATCTGTTATAAACCACCCTGTTCAGATCTTGTATGTTCAGGTCTGTGGCTTCCTTTATGGAATCAATCCATCTCTTTTTTGGCCTTCCTCTTTTCCTACTCCCTTCTGTTTTTCCCAGCAGTCCCTGCCAATTTCAACTGGGATAAATTTAAATATATACATAAATGTTCTTATTGAAATCATTAGGGCATGCAAGAGTCCCCAAAGCATGTATACTTAAAAGTGGCTGGTTATACATTACCTGCAGATGAATGCAGCTAAGAGCCCACAATGCAATCTGAAAAGTAAAAAAGCAGCTTGGAGAAGGCAAAAAGCAGTAAGCAGCAGGGTAGGGGGAGGAAAGAAAGAGGATACTTTTTCCCAAGCCTAGGAGCTTATGTACAGCCATACTACCCTGAACACACCTGATCTCGGAAGCTAAGCATGTCAGGCCTGGTTAGTACTTGGATGGGAGACCACCTGGGAATACCGGGTCCTGTAGGCTTAGAGGAACACAAGGGTAAAGCAGCTCTGAATACCTCTTACCATGAAAACCCTATGAATATATCCAAAAGATTCATAGGGTTGACATAAGTCATAATCGGCTTGAAGGCATATAACAACAAAAGGAACTTATGAAAGCATGTATAATGAAAAAGAAGGTGATGCGATCCTAATGCTGGAACATATATCTGTGTCTTTTTGAGAGGGGGACAAGCTTTATCTATTTATTACTAAATTTGTATCACACCCTTCCTCTCAAAGAAGCCCAGGATGACAAATGTCAAAATGTTAATACAATGTCAAGTGAAATAAAAATACATTTTAAACACTGAAAAACAATTTAAAGCCATCTAAACACATTTCAAAACATTCAGAGCATCTAAAAGCAATCACAAGTCCTCACAGTTACTAATATCAAGGTTTCCATAGCCAGTATCCATCAGCCATCATCAAATGCCTGGGTAACCAGGAACGCTTTAAATTTCTCCTGAAAGTTGCTAACGAGGGAGACAGATGCACCTCACCAGGGAGGGCATTTAACAAATGGGGAACCACCACTGAGAAGGTCCTATCACAGCTCAACACCAACCAGGCAGCAGCCAGAGGTGGTGCCACCAGCAGGGCCTCTCAGGGCCCGAGATGGTTGATACTGTGGGAGCTGTTCCTTTAGGTACTTGGGTCCCAAGCTGTTTAGGCTTTGTATGCTAGCATTGACTCCTTGAATTGGTCTTGGTAGCTCACTGGCAGGCAGTGCAGAGTTTTCAAGACCAGTGATGCATGATCCCACTGGGCTGTCCCATTTACCAATCTCTCCACTTTATCTGTCTTACTTGAGAACTCAGAGTCTCCCCACACACACACTTCATGAGGATATAGTGAATTTTGAAACTCTGAATACATGTATATTTCAGGGATGGGATCTGGCCTGGCCTGACAATAAAAATACCATAAAAATGTGGTGTTGGTTTATAGAGAATGTTCTGATTTGAAATGTTTTTTTTTTTTATCCTTAACACATTTACACCCCACCTTTCCTTCAAGGAGCTCAGGGTGGTTTACAGAGTTCTTCCCCCTCCATGTTGTCCTTGTAACAACCCTGTGAAGTAGGTTAGGCTGAGAGGTAGTGACTGACTCAAGGTCATCCAGTGAACTTCATGGCTGAGCAGGGATTTGAACCCTGGTTTCCCAGGTCAGAATCCTAGCCAAGGGAACAGCTTAGTAGCCGCTTATTATTAGTTTTACATTTATATCCCGCTTTATCTTTAAGGAGCTCAAGGGGCAGACATGGTTCTACTCCTCCCCATTTTATCCTAACAACCACCCCACCAGGTAGGTGATGCTGGGAGACAGTGACTGGCCCAAGGCCACCTAGTGGGCTTTGTGGCTGAGTGGGGAATTGAACCCTGGTCTGCCAGGCACCTGGTTGGCCACTGTGAGAACAGGATGCTGGACTAGATGGGCCACTGGCCTGATCCAGCAGGCTCTTCTTATGTTCTTATGTTCTTAGATCCTACTCCAACACTCTAACCACTACACCATACTGACTGAGAAACCACACCACAACCTCCTTGTTCGCTTACTACAAAGCTATTGTGCTGTTTCCATCAGTCAGACCTTGCCATGCATATATTCTCAGAGAGTTTTAAAGAGCGGCAGCACAATTCTGAGCAAGGACTGCTTGTTCAGCTGCCGCTGGGGCAAGCTAGGGCAGTTACCAGCTTCATGAGAAGGGCTGCTGGAAACAGCCACCCAATTATGCTCCAGCAGGATCTAAGAATACAGAAGAACAAGGTACTTTATGTTTAGACTATTCAGTTGGGAAAGGGGTGTGGGCTGTTACTAAAACTCCTTCCCGATTACATCAAAAGGCTGGGGTGATGTTCTCATCTCTGTTAAATTGCAGGTGTGTTGCTGTTCCAAGTATATAAGCTGAACAAGACTTTTCCCTTCCCCGAAGAAAAAGAAGCTCAATAATTTTCCTCTACTGACAGTTCCTCTCCCACTTCTCCCCCCCCCCCGATCTCCCATCTTTTTCTACTTCTCTTCAGTTCCATTCCTATAACGGGGTGGGGATTAAAGCACAAATACAAATATAAAATCAACTAAAAGCCAGAAAATTATAGAAGCAGCATAGAACAGTCAGCAGGATTTTAACAAATGCACCTAAAAAGCTTGAGGAAATAATTTTTAAAAGTCTTTTGCCTAACACTGAAAGGGGAAAAAAAAGCAGGCACATGACAAACCCCTCTGGGGTTCTCTTTTGGCAGGGACAGTCCCATAAATACTGAAAGGTAACTTCATTAATTGATGCAATCTGCTGCCACAAGATGCAGAGAAGGCCACCGCTTTCAGATGGGATTGGGAAAGTTTATGGAGAACAGGGGTATCAGCAAAGACATAACAACCAAGTGGAGCCTCCAAATGCAGAGGTAGTATATCCCTGAATACCAGTTGTGAAGTATTGAAGGAGAAGGAACAACAGAGGAGGGCTGTTGGCTTTGCATGCTGGTTGTGGGTTTTCCCAGAAGCATATGGCTGACTGCTGTCAGAAACAGGATCTAGATCAGGGTTAGGGGACCGTTTTCAGCCCAAGGGCCGCATTCCCTTCTGCACAAGCTTCTGGGGCCACATGCCAGTGGTAGGTGGAACCAGAGGCAAAAGCAGGTAGAGCAAATAATATAGATCCTACCTTTGTACAATAGGTTAGTTTTTACACACACTCGCTGTCCTCCATCAAGACAGACGAGAGGCGATATCAAAATTCAAGGACACCTTCCAGCCAAGGAAAAACACTCAAGAAGGACGGAAAACAGGGCTGATGAGTGGAAGGGTAGCCTGGGGAGAGTTCTGAGGGCCTGACAGAGAGACCTGGAGAGACACATTTGGGCCACTGGCCTGAGGTTCCCCACCACCACTTTTGGTCCGATTCAGACTTGTCTTATGTTGTGTATGGCCACCTATACAAGGGACTGGAGATACATTTGTTTCAATATCCATCCCCTCCCTAACACCACCACCACATGCACAAAGCAGTCTAGAGCAGGACTCCCCAAATTGTGATCCAGTGGTCCACAGGCTTCAGTCAGGTGGCCTGCAGTGTGCCTGAAGAACACCTACAATTTGATTTTTGATGGAATTCAATAAATGATGGAATACAATAAAAAGAAAAAAATATAATTAATGGCATAGCACATTACTGTTGCTACAACAGGCAGAAAAAATCATTAAGTGGTCTGCCAAGACCCTCAGCAACATCCAGGTAGTTCATGGGGGGGAGTTTGGGAACCACTGGTCTAGAGAAGGCAAGGAGGAGGATCTTACTACTCAAGTCCCCAAATAAGAAAACTATGTATCAAAGACAAGCAGGCTTAAAACACCTAGCAGCAGGCATTCCATCAGGCTCTGTTGAAAGAAACAGCAGGGCCGCTCCATCGGCTCTGTTGAGACTGAGATCATACATCTTTCATTCTTCCTCTGAACTGTTTCCAGCATAGCTGGTGGTTATTAGGTCCACAGGTTTCTAGTGTTTGATTCTGAGGTTTAAATTTTTTGAGGTTTAATGTTTCAGAGTTGTGTATTTTGTATATTTTTATCTTTGTAAGCCTCTTTGAGACCTAGATGGTGAAAAGTGGGTGTATATGTAATAAATTTAAAAAAAAAATTAACTTTAAGAGTGAGTGCCAGAGTTTGCTTTCCCCCCCCCCTCCTTCCTCCCTTTTCTTTTTGTGTCACGTCTTTTAGATTGTAAGTTTGAGGGCAGAGACTCCTGGGTTTTGTTTCATTTTTTTTAATTGACCTGTGAGCCAGTGTAGGAGCCTTTTGAGGTTGAAAAGTGGAGTAAGCAGGAACTTCCTTCTCTGTATCATTCATTTCTTCCTATTCCACAGAGGTTATGAAGCGGCAAAATTTGTAGATGACACAGAATGGTTTCCCAAGACAAGTCCCAGATCTGAGCATTTTAGGCTGCACTCCTCACCCCGCTTACCTGGGAGAAAGCTCCATGGAATTCAATAGGAGTTACTTTTGAGTAGACATGGTTAGAGAAGCATAGGAAGCTGCCTTATGTTGACTCAGACCATTGGTCCATCTAGCTCAGCATTACCTACACTGACTGGCAGTGGCTCCCTGGGGTTATTGGCAGGGGGTCTCTCCCAGCCCTACCTGGAGATGCTGGGGATTGAATCTGGGACCTTCTGCATGCAAGGCAGATGCTCTGCTTTGCCCTTCCCTAAGGGCTAGGACTTCACTGTTAGAGCATGAGTATCTGTATGATGTGACAAGACAGCAGGAAAAAAATATATCCTTCTTTCCTTTTGCCTGAAATATCCCAGATTATCCCAGAGAAGGGTGTGGTAGGTAAGTCATACTTTTATTTGTCTAGTTACAAGCCATAACAAAAGAGAAAGTACATTTAAAGCTGAGCCACAAATTTAATTTCCTAGCTTAATCTTAATTTCCTAGCGGCTGGCGCAAACACACAAAATAACATAGATTTCATGATCAAGCAGCAAAGAGCATATAGGAAACTCACTAGGTGTGACAAAATTGTTCCTGCAACAAAACTCAGACAAGTGTTCTTTAGGAGGACCTTTATAAAGAGGACATTGAGTAATGAATAATATTATCTGTAACTGTTTCAAAACACACCAATGCTGTTCCAAGGGTAATTTCTTATAATAGCTATTCAAAAAAGCAGAGGGCATGACATTAAATCTGAGTTCTGTTTTCCTAAGTGGAGCAAAGGTAATTAGATCCAAATAGTTAGCTTTCTGATTACAGTAATACCTCAGTTAACACAATAGATACGTTCCAGGACATTACTTCTTTAACAGAAACTTTGGTACCAGAGGTAGGAATAACATGGAAAGAATAGGGATAAGTTCCTACATCCGCTCATAGATGGTGGGGGCAGCTTCAACAGGGACTTTAAAGGGTCTTAGTCCCTCCCCCTCCCCCTCCATTGTGGCCCACCAAGACCATCAGTGGTTGCAATAACGGACTGGATGAAAGCCAATAAGCTGAAGCTTAATCCAGACAAGCCTGAGATGCTGTTGGTGGGTGGTTCTAGATGGGGTCACACTCTTTCTTTGAGGGTTCTTCTGGATCCATTTGCTGTCACATGAGGCACAATGGCCTTGGTGGTGCAGAGTGCCTTCCATCAGCTTGGGCTGGTGGCCCAACTATGACCCTATCTGGACAGGGCCTTGACTACAGTGATATATACAGTGACCTCAAGGTTTGATTATTGCAATGCACTTAACATGGGGCTGCCTTTGAAAATGGTTCGGGAGCTTCAGTTAGTGCAGAATCTGGCTGCTTGACTGTTAATGGGTTCAAGGCAAACAGATCATATAACACTAATTCTCTTCCAGTTGCACAGGCTGCCTATACACCTCTGAGCCCAGTTCAAAGGGCTGGTTTTGACCTATAAAGCTCTTTGCGGGTTAGGACCCCAGTATCTTCTGGAATGCCTTTCCCGATATGAAACTTCTCAGACCCTTAGGTCTTCTTCTGAGGCTCTTCTCCAGGTCCCACCGCTGAGGCAGACTTGGAGAGTGGTGACAAGGGAGAGGACCTTTTCAGTTGTGGCTCCCTATCTGTAGAATGCGCTCCCCAGTAAAGTCCACCTGGCACCTTCGTTGACATCTTTTTGATGCCAGGTAAAGACTTATATTTTCCCCAGGCTTCTGATAGACTAAAGTGAGACTGTGTGTTATTAGCGTGCTGCCAAAGCTTCCAGTGGCTGTTATGGGGGGTTGTTGCTGTTTTGTTTGGGTGGGAAGGGCCGCAGCTCAATGGTACAGCACCTGCTTTCAATGAAGAAGGTTCCAGGTTCAATTCCCAGCAACGCCAGGTAGAGCTGGGAAAGATCACTTGCCTGAAATCCTGGAGAGTCTCTGCCAGTCAGTGTGGACAATACTGAGCAAGATGGAGCAACGGTCTGACTAGGTGTAACACAGCTTCCTATGTTCTTATGTTTTATGGTATAATATATTTATTTGTGTTTTTAACAGTGTCATAAATTGCTTGGAGACCTTTGTGTTACTCATTAGGAACAACAACAATTTATTATTATTATTATTAAGCAATTTTCAAGTGGTCCATGCACAAATAAGTTTGAGAACCACTGGTTTAGACATACTGTGTACACATCATACATTTAAAACACATGACTTCCCCCAAGTAATCCTAGGAATTGTAGTTTGTCAAGGGTGCTAGGAATTGTATCTCTGTCAGAGGTAAACTACAGTTCCCAGGATTCTTTGGGGGAAGTCAAGTGCTTTAAATGTATGGTATGTAGGTGGGATCTTAGGCTGCAATCCAATACTCACTTACCTGGTAGTAAGTCCCATTGAACCCAATGGACCATACTTCTGAGTAGACATGTACTGGATCGCACTGTTAGTCAGTTGGCTATCAAGGTCTCTGGGAAGTGTATGTAAAACAGCTATTCCCTTGCTGGAAGTTTAAGGGTGAGCCATAAATGACAGAAACCAAATGTAAAGGCAGCAGAGTTAGCATTCTGCTATGAACATTTAAAAGCCAGACTTGTATTTTAGCCTGGACAGAAAGCCAGCACACATTTGCAGGGACATTAACAGCAGGAGTGCCAACAGATAAAGCCAGCGGTTTATTTAGAAAGGGGAGCCCTTTTACTTTTACAGAAAACATCACCCCTCCCCCCATCCTTTTTCCTGCCCCCTTCTAGGTTACTCATGATAAGCTGTTAGGGGCTTACACAGGCCTGCCCCCTTTCCACTCCATACATCTCAGAGGGTTATAAGTTCTAGTCCCAAAAACAAAACATTAAATGTCCTCAGCAGCCTCTCTTTTAATTTACTAACATACCTGGTTGTCCTCCAACAGTGGTATGCAACGCCAGCCCTACTCAAAGTATATCCATTGAAGTTAATGGACATGAGTAAGTTAGGTTCATTCATTTCAATGTGTCTACTTTAAGTAGGACTTAGTTGAATACAACCCTGAGTATGTAACAGCTCCTTTATTTTTGGTTGGACCTGTTTTGCTCCCAATTTGGCAGGCACTCAACCACTCAAGTTTGCTATTAGAGGGAATACTGGGAGATGGGGAGACAAGACGGCATTTCCAAAGAGGGGCAAAGCCACAAAATTCAGGACCCCTCCCCCTCGGAACCACTGAGTTTTGTGAACCACTGAGCTTTGAGAAGAAACCCCCCCACACACACACAAAACAGGAGAAACAACAGAGTCCTAGGTACCTTAAATACTAACAAATTTGTTATAAGAAATAATAAATGTTTTCAGTTTCTTGCAGCAAAACAAAAGGGCTTTGTTTTGTTGGCACCTTAAAGCCTAACATGGCTATCGCTCTGGAGATGAATGAAATGAGCATAACTGTGTGTACAACCAAAGGGTTAAGAGGCAGATTTCTGTGAGAGTCAGCAGCTAAGAGGAGATGGGATGACTCAAAGGCTCTTCCCCGGAGGAAGAGGCAGCTGAAAACATGTACTGGCTGCAAGTGGCAAGATCAAGTGACCAAGGAACAGGAGGAGAACACGTTGCCAGGGTTAGGGCACCATGACACCAATGTGGTGGGGTCTACCTTAAGATGGTGCTTTGCAGTGCACCCATTTACCTGGTAAGCAATGGTAGCTGGTGCCCATTAGAACTGGTGGGGCAGAAGGCAGGGAGGCCCAACAGTAGGTGGAGCCAGAGCCAATGACAGGCAGAGTCAGTTAGTGCTAGATTTGCCCCCATCATCCTCCCTGCTAAGTTGTACATGGGCAACGCTGAGACTAAGGAGGGGAAGTTGGCAGGTAGTGCCACCACCTGGACTGGTTGTGAGAAGGCAGGCAGGTGGGGGTTTGCTAAGAGCTGACTGAGGTTGGTGGGGCAGTGTCCCACTTGCCCTAGTAGGCCACCCTCCACTGTTTGTAAGTAAAGGGTTTTTAAATATATATTTAGTTTTAGGGCAAGAGGGATCCCTAAGGTTTGGCAACTTGCCCTATTAGAGAAATTGTCTCACAGGTTAAAATTAATTAGAGGACAACGTAAAGAAGGTTCATTTTTCTCAGTTTGGTTTAACTTTATTGACTATACTAATAGATGGGAATGTGGAATGTCGGTTTCCATAGCATATGCTTCAGTTTGGTTGCAACAGGGTGATTGACGGAAATGCATCATCTTGGACCAGGGATTTTTAGTTTTTGTTATTTGCTTCAGTTCAAACCGGCAGGCTGAGCCAACAGGACTCAAGTTCAAATAACTTAGTCTGGATCCAACTCAATAGGTTTACCAGTCATGTGACATTTAAAAGTACTAGCCCCAAAATAAAAATTAAGAAAAATTAAATTACCGTAGATTTAAAGCGCATCCAACGTACATTTAAATCATGACTTCCCCAAAGAATCCTGGAAACTGTGGTTTCCCTCTCACAGACTACAAATCCCCAACAACCTTAATAAACTACAGTCCCCAGGATTCTTTGGGGGGCATCATATGCCTTAATGGTGCATTGGATGTGTCAAGAACTTGTCAAAAGCTTGAATGTGACATGGCTCTTATGCATGGAATTGTGGGATTTCATCTTGTTAGAAATGAGGCCTCTGTGTGAGTAGACAATTTTGCTGTTTCATTCCTCAGCTGCAGTTAATTAGAAGATCTTTGAAGGCCCTGCTTATCTTTGGGAGTCTAGTAGTCAAGGTCAGCTTGGCCTGGGGCTAGAGGGGCGGACATGCCTGTTAGACCTCATAAGAAAGCCCCGATTGGCTAATTAGTATGGTCTGTTATTAAGGCCTTTTCCTTAAGTACAGAGAGAAAATCTTTAGCCTTTGTTCCCCTGGAATCCATCTTGCCTATGGGTGGATCTCCATGTGGGTTTCATTTTCATCTACTGCCCAACTTAGCATCTCTGAGGAGATGCTGGAACTCACAAGCTATTTCTTGTGAATATAGGTTAGCTAATTTTCTTATTTTGTTTTGTGATAGAACTCTTAGTCTATTTGTATTTTACCTGGCCCTGTTTTTGGTGTGGGTTTTAAGGAACCATATTGCGGCTATTAATTGTGCACTTATATTTTATTCAATAGCGCTTCTTCTTATTGACCTCTATGTGTTCATTATAGGAGGGGAATTTTGGCTCTGCATCTGGTACCTTGGCCACTGACTACTGTGGATTGGGTTTACTTGGGGCTCCAGGACGTGGAGTGCCTGTTTGGCTCTTCTCTTGTGGAATCCCTGGCAGGGTTATTCCTGTGCTCTGGGCTTCCCCTGACTCAGTGGTCAATCAGACTAGTGGGTGGTGGCAGTCTGCCTACCTTGCAGGGTTGCTGTAGGATTATTCATATTTTGCCAGGATCCATTGCCCTGGGTGGGGAGTTGGGTCCTGGGACTGCCCGGTTGGGCCATAACAATATGAGTCAGGAGGCCCATAGTGGTGGCTGGTGCCCATTGGGACTAGTGGGTCAGAAGGCAAGGAGACCAATAGCAAGTAGAGCCAATGAAATGCAGAGCCACCTCCTGGCTGTTGTAAGTAAGGAGGCAGACAGGTGGGGGCTGGCCGAGAGCAGGCAGAGGTTGGCAGGGCACTGCCCCATTTGGCCTAATGGGCCAGTGTCCACTAGAAACCCAGGTGATGGAACCAGCCACATGCCTGAAAGCTTCTGTGACTGGGCTCTGAGCTTCTACAGATGCTGCCACTTTTTATCTGGCTGGTGTACATCAATTCACTGACAAAAGCTGAGCACAGACACATCGCTTGCTTGTTCCTAGAGACAGCCTGGCAACCAAGAGGTCTTCTGTATCTTTAAAAGTTGTGCAGGGGGAAGGGAGAATTCCATCTTGTGGTTTTTCCCATTACAGTGTTGCAAGAACACCTGCACTTGGCTGACTTTCTCTTCTCCTGAAGATACAGGATCAGTCTCAGGCCCTGAACCTGGCAACCCTAGTTAACACACCCATCCCTCTTAATTGCTCTCTTGACATCACTGCTCTTCAGCTCACACCACCTTCCCCACCCAGACTGCACAGGAGAGAAAAGATACAGCAAGGTGCTGTTGCCTAGCAAGCAGGGATTCCACCCACCCCTTTTCTGAGACACCAAGATCGTAACCAGCGTGTGGGGAGGACTTAATTGAAAATGCAGAGCAAACTGTCTTGGCTCCAGGGAACACTGTACTCATTGTTTCCTCTACTGCTGATCACATCATGCAACATCCCAATCAGCTGACAGAGGTGTAGGAGACTCTTGCACGGCCAACTTTCCCCCTCCCTTCCTGGATCCACTTCTGTCCCTTTAAAATAGGAACTCAGCATGCAGATTTTTAAGCAAGTGAAGTTTTTTTTCTTGTTCTCACTTTTACCTCTATGCCAGGAAACCTTGATTTTAGAATCTAATGTTTGTATTGCACTTGGTTAACCCAATGCAGGCTTATTCTGCTTCAGTTGCTGCAAGTCGGGGCTCCACAACAAAGAGGCCCTTTAGGGTGCGATCCTAAAGCAAGCAGGAGGGGGAATCCATGGCCTTCCAGATGTTCCTGGACCACAACTCCCATCACCCCGACTAGTTGCCATGCTGGTTGGGACTGATGGGAGGTGGAGTCTGAGTTCCCCAACTCTGCTGTACAACTTACTTAGGGAGTAAGCCGCTTTGAACACAATAGGACCTATTTCCGAGTAAGCACACACAAAATTGCACTGTTCAGCAATGATTGCAGCCAAATCAGAGTAGAACTGGGCCTAGCCAGGCATTTAAAATGGTGCTCCCAAGAGGCACACGCATGAGTAAAGGGGCTTCATTAAAGGAGGAATCTGGGAATGAGCGAACAGTGTCCAAGGAGGAGGAAATAGCATTATTTATAGGCTCCACTCTTAGATTCTTAAAAAATCCTCAAATTGAAGTAAACATACACACACAACTATAGCCTTCACTGAAATCCACAGGACTTAAAGCAGGGACAGGAAAGCTGTGGCACTCCAGATGTCACTGGGCTAAAACTTCTATCTTCCATTACTACTGCCATGCCAGCTATGGCTGATGGGAGTGGGAGCTCACCAACACCAGGAGGGTCACAACTTCGCCATTCCTGGCTTAAAGTCTAGGTTGGTTCCAGCAGCAAGTAGAAACGTGTATGTGTGAATGGCATACACAGAGAGAGGGGGGCTGCATCTGGCCTACCTGCTATAGGTATGCAGCATCCAACCACTTACCCCACCCCAGGTGATGTAGCCAATAGGCCCAAAAGTTCCTTATCCCAACTTAAGCACACAGTTAAGTATTTAAGCCCCATTAACTCCATTGGTATTAACATATGTCAGATGTTTATTTCCAGTTCACTGGGTAAAGACACTATGTGAAAGGGTCAGCCTGAGTATGCTGCAGTGACCAAAACAAGCTGACAATACTAGGCTTCGGGGCATTGATATCTGCAAGTGGCAAGGCCTTTGGAGCTCCCAGACACCTCCGGCACTGCAACAGAAATTCACAAGTTTTCCCCCATCACCACTTCTCACAGGAAACTGTGCTACAGTCTGTGAGAGGTTGTTGACAACTTCTCCCTGCTGTCTTACTTCAAAGCATTAGTGACCAAAGTGTCTGAGAAAGCTGAGCATGCAAGTCTCAGCCTGGTTTGTCTTTCCTTCCATCTCATGCGATACTTTGGCTTTGGGGGGTGGTAGTCCCGTGAAACCACTGATGATCTATGTAGATAAGCACAATCTCTGTGAAGAACAGCATCGCTACCCAAGAAGCCAATTTGCAGTGACCAAGCAGCTGAGGCAGGGATAGCAGATGTGGCGCCTGGCTGTTATGATTGTGTTTACATCCTGCCTTTCCTCCAAGGAGCTCAAGGTGGCATACGTGGCTCCATTTTATCCTCACAGCAACCTTGTGAGGTAGGTTAGGCTGCGAGGCAGTGACTGGATCAAGATCACCCTTGTTGGACTCCATCTCCCATCACCAACAACCCAGCATGACCAATGGTAAGGGGTCATGGGAGCTGTAGACCAGCAGAGGGCACCACATTGGCTGCCCCGGAGCTACAGTTCGCACTAGCCAGATCCTTGATTTGAGCAAAAAGAGCCTCTCTAGCACCACCACCCCACCCCCAATTTCTGTC
This sequence comes from Rhineura floridana, assembly GCF_030035675.1. NCBI lineage: Eukaryota > Metazoa > Chordata > Lepidosauria > Squamata > Rhineuridae > Rhineura > Rhineura floridana. The sequence goes on along the minus strand of NC_084494.1, from coordinate 24,933,221 downwards.
TACACCACCACACTGCGGGCAAGCAGACGTAGATAATCCCAGGTTTATTGATCACCTCTGGCACAGGGTGTGGTCAGGGCACATTGAGTGGAAGAGGATTCTGCATGGAGAGGCAGCCCTGCCACAGTTCGCCATGGCATAATCCCACTCTGGTTCTGTAAAAGGGGAGATCACAAAAATCAGCCAGCATGCCACTCGGGGAGTCCACACCCCATCAGTCACCCTAAAAGCTCCACGCTGATGCCATCAAAGGGAGAAGAGATTTGTCATGGGGTGCCCAGGGGGATGGTGAAGGAGAGGTAGTCGCCAAGCTCGCCCCACTCTGCCCGGCGTGCCTGGAAGATGCTGATCCACGTGGTGAGCACGATTACCCAGAAAAGAAGACCCACGGCTGAACGCTGGACATCTGGAATGAAAACAGATTGAAAACAAGGGCCACAGCCACCTCCATTTAAGCACCGCTCCCTGTCCTATTTGGCACTGCCCAAGCCAGAGGCCTGCGCTCTACCCCATTCTATCACATGCCCAACCACTTCCTAGGACCTGCACCATTGCCACAACTCACAGCGCTTGATCTGTAACTGCTCAGTGTACGTCGGCACCAGAAAGGCCTCTCGGAAAAACCAGAAGACGTTCACCAGCCACAGGAAAGGCAGCAGAGCAAAGCCACCTGGAGAGGAGAGAGAAAGAAACTACTCATGTTGATTTGATTCATTTCCTTCCAGGGAGGATGCCTTCACCTTTTCTGGTATTTTAAAAGAGGGTGCAACAATGAAAAAGGTCTGTAGCCCCCCAAAAGAGGCACTTTCCCCCAATTGCTTTTCCTACTGAAAAAACAGCTGCGTAACATGTAAGAAAGTAGGCAAAAATATAACATTTCCAATGAGACAGTAAAATTTGCACACATCAGTTCTTACGGCAGCAGAAATTCATACATTCTATGCATCTGAGCAAACCAGTGCCAGAAAACCTAGTTTAAGGAATCCATATTATTTATTTATTGAATTTATATCCTGGCCTTCTTCCTGAAGAAACCCAGGCAGACATGCAATGATGTCCACCTGCTTGTATGACAACTTTTGGTTTCTCTTTTCCCTCCAACTCCCTATGCACCCTCCACATCTGTTCCAAAGGGTTCCCAAACCCTCCAAAAGAGATTTTCGGGTGTTCACAGCGGGTTGCAGGGAGGAGAGACAGGAGAAGCTGCCTTGCATGAGCAGAGGCCCACCCCTTGACATTTTCATCCCACCCACCACCCACTCCATGACTTAAAAGTGCATCACTCTGTTATACTATGCAAACAGTACAGATTATTCTTAAAACTTCTAGACCACTTTTATACATAAATTGGATCCACAAGACTGCCTTGTGCACCATTAGTGAAAAAGTGGGACATACATTTTCATAATTAGATAAGTAAGGCAGGTTGCAATGAAATAAATGCAGCAAATTTGCTCACTCAGAGATCAGGATATTAGTGGTTGAGGGGTTAAAGTGTCATATCAGAGATCCAAGTTCTAATCCCAATTCAGCCATTAAGTTCACTAGATGATTCTGGGCCAGTCACACACTTTCATTTCAACCTACCTTACGAGGATTGTTGCTAAAATAAAATAGAGGGGGAGGGCATGAGAATTATGTACTCTGTCCTAAACTCTATGGAGAAATGGTGGCAACATAGTTGCAAAATAAGATTATTCTTTCACAAACACACACAAAAAGATGAACCCAACCAAAGTTATGGTCTTTCATCCTCAGGGTTATACAGCTGCTGCTTTCTAAGCCTTGGGAAACGTGGTCTTTCAAATGTTACTGGACTGAACTCCCATTGACCCTAGCAAGCATGGCCAATGCTCAGGGTCCATAGGAGTTGTCGTTCAGAAACATCTGGAGGACCACATGCTCCTAACCCTTGTTCTAGGTCAGGGGTAGCCAACATGAAGCCCTCCAGCTGTAATTGGACTCCACCTCCCTTCACCCCTGACCTCTGGCCATGCTAGCTAAGGCTGATAGGAGTTGGGAGTCCAACAGCATCTGGACTGAACCACCCTGATTACCCCCATTAGGATGTGGCAAATATTGAGACAATAAATTTACCTTGGATGGAGCAGGCGGATTTCCCAAGACCTCTTATATACCAAATTCATCATATCTCCAAGAACTTCATGAGACACTCCTGCTTACCACCCTTCCCAAAATAAACTTCTTTCAGCATCTCCTGAAAGCCTGGGTACCCCTCTGGATGTGCACTCTCTAGAGCAGAAGTGGCCCACAAGATATTCTCCAGATGTTGTTGAACTCCAGCTCCCACCATTCCTTAACACTGACCATGCTGGCTGGGGCTGATGGCAGCTGGAGTCCAACAACATCAGGAGGGCACCATGCAACCTACCCCTGCTCCAGAGAAACCCTTAGGGGCCCTCAAAGCCTGTTGCTTCCATCCTTCATCAGTGAGTGGAGATTTGAACCCAAATCCCCAACCGTAGTGGAACACTGTAACCACGACACCACTCTTGTTCAATGGTGGGCCCCCAGATGCTGTCGGACTACAACTAGCTCGGCCAAGGCAGACCCAAGGTTGACGAAGAGCGCACTCCACCAGGTTGTCTCTCCTTGAAACGCCAAGGGCCACACTCACCCAAGTAGTATTTTCTACAGAGGCTGAGCTTCTCCTCGTTGGAAACCCGCTCTAGGTTCATGGTGCTGCGCACTGCTGCCTCACCCCAGACGTGGGGCTAGGAGGGAGAGAGGAGCCTCGTATTCCCCGCTGCGCTAGAGAAGACAAGAGAACGTGGGGACGCCAGAAGAGCGAAGCTCAGGAGTTAGGCCCTCGCGACCCTTCTGCTTCGAAGGTAAACACTCATCCCCTGACTCGGGAAAGGGTTGCAGCTCAGTAGCACAGCATCCGCTTTCGCATGCAGAAAGTCCCTGGTTCAACCACCGATAACCCGCAGGACTTCCTAACCGAAACCCTGGAGAGCCGCTGCCAGCCAGTGTAGGCAGTACAAGGCTAATGGACCAAATGGTCTGATTCAGTATCAGGCAGATTCCTATGTTCTCCCCGCCTCCCAAAAAAGATGGGAGAGGCGTTGTAGGTTCCCCCCACCCCGCCACAAAAAAAACACTCACCCTTACAAGCAGCAGTTGCTGCTTCCTTAAACTGGGGATCCACAACACGGAACTTTGGGATTCGCAGTTAGCAGATTGCCGCGAAGGCTGCTGGGAACCGCCTCGCTCTTCGAAGCACAGAGATAGGAAAAGGGTAGAGTAACAATATAAACAGAGTAACCATACAAATAGCTAGAAAGGGAACCTTGTCATGCTTTTTCGTTTGTCTCTCCACACGCGTACAGGGCGGATGGAATATTTTAAAAAACCAGTGCCGATGGAGTACATTATCCCCATGTTGTGTATGTATGTATGGAAAGGGAGTGTGGCTGCAAGAGAGCCACTTATGACAGCCCTGCAATGTAGTTCATTGTTAACACTGCAAGTTAGAGACGAGGCTAATGTCGATTGGAATTTCCAGCCCAAAATCTTCGTCAACAAAAGCACCCCGCACAGATTGCACCAATCCCCCCCCTGGCCTAAATCCAGTTGCAAGCAGAAGCTTTGAACGCCCGGGATTTGCATGTAGATGCGTCGCGATTTTCGATGTTTGAAAGCAAAAATTCTACGTGCAATAAGACCTGAGTTACTTAAGGAGCACGACCTCCTGTTTTTGTTGCTACATTTTTGCTTGAGAAAGGACAACCGGCTGCTGTCACATGGACGCTAAAATCCTGAATATCCTAATTTGCTAACGGGCATCTATTTTTCCGACCTTCGAAGACGAGGTTTCCTGCGTTCAAAGACAACTCAGAATTGGCGTGTTGGTTTATAATTTAAAGTCTATGGTCCGAAACAACGCCCTGCGCAGAGCATGCTAGGATCTGTACTATTTGCTGCGGATAAGGGGAAGGGGAAATTCTGGGGTCAAATGCATGCCGGGAGTTGTCGTTTCAAAATTTAACCCTCTCAGTTCGCCAAGCCACGCTGCACAGACAGAGGGCAAAGTAGCGGCACAACCAGCTCTTTCTCTTTTGTGTTTTTGAAATAAAGTGATTTTAAAAATGAATCGCTGTGGTGAGGCGAAGCTGTTTCTTTCTATGACGCGTTTTAGCCAACGACTTCAAGAAGACGGTGAGAACTCGTTGGGATTTTCTTTACTGCAGAACTCAAGTCCTATGTGCGCTGTGTATGTGTACGTGTGGCGTGTTATGTGGGGTGTCTGAGCAGTGTGCAGGAGCATAAGGTGGCTGGCACTACCCACTTTAGCTTTGGCCACACCCACAATTCTGCCACGCAGCCCTCAGGTTTGCCGACAACAAATGCAGCCCCTCCCGTGGAAATAAGGTCTAGAGCAGTGACCCAATGAAACAGCATCTGAGAACCCCAAAAACCTATTGTCTTTTGTCCAACCTTACTATCACAATCTGATTTCAATACAGAGAATCTATGTCTGAGCATATGTGAAGTACATTTTGCTTAGGCTTCTCACCTGTTCCTTATTTATATATGTAAGATGCCCCATAATTTGAAAAAGCAATCTTAATCAGTAACAGAATTTTGCTTGTAAAGTTTTCATATGGCAACCTTTCCAGGACTATCTCCACATTTAAAGGAGTTAAACAAGGCTGCATTTTAGCTCCCACACTGTTCAACCTTTACATCAACTCCTTGGTCAAGAATCTGACTCAAATACCCTCCCATCATCCTATGTTGCAAACAGGCCCATATCCATTCTTCTCTATGCGGATGACGTAGTTTTGCTATCTCTCTCTTGTACTGGCCTCCGTCGCTTATTGAGGGAGCTCACAAAGTTTTGTGATAAAGAACTTCTGGTCGTTAGTCATGACAAATCGAAGATAGTAGTATTCTCAAGGAAGCGGGTCCAGCATCGTTGGCACCTGAATGGGCTTCCCATAGCCCAAGTAACATCGTATAGATATCTAGGGGTTACTTTTTCTTCCACGGGTTCCTGGCTCCCCCTAGTTAAAAGCGTTATCGCAAATGTGTATAGGAGCTCGAAAGCCTTACTCGCATTTTTCTATTCTAAAGGGGAACACCACGTTCCATCTGCCATTCGGGTATTCGTGGCTAAAGTTATTCCCCAGATATTATATGGCTCCCAGTTTATTGTTTATACCAAGTATCTCTCTTATGAAGCCGTCCAAACTAAATTTTTACAGTCCGTTGTGGGTACACCATCTTGTGTTCCTAATTTCTCATTACAATTAGAAGCGGGGCTTCCTTCGTTGGAGGCTCGAGCATGGATGCTCAGGTTGAAGTTTTGGCTGAAAATGCTGTTTTGCCCTGTAGGTTTGGCTCGGCTCATCCTATCGGATGTCTATCAGTTGAACTGGAAGAAATCCCTATGCTCAAAACTCTTGGGCTTGGGTTTTTCACCTGCAGCAATCCATGCATTAGGTTTCTCCAAAGCGAAGACGGCCATCTTCCAGCGCATTCTGGACATTGACCTTCAGAATCTGTCCATTGCTGGCGCCATGCGATTGCTTCCTGGGGAGGGTATCAGGCTGTTTAAATTAAAATTCTCGGCCAAAGCAATTTCTGTGACCAGAGATGGGGATTCATCCACCTTCATCTGAGTGAGACCTTTAAAGGAAAAGGACCAGTCTAAGGGGGACGGCTCTTGAGTATTAATCATCTCTGGCCTCTTATTAGATATGAAGGGGAAGAAATGTTATTTTTGGTTGATCTTTTTGCTCCCCATGCTGTATAGGGTCTTTGCCTGCCGTCTGAATAAGAGGGAAAGGGGAGGTCTGTTCCTTCCTCCTCTTTTTAGCTTTCTGTGAAGGTAGGCTTTCAAATGAGGATGGAATCCCTAAAGCTTTTCTTCCTTTCCTTGTTAGAGCCACTGAGGTTTAACAGCCTGGCTCGATCTAGCTGTGCTATATCCTCTGTTTGGGTGGTTGTCCTCCTCCATAATCATAAAAGAAAAGAAGAAAAAGTAGCACAGGCAGCTCTTTGAAGATGTCGACAGTGGAGGGAAGCCAAGGCCGTTGTCAGGGTGGCTTCTAATTATCAAGCTGAGCCTCGTTATCTTCATTCCACTGAGAGATATTGGAGGGAGGGAGTCTCTTGCAACTCGTTTGCAGAGATTCCAGCCTCCCACTATTGATATTAATAGTATAAGAGATAGAAGGATTCAATAGCGGTTGCAGAGAGATGGTAAAACTCACCCCGCGCCATTGAACACCAGACCGGAAGTCACCTTCAGAATCATATCTCACAAACCGCCCCTAACCCCGGCCTCAGATTCAGCTTAGGGGGGCCTGGGCCTGCTACATACCTGGTTTCCCTTCCCACTCCCAGACTTAGGAAAGCTTTTATGCTGGCCAAGTTCAATGTCCTTCCATCGGCTCTTTTAGACGGGAGATACCAGAAAATCCCATTGGAAGCACGAGTGTGCCCCTGTGAGGCGGGTGTTGTAGAATCGGTGGGTCACGTTTTATTAGCATGTACTTTTTATAGTGACCTTCGTGTTTCTTTTATCTCCCCGCTATTAAAAAAAAATTCCAGGTAGGGATATTATATTTTATACTAAATACCTATTGTCTGACCAATCTCCTCATATTACGAGAAAGGTAGTGAGCTTCTACGCTGCTGCTATTGCTCGCCGCAGGTCATTGTTAAACAATCAGCTGACATAGACCTGAGAACCAATTTTCAACTAGTCCTGGGTATTGTCTGTGTACGCTTATATAGTCCTAAGGTCGCTGTTTTAATGATGTTTTTTAATTGTATTTTAATTGTATTTGTATGATATGCTGGTCACTTGACCGTAATAAATCAAATCATCATCATATGTAACACATACCTGGCTTACGGTCTCACAATAATGTTCGTTATTCTGGAACTGTATAGGTGGTCACCCTCATTTCCCACCCAAAAGCCATCCCAGGCATTAGGGTGTTTGCAGTGACTATTCCCTAACTGTTGTATTTGTCCCTTGCTATCTATTTGCCTTTGGATTCCCCCCAATCCTTGTAGGAGCTTCCCAAAGTAAGGGGACACTGCCAACAAACTACACAGAAGTTCCAGAGGTTATATGGGGGGCGGTTGCACCCACTCTGCTGAAAAGGACTAGGATTTCCATACTCCTACTACATGTAGAGGCCATTACCCATGGGTCTTTGTAGGCTCCACTCTTAATGTACAGCTCAAATTCATAGCCAACATGGGCAGAGACAACTATATTTCTGGGGCGCCTATGCATCAGCTGCGGAACATGTAAGCCAGTCTGTACCTATAAGTTTTGAAATCAAACCATTTGATATTAAAGAACTGGATGGCCACTGTCTCCATTTCCAGATGGGAGTTTTTACACAGGCACACTTTTGTTTTTCATTCTTCAGGCTGAAGCTACTGCAATAGAAGCCATGTGACAGCCTCGTGTCAAAATTGCGTTTTATTTAAAATTATACCAACAATAATCCAACCCTTTACCGTCTGAGTTGACTGAGCATCTTAAATAAAAAAGTGCATAGAAAATAAACAGGTTTAGAAATTTGTACAAATATTTACATCCTCCTGGGTTTGATGGTTTTTTCTTCTTCTTCTTTAAAACAGAAAGCCTAAGCAGAGCAGGGGGGGGAAATCACAAAATTTAAAAGTACAAAATTAAAGAAAAAGCTGTTCTCACCCCACAATGGAGGGGGGAGAGGGGGTGGGGAATCAGGATTATGAAGCAGATGGGCACAAATAAGGGACAAGGGAGATACCTTTCCCACTCTTGCCCCATCTCTCTGCTTGTCCTAATTTCAAGCCACAGACTCAAAAAACACCAGGGCCGCTACCAAGAGCTTCCTCTCTTCCCACACTCATGCTCCTTGGGGACAAGTCATCTCCACACCTCAAGGAACCGAAGGGATAAGTCAGTCCTGCAGCAGCCCACTTGGAAGGATTGGTGAGGTTAAGCGCCCACTACACCCCTTGGTGTGCCCCCCTCACTGATGCCAGAGAGGGGCTGGGATGAAGGTATGGAGCTTAGAAATCTAGGTCAGGGTCGAGTCTTTTAGTTGAGGAAACGACGGCAGCGCTTAGCCCCACAGTTACAAGGTAGCTTGCTGCCAGCATCCTCAATGGGGAATTTGTAGTCATAGGTGAGCTCCTCGCCTCGGAAGATGCGCCGCAGGGCGAAGATGACAATGTGTTTCTGGCCCTCGACGTGGATGACCCGCGAGTAGCAGTTGGGCTCACAGGAGTGGTTGATGAAGCGGGCGGCATTGCCATGCATTGTGGCATCCACCACATCAAAGTCATCAATGCGGAACATGTAGCAGCCTATGCCCTGCAAGGATAAGAAAGGCAAGAGAAGAGTGAGAAGACTTGAGGAGCCCAGCTCCTCCTCCTCCTCCACTGGTCCTATGTCATTTCCCACAAAAACAGCCAGCTCCCTCCTTCCTTGACCATCAGTACCTTGCTGTCATAGTACTTTTCACGCTTGTCTGTGAGCACCGAACGGATGACAATACCAGAGTATTCAATCACCATCTCGCCTGCATCAATGTTGCGCTTGCAGAACAGACCCCGGCCATGGATGGCTGACCTGGAACAGGAAGAAAATCACATACCCAGTGTGAACTAAGGAGGAAGAGTTAACAAGATGGGCCAAAGGTGAGCCAGCCATTAGGTACTCTCTATACTGGAGTCCAGTATGGGGCAGGGGTGCTGTTCTGTATGAAGTTGCCTCTTTAGCAAGGTCCTGGGTTGTGGGTTCAGGACTCAAGCAAGAAGTAATTGCTCTGGCCATTACCTGTACACGCCCACAGCTTCCTTGGAGGTTTTCTTTAGGTGCCGAAACCTCATGGCCATGGGTAGCTCTAGGCTGGTGGCTCGCCTAAGGAAGAAGAGGAGGCCAGACTAGACTGAGAAACTCATACCAGAGGGACTTGCTATTTCACGGATGATGATGATAATAATGTTTATAATGCCCCTTCCACCAAAGGGCGGCACAACAAACATAAAATAAGAACAATACATAAATCAACATAACTCCTAAAAGCAACTGTTGTCATAAATGACACCTAATGCCATCATCAAAATGAAATAATGTATTCTCCTACAAACCAAGTCCCCACCCCAAGCCCTCTCAACCACAATCAATTAGCCCATTTGTTTACTCCGGCAAATAAAAAAGGAAGCTTTTCAAACCCTTCCAAATATGTGTTAAATCCTCCTCCAGCTGAAGAGCCACAGGAAGGCTGTTCCACAGACATGGAATCAACTCCTGAAAGGTTTGCAACCTTAACAGGACAGTTTGCGTCAGCGGAACAACCAGTAATCCCTGGCCCACAGATCTTGTATTCCTGGCTGGAACATACCCCACCACCGGGATGACAGATAACGGGGAAGATTGGAATGCAGGGCCCTAAAGGCAGGGACCAGAATTTTGTACCTGGCCCTAGGACCAATGAAGGGCCCTGTGGGAAAAGGTGAAATGGGAGTAGCAGCGAAGGTCCAGGACGACCCGAACAGAGCTGTTCTGGATCAAAATCAAAGGATGGAGAGGAAGAGGGCAAAAGACTATTGCAATAATCCAGACGTGAGGTAACCAGAGCCCGAACAAGAAAATGTGCAGTCTCGGTAGTCAGGAACCTGCAGATCCTACAGATATTCAAGAGATGAAAATTGCATGCCTTCACTGTCCCCCCAATAAAGGGGCATAGAGACAAATGATCGCCCAGTACAGCTCCAGGGTTTCTGGCAGCCAGAACAGGGGCCATCATATAGCCCTGAAGACACAGTGAAGGATAGGAAAGAGAAACAGAAGGACGATTGGGCTGAAAGACAATACTCTCAGTTTTTTCCATGTTCAATTTCAGACAATGTGCAGTCATCCACAAGGAAACATCTAAGAGGCAGTCCGTCACGGATTTCCACACATCATCGTTAATAAATTTAAACTTCAGAAAATCTGGGTGTCATTGCATAAATGTGGCACTGAAATCCCAGGACCAAAATCAGAAAACCAAGAGGGAGGGTACAGAGAGAGAACAGCAGAGGACCCAAGACCGATCCTTGAGGACCACTCACTATCAGTGGAAAAGCCTTCGAAACTGAGCCCCAAAATGAAACAGAAAAGGAACAATTAGATAAAAAAGAACCAAGCCAAGATAAAGCATTGCCTCTAATTCCCAAAGATGCCAACTGCAGCAGCAATAACTGATAGTCAAGTGTATTTAATGCTTTGGACAAATCCAATAAAATCAATACAGATATCTAATGCTGAGCTTCAGCCACCAAAATATCATTCATAACATGTGCCAGAGCCGTCTCTGTAGAGTGGCCTGGCTGAAATCTGGATTGAAATGGATCAAAGAGATCATGGGCAGTTAAAAAGGCATCCATTGGGAGGGGGCTACTCTCTCTAAAATTTTAGAAAGAAATGGGAGAAGAGACACAGGACGGTAACTAGCGCACACTGAGGGATCCAAGGAAGATTTCTTTAGCAGAGGACGAAGAAGGGCATGCTTAAAACAGTCTGGGAAACTGTTGGAACTAATTCAAGAGACTTTGTTCTGGGACAGATTTCCAGGAAGAGTCAGAGGGACAAAATCAGATTAAAAAAAAATGTTTAGGGTGGAGCATGACAGTTTCAAAAGTAATGATGCCGCAGAAGGACAGTTGAGTAGGACAAGACATCATCACACAATGTGGGATTGTACAGGAACGGTTCTTTTTTGGAGAGAACATAGGAATTATGCAGAGTCAGACCATTGGTCCATCTAGCTCAGTAATGTCTACATTGACGGACAGCAGCTCCCCAGAGTTTTAGGCAGGAGTTTCTCCCAGTCCTATGTGGAGATGCCAAGGATTGAACCTGGGACCTTCTGCATGCAAAGCAGATGCTCTGTCACTGAGCTGTGGCCCTCCCCAGTATATGTGGTTGGAAGCAGCTCTTTTTGGGTCAATGTGGCTATTTGCTGCCTCCACAGGTGCACTCCCTGATGCACAGAAGAGGCCTGGGATCATTGGGCTTCCTTGGCAGGCAAAAAGCTGATGCTGTGTTGCTGGAAAGCAGCTAATTGCCCTTTATAATAAATTAGGAGGGCTGAGAGACGACGACTACTAGGAAAGCAATGCTTACTAATACAGTAGAAATGAAATCTGGGCCAGGAAAGATGGGTCCCCTTTCTAAGTACTTGGAGAAAAATGATGACTTTGTAGTTCCCCCTTCCATTACTTTTACTCCAGCAAAGATTTTGGTACTGACATGATACAAAGATTACTGTTGGAAATACTTTACTATTGAGGTTCTTACACTCCTAAGACTCACTGGTGGAAGAGGAAAAGGTGGTGCCTTTAAAAGCTTCCGTTGCAGCACATGCAGTCTGGGTATTATCCAATCAACTTCATATTACCACAAAAACCTCCAAATGATGTGGAGTCTGCTCCAACTTCAGGACAGCAGAAGCCAGGTGCGTCTCCTTACCTGGTGGATTTGAGCTGCACTTCATCCTCTTCTTCATCATAGGGGCCTCCCTCAGGAAGCACACGATGCTGGGATGCCAGGAAGTTGAACATGTCAAAGGTGCATTTCCTAGAAAAGAAGGAGAGGACTGTCAATCTTAGAAGGTGGGTAGATTCCCTGTTCTTCTCCCTTTCAAACACCATCTGTAACCCACACAGGACCTGTGGCTCCTGCATTCCCTTCTACTCAAGAAAGAACCCCTTTTCACTGCAATACAACCCAGGCAAGGACGTGATTTAGGACTAAGGCGGGTGAACCTGTGACCACCCCGGTGATATTGGGACTACATTCTGATCTGCAAGCAAGCTTGGGAGTGTATTATTTTTATTTTCTTACATTTATATCCCACCGTTCTTTCATCAAGGAACTTAAAAGTGGCATATGTGTGGTTCCCAGGCGATCTCCCATCCAGGCACTGATCAGACCCAGACCTGCTTAGCTTCAGCAAGGTGGTGGCCTCATCTGCCTTCAGACTGTACCCTGGTCTGAAAACCATTACCACCCCCACCCCGAGGTAGAAAGCAAAGCATTGCTCACCTGACATAGACTTCAGCTCGGGCACAGCCATGAGGGTTGAGAGGAAGCTCCTCCTCCTCACCCTCATGTTGGTGGTACCGGAACTTGTATTTGTGGCAGGCCTTGGCACCATACAGCTGTTCCACCAGAAAGATGATGGCATCGTGGTGCATCCCCAGCAGCCGCACCCCATTCATCCCTGCCAGAAAAAGCAAGTGCCTGAGATTCATGTTGTCCCCAGCCCTTTCCCAAAGCCTCAGAACAGAACCTCCAAGATTCCTTTGGAGCAGCTCTTCTGGGGCAGGTTTATACTCCCCGAAATTATCCCTTTTTTTACCCCCTCATCAGCTCTGAGCCTGCAACTGAGAAGCCGGTTGACTAATACAGGTCGACGTGGGAATCACAAAGTAAGCCCCAACCACTACAGGACTCTCAAGAACATTGTAAGAGCCCTGCTGGATCAGACTAAAGGCCTACCTAGTCCAGCATCCTCACAGTGGCCAACCAAATATCTATGGGAAGTGTGAGTGCAACCTTATTACCTGCAAAGGACAGATGCTTGAGCCGAGCGTTGGTGCGGGCCTCCTGGATCTTCTCAATCACTGCTTTCCAGGCACCTAAATGTGGAGAACGCGTATGGGATTTACTCTGAAAGAGCCAGACACTGGACCCCCAAACACAAAATCATGAGAAGTGCATTACTGGGCAAGGAAGATCCAAGGTGCTGCTGCTTTCCATAGACTCTGCTGGGTTTCCTGAGCAAGGCACAGCACAACTGCAGTTTACATCCAAGAGAAAAATCCAGTCCAGTAGTCAACAATGGGGGTGGGGTGGGGTGTCTCTCTCCAGCCACTCTTTCTGGCAGCATCGCAACAGTCAGCCAGCTGGGAGGCTACTGGACCAAATGAATGTCACCAAAGCTATTCTCTCCTCCTTACCATCTATGCTGTCGGCCTGCACATTGAAGCCATCCTCGCTGGTGATCTCAAAGCACAGGTGGGGCTGCGTTTTGCGGGGCATCTCATTCTCTTTGTCCTCCTGGTTCAGATTGTCCTCGTCTGAGCTGGAAAGATCCCCTGGAGGCAAAAAAAAAAAGAGCAGGAGGCCCAAGCTTTCATCAATGCTGTGGAGTCACCATCTGTGTGAAAGGGCCTAATGTGGGGAAGGGAGCAGGCTTACAACAGGGAAGGTTTTTGTTTTTTTTAAAATAATCCAGTCTCACAAGCCAGAGCCTTCTCAGGGCCAGGACTTGCTTAACTTGCTAAACTCTAGGATGCAAGCTGGAGCACTACAGGTTGTATCCTTAACTCATATTTAAAAGTAGAGTTGTTGAAATTAACGTATAGGACTAACTGTTCATTAATTACAGTTATTTATTTATTTTATTTATTATTATTTGATTTATATCCCGCCCTTCCTCCCAGCAGGAGCCCAGGGTGGCAAACAGAAACGCTAAAAACACTTTAAAACATCATAAAAAGACCTTAAAATACATTAAAACAAAACAACATTAAAAACATTTTTTAAAAGCTTTAAAAACATCTTTTAAAAAGGGTTAAAAACATATTATTGAAGAAAACATATTAAAAGCAATTCTAACACAGACGCAGACTCTAGTAGAACTTGAATATAACCCATTCAGTTGTATCCAATGCTAGTCATATTGGGTTCAAGTAAGTCCTACTCAGAGTAGATCCATTGACATTCATGGCCATGACTAACTTAGGTTCATTAATTTCAATGGGTCTGCTCTGAGTAGGACTTAGCTGAATACAACCCTCTCTCTCTCCCCATATATAGTTTAAGAACATAAGAAGAGCCTGCTGGATTATGCAAGTGGCCCATCAAGTCCAGCATCCTGTTCTCACAGTGGCCAACCACATGCCTATGGGAAGCCCACAAGCAGGACCTGTGGATTCCAGCAACTAATATTCAGAAGTATACCACTTCCAACTATGGAGGCAGTCTACAGCCATCATGGTTAGTAGCCACTGATAGCCTTCTCCTCCATGAATCTGTCTAATCCTCTTTAAAGCCAACCAACTTGATGGCCATCACTGCCTCTTGTTGGGAGTGAATTCCATAGTTTAACTATGTGCCGTGTGAAGAAGTACTTTCTTTTGTCTGTCTTGAATCTTCCAATGCTCAGCTTCATTGAATGTCCACAAGATCTAGTGGTATGAGAGAGGGGGGAAAAACTTCTATCCACTTTCTCCATGATATTTACAGCATTTATATCCTTCCTTCCAGCAAAAAGGCTTTCAGAGCAGTTTACAAAAATCAATTGAACTCAGGTCTCCTTGGTCTTAGTCCAACACTCTAACTGCAGCAGCTCTTAGTTCTACACGCACAGCTCTTCACCTCCAATATAGCAAGTGTGGATGTTTTATCCTTGGTTCTACGTATCAGGAGCCAGCCCACAGCCTCCCACCTTAATACTGACACATTGATCTCCAAGACAAAGCAGGACAGGGCAGAGATCCCAGTACCTGCATATCTGTGCCAGACTGGTTCCAGCACAGGCTGTTGGTTCAGCTCCGGTGTTCCAGGATGGGAGTGTAATGCTGCCAAAGAGGGGGAGTGATCCATCGGAGACCTGGGTGGAGGGGTGGAGAGAAGGGCTGGTTAAAAGGCCTGAAAGAGGCAAGTACCAGGTTCCTGCATTCCCCAATCTCACACTCACAGCTCATTCTCGCCACCAGGGCCTGCCTCCTCTTTGAGTGCATCCAGGTCTAGGACACCCTTCGTTGTGGGAGTCTTCATCCGTACCCTCCCGATGCTGCAGGGCAAAAGGGCTGTGTTAGCACACGTGCACACAAAACATACTGACCCCTTTTTGCTAGGGGGCAAGAACAAAACCTTTTCTCTTCCAAGAAGGAAACGAACACCGGGGCTAACTGGAACAGAGCCCAGTATAGCTGTTTGCAACCTGCCGTGCAGATGCAAGCGACTGAGGCTAGAGACAGACAACAGTCAATTCAGAGTGTTGCCGGGCAGTTGGAGTTTTGCTGCTCAGCTGCCTTTTGCCCCAAAGTAAACAGGCCTAGCAGGTTTGGGTACCGTTTAACAAGAGGTGAGAGTAAGAGGAGAGAAATGTGCATAAGCACCATAGGAAACAAAAACCTCACTCGAAACACTTTCATTTAAAATATTTATATACTGTCCTTCATTGGAATTGCCTCCCAAGGTGGGTTACACCCACCCTCCCACCCATCCATCCACCCATCCATCCAGGTGGTGTATAATATTAAAACAAAAACCATTTTTTTAAAAAAAGTAAAGTAAAAACACAGATTGCCATGAAGGTGACAAAAAAAAAGTTTTCTCCTGGTGACCAAAAAAAATCATGTCAATGCCAGGCAAGGCTCCCTGGAGAAGGCATTTCACAGACTGGGGTGTGTGTGTGGGGGGGGGGGACAGCTGAAAACTGCCTCTCTTTCTAGTTGCTATCAACTTCACCTCTAACAAAAGGGGACAGAGAGAAGGTCGTTTGGTGCTGCTGATCTGAGGGTGCAGGTTGGATGGTATGGGAGAAGCATTCGGGAGATTATCAGATTCCACAAGTCCCTGGGGATGGATCCCAACTGAAAGGGTTCCTCATCCCCACAGTGAGAAACAGCTGCAGTAAGACTAAAACTTTAACAGAAAATGACCATGACAGTGGGTGAAATGCAACCTAACCACCGAACCATTCTTACAAGTTTATTGTCTATCTCTGGTTACAGAGAACAAGAACCAGAGTGTGGGACTCAAGACAAGATGGAAATAACAGTCCAGCGGATTTTGGTGCTGGTGAGATGGGAGGCAGTACTCGTCTCTGGAGCTTACCATACAACCATAGCTCTTCCTAATGTATACACACACTTGTGCACACACGAGTCCACCACAACCAGCAAATCTCAAGATTGTGCACATGAAGATCTGGTGTTGGAGGTATTACTTGCAAGCTTATGGTAGAGAAGAAATATTGTAGGTAACATCTCTTGCTAGACTTGTGGGAAGCCCTATACGGAGATGCTGGGAATCCCAAATCTTGCTGCCTCTTCCTCACCTCCCTAACGCAGCACTGAGCATGGCCTTTGTGACTGTGGCAGTATTCAGACCATAAGACATGCCAGGATCCACCCAGTAAAGCTGAAATGGAAATCTGGAAGCTCCAATTCCATTGGCAGCTGTAGTCTATGCCCCAACTAAACCAAGAATACAGAGGAGCTTTTGTGGGGGAATGCAGCATGGGGAAAAAAACATGGACTCACTAGTGGTGGCTACAGATCTCTTCAATCACCACAGCTAAGAGATGGGCTTCCTTGTCATAACTAGAGAGATCAGTTTATCATTAGCCCCATTAAATGTGCCACTCCCCCACCCCAATCATCACAACCTCTAGCCCTGAGACCTCAGACTACTAAATAGCTATTGCTTGGACATCAGGACTGTTCCTTCAAAATACTAGCATGGCCAGAACAAAACAATTCTTCCAGGCCTAGTACAATATTTTACTCAATGAATAACTGAGTTGCAACAGGGCCTTGTAAGGCTCTTTCATCCAATATTCTTCAGCCTTTTCAGATCCGGGACCCATTATTATTATTATTATTATTATTATTATTATTATTATTATTATTATTATTATTATTATTATTATTATTATTATTATTATTATTATTATTATTATTATTATTACTACTACTACTACTACTACTACTACTACTACTACTACTACATGTATATACCGCCTCATAGCCAAAGCTCTCTGGGCGGTTTACAACAATTAAAAACATTAAAAACAAATATACAAATTTAAACCCACATTTTAAAAAGCAATTTAAAACCACATGCTAAAATGCTGGGAGAAGAGGAAAGTCTTGACCTGGTATCTTAAACCCAAACATGCATTTGGGAACCCATTACTTTTAATATTTTACTGTGTATTTGCAAGCTGGTAGAGCTGCTGTTGCAATGCACCTTGGATCAGATCATGGCCTTGTAGTGAGTGCTGCCCACAGTCGAAGGTCAATGCAACCCTCTGCTCAATGCAAGAAATCCAAAGCTGAAGTATCTCTAACACATGTCCAGACTCTGCTTAAAGATTTCCAGCAAGGGAGAGCCCTCCCTCACTTCCCAAGGTAATTGGATTCACTGTTGAACTGCGCTGTTAACGAAGGTTAAAATTTACAGCCCTCTTGATCCCATTCCTAGCCATCCCCCAGGGATTCCACTATATATATTTTAGAAGTCCCATGCTATTGGGGGTGGGGGGAGTGTTGGTAGCTGAAACATTCCCACCCTCCCTGAATTCCCTGTGCTGCCCTGCCCATAGCAGCCTCATCAAGAGCCAATCTCAATTGTTTGGGAATTTAACTGTGATAATATGAGTTTAGAATGTGGATTTTGCTTTTTTTAAAAAAATTGTCCCAATCCCCTTGTTCCTCCCTTGTTTAATGTGTGGATCTCATCTCATGGGCAGAACTGATAATAGCTGTACTTACCCTGAGCCTGCTGTACTGCCAGAAATGCAGTTATTAGCCAAGTGATCTGTCTGCGATAAAGGCAGCGTTTCCTCTTCACTGACCCCATCCAATTTCACCTTCTTGAGAGGCATGCTTCCGACAAAGGTGGAGACTCTCTTGACACGGATGGCCGGGCGGGGGCCAGGCAAGGACACCAAGCCAGGAATGCTTAGCACTCCAGAATTCACAGCCATGGGCTGAAGGAGACACGTCTGCTGGAGTCCCAACGAGGGTGTCACCAGAGCTGGAGCACCCAATGCCAACTGACTGCCACCAATAGCCCGAGATGCGGTGCCCACAACATTCATCATGGGCACCATGCTGAGCACCGGACCGCGGATGGTCCACGTGGGCAAAGGGCTAGGAGGTAGGCCCAGAGGTGCCCGTAAAATGACTGTGCCAAGGCTGGGCATGGATGCAGGGGGTGGTGGTGCTGGGTTTGGTACACCCTTACAGCTGGAGGCCTGCTCCCCACCTTGAATGTTCAACATGCCTTCCTCACCCTGGACTTTCACACACACCTGCCCCAGCTTGTTCACAAGAATGATTCTGGAACCAGGTAGTTGCTCCTCTGGTCCCAGTATCTTAACTTCAGGGGTGCCTGGCACTTGGGCGCAGCCGAAGGTGAGGGTTGGGGTCAGATCCGGAGCAGGGTTGGGTCGGGCTGACTCGGTGCCATTGAGGCTAGCAGAGGTAGGGGGTGCTGCTGGTGGTGTTGGTGGCGGCGGCGATATTGTCTGGTTGAGGCAGGAAGACAATGGGCCCTTGCTCTCGGGTGCGTCCATGTTCTTCAGCACAAAGTCCACAATGTCGGAAGGCAAGTCCTCAGGAGCAGGAGCGGGGCCAGCCAGCTCTCGCTCTACCCTTGATTCTGCCTGCTTGCCCTTGGCTGGCGGATGCCCCCCCGCCCCATCCGCCTCACTGTCGGTGCCGTCGTCTATGCCATCGAGCTGGTGGATGTGGGGCAGGGGAAGGTCCAGCGGGTAGGGAGGTAGGGGCGGCTCTCGCGTCACCACCGTGCGTGGGAAGCGGAAGTAGCGGCTGGCCTCCCCTTCCTCCTCGCTCTCACCATCACCCAGACCATCCAGCTGGGGCAGATCCAGGCTGGGTGAAGGGCACGTCCGTGGAACTCCCAGCTCCTCTTCTTGGAAAGGTTCGTCCAGGAGGCTGTCGTCAAATTCTAAGTCGGAGACGTTGAGCTCAAATGCCAGCTCTGGCGGCACAGGCGGGGGTGAGGGAGGGGGTGAGGTAGGGAGGGGCCTCTGCCCCTCAGACCCGGCTGAGGTAGAAGTATGCCTGAAGCCACTCCCGGCCAGGGGGTTGTCTGGGAGAGGCGGCATTGCCCTGAGAGAGGTGCTGGAGGGACTAGTCCTATTAGCAGTGGCTTGCAGAGGCAGGGGGGACCGGCGGGTGCGGGGGACACTGCTTGGAGACAGAGGGCTGAGGCGCTGAGGACGGCGTGGAGGGAGGAAGTCTGGGTCGCCCACAGTCAGGATGTGGTGGGACATGGATGATGTGCTTCCTGTAGAGGAAAAAACAGGAGGAGCATGTCAAGGCAGGTGTAAGGAGAGACAGATGGACACACTGCCGGTGGTGACTGGAGCCCATGGGGACTGGCAGGGCGCAAGGCAGGGAGGTAACAGTAGGTGGAGCCAGAGACAATGACAGCAGAGTCAGGAGCTAGTTTTGTCCCCATCCTCCACCCTGCTGAGTTCTACAAGGGCAACACTGAGACTTAGGGCAAGGTCACCCCCTGGACTAGCTGTAAGTAAGAGGGCAGGAAGGTGGGAGCTGGCTGGGGTTGGTGGGGCAGTGTCCCATTGGCCCTAACAGGTCAGCCTCCCCTGCACTACCTACACAGGGAACAACTCCCCCCATGAGGAAAGGTTACCATGTTTGCAGCTTTTTAAATTAGGAAAAAACTCTACATGAATTAAGGAGGGACATGATAGAAAAATGTATACTATTACGCATGGTATGTGGAGAAAGTGAATAGAGAAGTTTTTCGCCCTCTTCATATTAGAACCTGGAGTCATGCAATGAAGCTGAATGTTGGGAGATACAGGACATCACAAAAATAGAGAGAGAAATCCCACAATGCTGAGAGAGAATTTATTTCTTAGGAAAGCCCAATGTGTTTTCGCCCCTAATGTACTGGGCCTTCGTCAGGGGCCGTGAAGAAGACAGTACACTACACCAATGCACAAAAATGGCAAATTATAAATCACAACAAAAATGCAGCATTAAAATACAAGCACTTAATACATCACTAACTAATCATTGGAAAATATTTTGTAAGTACTTGCATAAAAATTTCTGTAGAGATCTCTAGTAGCAAAAATGCTTAATTTTATAATGGCAGCTGCAAGAGGAAAACTGAAGACATACAGATATATATATATTGCAAAGCCTGCAATTTCAGATGTTCCTAATTTAAACTAATTAAATCTCTACAGACATTTTTATGTAAATATCTACAGAATATTGTAATTTATAATTGTCCATTTTTATGTAGTCATGTAGTCTTACTGTCTTCTTTATAGCCCAATGAAGGCCCAATACATTAGAGGTCGAAATGCGTTGGGCTTTCCTAAAGAAATAATTTTTCTCTCAACATTTTGGGATTTTTTTTTCTCTTTCTTTGCTGACCGTTTCTTGTTTCCAGTTCTTCTCCTTGGGAGATGGAGGGCAGACAAAAGGAACTGCTTCTTTGCACAGTGTGGAATTCGCTGCCACAAGATGTGGTGACAGTTTTAATAGTGACAACCTTAAAAGTGGATGAGACAAATTCAAGGTGGCTTTCAATGATTACAAGCCATGGTGGCTACATGCCACCTCCAGAATCAGAGGCAGCCTGCCTCTGAATATCAACTGCTGGGGGGCAAAAGTGAAGAGGGCTGCTAGATTCCTGCCTACTTGTGCGCTTCCCTCAGGTATCTGGATGGCCACTGTGGAAAATAGGATGCTGGACTAAACCGATCCTGACCCAGCAGGGCCCTTCCTACGTGCCCTCCAGTCACTTTCTGTACACCACTCATGGTCTTCTAAACCTTTATTGCCCCCCCCCGCTTGCTTATTCTGTTAATTGTTCAATGTTAGGCACCAAAGGTACCCTTTCTCTGGTCAGGAATTCGCTTCATCAAGAGGGCTACTTGATTATTTATTTATTTGATTGATTTATGAATTGCTTCCCATGAAACATCTCAAAGTGATTTCAACGGTACAAGCATAAACAGTATAAAAAAAATTAAAAACATTGAAATGAGATGGGGGGGATGCACCAAGACCCCAACCCCATTCTTCCCTAGTAACACTGGAAGCTGCCTTATATCGCCCCAAACCATTGGTTCATCCAGGTCAGGATTGTCTACGCTGACTGGCAGCAGCTATCCAGGGTTTCAGAAGGGTCTCTCCCAGCCTGCCCGGAGATGCTGGGGATTGAACCTAGAACCTTCTGCGTGCAGATGCTCTGCAACCGAGCCATGGCCCTTTCCTTCCCCAGTGTGACTTCTCAGGAACTTCCCTGACTATAGGCTGCTGTGCTTCTCCATGAGCCCTGCTCTTACCCCAAGAGTTGGGCAACATGGCAACCTGTCTTTGGCCCTGGAGCATTCTGTTGCTGGCCTTCATTTAAGACTGTGTGTGTGTATGTGTGTCACATAAGTTGCAGGTGTCCACCTGGAAGGTACTCACCAGGAGAAGGCAGTGGGCGGGATGACACCCCACTTATGGGCCGCCGAGTGGGGGAGTAGTTGGGCACTTTGATGCGAGCCCCGGAGAGAGATTTGGGTTTGGAGGCAGCAGGCTCTGGGGGTGGCAAAGGCCCTGGGTTCTGCGCAGGAGAGTGACGCTCCAGTGGTGGCATGGGAGGGGGCACATCCTGAAGGTGCTCATCTCCAAGATTAGGATCTGAAAACCAGGAGGTAATGTGACACAGACAGAACATGGCAATGGCAGCACTCAGAAGCCAGTGACCTTCATTGTGGGCTTTGTGCAGAGAAAAGAGAGCATGGAACAAAGGGAGTTGCGGTATTCCAGATCAGGTTACTTGCCCAACTCGTCTAGTCTAGTTAACTATCTACTTTAACTTGCACTGGCTCTCCAGGGTCTCAAGCAGAGGATTTTATACCTAGAGGCAACATAGCAGAAAGCCCCTCATCCACCCATCCCCAGTGTCACATATCTGCCTAACACTGTCCCACAAATGCCTGCGTGTCAAAGGGTTGCTTGAAGACAGCTGTGTGTAACTCTGTAGTTAGTAAAAGCCCAACTTCTCCATCAAGCAAAGTAGAATTCTGTGACCTGTAAACATTATGCAAATTAGAATGTGCATATATTGGCTTATGAATTCTTCTACTTGCTATGAGGAAGGGCAAGGAGCTAAGCAGGATCCTAAAGTCCCACCCTCTGATGGCCAAAAGCCCTGCTCAGCCTTGCCACCCTACCCTGGCTTCTGAATTTTCAACAAACATTGCATGCTTACAAGCCTATCTTTGCAGTAATAAGGGTTAGAAAAATAATGATACATTTTATATCACATTGTGCACGGTGATTTACAGAACACAAATGGACAGATCCTGACCCAAGGACCTTACAGTATATAGAAATGTGCTCTCACTCTCTCTCACACACACAATGCTGAATTCTACACCCAATATTAATTCTTCACGGGAGCACACCAGAGACAGGGAACCTGTGGCCCTCCAGTTGTTCCTGGACTATAGCTCCCATCATCCATCACAACTGGCCATGCTGATTGGGGCTGATGGGAGGTGAAGTCCAACAACATCTGAAGAGCCACAGGTTCCTTATCCTTATCCATAGCACTCTGAACTGCAGCAGAGAAAGGGGTCTAGTAAGCTACTTATCAAAAAGGGATTGTTACTTACACCGGGGAAGCAGCTAACTACGAAACTGACCTAAAAGACTTGCTATTGTCCCCTCGTCACCAGACCAGGCTGGCTTCAGAACATCCGTCCTTACAAGGGGGTTGGAAAGCTTATTATCCAAATTGCGTCCCTCTCACACATGGGAGGGGTGAGATGACATCCCAAAAGCTGGTCTACCTATACTTTTCAAACCATCTTACCCGTAGGGCCAGCAGGGCCATGGACAATCGTGTGGTTCTCTTCCTGCACTCCCGAGGCATCTGGCTCTTCTTGGCTCAGCTTCGGCCGATACTCCAGGACACGGCACGTATACCAGCATCGCTTGCGGGCATCCACTGTGCTCCAATAAATCCGGGAACACCTGCGGTGTGCATGGAAGGCAAAGGCAGACCATCAGACTCACCTTCTGGCTGTTCCATAGCCCTTGCTCCAAGCAACCAAGTGCCCTCTCCTCCTTGAGGGCAAATGGCTGTGCAGCAGGGCATTTAGATTAAGGATGAGAAACCTGTGGCCCTCCAGATGTTGCTGGACAACAACTCCCACCATCCTTGACCGCTGGCCATGTTGGCTGGGGATGATGAGAGTTGGAGCTCAAAAACACAGATGGGGCCACAGATTCTCCATCCCTGGGGCAGGCAATTTATAGATGGTTCACTGCCCTAGAGCAAGTACCTTGCTTGACAGTCATCATGGATGGGGCAAATTCTCCATAAACAGATTCTAAGTTCTGCTCCAACATTTGCGAAAGCAATTTGTTCACGTTTGACATGTTTCTGAGGATATCTCAGTGTTCCCCAGCCAACTGGCCTCCAGGGGTTTTGGACTGCACTTCCCATCAGCTGTGCTGACTGGGACTGATAAAACAGTTGTTCCAAAGCTACCTGGAAACCATGAGGACAGGGAAGGCTGAGGTAAAGCAATTCCTACAACTTGAGAGAGAAAAAAGTAACAACTTCCTTCATTTCTGCTACCTGCTCCAACACTCCTGACCAGTGGGAGGGCAGCAAGGCCCAGAGATATGCAGGTCAGCCTTTGGGTGACATTTGAGCTTTTTTGCCAGGTGGACACTGTGGGCATTTCTAAAAAAGCAAGCATTGAAAAGTCAAGGGAGGTACAAGCAGGAAAATGTTTTTACAGGTTGGGTGAAGAGCAGGTATATTTGCCCATCACTATAATTGCCAGGGAGGACATTGAACTTATCAAGGATTATCAATACCTTGGCACAATCATTAACCAAAATGGAGACAATAGTCAAGAAATCAGAAGAAGGCTAGGACTGGGGAGGGCAGCTGTGAGAGAACTAGAAAAGGTCCTCAAATGTAAACATGTATCACTGAACACTAACGTCAGGATCATTCAGACAATGGTATTTCCGATCTCTATGTATGGATGTGAAAGTTGGACAGTGAAAAAAGCTGATAAGAGAAAAATCAACTCATTTGAAATGTGGTGTTGGAGAAGAGCTTTGCGTATACCGTGGACTGCAAAAAAGACAAATAATTGGGCATTAGAACAAATTAAACCAGAACTGTCACTAGAAGCTAAAATGATGAAACTGAGATTATCATACTTTGGACACATAATGAGAAGACATGATTCATTAGAAAAGATAATAATGCTTGGAAAAACAGAAGGGAGTAGAAAAAGAGGAAGGCCAAACAAGAGATGGATTGATTCCATAAAGGAAGCCACAGACCTGAACTTACAAGATCTGAACAGGGTGGTTCATGACAGATGCTCTTGGAGGTCACCGATTCATAGGGTCGCCATAAGTCGTAGTCGACTTGGAGGCACATAACAACAACAACAATTGCCAGGTAATGACATAATATGAATGGGCTGTCAACCTTCCCCTGAACATCTCAGAAGCAGAAGCAGACATTTTAGCACTAAGACCTCAGGCAGAGACATGTTTTGTGCTTTTAAAGAAAGGCAGGCGACACCTGCTGAAAAACAAGTTCCCCAGGGGGCACTTGAGCAAGGATCTTTTGTCCTTTACAGAGACAGGAGACTCCTCCCAAGTCTGGCAAAGCACTGCAGAATTCAGTGGAAGACTCTTCTATGGGTCTCGCTAGATAGCACAACACAAGAAGTCAAGGAGACAAGACTGTTGGAGAGGAAAGGAGAAAGGCAGCTGGGGTTTCTGCAACTGTCCAGGTTATTATGAAGCTTTTATGAAGAATCTACATGGATGCCGATGGTTTCTAAGAGTGGATTATGACAGCCTGGAAACGTGTCTTTTAATAGATGATTTTGTGGCCAAAGTTTTTGCTGCTGTTTTATTGGGTCTGTTCCGTGGATTACTGTATGGCTTCTGTTGCAATGTATTGTTCTTTTTTTTCTGATGTTATGTCATGCTTTATGCTCTTAAAGTGTTGTAAGTCACTTAGAGACTTTATGTAGCAAGTGACTAATAAGTGGAATAATTTGCCACCCTGGGCTCCCTTTGGGAGGAAGAGCGGGATATAAATTTAATAAATAAATAAATGATGATGATGATGATGAGACTCAATGTGGTGTAGTCATTAGAGTGTTGGATTAGGATCTGGGAGACCAGAGTTCAAATTCCCTCAGTCAGTGTCACCTACTCTCAGCCTCATACTACACTGGGTTATTGTGAGGATAATATGGAGAATCATATCTGCCATCTTAAATGCTGCTATAATTTTTTTTTAAAAGCTAGCACTTTAGAAGCTTACTAGGTAGGAACCTGTTTTGGACTACAACTCCCATCAGCCCCAGCAAGCATGGCTGTACTTGCCTGGGAGTTGTAGTCCAAAATATCTGGAGGGCGCCAGGCTGGCAAGGCTGTTACCCATGTGGTGAAACAGCAGAACATAGTGCTATTACCCCCTTGCCTTAGAGCTCCAAGTCTTGTGTAACTGCATGTGTAGTAAGAGATATTAACTAGTGAGCAGTATGTGATATCTAGTTGGCCACTGTGAGTTATAGCACATCCCAAACCACATCCTAATGTAAATGGGCTGCCTTTCAAGTCGATCCTGACTTATGGCGACCCTTTGAATAGGGTTTTCATGGTAAGCAGTGTTCAGAGGGGGTTTACCATTGCCTCCCTCTGAGGATGAGAGGCAGTGACTGGCCCAGGGTCACCCAGTGAGCTTCATGGTTGTGGGGATTCCAACCCTGGTCTCCCAGGTCGTAGTCCAACACTCTAACCACTATGCCACACTGGCTCTCACATCCTACACAACCCTCATTCACATCAAGTGGTTAAAATGGCGATCAGTGCAAGCATTTTTCAACCAGTAAAATTAAAAAAATGAGGTGGAGAGAGAAAAGAGCCTGTAAGTAATTTGTCACGCCATGTGTACAGACGCATACACACCCCATACTTTGCATTGATCCATCTGGAATGTACACCACACCCTGGTTTCACACTCATAATCAGCATGGCAGATTATAATCTCTTTATCCATAAGAAATGTGCTTCAACACACATCTCCTTTCTTAAAAGACTTAAAATATTCAATGCAGAAGCCAAGGGCAGCTTCAGACCCTAAATACATTTTAAGGCTACCTCTTAAGATTAGTTTATATCCAGATATGCAAAGCATGAATACAGTAGGGCCCCACTCGTACAGTGGGTTATGTTTTTATACTGTTGAGAATTTTAATGTTTTAATGTATTTGTATGTTTTTATTCTGTACGTCGCCCAGAGTGGCTGGACAACCAGCCAGATGGGCGACTAATAAATCTAATAAATAAATAAATAAAATAAATGTTCCAGACCCCCGCTGAAAAGCGAAAACTCCATCAATAAAATGGAGCCCGACGCCCGAAAAATGCCATAAAAGAGGAACAAGCACCGTACGAGTGGGGCCTTACTCTAATTGAAAGCCGCCGTATTAGCAGAACACCAAAAAGCAGGCCACTGAAAAGCAGGGCCCTACTTTATAACAAACGTGTTTGCAAGCAGGCAAATCAAGGAGCTGCTCCCTGGCAGTGTTTTGTGTCAGTGTGTGAACAGCCAACACCCCCAGCTTGTCTAAAGGACACCCTAAGGTTAAGGTGCAAATCTGAGGTTAAGGTGCGAAAGCCTGAGCCTTTCTCAGATAGGGGAAATCCAGGAATCCTGTACACGCAGAGAAGGCAGTGGCCTCACCTTCCATGCATGGGGTATCCTTGGTTTTTGACTGCTGAATGTGATTTTAGCATGATTTTAGAGAAAAGCATGGGCTGAACATGATTTTAGCATGATTTCAGAACTGGGTCCTGCCCTTCAGCTTGGCCGGGTCAGAGTTGAATGAACTGCCATAAATGCTCTAAGGACTCCTAGAGAATTTTAGTTGGCAGAGAATTTTAAAGTAGCCTCTTATAAAAGGAGTTGCCCAGACCTTTTCTTCTGGTATCCCTACCAAATGCCATCCTATGTACATACATCCACCTGGCTCCATGGTGAAGATCCTCAGAACTGTTTGTACAGGATTATGATTTTTTGCCACTTTGATGGGTGCGAAGCTATAGCCAACTTAGAAGTAGATACTCACTGGTAGCCTACAGGAAAGAGGCGTCCCTCACACTCTGACAAATCCGTCAGCATCCCCAAACTGTCAATCTTCATAGAGCCTGAAAGCAGAAATACATTGAGCAAAGAGTCGGAAACAAAAGGAGAGGCAGCAGCATCAGGCAATGGGTTTGGGATGCCATTAAGGGAGGGAAAGCAGGAGAGAAACAGAACTTATCAGACCTAACCGACAGAGCCCACTAGGGAGTTCTGCTGTGGAAGCTTCTGTTTCAGTGGGTCTCGTACATGACAGTGTCCCAGTAGATGATGGTGCCCCGTGATAATTAATGTGCAGACACAGGGGAAGATAGGAAAGAGTCATTTAGATTTTCTGCCTCAGGTACCAAAATCTCTTTGCTGGCCTTAGTGGCAGTTGTGACAGAACACATGTATATATATGAAGTTGCCTTACACAGAATCAGACGATTAATCCACACAATTCAGTACTGTTTACACCTGGGATCTGCAACGTGGTGACTGTGGGCACCATGAAGGCCTCAGACATACACCCCTTTGTGCCCACCAAGGCCCCTGCTCCTCCCAATTTATTTTATTTTAATTGAGGAATTTTGGGGGGTTATTTGTTTGGCAGGAAGGGCACCACATGTTCTATTTGCCTGCGTTTTATTTGTTTTGGGTGTATGGGGGGTGTTTGAACATCACCAGTTTTTCTTCTGGGAAATGGGTATTTATGGTGTACCCAACAGTTTAATAGATTTCTAAATGTGGCCTCAGGCACAAAAAAGTTGGGGGGCCCTGGGGCTATACTGTCCAGCAGCAGTTCTCTCACACAATGGTCTTCCCTATTATTTCCTGGGGACTGATCCTGGGACCTTTTTGCATGCAAAGCACATGCTTGACTGCTGAGCCACAGCCTCTTTCCACCTGCAATGGACCTTACACCATTAGATAGGAAGAAATTATAGCCACTTTTGCTCATCATTACAAGTTCAGTTTAGATCACCATTGTAGAAATTAAGCAGAACACCTGCACTCAGTCTACAAGGGAACCAAAACTAAGAAAGCAAGTCCCTGGGTTTCATCACACACTGGTCTAGCCAAGATGCGGAAACATAAGATGGGGACATGCAGACAGGGGCTGGCTTGGCTCTCAATGGCACCCACTGAGTTCTATGGGATTGGCTGCAATATGAGGTAGTTTAAAGCGGACAATAGTCTCTCCAATCCTCCCAACCCCACCCAGGCACTGGAGCAGGGGTAGCTTCCATTCCAATGATTTCCAAGTTTAATTTCTCCCATTTAAATGAGGTCCTTCCTCTCTATCTCTCCTCGCATTTAGAGTCAATGGCAAGCACTTTGCTGGCATTTGATGTAATCAGGACAGCCGCCGCCAGAGCAGAGGTGTTATGAATATGAGTTGTAAATCTACTCTCCACTTACAGATCATTCCACTCCATCTTGAAACAAGCTGGCCCTCCTATTCCTTGCATGTTCAACAGCAGAATCGCCAACTGCTAGATGAGAAAAGCCTATCTACTCTGTATCTTGGGGCTTCCAAGGCAATTACCTATCATCATGTTGATGGTGTCTGGCTCCAGGCCCACCATGAATTTCCTCTTAAAACTGATGCCCTCAAAGTCAACGTAGACACGGCGCAGGACATCGAACCCATCTTCAGCAACTATCTCCTAAAAAGCAGACAACATAGCCAAATAATCCTCTTAATCCTATTCACAGATCAAGCATTAGAAGACAGCCCTTGTGAAATTGTTTTATGTCTGGAGTGGATGACTCCAGTTTTCAAGATGCAGGGCATAATAAAACTGTCCCACCAGTAAGAACGTAAGAAGAGCCTGCTGGATCAAGCCAATGGCCCATCTAGTTCAGCATCCTGTTCTCACAGTGACCAATCAGATGCCCAAGGGAAGCCTACAAGCAGGACCTGAGTGCAAGAGCCCTCTCCCCTTCTGCAGTTTGTAGCAACTGGTATTTGGAAGCTTACTGCCTATGACTAAGGCCATTGATAGCCTTAACTTCCACGAATCTGTCTAATCCTTTCTTAAAACCATCCAAGTTGGTGGCCATCACTGCCTCCTCTGTGAGTGAATTCCATAGTTTATGCACTGCATGAGGAAGTAGTTTCTTTCGTCTGCCCTGAATCTTCCAAGATTCATCTTCATTGGAGTTCTGATGTTACACAAGAGGGAGAAAAACTTCTCTCTATCCACTTTCTTCATGTCATGCATAATTTCATAAAATCATAGAATAGTAAAGTTGGAAGCTTATAAGGTATTGAGTCCAACCCCCTGCTCAACACAAGAATCCAGCTGAAAGCAAATCCAGCAGATGGCTGTCCAGCTGCCTCTTGAATGAGTCCAGTGATGGAGAGCCCATCATCTCCCTATGTAATTGGCTCCAATGTCATACTGCTCTGTTAGGAAGTTTTCCTGATGTTCAGCCAAAATCTGGCTTCCTGTAACTTGATTTCATTATTCTGTGCCCTGCACTCCGGAATGATTGAGAAGAGATCCTGGCCCTCCTCTGTGTGATAACCTTTCAAGTACTTGAAGAGTGCTATCCCATCT
Source organism: Rhineura floridana (assembly GCF_030035675.1). Classification (NCBI taxonomy): domain Eukaryota; kingdom Metazoa; phylum Chordata; class Lepidosauria; order Squamata; family Rhineuridae; genus Rhineura; species Rhineura floridana. The sequence continues at coordinate 24,903,698 of NC_084494.1, read as the reverse complement.
CCCCTCAGTCTTCTCTTCTCAAGGCTAAACCTGCCCAGCTCTTGCAGTCTCTCCTCATGGGGCTTTGTTTCCAGTCCCTGGTCATCCTTGTTGCCCTCATGTGAACTTGTTCCAGTTTGTCTGCAGTACTCAAGATGAGGCCTAACCAATGCCAAATAGAGAGGAACTAGTACTTCATGCGATTTGGAAACTATACTTACATTAATGCAGCCTAACATTTTATACACTTCCATCATGTCTCTAAACTAAACCTTTTCTCTAAACTAAAAAGCCCCAAATGTTGCCACCTTTCCTCATAAGGGAGTGGCTCCATCCCCTTGATCATTTTGGTTGCCCTTTTCTGAACCTTTTCCAGCTCTACAATATCCTTTTTGAGGTGAGATGACCAGAACTGTACACAGTATTCCAAATGCGGCCACACCATAGATTTATAAAATGGTATTGTGACATTGGCAAATTAGTTTTCAATGCCTTTCCTAATGACCCATGACCCACTCACCCAGAGACAACAGGAAGCCTCTTTGCCTCCTTCCCTTACACAGTCCCACTTACCGTCCCATCCAGGAGGTCAACGTGCTTCTGGCAGAAGACTTTCTTGTCATCCTGGAAGGTGCAGTGGCGGAGGCGAGCGCACATGAAATGGTAGTTGCTGAGACACGCAGACAGGCAGCAGCCGACGGTGGCCCCTGTGCGCTGACAGTGCTCACAGCGCTAAGGAAGGGACAGGCATGTCAAGGGCATGGAGGCCATGCCATTACAGTGGGGTGAGGGTTAAAGTGCATGGCACGAAGTGAAGACACAGAGGAGCAAATCAGGGAGCTGAAATGTCCCCAAGGAACAAGCTCATCCATCTGCACTGATTTGATCAAGATGCACTTTGTGTGGTATGTGTGCTCAGGCGTATTTGTATACACACATGCTTCTTGTCCCTGCCAAACACTCCATTCCTTCTCCCCTTTTCATCACCAAGCTCACCCTACATGTTGATGCAATCAGCTACAGAAAGCAGCAATGTCAACACGGCAGACTTGTTGCAACCATCTAGTTGCTTAATAATCGCCGCATGTTGCTCTCGCAGCAGTGAACACTTGGAAGCGTTTTTCAGTGCCATCCCAGAGGGGAAAAAGTGTTAATTCTTCATTCAAGTAGAGTTTCTGGATAGGAAGGTGGGTCTAGGGAACACATACTCCAATCAACATATGAGAATGGGCAGCTACACCACTACCACATCTGCAAGGCTATTCTACGCTGTGCACGTGTCTGGAAATTACTGGAGCAAAATTCAGCACACCAAGAATCTCAGCAATTGACTTTAAACAAAGATTTTTTAGCGCCAACAACTGCAAAAGTATGGCTGAAATACTGGGAGCGTCGGCTGAAGACAGAATGGAGCTCAGTGGGACTTTTCAGGAATTTAAAGGGGGGGTAGGCTAGTTCAGTGTTGCACAGAAGTTGTGGAGAATCTCAAGCTCAGGGCTGAATAACCTCCAGGCTTCTCTGTTCAACCCACAGGACTTGCCTGGGGCCATACCTCATCTGCCCTGGCCACAACCCTCGCAGGCCCTCTTTGAGTACCACTGCCTGGCTGGAATGCGTCTTGGAATTGTGGTAATGCCTCTTGCTTGGCTGGATGCATCTCTGTGCGCGCGCGCATGTATACGCATACACGCATACATCATCATTCATCATCTGACTTTTGTATGGCTGAAACAGCGCCTACTATACGAGGGTAAGAGTCATGCCTTTTGCCCACTTTTGTCTCCGGTCATGCCCACCACTGACTTGTGGCCCCCAGGAAGGTTGCCTACAAGGGGATGTGGCCCTCGGAATGAAAAAGGTTCTCCGCCCCTGTTCTATGGTGTCCTGCCTCTGCTATTTTTGCTCGTGTGACAGATTTCTGAAGTGGTCACGGTGGTCACAAGGAGGGTCTAGTCCTGCTCTTTTCTGATGTACTTTGCAGAATGGAGAGAGACCCGACTCACCATTTGCCGACCCCGGGCCACAGCAGCATGCACATTCTTCAGGGAGCCATCGTTCTCCTCAAAGACCTCGGCTGACCAGATGGCACAGTTGACATGAGTCCACTCATTTTGGCCGATGTACAGCAGCCTCCCTGCGTCCTGAAGGGTAGGTAAAGAACTTGTGTTAAAAGGAAGGGGAAGGCGACACCTCAGGATCTACCCATTAAAAAGGGATTTGCAAGGGATACAAAGAGCCATCTCTCTGAAATGAGGCAGGACTCGGAGGCTAGATTTCCTGGTTCTGTTCGATCCTCTCTTTAAACTACCTTCTCCACACTCAATAACACAAAGTCAGACTTGATAGCTCCCAGCATCCTCCCATGGTTCTTTCCTTATTCCCCCTCAAGGAAGGGCAGGTGAATTCCAATATCCAGTGGTTAGGACACTTTCCATTTCCCATCAATAGCTGCTAGTCCTGATGGCTACATACTTCCAGGTTGTGAAACATCATGCCTCTGAATACCAGTTGCTGGGGAACGACAGCACGAGAGAGGTCTATTGTGCTCATGTCCTGTTTGTAGGATTGCCAGAGACATCCGATTGGGCACTGTGGGAAACAGGATGCTGGACTAGACAGGACTTTGGGTCTGATCCAGAAGGGCCTTTCTTATGCTCAAATCAGAACAGGGAGGTCTAGTCTTACCTTAGAGGGAGCGTCACCGTACTGGAGGCACAGGGCACACTGTCTCTTGTCCTCAGGGTCAGCCAATAGCTGCTGTGGCAAAGCATGCTCTGTGTCTTTCCCAGCTACAAGGAGAGAAGGAAAAGAGGTAGGTGTTGAGTTCCAGCCACCAGAGAGCAACTTCCAGAGAGGAGCCAAAGATCTTGGATAAGGAACCTGTAGCCCTTCAGATGTTGCTGGACTCCAGTTCCCATCATCCATTACAAGTAGCCATACTGGCTGGGGACAGACTCCAACGCTGTCTTGGGGAGGGCACAATTTCCTGCCCCTGATATAGAGGGAAGCAGAAAAGAAAGGAGGCAGCACAGAGGACATGCCTCAATCACAGAGCATATGGCTTTGCATGCAAATGGTCCCAGATTCAATCCAGGGCATCTCCAGAAAGTGTTGGGAGAAACTCATCTGAAACCTGGAGAGCCACTGCCAGTCAGTGTAGGCAATATGGAGCTAGTTGGACCAATGACCTGACTGAGTATAAAACAGCTTCCTATGTTGGAGTCTGCATGCATAGAGATAGCTCCTTCACCTTGAGGCCTTTTTTCCCCTCTTCAAAACCAAAGCCTTACCTGTCTTTTCAGGCCCAGTGGAAGTGAGATGGCTGTTGGCAGTTGGGATGACCTCCTCAGGCTGCCTCCACTGAGCATAGATGTGGTCAGAGGAGGGAGGCAGAACAGCATTAGGAAGCATGCCACTGTTGGGGGGGGGGAAAGAAGCCATCAGGGGCTGCAGAGGCTTTCTTCAAAGGAAATCCCTAACTGAATAGTCTGAAATAGGCCACAGAATCAGGCAGGGACTGAAATGTAAAAATGGAGACAAGGTGTGTGTGTGACAGGATCTAAACTCAACCATGGGACATGTGGTCCAGTGAACAGATAACTGGCCTTGGCACTGGGAAGCACAGGGCCAAGCCTGCACCTTTCCCATGAATTTGCTGTGCAGCCTCTTATCTGTCAAGCCTGAGTTCCCAGCCTATAATGTGGGAATACTGACTCATCTCAGCAGGTTTTTGTGAGAATACTAATTGTCCAATGTCACTTTACCAAATGTGACAAGTGTGACAAGAATGGAGAGCAGCACGTGCTGTGTGTATTCCATTCCTGTGACCCATCCAAGCCCTTCCCTCAATTCCTTTAGGAATAGCTAAACATTTCAGAGAAAACTGCTTACGTACGGTGATTTTATTTTTTTTAGTGTTTGCCCACAGCTATGAAGCATAGGGGTATCTACGTTTAACCCCCACCCCTCTGTAGAGATTTCCCAAAACATTGTCAGAGTTTCCATATTCTGAGCTGCACACAATGTTCCATGTAATTCACGGTGTGGCTGAAGCCTCAAACTGCCCCAAAGTGGCACCAATCAGAGAAGCACTCCATGCTCTCAAGTGCCGAGTACTCACTTGGGGAGGGTTCTGTTATGGGTCCAGTGCTTTGCATCCTGAGCATCAAACCAGCTGAAGAACTTTTCCATCAGCTGGAAAGATAAAAAACAGGCACTTACTAGGCTACTCAGCAAGGCTGTGCATAATTGCAGAGGAAGAAGCCCTCCAAGCCAGGGCAGAGCAGTGCACACACATGGATGTCCCATTCAAGTCGTTTGGGATTAGGTCAATCCAGACCGACACCCCACCCCAAAATCCAGATCGTACAGAGTACCTCGATGTAGACCGCCTTTGCAGTAAGGCCGCTCTGGTCCTCTTCCATGTGCCCCAACAGGACCCCCACCATGTCCTCATTGAAGCTGTGCTGCAAAGAGAGAAAGCAGCTCAGCAAAGGTCAGAGGCCTTGCTCCCATTTGTCCAGCTCCAGCCCGGAATCCCCGCTTCCAACACTCACCACGGACGAGTAGTGACCCTGTTCAAAGAGCTTGTTGACAGTGCGCAGGTCACAGGGCCGCAGGTGAACCTTCACGCCGTCATCTGGGCAGCACTGGTAAGAGCAAAGAGTTAAAGGGAATGGGATGCTGCCATCTATGCTACACCCTCCACCCCACCTCTGCCTATGGCACATAAAGAGCTTTGTAACATTAGGAGCCTGTGCTGCAATAAATCAGAAACATTTCCCATAAGCCCCCTTCTGTAGGCAAGATCTTCTTTCCCCCCTTTCATCATGGCAAACAACCTTCAGACCAATAAGTCATCCAGAAGTGTTCCCACCTGACCACAGAATGTGTAACCAGACCAAAGGAGAAAGGAAGGAGTGAGACTGTGTGTCTGATGGTTTGTGAGCAGGGCTGTAGAATGTTGGTAGAAATCCAATAAAAATAAAATAAACCAATAAAAGCTTTGAAATTAATAAAAATAAATTTGACAGATTTCTAGGATGAATAATGAGAGACACATAATTTTCTAGGTTAGGTTCTCTGGAGAAACAGTAGTAACACAAGAAAGAAGCAAAGAAAGAACACAATCAAACATACAAAAATGTAATTTTCCATCTTTGGAGATGCAGTCCTAATTGCAGGTGCTGCCACCACTCACCATATGCTCAGAGGCACGTTACCAAATTCTTCCAAGCTACACAGGAAGTGGATTGGACTGTGATAGGCCATCCCAAACTGTCTTTGCATTTTTACAAATTTGTAGGGCGCTACAATATCTCAGAGAGGAGGTCAGGTTTCCTGCTTCCCTGGTGCATTATAGCTGCCCAATTTCCCTGCTTTTTAAAGTTTGATAGAAATATCTGTTGGCTAGAGGTATGTTCTCAAACTGCAAGGGTTTTTTGTCTGTTAGTGAATCTTTTCCTTAAAAAGAAGGGCAAGATTGTGTCCATCTTGTCAGATGCCACACAGACATGGTGTGTGATGGCATCCAGCCCAATTAGACTCAAAATATGCCTTCAAAACTGCAGCTGGGCCAAGATAGTATCTTTCAGTATGACGACAACATCAGAGCGAAGATCGAAAAATACCTGGCTCGCTGTTCTTATGCATGCCCTAAAGAACAAACCTGGGCACACTGCAGCAGGGGAGTGGCACATTTGGAGCTCAGCAGCCCCTGAAGCACCTGCCGGAGACCCTTGCGCAGTTCTGAGCTGAGGACCTCTCGCCACTTGGCCTTGTCACTGCCACAGCAGGGCCGGCAAGCATAGATGACACTCTCGGGTAAGTTGGACAAGATCTCATAGCCCTCATCTAGAGGAGAGGGAAGGAACACATCAGATATGTCTAATTCTAGCCCAAAGACTGTCAAAATCATCGTCAGGCCACCATGCTGCACACTAATACTAGCAAGCTTTGCAGCCTTACACCGTCAAGTGCAAGGCCCAGCCAGGAAGTAGAGAAGAGAAAATATCACAAGCGGCAGGTAACTGAACAGAGGCTGTGACTTGCATGTGCCTCTCATTCGTTTTGTCTTCTCTGAACCCTGCCAGAAGTCTTCTCCCGCCCCATCAATTCCCCCATACAAGATGCAGGCAGGCAGACATATCTGGAGGAGGAGAGAGGGGGAATTTGTGACGCAGCAGACCATATTGCTTTGGGCACAGAACAAACCTGAAAGCCCCTCACACTTGGCATGAACCCAGTGGTCACACTTGGCGCACTGCATCATCTTGCTCTCATAGTCATTGTCTTCATAGCAGTGCAAGCAGATTGGGCAGTAGTTACCTGGATGGGAAAAGGGGGGGGGAAGAGACAGAACAAACCAATCTCTTCTCTTCTTCTAAAGGCCAGATGAGATTCAAAGACCTCTCACCACCACCACCACCCTCCAAAAAGGGCTGTATATTCATTTTCCATTTATTTATTTGCTCCGTTTATATCCCAAACCTTCCAAGTCCAAAAATTGTATCAGGGAAGCAAATAAATATAACACCATGAAATATAATATCAATCTATTTTGGAAAGTTGTTTGTTTGCTATGCATTTGGACACCTCTTAAGATATCACATCCAAATTTTGCTGGACAGTTTCTGAGATCAAGGACCAAGTTTTTGTCTATGTTTAGATACAATTTGACACCATTTTGAATCAAGATGGCAGACTGAACCTTTCAAACCTGTACTGATTTTAACTCCAGTTTACATGATGGCTCCTGAGATCAAGGACCAAGTTTTTGTCTATGTTTAGATACAATTTGACACCATTTTGAATCAAGATGGCGGACTGAACCTTTCAAAACTGCACTGGTTTTAACTGCTGATTTTTAAACTGTACTGATTTTTTGTCGTTTGTTTCTTGGAATTCCCAAGCAATGCCAGGGACAAGGCTGCTAGTAAATATAAAACCTAAAACAGAACAGCAGAAAAGACTACCAGTTAAAAATGGCAACCTTTACCTCAGCTGCTTGAAACTGAGAAAGAAAAATCTAGCAATTCTAAAAGTTCAGGAAAAACAAAAATGTTTTTGCCTGGTATCTGAATGCCATCAGAACAGACTTCAGGCAAGTCCTTCTGGAGAAGCCATTGCAAAGGTGAAAGGCCACCATCAAAAAGGCTTTTTCTTTCACCAGTAGTCACCTGCCACAGGACGTGGGAAGATCTGGAGGACAACCTAAGATAATAATGCCAATGAACGGGTAGACTGGCATGGGACAAAGGAGAACAACAAATATTTGGGTCACAATGTCATGTTCAGCTTTGCTGGCTAGGGCCATTTAAAAAAAAAGGTACATTCTGTGCGAGTGTAGGATGCAAACCTATTTGTGGAATGTTAGCTCTGCTCAGTAATATGCATGCCTCCTCCTGCCAGCCCAGTGCCTTACCTGACAAGGTCACAATGAAACTCATGGCATTTTTCAGATGATTTCACTGCACTCACCTTTATTATACAGCACGGAGCAAGCAGAGCACAAACTGTAGTCACTAGACCACTCAGTGTCCCAGTTCTTCCCTGGAGCGGTCCCACAACTCTTACAGCGGATGCAGGCTGAACAGATCTGAACAGGAAGGGGATGAAAGAGACCGATTAGCAGCTGAAACACAAGGACAGCAGAGTCTGCAGAACTAGAGGGTGCAGGGAATCTGCAAGACGCTTACCCAGCCCTTCCTCTTACGGAAGGGTTTAGTGGGGTAGTTGGGTCCAAGGCAAGCCAGATGATAGCAGTTCCTGCAGCGCTCACATTCCAACAGTTGCTGCAGCAGGTTGAGGAAGGAAGAGGGGAGGGAAAAAAGAAAGGTATTAGACACACACTGTATGGCAAGACTGCACTGCAACTCCTCACAGGTGCCATAGAACTCCAATGAGAAATACAAAGAACATATACAGGGAAGAAGAATAAAGCAAAGCAGATATCTACAGATCTGCGCGGACAGATGTGATCAAAACACAGGGAGAGTAGAATGTGTCCATTGGTTTCATATGTAGAACTTATCCATGAAAATCAGGATTCTTATAAACAAAAGGGTCATGGCTCTAGATCTCATGCCAAGGATGGATCTCCTTAGCATTTTATCCAAACATATCCCCAGCCAGTCCTCCATGATGTTGTGGGTATTATTTCACCTGCCTTCCATGTATAAAATCTTGAGGTCATCTGTTCCTCTCTTTCTTTTTTGTACAGCCAGGGCACCACAAATCTTTCCTGGTCCTGCTTTTGGTCCACCTTTTCCTTCCTGTGCATACTGCTAAAAACCCTTTGCTCACACTCTAGTTCCAGGGCATTTTGTCCAGGGCATTTTCCTTGTAGGTAACCTTTCAGGGTCTGAATACCAGGAGTGGGAGGGGCCATCCCTTCTCTCTCTCTTCTCTCTGCAGCTGTGATTTTTGTCAGGATCATAGTGTGTTATAGCCTTGCCTTGGCACCAATGGGAGCTTCTTCTCTACACCTAATTGCCATGGAGGGGGCCAGGAGGGGAGGCCATGGGCGAATCCAGATCCAAAGACACAGCGGGCCAGATCTGACCTGCAGACTGACCGCTCCCCATCCTTACTTTAGTTACTTCTCCTTTCATCTACTGCAGTCTTCCCCTTGCTGAGAAGCCCTCCTGCACCTCTCTTCCACTCAGTACTCTGGCTAGAATAATCTATATTGTATTCTGTTTCCGGCATGCCTGGAACACTCAACTAATATATTCTGCACAGTGCCCATACTGTGCCAAGGTCTAAGTCAGCTTTGTATTTAACAACTTCCTGATAGCCACAGATGATCAGTAATCACATGCCTGTTAACGAGCATGCAGGTAGAAGAGGGATGGACTGCTCCATCCCTCCCACCCTCCTCTGATTCCAGCCCCTTGGTTTTTGAGCTAGCTGTAGAGGAATGAAAGTCTCTTCCCTTCACGACCATTATGGAAATGCAACAAGCTAGCAAGAAGAGGGACGGACAGGGAAAGGCAGTAGCTCAGTGGCAGAGCATTTGTTTTGTATGCAGAGGGTCCCAGGTTCAGCCCCCAGCATCTCCAGGTAGGGCTGAAAAATTCTCCCTGTCTGAAACTCTGGAGAGCCACTGCCAATCAGTGCAGACAGTACTGAGCTAGATGGACCAATTGTCAGATTCAATATAAGGCAGCTTCTTCCATGAGCTCACTTGGCAGAAGATAATGTTTTTTTACTCACTTATCTCCATGCTGTCTATGGAAAAGGGGGGCTTTCCTTCTTCTATAACTAGCATAGAAATGCAAACTAGTAACCTCTTAGGCTAGTAAAAAAAAACCTTCCCTGCAAGTTAGTTACTAATATTTCCAAGGTTGCAGTTAAGTCTAGCAAGTAAATAACCAGGAATGTGAACGTTAAGCTCTTTCCCTCCCCATTTTAATTCTGCAGCACAGACAAACAATTATGCAGCCTGCATAAACTATGCAAATTAAACACATTTGCTGATGCTTTATGACTGGTTCCTCTTGCCGTGGAAAAAGGCAAAGAGGATGTAACCTCCCCCCCCCTGCTCTGAAATCCTGCCCATCCCAAGATATCATCAAGCATTATTGCCTTCATGCGTCAAGAAAATGGTTTCCTTGCTTTAGGCCTCTGGGTAGAAGATGGCCTCTAGATAGAAATTGTTTCTCACTAAGTGAAATTATCTTATGGAGTTGAGGCGCCTACGTTATCTTAAGTTTGCTGTGCTCCAAGGTCAGGGATGAGACCTGCTAATTGGGAAAGTTGCTTCAGCTGTGGGAAGGCAATATGCCAAAGTACCAAAACATTCTTGCTTAGAAGCCTTCTGATTGGTTAATGAGATTCATCCTGGTTGTTATCCTTTTCAGTATAAATCTAGCCCCATTCATGACTTTGGTGCCCCACCTGATACCTCTGGAACGCTTTGGGAGGACATCTGTGACATGCTATGAGCTTTGTTCCTATGGGATCAATGCTGTTATGGTATGTATAAAGCTAGGACAAGTTAGTTTTATTGTTGCAGCTTATAATTCCCAGCTGGATTTCTTAAATGTATCCTGGTTCTTCTTAATTCTGCTATTTTTAAAATCATTTAAATAAATCTGCCTCATTTATCATTGGTGTGAGTCTTCCTAGATAAACCTTTGGTACTGAATCTAGCTCCTCACCTCTTGGTTGCCTGCTTCTGGGTGGTTCTGTTAGCCTAAGGCTCGGGAAGCAGAGTCCTGTTTTTAGCTCTTGCTTCTCTGGCATCTTAGGGATAGCTGGTAAGGGCTGGGAGTCTCCTGGCCCAGGCTGGTTGGACAGGAAGAGTGATGGCAGCATACCTTGCAAGGTTGGTGTTAGACCCCGGACATTAGGCTGAACCACCAAGGATTGGTTCCTGGATTTTGGGGCAAGTCCTTGACACCAGGAAGGTTATTATTTTTTTTAAATGAGAACTCTGAAATACCAAAAATGCTGAGTTCTGGCCATATTTCTGCAATTAGGCAGTTCAATCACAGAGCATGAGCAGCCCCAATAAGCAGCCCCAATAAGCAGCCCCAATAAGCAGCAGTGTTACTTTCCCAGTAACCCACACTGAGCCATGCCCGCTTGCCTTGGATGCCTTGTTTTTTCGACCACAGACGTGACAGAATTTGCAGCGACGGCAACACCAGCTTTCCTCCTGCTCGGGCAGTGGCTGTTCATCCTCCTCTAGGCAGAAGATGTGGAAGGGATCGCAACACACCTGACAGAACACAAGCTGCAAAGTGCATGATGGGCAGCTGCATTAGTCATCTTTTGGCAAACAGAAGCCAGAAACTCTGCAATTAGAAGCCTCTTTTATTTTAACCCCTAGGTCCCCACCTCATTTCAGGCACAAAGAACACAGCTGACCCTCTTCACCGCACAAATGTGGGGTCCTAATTTTTTCCTCCACCAGGTTGCTGGGGTACCGGAAAGCCCAAAATTCAGGCATCCTCACCCCCACTCCTCCAGACGCACCTGATGGAATCCTTTGCTAGCACAGAGTAGGCACACCATCTGTGTGGAGACCGGCACCGAGGTGAGGATGCTGAGGCCGCCCATCAGCCAAACGTTCTCCAAGTCACAGTCTTCCTACAAGATACCCAAGTGAGGGAAAAGTTGCTGTGAAAGCTTTGGAGCTAAAGGGACCAAGTTTTTAAATTGAAAAGGATAAGAGATCAACTAGCTCAGATGTGGAGAACCTGTGACCCTCCTAAGTGCTGCTGGACTACAACTCCCATCATTCTTGATGGAACGCCTCTCTCAGTACGAACCCACCCATACACTACGCTCAACATCAAAGGCCCTCCTCCGGGTGCCTACTCTGAGGGAAGCTCGGAGGATGGCAACAAGGGAGAGGGCCTTCTCAGTGGTGGCCCCCAAATTATGGAATGATCTCCCTGACGAGGTGTGCCTGGTGCCCACACGGCTATCTTTTTGGCGCCAGGTCAAGACTTTCCTCTTCTCCCAGGCATTTTAACATGTGTTTTCAATTGTTTTTAAAAGATGTGTTTTTAAATTTGTATATTTGTTTTTAATGTTTTTAGTTACTGTAAACCACCCAGAGAGCTTTGGCTATGGGGCAGTATATAAATACAATAAATAAATAAATTCCTGACTTTTGGCCATGTTGGCTGTGGCTGATGGGAACTGGAGTCCAACAACATCTACAGGGACACAGATTTCCCAAGCCCTGATCTAGTCCTCTGGGAGGGGTTGTGCTTCACCATACCAAAGATCCTACATTCAATCGCATACAGCAGGGCTAGTGCCTTTCATTGTAGGCTATTACTGAGCTAGCTTCCTATGTTCCATATAACACTTAAGGGAGAGTCCATACACCCATCTGTTATCTCTCCTGTCATCCCCCACCAATATCAGCCTATGTTAGTGTATCCCAAGCAGACAGCTGGTGCAGTACAGAAAAAGGACCTTAAAGGAAAAGATATATTGAAAGCCAGGATGCAAACAGCCTCTGTGCAGCTAAACCAATACTACTGTGAGAAAGATTCCTTCCCAAGTCCCCCAATCCCAAGGTAGACAGAAAGGAACAGGAACCCTACAAACCAGAGGGAAGGGTCTCCAGCAGGGTGCCTGTCGCTACCGCTTTTGGCTCATTCCAACCTCCCAGTCCATCTTCTCCCCCCCTCCCTGATGCTTGTGCAAAAGCAGTGCTCCAAGGCAGCTAGAAAAGCCAATAACCTCCCCCCCCAGCAACATAAACACACCCATGGTACACAATCACCCCTCAACCAGAGTATTTCTGGCAACTCCATCAAGTTAGACAAAGTTGTGCTTTGCAGATTCCATGTCCAATGGGTATGGGTTATATCCTCAGTAGCACTAAGTCATGGGCCCACTAGTGCAAGGATGTCCACTTGTGCAACGAGACTCCCCCCATCTCTTCTAGGGGTTTCCCCAACCCTCCAGAACAGATGTGGGGACAGCACAGAACACACAGGGGGGAAGTCCCATTGTGTAAGCTGCTAGGACACATTCACTGGATACCACCCTGTATACAGCTGATTTGTGAATGAAGGGTGGATTGGGGGCAGACTTTAAGGCATTCTGGCTGATTTGCAATTGGATGATCATCCTATCACCTGAGCAAAAGGGGGGGGGTGTTCCCAAGAGGGAATTAATGTTTTGATCCACCATTTGCCAAACAACTTATCTCTGGCTTCAATATCATTGTTTCAAATAGGTGTCTCTCAGGCAGATACTCCCTGCTCCTCACCTTGAAATCAACTCTGAGCCGGTGGATGCCGTCTGTGGATTTTTGTTTCCCATTCCAGCCATTGGAAAAGGATGGGAGTATGCCAGACGATGGGACATCCTGGAGAAGGAAAGGACAGTGGCAAGTTAACAGAGGGAAACAGGAAATGCAATATGTGGCAGCTTCCCTTAACTGGGTGAAAGCTAATGTCTTCGGACCAGGAGGGCCAACTAGATTAGGAAAGAGGATTTCTGCTGTATTTAAAATCCTATACACTAATAGTGAACTCATTCTCCTGATGTAGCCAAAACAGCAACCCCCCCCCACACACACATATATAAGGTGGAGATAATCAGCAGGCTCTGGGGAGCCCCAAGGTTTGCAACCACACAAAAACACTTTAAGAAAAAAATTACAAGGGGTAAAAGGCTACAAACGAGCCCAATGAGGACTCAGTATGCTCAGCGGCCATGCAATCCTGGGTGCTGTGGGCGAGAGGACAGGCAGAGGGAACAGAGCACAATTAGCTTAAGCTGTGGCCCTCCAGGTGCTGTTGAACTCTAACTCCCATCAGCCTTAGCCAGCATGACCAATGGTAGGGATGATGGGAGGTTAGTCCAACAGCATCTGTAGGGCTATAGGTCAGCCAATCCTGGAACACAGTATTCCGAAAAGAAGCACTTCCGGCTAGCTGGCTGAACCTTGAATAAAAGCACTCTGCACTGTTAAGCGTTTTTCTGCAGCTCTCATTTGTATGTATATGGTGCTTTTCCTATGCTCAAAGCTATTTGTATACAAAGCCTTGTTTTTCAAAAACAGTAAGCAAACAGAAAAACCTCATTGAAAATCAGCCGCCGCCAAAGGAAGTCTGAACAGTCTACATGTTACCTCAGCAGCCTAAAACCCTTTGAAACAGGTAGGTTTGAAAGGCCACAAGAGAAGAGCTACTTCTGAGATTCTGCCTGGATCTTCAAAGCCACAGCTTCATTCCAAAGACGACTTGAGCATTTGCCCCACTCCCTACACACAGCGCTCACTCAAAACAGCAGAGGGCATGCTGAACACTTTACACTAAATTCATGGGCTGTGTTGTCCTCTGTTGCCCCCACACAAAGAGCTCTGGATGAGATAAAATGTGGAACATCATAAAAATGCCCCATCTTAAAACCCAGCTAGCATGGACACTATACCCTTTACTTACTCCTTGGCAAAGCCTCACCTTCTCTGGTCTCTTTCTGGCCTTCAGCTGCACTACAGGCTGGAGGGGGGTTCTGCGGGGTCGACTCTGCTCCTCCGAGTCCATGGGAAGCAGATCTGGAAATCAAAGAAGGAACTGCAAGTCAACAAGCTATTTCCTTCCCAGCCAGCTTTGATCAGTGGATGCGGTCCTGTTATTTTTCTCAAAAGCACAGCAACTCACCTAGCCTTGTAGAGGAGGGCTGAGGAATCTGTGGCCATCCAGACGCTGTTTGGACTCCAGCTCCCATGCACCCCAGCCAGCATGGCCAACAGTTGGGAATGATGGGCCCTATAGTCCAACAAGATCTGGAGGACCAACAGTTCCCCCATCCCTACAACATGCTTGGGAGTTAACATTTGCCTTGTTAGGAAGGAAGGAAGGAAGGAAGGAAGGAAGGAAGGAAGGAAGGAAGGAAGGAAGGAAGGAAGGAAGGAAGGAAGGGAGGGAGGGAGGGAGGGAGGGAGGGAGGGAGGGAGGGAGGGAGGGAGGGAGGGAGGGCTTAGTAGTGGTGGGGAAGAATTCCTGCCTGACTCCATTTCGAAGTCTTCAACTATGGCACATTCTGGGAACATCTGTTCTTCACCAAGGTGGAGAAGGTGGACAGAGTCCTGCCAAGCCCATTTAATAGTCCAGGGCTGCTTGCTTGGCCCAAGGGCTGTAGAATAATAACGGCTGCTTCACACACAACGAAACTCCAACAGAAAAGCTGGAGTGCAAGTCCTGCATGCAGACCCCTCCACACACCAGCCATAACTGTTGTGGCTTCCCAGGCTGCAAGTGCACACAGCTAATTAGCCCTCTGTCCAATCAGTGCACGTGGCCACCTACGTGCAGGACTCATAAACCCCTACTTGGATGTCACGGGCGAAGCAACCTTGAAGCTCTCTCTGTCTCACCCGAGTCCCGGGAGGATTTCCGGCGATGCGTTGCTGAGCCAGATACTGGCTCCGCGTCCGAGTCGGAGGATTCAAAGATGTCATAGGAGGGCCTCTGCTTGACGCAGCGCCGGGCTGACTTGCGCTGGAGCAGGGAGTCTTGCTCAGCCGTCTCCGTGGCTCCCAGCATGACCTCCCAGGGGGCTGGGAACTCCTCTTGAGAATCCTCTGAATCCCAGGGAACGATGGGTTTCACTACTGTACGGCCTGAAGACAAAGGCATGGGTGAGCGGAGTCTCACAATCAGCCTCCAACAGTACGTGGATGCTAACCAGGAGGAACTAGTTTCTCCCATTCCCCTCCGCCCTATCACACACTCTGCAAAGGTGCTCATGCATGCAAGAGAGAACCAACCACTAATATTGTTCATATTAGCTGGTGCAAGAGCAATGCAGTACAGTGCAGTGGGTTAGAATGCTGTGTTAGGTTTGGGGTGACTGAAGTTCAAATCCTCACTCAGCCATGAAGTTCCTTGGATGGCCACCTCTCAGCCTAAGCTATCTCACCAGGTTGTAAGGATAAAAGGGAGAGGCAAAGGAAGAACCATGTACATCCTTTACCCTAGCCTTTTGACACCTGAGATGCACGTTTTTAGGACTCACCCTATCCTTGTGCCTGCAATTTGTTTGAAACTTTTTTAAAAGTGCTGTATTATAAATTGCTGTGACCCTCTCTGGGATCTTAGGGTGAAGAGTAGGTAATAAATCAAAATTAAAAACAATTAATACCTTGCGGTCTCTGGAGAAAAGTTAGGACACAAATGTAACAAAATGAACAATACATCTTGTAGCAACTTTCACTTTGCTTAGCTAGCTGGAGTTCAACAGAGCAAGACCACTTGGGATTTCACCTGTGGCAAAGCCTCGTTAGCCGACTTACCATAGACAGGGATCATATTTCCCCTTTGCAACAACTGCTCAGTCCTCTCCCCTCCTCCAGTAATCTGGTGCACAGAATATCTGCCTGTCTCTGACATAAAAGCTGTGCGGAGGCGCCACCCTGCCTTTCTCAACAGGCTAACAAAATTGCTTCCTTGCTCAGGCAGAGAATTTGGCAGCCTCTTTAACTGCCTCATTTCCAATACAAAGGAGATTTAAGCATTCACCTGGCCATGACAGTGTCTGGCCCATTGTTCACATCACAAGGCTTTCAGGGTGTCCCAAGAAAAGCTTTGCTACATTCAGTTCCAGAAAGAAGGGCAGCTGTGGAGCAGCACAAGACACATGCTTACGCAGAAGTAAGTTCTGAGCTTAGACCCATTTAAATGTGCATAGGATTGCAGCTCTAGTTTGTTATAGCAAACATTAAAAAGGGAATCTTCTGCCCCCTGAAAGACTAACTGCTTGAAAGATTAGTCACATATGCAGACAAAGTTCCATGAAGAGGCTCCACGAAAGCTTATGCTGCAGAAAATCTCTTGTTGTGTTAGTCTTTTAAAGGTGCCACAAAACTCTCTTTTTTTGCGTGTTTGCTATGTGAAGTAATAACCCCAATGCCTTTCTTTTTATTATTCCACCCCTTTTCCCTGGATCTGTGATTCATTAAAGACTCAAAAATCAACATTCTTGGGGGGGGGAGAGCAAAGATCCCTGCCTCAGTTTCCACATTAAACTGGTGATGGGGGAGGGAGGAAAAGACTCAGAAGTTCAGGGGAAAAGGAGGTCACACTACAGGGCCCAGATGTTTAGGGTGAAATTCCTAGCTGTTCTCCCTTCGCACAATCCCAAGAAGCTGAAACAGAGAGGAGTCAGGGAGTCTTGGCTCCAGCTACTAGATCCCATCTCTGCCCAGAGCAGATCCAAGAATCACCAGCCCACCTCCTTGCTTTCATGCCCACCCATTCTCCCCAAACCCACACTCAGCCTCCTTGCCCAGATTATCTGCTCACATAATCAATGCTTCTTCAGTCTGCAGGCAAGCAATGCCATTCTCTCACTCACACACACCAGGCAGGCTCTTTGCTCTGCTCAGGAGCCCTCAGGTGTGAATGGCTTCTGTTGGAGAACCAGGCCCCACCCCTTCCTGATTCCTGCTCACTTCCCCTCTCTCCCCCTCCCCATTCCCAAGTCTGGCAAAGATCACATCCTCCCTCAACTGCATTGTCATAGACCTACCTGTGATTAACACACACCTCTACTATCTTATGTGTATAGGAAGAACAGTCTCATCTCTGTTGGATGAAGGGGGAGTAGCTGTTGTCCAAGGACAGAGATGAGACTGTTCTTCCTATACACATTTTAAAAACTCAGCAGGCTGCATTGCCCCTAGCAAAATGGGGAGGAGAAAGACAGAAGCTATTATAACTCTCTCCAGTGACTCCTCCACGGAGCAACTGATGGTCCAATTATAACATACCTTCAACATGCATGTCCTTTTACGGCGTATGACTTGTGTACACACCATACATTTAAAGCATCCCCCCCAAGAATCCTGGGAACTGTTGTTTGTTAAGGGTGCTGGGAAATGTAGCTCTGTGACAGGTAAACTATCATACTCAGGGTTCTTAGGGGGTAGAAATAATGTGCTTTAAATGGATGGTGTCTTTAAGAGGACAGGTCCCTGCCCTGAGGAGTTTACAATCTAAAATTCAATACAGGGGGAAACAGAGGTAGGAGAAGGAAGCAGAGGCAGAAGGTAAAAATGTGGTAAGTTTAATTTAGAAATTATTTTATATAAATGGGTATTGGCCTAGTTACAGTATGACATAGGAACTGTGATGGAAGGGAATTGAGAATTCACTAATAGGGGGAAAATTGTGGTTTAATAACATACCTCTAGCCAACAGATTTTTCTATCAAACTGTAAAAAGCAGGGAAATTGGGCAGCTATAGTGAATGCACCAAGGGAGCAGGAAACCTGACCTCCTGTCCGAGATATTGTATTGCCCTACACATTTGTAAAAATGCAAACACAATTTGGGTTGGCCTTTCGTAGTCCAATCCACTTCCTGTGTAGCTTGGAAGAATTTGGTAAACATTTAATTTTAATCCTGGAGGTAAGAAATGGGATCCTGTGCAAGTTTGCTGAGAATGGATTGATCATTTATATGCTTGCCCTGCAATCATGCATAGGATAGGTGAAACTGACCACGTGGGAGAGGAGATTTGATCATCTGCATGCTCTCTGAGGTCAGCGGGATTTACTTCTGTGCAATCATGCTTAGGATGCTTAGGTAGCGCAGGAGTGGGCAGGAGAGGAGGAAGAAGGAAGAGGGAGAGAAGAGAGGGGGAAGGAGAGAGGAAAGGCCAGTCTGATCATTTGCATGCTTATTGAGTTCAGTAGAATTTACTCTTGATGCAATCCTGTGCATCCTGTGCAATGCTTAGGATAGATGAAACTGACCTGCGGGAAGGGGTGGGGGAAGGGAAGAAGGTGGAGGGAGGAAGAGGAGGGAGGGGAGGAGATTGGGTGGATGGGCGGGCACTGGGCAGAGGAAAAGCACTCTTCCTTTCTAAAAGCAAAACAGTATCATTATTTGTTGGAGTTTCCCCCACCTTTTTATTCTACGGCACTAAGTGCAGTCTCCCACCCAAATTTAAACCAAAGCTGTCACCGGCCACATTCACATCAGACATTTATTTCATTTCAAATAGTCATGGCTTTCCCCAAAGAATCCTAGGAAGTGTAGTTTGTGAAGGGTGCTGACAGTTGTTAGGAGATGCCCTATTCTCCTCACAGAGCTACACTCCCTAGAAGAGGGGCTGACTGTTAAACCACTCTGGCCACTGGAGCTCTGTCAGGGGAATAGGAGTCTCCTAGCAAGTCTCAGCACCCTTCACAAACCACACTTCCCAGGATTCTTTTGGGGAAGCCATGACTATCTAAAGTGGAATAAATGTCTGGTGTGGGTGTGGCCTCCGACTGTCCTAGGCAAACATCTGTTAGTCTGGCTTTTAGAACACTGAGAGTTGGTTCTTACTGAGCATACGTGAGCTATCATAGACTTCAATGTTAAATTTCTTAAAATTAATTAAAAATCAGCCAAGCATTTTTAAAACTTTTAAACTGCAGAAGATGAAGATCAGAGCATGAGGCATGGTCAGTAATAGGATTATAGGTAGTCTATGAGCATGGCTGATTTTTAATTAATTCCAACAAATTATGAGACCACTGACAGAAAAAAGTCCAAGAGGGATCTGGATTTCTTTCTCTTTCTACACTCTGAACTCTCGATTCTCTCTGAGTGTTTTGTATATCACTATGAAAACTTAGAGGATTGTTAAGCAAGCATTTGAGTTCAGGACTATAAGTTTTGTTAGATTTTGTTTTGAAATGAGCTTATAGGAAGCAGCAGAATGGCATGGGGGTATTTTCAATTTAACATGGCAGAATGTGAAAAATCCATGCTGGCTATAGTATACAGCCACTCTTGTGGCTGTATAATAAAAGAACAGTTCACATCATAGCACAGTATGCTTACTTTCTCTGTACATACACAAAAATAAAGGCATTTTGAACAAATCCTTTATATGCAGGTAGCCTAACTTAGGGCTCTGAATCAAGAAGCCCTCAATTAAAATCTTACCTTTTGCCCCACTAGGTGACCTTCGGCAAGCCACCCACTTTAAGCCTCAGCCCTCCCTCTCCTCCTATCTGCAATATGGGGGATGATCGTACTTATCCTGCCTCACAAAGTTGTTGTAAGAATGAACAACAAGGTAATGGATGCAAAGCACTTAGAAAGCAGTATACAAACAATAGATAAAAAGAACATTTTTAATCGTTATTTTCAGAGTGTTAAAATTTCCATATAGCAGAGGGTCCTACAGAAATCTGCCTTCAGAAAGGGTACAGAGGGATCAGGAAGAGCGCATGGCTAAACAAGGTGGAAGAAGATCTGCACCATTTGGTGATTTGATAGCCAGATTTGATAGCCGTGGTTTTCCTTGTCAGTGATGAAGGCTAAAAGTCATTGCAGGTCAGGTTCCATGCCCCCAGTGGTAGCACAGCAATATAACAGCCCCAGAGGTTACAAAGTGTGTTTGTTTTCTCTCCCCCCCACACAATCCCTCATTTGAAAAAAAAAAGTTGAGAACCATGACATCATCTTTTTCTTTATCTTGGGGATGGATACAAAGCAAAGCAGGGCCCCAGATGATTGACTGAGAAAGATCCAAGCCAAAAGGCCACAGTACAAAAATCTGTGAGGCAGAAAAGCAGTGAAGCAATACAGCAACTTTTAAAATGTCCCTATTGCTATAGTGTCCTTTGTACCAGCAGTGGTAGTTCACTCTTAAATCCGGTCTAGTTGCCGTATTCTGCAGCAGTTCTTATGCATCCTGGAGAACCAGTATTCGAGGGGGATGAGGAAGGAGGGAGTAGACGGTTCCAGGGTTCAAGGTGTAGCCTGAAGGTATGTGATGCAGCAACTATGTTGAAGCTAAGCAGGACCAGGACTGGTCAGTGTCTGGATGGGAAACCACCTAGAAATTCCTACATGCACTACCTTAACTACCACCGAATGAAAGATATCCTTCCAAAGAGAAACTGCTGAGTGGAACAGTCCTCTATAATGGAACAGGCATCAGGTTTTGTTATTCAATGCAGGAGCATTAAGGGACAGATGTTTTTCTCTCAGCACGAAGTGAGGGGGTTAAAGGAAAATCTAGGGCAAGGGTAGAGAACATTTGTGGGCAACCTTCTGGAGGCTGCATGGCAGTGATGGGCAGAGGCAAAAGTGGGTGGGGCAACAGATGTGACTTTTACCTTTGTACAGTAAGCTACATTCCAGGCAAGCATTCAAGAAGGGGCTGGAGCAGAGCTAGTAATGAGGCGTGGCCGAAATAGGGGCTGTTTCCTTGGAAGAGCCTCAAGGGTTGGCTAGACGGAGCTGGAGGGCTGCATTTGGCCCTTGGGACTGAAGTTCCCAACCCCTGATCTAGGAGACACCATCACAATTCAATCGCGGTGGAACCACATCGGCAGGCAATATGCATAGGAGTCAATAGAAACAGAGTCAGGAGTAAGTTAAGCTGGGTCACCGGACTAGCTGGTGTCCGCTCAACAGAGGATGAAAGCTCAGTAGCAGAGCACCTGTCTTCCAAAAGGTCTCTGGTTCAATCCTTGGCATCTCTAGTTAAAGGGATCAGGTCTTGGGGTGATGGGAGAGAACTCTGTCTGAGACCCTGGAGAGCTGCTGCTGGTCAGAGTAGACCAGCCTTCCCCACCCTGGTGCCCTTCAGACGCTTTGGACTACAGAAATCCACCCAGCACGGCCAACAGTCAGGATGATGAAAGTTGTAGTCCAGCAATATCTGGAGGGCACCAGGTTGGGAAAGGTTGGAGGAAACAAGCAGTTTTGCCCGTGTATCAGGCAGCTTCCTATGGTCCACATGAATGCAGGTCCTTTACTTTGGAGGAAGGACCATAGCTCAGTGGTAGAGATGGTGCAGTTTAAATAGATCTTTCTATTCCTACAGGAACTATCAGAAAAAAGGAAAGAGGTTGCCAGCCAGTGGAGCTACAGAGAGCATCCAGGAGTGGAGCTTGGCAGGAAAGGAACTAAGGAGAAGGGTTACCCATCCCATGGGGGGGGGGTCTCCTAGTGTGCATATTCCTGCCCAGGGGAGTGAGCAGAGGGGAGAATTTCTCCAAGGAAGAAAAAGGGTAGCTTCCTATGTTAGGAACTCAAATGTGAATTTGCAGAAAGAGCAACTGTTATCAAAGTATATAATTTATTTACAAAATCCACTACAAATTTTAGCATGCTTTCCAAAACTTGGATCCAATAATTGGAAGAGTCTGTGTGTGTGTCCTGTACGTGCCCTGAGCCGTTCGGGCTGGATAGGCTACAAATCTAAACCAACCAAATGAAAAGCTGGGCCCTAAAGGAATAATGAGCAGAGTGGTTAAGAGGAGCCAAATCACAAAGAGCCCCAGTTGCTACCATGGTTGGATGCCATCAGCACAGGTTTCTACTGGGCAAGGAAGGCTGTGGAAGGAGCCCTGATTCACAGTTGTGACTATAGGCAGGAGCTCACTCACTGTCACATACACACAGCTCTGATACTCCTGAGCAAACCGCACCAGAGGCTCACTGAAGGATGCTTTGGTACTCACTCCATGCTGGAGGTTGGAAGGAGGATGCTGGCTCTGTTCCAAGCAGTATGGGGCATGTCCCACTGAGACAGATCAACAGCTATAGTGTCATGGCAGTATCCAGTGGCACCAACTGAGTTTGAAGCCAACTGTCTGGGGTATCTACAGTTCTGCACAAGTGCAATCAAACCACAAAATACAGGACTTGGCTGCTAACACAAACAATTGCATCCAACTCAGTCCTACTCAGACAAGACCCACTGAAATCAATGGACCTAAGTTAGACATGTCCATTAATTTCAATGGGTCCACTCTAACATTGGATATAACCGATAAGGGATTCTCATCTTTCCCTTAAAACATGCTCAAGCTATATTTCTTACTGCAGTTTTCAAAAGCATACTGGGTAAAGGAATGCCCTCCCCCCACCAACAGCCTGTGCTTGGGAGAGTGGGACTTCCTTCAGCATGGTTACTATTTTATTTATTTATTAAATTTATATTTCACCCTTCCTCCCAGTAGGAGCCCATCTCTTCCCATGAGCACTACATCAGCCTTGCAAATAAGCCCACAAACATTACTAGCCTGCAGTTTCTCCTTAGCACCAGCCTGTGTTTCCATGCCAGCTCTGGAGGAGAGGATGATGCTCCCTTTCTGCAGCCAGCACAGAAATAAATGCAGGCCATTAGCCTCTTAGCAGGCTGCTAAAAAGATTTCCTTCTACCAAGTGGCCTGATTATGGGGGAGGGGCAGAGAAATCTGTCAGTTCTCTGCTGGCCTGCCACTCACCTACATGGAATTCCTTGTCACCTAGGGCTACCAGGAGAGTTATTATTATTTATTACATTTGTATACCGCCCCATAGCCGAAGCTCTCTGGGCAGTTTACAACAATTAAAAACATTAAAAACAAATATACAAATTTAAAAACACATTTTAAAAAAAACAATTTAAAAGCACATGCTAAAATGCCTGGGAGAAGGGGAAAATCTTGACCTGGCGCCAAAAAGATAACAGTGTTGGCGCCAGGCACACCTCATCAGAGAGATCATTCTATAATTGCAGGGCTGCACCATACCCTCCATTCTTTCTCCATGCCCCCCAATTTCCACAAGCCTCAACATTTCTTCCCAGTCGCTGACAAGAGGCTTGGACACCAAATTCCAACTTCTCCACAAAAGAGTACTTGTGTAACAATATGTAACAATTTAATATGTACGTTTGCAAAATATAACCTACCAATACACAATGTGAAGAATAATCATTAATAGTAGCAGAAGTATTAATTCCATTTGCACCCCACTTTCCCACAAACTTTTTATGCCCAAAGTGGCTTACAGGAAGATAAAACAAACATAATTGATCATTGATAAACAGCTGAGATGTATCAAAACACACATTTTCAAAATCTACAATTAAGACGATGAAAATAGCAACCTCGGACGAAAACAAAACTTTATAAATGGCAGACCACTGAACATTAAAAGCCTGTCGAAACAAATATATATTTTCAGAGCCTGCTTCAGCGCAGGCAGCTTGGATGTTTAGTGTTGAATATTATCATCCATCCCAATATGATGTAGAAATCAGCGCTTACTGTGATTCATGATTTGATATTCAGTACAGAATTCCTGCAGCCCCACCACGTCGCATATGTGAGACTGGACCCAACATGGTTACACGCAGGTAAAAATATATTCACAGTGCCCTTGACCCAAAAGATAATATATGATAGAGGAACAAAAGACATAAAAAAGCAACATATAATCACACAGCCAATTCACAGTAGTGCATAATCAGTCCACCCACTCAACTGTTACCTTTCTTAGACAGCCGCTCCACCCGCCGCGCTTCAATCTTGTCGCACTTCCGATACCTGCCAGTTAGCCAGACATGACATTGTCAGAGCAGAGAAATCATCCACAGACAGACTCTTCTTCAGCCCGGTTGCTCAGGAGGCAGAGGAAGCTCTGACCCCACGCCCTCTGACCAAGGCAGCAAGTATTAGGCTTTGAGTATGTGGCCTTACTCCGAAACGGACAGAAGACTGTTAAGCTAGCTGCTGGCAATGACGGCTGGCTGCTGAAGTACTCCTCGGAGGGGAAGATGGAGCCCATCATGTCCCCTTGACATGAAGCGACAGTCACTCTGCCAGAAGAGGAGATGCATACATTCTACAAGAGGAAGCATGGTGAAGTGGCTGGAGCTTTGGGCATAGTAATCAAGGGGAGGGAGATCACATGCACTGATTATGACTGTAAAGGAACGTAACTCAGTGGCACAGCATCTGCTTTGCATGCAGAAGACCCTAGGCTCAATTCCTGGTGTCACCAGGTAGGGCTGGGAGGCACTCCTGCTCGAAATCCTGGACAGCTGCTGCCAGTCAGTATAGACCATACTGACCAGTGGTATGATTCAGTATAAAGCAGTTTCCTATGTTCCTATTATTTTATCATCATTAGGAAATCCAGGTTCTAGTTTTAAATAAAATGTTTCTAGCTCCGTAGCTATGGCAAACACCAGGAGCCTCCAGACTATCAATATTTTGCAGGAGGGATTCAAGTGCATACTGGAAAATTGAGGTTTGCACTATTAAAAAGTGGATTAAAGCATTCTGTTGCCCTAGTCGGGTCCCATGCTATGGTCTGAAGGCACATGAGGCCAGCCCCCTGCTGATGCTAAGCAGGGTCAGGTCTGGTCAGTGCCTGGATGGGAGACCGCCTGGGAACTATATGTAAGCTGCCTTGGGTTTCTATCATGAAAAGAAAGGAAGGATATATATGTAATAAATAAATACATAATAAAATAGTGCAACTAATCCACTTTTAAAGAGAAATAGACTTCTGCAGTTAGGAAACTGATGGGGAAATGCATTGAAAAGTGAGGCATGAGCAATTTATTAAGAGGTAGGACATATAAACACCCCACAAACAAATCCGGACGCATGCTCATTGTCGCATAATCTCCCTGCAAACAAATCAGAACAAATACTCGATATAATCTAACCTCTGCGTAAGCTTTGTGCAAGCAAATCAGGATGAATGTTCAACAAATGGGTCATCTGGCTGAGCCCAGTGTCTGAGAGCTCAATAATCATCCTCTCTCCTTTCTTGCATGGCAGAACTGCCTCTGCTCAGATTCCTTCTTCTTCTGCATAATGGTTAAAAAAAAAACAGGAGTCCCATCCTCCTTGACATCTGTCCACCCTTCTGATGAGGACTCAAGCTAGGAAAAGGGAACATAGCTTCCCAAGGCTATTTGGCACAACTCCAGCCTTTTTTTTTCCTCCAGGGTTGCTAGTTTCTGTCTTTGCCCTTGGCCCCACTTAGACACCTTAATTTACTCACTCCTTTGTTCTGGGCTGCCCATGCATTCAGCAGCAAGAAGAGATGAAACCAAACTGCACGCAAGAAAGTGGAACGACTGAGCTCTCCTCACCTTGAACGGCTGGTCACAGAAGGGGAATATTTTGCAACCCACGACCAGCATTCCCTAATGGGCAACTTTCTGGGGGCAACATACCAGTGGCAGGAGGGGCCAGAGGCAAAAGTGGGTGGAGTGTGGCGCAATGAATACAGATTTTACCTTTGCACACTAGACTAATTTCTACATACACACACCCCCTCTCTATCCTCCATCCAGGCAAGCAAGAATTGTCAGAGTTCAAGGACACATTCCAGCCAGGCAAACACACTCAAGGAGAATGGAAAAAAGATCTGATGAGAAGGTATGTGGCCTGGGGAAGGTTGGGGGGCTGATAAAGTGACCTAGAGGGCCACGTTTGGTTCCCAGGTCTGTGGTTCCCCACCACCATTCTAGATCAAATCCAGGAGGGCTTGGCTTATTTACATATGGCCACCTATACAAGGGACCAGAGCTACATTTGTTTCAATGTATAACCCTCCCAAACATCACCATATACACGAAGCAGTCCAGAGAAGGCAAGGAGCAGGATCCTGCCACTTGTGACGCTTGGGAGAGTCTCAAGGGCCAGACAGAAACTACATTAGGCCCCTGGGCCTGAGATTCTCCATCTCTGCAATACATCAACTACTGCCCTGGGGCAAAGACGAGGAACCAAATACTTATTCCCTCCATATCACTGACAAAGCTGGTGCCCTCTGGAGATTTTGGACTACCACTCTTACGAGCCCCAGCCAGCACAACCGTGGTGACTGGGCCTCATGAGAGTTGTAGTCCAAGACATCTGGAGGGCACCCGCCTGGCAAATATTATAGCTAGTTGTTGTGACTGAGAGATGTCTACAAGGCCAACACCTGTCCTGGGAGATAACAGGAAACAACACATGGGTGGGATTCTAGCAGTTAACCAGCTTTGAGGAGGTGGCTGGATGGAGTTAAATTATTCCATTAAAGGGCACTGAGAAGTGATGGTCCAGCTGGTGGTAGACCACAGGCCAGAGCTGGTTCATAAGTTGCCAACTGCCTACAGCCAAATGGGTGGCACTGGAAACTTACATCCAGTATTTTAAGCATACATGTTGACAGCTATACAAAAAACCAAGCCCAAGTTGAGGGACTACTTCCATCATGAGCTGAGTGAGATCCAGGTGCTGAGCCCCACACTCTTAACTCATGAGGAATTTGGTGGGAGCTGCTTCCTGATATGGTACCAGGGAAGAACAAGAAGGGCAGGAAATGCTGCCTGAATTATCCTGATTCTATATGGGTATAATTTCTGTTCTTGCACTAGATTTCAGTGCAACTGTATTTTAAGAATCTTCTGTAAGCCACTTCGACAACATCTTGAGGCTACAAAGCAGGATATATGTATTCTAAATAAATAATCAAACCAACAAATCACTTCCAGATTTCACTAGAATATTGATCCAACTCTAGTCAAACTTTTAAAAGGGATCTACACATAATGTTGTGCCAGGACAGAGATGTGCATTTGAAGGGGCATTCTACTAAAAGCACAACTGTGCTTTGACAAAGAATCGGCACTTGGATGGGCAAATTTAAGACTGTGGTTCCTGATCCAACAAGAGACAGAACATTCTGGTATGTAGATCTCTTTAGTTGGAAACGGGACAAATGTCTACATGTTTGCAAGCCGAACTTCCCAGCCTCAAGGGCTAAAACCTTGTTTTTCAAGTGATGACTGCCAAGACACTTATGAGGCCAGATTCTGCAGCCAAAACCAAGCTATGAGCTTGAGCTGTTATAGCATCCACCCAGCCCTGACTATAACCAGTAGACATCACTCTCATCTTGGCTACACAGAGAACTCTTTTGTCATTGCTTTTAATTCCCAAGCTGCATAGAAGAGTAAATTTGATGGGCAGGGTTGAACTGGGAACTCCTCGGACATACTCACACACAGCACTGCTTCTTGGTGTTTGGCCCACCAAACTTCGGCTTGTCTAGACAGTTGATGCACTCCCCGCAGTCTTGCAATTTCAGGCAGCCCTTGCACTTCCCACAGCGTGTCATCCGGTTCTTCTTTCTGTGGTGGTGGGAGACATGGCGACGCACAGGGGGTGGCGCAGCCTTGATGGTGGTATCTACCTTCATTTGCTTCTGGTGGCCACTTTCACTCTCTGAGGCTGAGGAGGTCTCTGCATGGGAAGGGAAAAGTCAGAAAGATGACCAGACTGCAGCTCTGAAACCACCATACCCTCTAGTTCTGCACGTAACTTTGAACTTCAACCAAATATTTCTGTGTGCACAAGGAAAGCCGCGTGCAACCAACGTTAATCAACTAAGGAATGCATCCTGACAGTGCATTCCCCCCTCTTCCCCCCACGCACCTCTTATATCCATTCTAGGGGTTCCCCCAACCCTTGGGAGCAGATATGGATGAGGGAAGGATGGGAGAAGTTCCACTGCAGAGGACATTTTAGCTGGCTACCGCCCTCCTTCCCAGCCATTGGCTGATCTGCGGTGATATCATGCAAATTTCTTTCTCCTATTGGAGATGCATTTTCAATGTAAAATCCAACTATTGTGGGAGAGGCAAAAAATTGGTTTGATTGGAGAGAAAAGCTTACAGAGGAACTGTGGGTGGAAAGACCAGGTGCTGTTGGCAAGAAAGGGACTCAAGTCCAGCCAACCTTATAGTTATATGTCCTATAGGAGACATCTATACAGAGGCTCCCATGCTTTACTTTGTAGCTTTGGCATTAAAGCAGGGAGTATGGAACTGCTACTCCCAGAGTAGGAACAATGCAGCACAAGAGAGGTCTGTGCCAGTTTCCCTCCTCCATTGTGAGCTGCAGCCTCGCACCCATCTGGAGCACAAAATAGGTGGGAGAGCAGCTATACCCAAGTATGAGCACCATGAGAGTTGTATGTGAACTGGACTCCGTACAAACAGCCTGTGTAAGATGTCTTTACAGGCTGCTCCTGTACATCAGCCCCATGACTGTATTCCCTTGTGGGGACCCATTTGGGGGCCACAAGACAATGGTGGACAGGGCCACAGGCAAAAGCGGGCGGAGTAATGGATGCAACTTACTTTGCACAGCAGGCTACATTCCAGTCAGACAAAATGAGAGATCTGTACACACACATCTCTCCTTCAGGCAAGCAAGAGGCATCACCACAGTTTTAAGGACACATCCCAGCCAGGCGAAAGCACTCAAGCAGGGTGTGAAGCAGGACCTCGTCTGGCCTCAGAAGAGTCCCAAGGGCCAGACGGAGAGCCTTTTGGTCCCAGGGTTCCCCATGCTTGCTATACATAATCAAAAACCCACTTCCTATAAAGGGTGGACAGTTGCCATTAGTGCAGACATGTCAACTGTGCAGAAGATCTTTTCTAATAAATTAATAAAATACCCATCAGGTTGGGTAATGCATTTGTGTGCGGGAAAGGGAGGAAGGTTGGTTGTCTGCATATTGCAGAGCCTAACAGAGAGAACCAATCCATCTCTATGGACACTCTATTCTCCCCCATGGGGCCCCTCCCCTCTATCAAGCCTAGCCAAAATCCACAACCCCAGAATATGGCATTCCAGCAATTCTTTCCAGGATCTGTGCAGAGCTACCCCAATTGTCCCTGTCTTCCTTATAGTTCCGCTGATTATCCCACCAAGGATCAAGACTTAACTTCTTTGTCACATCACCACAGTAGTACATGTCGCATATCAATATGCCCATTAATAGCGCAGTGAGCTTGCAGCTCAAAACTCCTCTAGTTATCATTTCCACCCATTAAAAGAGGCCACAGAGCACACAGGAAGGAGTGCTTTTGGACAATCTTTCCACACAACCACTCACCCTCTACTGTGGGCGACGCAGCTATCTCCTCCCTTTCCCGCAGCGGCAGGGCACTGAGGCGCGGCACATCCTCCGGCACCATGGCACGAGATTGCCCCAGGGCCACTGAAGCGTGCCGGCACACGTGCTTGATCCGAGGGCCTTGCACTGGGGACTCCTGGCCCTTTTAAGGGGAGAGTAAAAGGACTGGTCATTAGCATGAATGGTAAGCAGCAGGATTGGCCCTTATAAACCATTTCTCAGTAAATCTGCTTCACCTAGCACAGTGGTTTCCAAACACACACACACATACACCCCACCAGACTACTCAAAAATTACTGCGGGTATGGCGGGCCACTTATGATTTTTCTGCCTGTTATTTAGCAATTGCAATGCACCGTTCTAGAAGCTAAAATATTTTTAAATAAATTCTACGGAATTCACATTTTAATACAATAAAATACAGTAAGAAATAAAAGCACTAACATTAAATTAAAAATGAATATGAATATTTTAATGCAATAAATGTGCCTGTTGCGTTAAACAAAGTTTAATTCCCACTCTGAGTCACTTTCTTTCTTTCGCACGTGCTCTCTCTTAGCTTCTTCCCCTCTGTCTTGCAGCTTCCATTGTTCCCAAGTATTGATTTTCCACTCCTTTCATAAGCCTTGTCGGCCTTTTTTTCCTACTCGAGACCTTTCTGGTCTTGTTGCCAGCCACAGCATTGCTCCTCTGTAGAAAACAGAGCCGCCTCCCTCCATCACGTCGGGTTCATCACATTCTCTAGACTGACAGAGCAGCTGTTAAGCCCGCTGTTCTACACATATGTAGCTCCACAGAATCTCCGCTGCAGACCACCTGAATGAAGCTCATGCACCACTGCTGGTCCACAGACCACACTTTGGGAACCTTGACTTTGCCCTTGCCAGGAATACAGAGATGGACTGCTAAAAGCCACTTGTAGCACAGGCTGAGTGAGGCAATCCCAACATGGTATTTCCATGTCTCTACATACACTCCATTGCTCTAGAAACCACCAGCACCCAGCACTAATTGTTTAGTGATGTCTCTGTACATACATGCAAATATAGCACCAGTTACCTGCGTCCTGTCCTCTTTCCTGTTCTCTCCTGTCACATTGAGTTCAGCAGTCGCCTCCTGCTCAGCAGGGACCTTTGGAGCCTCAAAGAGCTCAGTCTTGATGCTCTGACACCCCTTACAGGGAAGAGACACAAGGGCAAAAGGTTTTTGTTTTGTATTTGGAGCCCTTTCTGTTTATACCAAATGCCCCAAGCAACATTGGCCTCCTTCCCATCATAATGGCAGCCTAGAAATCACAGCTTGGTTTCCACAAATACAGCACAATGTGTGTCTATGCAGGAGCATACACATCTATGGATGGCCAATGTGTCTTCCTCCAGATGTTGTTAGGCCATAACTCCTGTCAGCCCCAGTCAGCGTTGCCAATGGTCAGGGATGATGGGAGTTGGAGTCCACAACTTCGGGAGGGCATCATGCTGGCTACCCCACAGAGACACAACTGTATTGCAAAGCACCTAACATAGCCTCCAAACAGTCCAATTGTTGGTATCAAGAATCTAAGCTCTTTGTGGAGAAAATCCTGAAAGTGAAGGCAATTTGTCCAGGACTCATGAAAACAAGAGATGCTTCATTGGGGGCTTTCTATAGTAGAGTGTTACTTCTACTCTTAGCATAGATACTGAACCCCACCATGGCCTTCAGCATCTCCCCCTCCCCCATTTTGCTCTGAGTGTTTCAGGAACCTCAGCTTTCCTTCCCCAATCTACATCAACAAACAAAAATCAAGGCCCAAGGGGAAAAATGTTAAACCATACAACCAGAAACAAGCATAAGCACCTGAATTCATGTAAATTTGCTTTCTGGCTGCAGAACAGAGAACTTCATTTATCTAGAAATTTCCTAGTCATTCAATGAATGTGAGATTTAGTTTAATTAAGCACATTAACTCCAGACTCTTTACAAATAGAAACAAAGTATTTCCAAGAGTCAAGCACAGAACAGGATCTGCAGCACAGAATTCAGTACTGAGAAACTCTGGGTTTCAAACGTTTTTAAAAATCAAGTGTTCAGCTCTTATGGTTACAGTCAGAAGCTTGAAGGTGTGTAGTCAATACCTGATGAGATCTCTGAAGAGTGTGTGCACGCAGGTGCGTGTGTGTGTGCATGTGTGGCGGGAGGAAATAGAAGCAGATTTTG
The DNA here is from genome assembly GCF_030035675.1 of Rhineura floridana. Classification (NCBI taxonomy): domain Eukaryota; kingdom Metazoa; phylum Chordata; class Lepidosauria; order Squamata; family Rhineuridae; genus Rhineura; species Rhineura floridana. Next base: position 24,872,328 of record NC_084494.1, on the reverse strand, counting down.
CAATGGTCAGGAATTGGGCTCCAGTACCCTGCCTAGCTTTCAGTCCGTTCACTGACAAGTGGAAGTGAAGTTATGCAAAACAAGCAGATGTGGCCAAACGTGCTTACTCTGCATAACCTACACAGGTCACCATTTTCCTTGCAGAGGACTTTGATTACTTTAGCCAAGTGCATTGCCCTGGATATGGCCATGTCACATGTTGGCCTCTTTTTGAACTGCCGTGCACGTTTTGTATTTTATTTGGGGGAAGGGCCATATCATGGTGGCAGAGCACATGATTTGCATACATAAAGGTCCCAAGGTCAACCACCAGCATCTCCATGTAGGGCTGGGGAAGACTCCTCTCTGTAACCCTGGGGAGTGTACGCTGCCAGTAAGTGTAGACAAAAACTAAGGCAGCTTCCTTTGTTCCTCTATTGACCAGTATCTTACCAACTCAGTCCCAAGGGTTCAGCGTGGGTTTAGATTCAGTGGCCTGGTTTGGATTATCATTCCAGGCACCATAAACCTTGGTATATGAAGTTGGGAACAAATGTTGAGGCCAAGTACTCCTTCCTCGTCCCTCCCCTCCTCCCTTTGCATGTTGGCTTCAATAGCCTGGCTAAGTACTAAGCCAGAGTTCCCTGTTAGGTCCAAACTTTAGCTTACTGTCAGTTAATGAACCATTAATCCAGAGTTCCCCAGTTTGGACCTAATGGCAAATTCTGGCTTAACACAAGTCAGGATCCACACACCGAAGTCATTGTGTGATGCGGAGGGGGGAGCGTTTAGCCCTGGAGCTTGTTCCCAGCTTCATAATCCATGGTAACAGGGTCATCCACTGTGACCTTAAGTTCTTCCATGGTTTATGAAGTCTGGTACGATTGTCCAACAGGGCCAACACAACCCAGCCTAGTTCACACTCAGTTGAGAAACCAATAACTGAGACACTGCAGACTCCAGAATGCTTTAGGGTTCTTTAAAAGCACAGTGACAGAAGCTCAGCTACAATGTATACTGTAGGTCAGGAAAGGTATCACCAAGGTCAAGATGATGACAGTGCAGTTAACAAAGCAGAGTCAAAGAAGCTCTTAGAGGCAAGAAGGTTTCCTTCAGAAAATGAAAGTCTTGTCCAAAAGGGAAGAACAAAAAGGAACATTAACTTTGGCAAACAGAAATGCAAGCCCTTCCCTGTCGTACAGGCCCAACTTGTCCCAAAACACTCCCCAGTGCCCAAGACAACCAAACTGCTCCTCCCGACACCACCATCTCATTCACTCATTGAGGCTACACAGCTGTGCCTGTCTAGCTGGCCCTGTGTGTGGAACCAGGAGCATTTCAGAAAAAGATACCTTGGAGGTCCTGGCTTTCAACATCCTACCTAGCAGCCTAAATTTTGCTTCCAGGACCTTACAGCTACATTTGCCCATGACACTGGTGCCAACGTGCACCATGACCCTGTCTCCTCCCAGCACTATTTAACAGGTTATCTAGACAGGTGAAATCCATAACCTTTGCAACCAAGCAGGCAATTAAGCCCACAATCTGCATGCCTGCTGCATGCCCAGTTATCTATGTTCCTAATGACTGAATCACCCCCTGCCAGGACCCCTCCACCCCACCTGGAAGAGTATTCTCTGCATGAGAGGATAACTGCCCATCAGCCAAGGAATTGGTCTGTTCTAAGGGATCACTTCCCCCATCCTCAGAGGGACAACTTCCTTCCCCAAGACTTTCATTCTCCATGACAGCAGGAGAGTTATCACCCTGGGAGTGGAACACAGCTATGAGGTAAAGGCCTCATTTATCAATCCCTTTGCCTCTCTCAGCTTCTCCAGGTCAGCTACCTTGGCCTCAAGTGAATGAATCTGTTTCCTGAGGAACAGCAGCTCACCGCACTGAGGACACACCCATATTTGTAATTTATCTATTCTGACCACTTTTTATGTTTTTACATTAGATTAAAGTTGTATTCTTCTCCTATAATATTCATATATTTCTTACATTTTTCATTCCTACACAATTCAGTCCTAGAGTTTAGTTTTGCAGGTTGGGGGAATTCTCTCCTTTCTTGTGTTATGCCAGTAACCAGTGTTAATACCCATTTAAAAATATATATCCAGGGTGGATCTAGGAAATTAAAGGCTGGTTAGCTTAACGTCTGCTCCAGGAAAACTGATGGAAAACATTATTAAAGAATTGCCAAGTATTTAGAAGAACAAGTCTTGCTGAAGCAGAATCAGCATGGCTTCAACAAAGATACATCCTGTCTAACTAACCTTTTAGAATTCTTTGGGAGTGTCATTAAGCATATGGATAGGGGCAGTCCAGTAGATATTGTGTACTTACAACTTTAAAAAATCTTTTGATAAAGTCCCTCAGACTCCTATGTAAGCTTAGCAGTCAAAGGATAAGAGGACAGATCCTCTGATAAATCAGTAACTGATTGAGAAATGGGAAGCAAGAGTAGAAATAAATGGACAGTCCTCAAAACACGAGGGATGTAAGAAGTGAGGTCCCTCAAGGATCAGTATTTTTAACTTGTTCATAAATGACCTGGAGTTAGGCATGAGCAGTGAGGTGGCCAAGTTCTCTGATGACACCATATTGTTCCGGATAGTAAGAAAAAGGGATTGCGAGGAGCTCCAAAAGGATGTCTCAGAACTAGGTGATTGGGCATTAAAGTAGCAAATATGATTCAATGTAAGCAAGTGTAAAGTGGAGCACATTGGGGCAACAAGATCCTAAATTTACGTACTGTATATACTTATCGGGCCTGAACTGGCAGTGAGCAATTTGGGGTCATGGTGGCTGGCTCAATGAAAATGTTGACCAAGTGTGTAGAAGTTTGGCAAAGTCCATGCTAGGAATCATTAGGAAAGGGACTGAAAATAAAACAAGGGTATTGTAGAGCTGGAAAAGGTTCAGAAAAGGGCAACCAAAATAATCATGGGACTGGAGCAACTCCACTATGAGGAAAGGTTACAATATTTGGGGCTTTCAGTTTAGAAAATAGCCAAGTAAGGGACACACACGATAGAGATGTAAAAATTAGGCATGGTGTACATAAAGTGGATAGAGAGATTTTTTTTCTCCCTCATATAATACTAGAACCTGGGGTCACTCAATGAAGCTCAATGGAAGATTCAGGATAGACAAAAAGGACTTCTTCACACAGTGCATAGTTAAACTATGGGATTTTTCTACCACATCGTGTAGCCATGGCCACCAATTTGAATGGCTTAATTAGACAAATTCTTGGAGGATAAGTCTATCAATGGCTACTAGTCATTGTACTACCTCTAAGGTCAGAGGTAATCTGTGCCTTTGAAGTACCAGTTTTTGGGAAACTTAAATGGAGACAGTGCTGTTGCACCCAGGTCCTGCTTGCAGGTTTACTGTAGGCATCTGGTTGGCCACTGTGAGAACAGGATGCTCAAGTACTGGAGCCTTTGGTCTATCTGATCCAACAAATCTCTTATGTCATATCCTTATTTGGATGGCCCAAGTATCATAACTTCTTTGTGAAATGATCTTATTTCAATGCAGGGATGGGGAACCTGTTCTCCTCCTGATGTTGTTGGACTCCAAATCCCGTCATCTCTGACCACTAACCATGCTGGCTGATGTTGATGGGACTTCAACAACATCTGGAGGGTCATCTCTGTTTTAATGGATTGGATAACCTCTGTAGGCGCTTATACTGAGTTAACATTTCTTTACCCACTAAAAGTTCTCTTGATGAACTGCACCTAGTACCATTATGGGCCATTGATGTTAAAACACAAAACAAAACAGATGAAGCAAAATCATCAAATGAGATCCCAAAGACTACCTACATTTTCTTCTAAAATTCATTGTCTCGCTGTCATGCCAAAGCCTTCCCCAGCCCCCCAGTCCCAACAATCCCTGAGGCTTCTCTTACCGGAATCAATTTGAAGTGCTTCTGTTGGTCAATCTTGTACAGCTGCACCTTGGCACGAGTGAGCAGGCTGTATACTTTATCCATGCTTGACAGCTGGGTTATAATGGGCTTTGGCTCCTGTGGGGGAGGCTTCAGTTCTTCTGAGCACAGGCTAGCTGGTTCTGCCTCACTCTCTGAACTCTGAGCTGCTGCCACCACTTCCACTTGGAGTAATGGAGGCAAAACCCTTCGGATGGCCACCTTGTGTACTACACCAGGAGAATTGACATCCTCCATGGTGATCAGCTCTTTGCCCTGAGCCCCAAGTGGCCTAGAAACCTCTGGGAAGAGGGGCAGGGCAAGGTGATTCGTCCTTCCCAACAGCCTCTTGCCACTGCGGGTCACCACTGGCTCATAAGGGAGCATGGGACCCTCTTGCTGCGGTGCTGGGAGGTCCCTCCTGACCTCAGGGGAAGCAGGCACTAGTTCAGATTCCTCAGGAGACACCGTCAGAGACTCATAGATTTTGAGGTGTGCCTCACTAGGCGTGAACTGGGGTGCCCGTAGCAGGGGGGTTCGCTTGGCTGGGGGAGAAGGGGTTGGGGCTGGAGTAGTGGGCAAAGGAGATGAATCTTCACAAGGAAGATGAAAGAGGGCCTTGACCATATCCTTGGGGGACGATGTGGGGCTCAGTGAGGTCCATCGGAATGTGGGCTCCCGAAGGATGGAACGGCGCTTCTCAGGCAGGGCAGGAGCAGAAGAAGTAATGTGGGGCACACTAGGGGATGGTGGAGGTGATAGGGCCTTAGATGTATCTTTATCAGGAGAGCTAGGGGCTGGGGGAGTCAGCTGGAGGGGAGCCCCCAACAGCGACAACGGTGGGTTCTCCTGCTTGTCTGGGCAAGGTCCTTCAGCTGCAAGGCTTTCCACAGGCTTGGTTGTCTTCTGTGGAATCTCATCCATAAAGCGGCGGGGGGTCCGAATGAGGCGCGACGAACGGGCGCTCACCACAGGCATGATGAACTGGCGAATATTTTTCAAGAAAGTGGCCTTGTGAGCTGGGACCTCTTCAGGGCCACCAGGCTGCTGTGCAGCTGCTAAAGCCTCCTCCCTGGCCTTGGCTGGCAGCTGCTGAGTAGCTATACGCTGGGCCCGCTGGGTAGGGGTAAGGGGTGGACGGCCACGACCCCGTTTCAAACACTGTGCCCGTGTGGAATGGGCAATGCTGGAAGGCCTTTCCACAGAAAGGACTCCTGTCACATCACTCTGTGGGCAGGGCTGCTGGTGCCCTTGTTTCCAGGATATCCCATTGGGTGAAGCAGGAATGCCACTTGCTGGTGTTGGAGTCTCTGGTTCTGGCTTTGAAGCCTCCAGCTTCAGGGCTGGAGCCTCTGGTGGTTCCTCTGGTTCTTGGGCAATCACCTCCAGTTGCGGTTCTGGCTTTTGGACAGAAAGTTCTGGCTGTGGCTCTGGATCACGGACAAGAACCTCCGATTGAGATTCTGGAGCAGAAGTCTCCTCTTTTTGTTCTGGTTCTGGGGCAGACACGTCTGACTCCGACAAAGGGGCCTCCGATTCAGATACGGATTGGGAAGGAAGGGGTGAGATTTTCTTCTTCGGCACAACACTCCACTTCCTCTTGCGGCCCCTCCTGTGTCCAGTTTTTAGTCGGACGTGAGTCACCACCAACTGGCCAGATTTGTGCCGCTTGGCCTTCGAGAAGAACTTCAGGATGAGTGGTGGCTTCTGCAAAGGCTCCAGGGGCTGAGGGGATAGGCTAGCCACTTGGCATGGTGAGGGCGACTGAGTGCTGCTGTTGGGTTCTGGGATGGAATTTGGAGCTTTGGTGCTTTGACAAGAAGGTTTGGGTTTCATAACAGGTCTCTTTGTGAAAGAGCCCCGTGGCCGGCCTCGTGGCCTGGGCGACACAACAGAGTTGAGGTTCTTTTCCGTCTGTGATGGGAGGGCAGGGGAGACTGTGGATTTTATGGAATCGCCAGGCTCTGGGCCTGATTTAGTCTGCTCAGGAAGCATCCTGCCAGCTTTGGGACCAGACTCTGACAGCCGACCTGTCCTTGCTGGAGACCCCTTGGTCCTCTGAAGCAGCTCAGCCAAGACCTTCACCATCCGTTCCCGCTGGGATTCTGCAACTTTCTGCTTGGCCAACCTCTTGGAAGGGGTGTCCTCAGCAAGCCCTCTCTTCTTCCTGCCACGCACAGGCAGAGTTGCACCTGTAAAGAGAGAAAGAAAGCTTGGCTGTGAAAGTGTCTCCACCACAGTGTCAAAAGGACTTGCAAGCCATCTATGGTTTTTAGCCCAAAAGGGCAGTTTATGCAGTGCCAGCCCATTTATAACATGCTGGGAAATGCTCCTCTAGACATCTGAAGATTGCTCAACACTTCCACTTGCAGATAGTTTTGTTAAGACAGTCTTGTGATTAAGCACTTGGCCTGGTCAGCTAAGATGAGCGAATGATTGCTTTCAGGCAGCCATGTGTGGCTCCACTGGCAGCACGCACACAGAGACTGGCAGCACCCACAGTTCCCTACTTAGCAAGAAAACACAGCAGGACACTAAAAATGGCCTTTTGTTCAAACAGTGAATAGTAAGACGTATTCTCCACTTGCAAGGAATCAATCTTTTAGTGTGGCAGCACCTTTGCTCTGGAGCGCCCTACTAATATCAGGCAGGCACTTTCATTGTCGTGTTTATGACACTTACTGAAAGCTTTTTTGTTTAGGCAAGCCTACACAGACATGTAATTTTATTTTATTTTTATTACATCTGTCTACTTGTTTTTAAAGTTTGTTGATTTTACTGATATTTTCTTAAACGTATTTTATATAAACCGCTTAGAGGAGTGGGTTTTTTTTTTAATCAAGCAGTCTATAAATTTTGTTAAATAAATAAAGTTGCAGTTTTCTCAGATTCCCTTCAGCATCTCCCAAAAGGCACCTATGTGGAACCTGTGATAATACACATATTTTTAAAAACTTAAATCAATCAAATCAATTGGTTAGTAGTCAGATGGTGAATTAGCTATAACATTGTTTCATCACTTGGCAGCCCTAGTATCTGGTATACAGCCATGTAATTGCCATCCAACCCAACTGAGCTAAGCCTAATGGCACAACCAAAAGATGGAAAGGACCTGAGAAATGGGTTGAGGGGATAAAATGCAAGCAAGCATCAATGCCTAGTTATCCTTGGAGTGAGCGAGCAGACCACATACCAAAAACTTTTGATTCAGCCTCACCAGAGAAGCTACTTATTCAGGGGTGGCTCTGTGACATCAGAAGAGGTGGTGGTTACAGTGATTAAGTGCCATACATTGGTATAGTTTCTGGAGAACTATGGTGCTTATATGGAATTGCCCTGAACTATCTATTCCTCCTGGGTTGAAATATATACCACTTTCATGTGCCATTGAGAGCCCTTTAAAAAACTTGACATTTAAAGTAATTAAATAATGCTTTGTCTGGGGGGGGGGGTTAAATCCCAAATTATCACACACTGTCTAGTTTGTTTGTTTGTTTATTTATTTTACTGCATTTATATACCACCCCATAGCCAAAGCTCTCTGGGCAGTTTACAACAATAAAAACATTAAAAACAAATATACAAATTTAAAAATACAAGGATTAGAAACAGCCTCACCTTGAAAAAATGAAAGATGGAGCTACATCTTTCAGAAGTGCCATTCTAGCTAGCTTTTGAGGGCTGCCTAAGGGCCAAACTACACTTTTATGTTAATAGCACATTTATATATTGTATGACCTGGAGGCCCTGCCAGGAAGCTGCCTTCTACCAAATCAAGACTGTTGGTCTGCTTAGCTCAGTATTATCGATGCTGGCTGGCAGTGGCTCTCCGGAGTTACAGACAGAAGTGCTTTCAAATCCTTTCTGGAGATCCCAGGGACTAAGCAGGGACCCATTTACATGGAAAGCACACACTCTACTGCAGCCCTTCCCATCATCCTACCAGAGTGAGCATGGAAGGCAGGGTCCTCTCAGGGGTGGTGCCGCAGCTCTGGACTATTCTCCTGATGGAGAGCCATTGCGCTTCCTTTTATTTATTTTAGACAGTTGTCAAAATCCCTTCCACATTTCATAACATGTAACTTTGTATCTGTTTTAGTTCAAATTTATTTATTTTATTTATTTATAAAAGTATTTATATACTCTCCTCTCAGAAATCATCAGGGTGATATACAGCAACATAAAAAACCTTGACAAGCAGTACAGAGCAATCATAACTGGCTGCTCGAGAAAATTTTAAACAACTGCATAGGCCTGTTGGCATAAAAAGTCTTCAAGAGATGCCTGAAAGTCAAACGTGAGGATGCCTGCCACATCTCTACTGGAAGAGTATTCCACAGCATGGGACCGGAGACACCAAATGCCCAACTTCTGGTTGAGGCCTGTTGGGCCTCTGCAACACGGGCAACTAAAAATGCTCCTCTGGATTATCTCAGCGATTGGGCTGGAATATAAGGGCTCAGGATGTCCTTATGGTATCCTGGACTGGAGTTGTCAGGGCTTTGTATAGTAACATAAGAACCTTGAACCTGGCCCAGTAGCACATGGGCAGTCAGTGCAGATGTTTTAGCAGAGCTGTCCAAATTGTACTTTGGTTGCTGCTTTTATACTGTAATTCTTTATTTTTCTCACTTGCACTTTGAGAGGTATTTTGTTGCTGGCATTGCACTGCTTATTTTCATGATGTAAAGTTGATCTGGGTGTTCTGCTTTTTGGTAAGAGAGAAGCATACTATCTAAACATTGTACTACCATAATATTAGTTTGGCCCTCTGGCAGCAGAACATGGTGTTTTGTGTTTTTAGTCTGGCTAAACTAGTTTTTGTTCAACAGAATTTCTTAATGGGCTTTTTATGTGCTGTTCTTCTATGTTGCTATTGCTGGGTCTTCAGAGACTGTGGGTGCTTCAGGCCACTACCCAGTTTGCCAGACAGGATCCAGACAACCACCAAGAAGCACCTGCAATGAAGCCCTTACCTCTTTTAGACCGCAGAGCAGCACGCAGTGAGCTCCGAGAGGCATCATCCTCTGAATGGAAGCCCAGGAACTCCTCCTGCCAGGCAAGAGAGACGGAAGTGGGGTCACGGGAAGTGGGTGTCACTCTCACCTCAGACACCACCCAACCCTATGTTCAGAGCAGATCACCAGTGTGGCCATGGTTAAACCCCCCTCCCCCTGCACCATTGCATAACTCTGGGATGCCTCCCATGCCTCCCTGGCCTGCATGACCTTTCAGAAAAGCGGGGGGATATTATTCATAACATTTCTAAGGCACCCTTTATTCAAATAGATTCCAGGGCAGTGTACAATAGACAGTACACCTGGGCAGACCTGTATAAAAATGTGTTAGTGGCACAGCAACAACACACTTGTTCAAAAATAAAGTCTGTAGAGTTACTCAGTGCCAGTCAGATTTGTCTAATGCAGCTCCTGATGAGAAAGGTCTGCATCACAGAGCTGTTTCAAACATCAGTTTTCATATGGAGAAGCAGACACCAAAGCATGTGTTTATCTATTGTGAATGGCAGATGTGTCCAAAATGGCCAGCTTCCCCATTAATACCCAAAGGAGCAGGGATCAAAATAGTCCCTACATGTCACTTCTGCGATTACTACAAGGCAAGCCAGCCTTTTAAATGCATGCGCTCTATTCACACTGTATATGAAGGAGCGAATTGGCCAACACTGGACTCTGCACAGACACCCAAGCACTATGCATCAGTTTGCCCACATCTATACAAGGAATGCCGAGTCAGACATGGAAGGCCACATGGAGTGCATTTTGGACTCATCCTTGGATATGGAGAGTACAGTCAGAGGAACACAGGAAGCTGCCTTATACTGAGTCAGACCCATTGGTCCATCTAGCTCAGTACTGTCTATACTGACTGGCAGCGGCACTCTAGGGTTTCAGACGGGTCTCTCCCAGCCCTACCTGGAAATGCTGGGGACTGAACCTTTTGCAAGCAAAGCAGATACTCTACCACTGAGCTATGGGTGCTACAGGCAGTTCCAGGTGTGCTGCCCCCTCATCTGGGCCTCAGTAACCATGAGAACCCCCAGAAATAGCCAGAAATGTCACCATTTTCTGTTGAGCACTCCTGAAGGTCCAAAAGACATTGGCACATTTCAGAGGGAACTGTACGGTGCTGCTGGACAGGCTGGAGGTAAAGGCAGGTGGGGCACATATGGCAAGCAAAAGTGTACTGAAATCAGATGTACACCAGTTTGGGTGCAACAAGTTTTGGAGAAGATCATCAGGGAAGCACTGGAGTCGCTATTCCCACTGGAGTCACTATTCCACTTGCCTATTCTTTGCAGACCTTCACATTCTTTTATATAGGCAGCTGTAAAGTGGGTGGTTATTTCAATGGTTTCTAAATTCAAATTCATTTCCTTCTACATTCCTGTGCAGCTGTTCTTGAAAGTGTACACACAAGGGAAGCAATCCTGGTACTAGATAGTCACTGCAAGCTGTGCATATGCTCTAGATCAGGGCTGTGAAACCTGTGGCCCTCGAGAGGTGGTTGGACTCCAGCTTCCATTAGCCCCACTCTGCCTGGCCAAAGGTCAGGGATGACGGGAGCTGTTAGTCCAGCAACCTACGGAGGGCCAAAAGTTCCCCATCTCTGTTCTAGATGCTCCTGTTCAATGGTGATTTAGACATGGCAAATGCACAAACCGAGCAATGCCTACCTAGCAAATGCTTCATCTCTTCTCTCCACTGTGAATGGAGTATAGCTGTACTGGAGTGCAGAAGGAATAAAGTTTATTATTCAGCATTTGGTCACTGCTTGTTCTAGAAAGAGCTTTCAGCATTTTTCCTCTAGGAGCAGTCAAGGGGGAAGCACTGCAGACCACACAGTGTACTATTGCAATAGAGAACAATCCTCAGGAAATGTGAAATTCTCACAATTTGAGAGAGATCTTCATTTCCTCACTATTCTTCTCCACTCTCTACAATGATGCGAGATAGAACTCCTGGTTTCATTCTGAAACTCTCAGTTTGTTTGAGCTGACAGCCGAGAACAAACCCATGTTCAGGTAAGGCAGGAGAGAACAGTTTCCCCACCCCAGTTAAGAGACACATTTCCACCAGGGTAATTTGCTGGGGGCTGCATACTGGCAGTGGATGGGGCCAGAGTCAAAAGTGGATAGGCTCCCCCCTCTCTCTCTTTCTGTGCCAGTCCCACGTTTCTTTTATCCCCCCCCCGCTACTTGCATGAGACGCAGGTTGCCCACCTGTGAGCCAAGAACTCACTACGCAAGAGTCGTGCTGCTTCTCAGTCTCTATTTCTTTTTCTTCCCCCACCTCTTGGGGGGGGGGCAGATAAGGAATAACAGCAGCCTGCTTCATAGGGTAATTGTGAGAACCACAATGTAAAGCACAATGACCATTACGTAAAATCTCCATTAAAATTAGTTCCCAATATTCCATCACGTTTTTATTTATTTATCTAAAACATGCGTGTTCCATTCCTCAGCCAAAAAAAGGCTTACAAATGTCAGTGATAGCATCTGGTTTGTTCTGACCAAGAAACAGAAACTAGGATAGGACTATGCAGTTAAGCACAGACTTTATCCTTAGTAGCTGGATCACCTGGCAAGGTTTAGCAACTTTTGTGATCCCATTTTATACCTTTTTACTCCCCCACCCTGAAAATGAATGGCTGCCATCCATTTATATGAGAATACAACTGGGACTAGGGCCACAACCCCATCATGCATTTAAAGCATTGTTATACCAGTTTAACAGTCATGGCTTCCCCCAAAGAATTTTGGGAACTGTAGTTTGTTAAGGATGCTGAGCACCGTTAGGAGATCCCTAATGCCCTCACAGAGCTACAATCCTCAGAGTTCCTTGGGAAGAGAGACAGACTGTTAAACCACTTTGGAGATTGTAGCTCTGTGAGGAGAATAAGTGTACACAGGAAGCTGCCTTATACTGAACAGACCATTGATCCATCCAGCTCAGTAGCTGTCTCCACTGATTGGCAGCAGTTCTCTAGGGTTTCAGGCAGAAGGCTCTCCCAGCCCTAACTGGAGATGTTGGGGAGTTAGGACCTTCTGTATGCAAGGCAGATGTTCTACCACTGGTAGATAAAGATCTGGCCCACTAAGCCAAAAAGGTTCCCCACCCATTATACAACTTTGACGGCAGTTGGGCCTGCCTGCCTACACATGCATGGTCTAAAGAACCAGACATCAGGCAGACTAGCCCTATTCATGTGTTACTCATATGTAGAGCAAACCTGTGTCATCCAGCAACATCTGGGGACTAAAAGGTTGGGAAAGGCTGCCCTAGGACATACCCTTCATTAGTCCTACTCCACTCCCCCCTCAAGTGCTTATCTGAATAAGCACTTGAGGGGGGAGTGGAGTAGGACTAATGAAGGGTATGTCCTAGGGCAGCCTTTCCCAACCTTTTAGTCCCCAGATGTTGCTGGATGACAATTCCCATCATTCCTGACCATTGGCCATACAGGCTGGGGCTGATGGGAATTGTAGTCCAGCAACATCCAAGGACACAAATATTGAGAAAAGTTGTCCTAAGGAGAAATCATAGCCTAGGGAAACGCCTGAGGGCCAGATAGAGAGGCCTGTAGAGTACCCCCAGGCCTGAGGTTCCCCACCCCTGTAGTAAGGACACCTCCAACCCTGGGTGGCCAAGCAATCACTGCCAGGTTGGCAAGTCGACTTCTCCTTCCATACAGCAAACCCACCTATCTCTATGACAGGTATGCTGGTTGTGTGTGTTATTTATAAATAAGACTCACTGAGGCTGCAGTGCTTGATTAAAACATTTGAAATGGATCTGATGAACCGACTAAAAAGGTGCCCCCAATTAACTGAGCAAATTCATTTTAACATGATTATTTTAATACTATTCATAAAAAAATGCAGTTGGCAAGCACAATATTAAAGGAAGCATTCCTTCCTGCTTCTAGAAGGGTACCTGTGTTAAAATAAAATTTTAAAAAATGAAGAGTCATGTGGCACCTTATAGACTAATGAATTTATTATGGCATAAGCTTTCATAGACTGGAATCCACTTAGTCAAGATGCATGAAGTATAATCTAAAATTGGCAGACATATATGCACATATATTGGGGGAGGGAGAGGAGTGAATCTAGAAGGAAATAATAAAATGCATAAAGAATAGAGACAATTACAAAATAGTTACAGTGACCATTAACAAAACAGAGTGGCAATAATGCAAACTTCCTGGCATTAGTAAGCCAAGGTCATATGCACACCATACATTTAAAAGACATGGTTTCCCCCAAAGAGTCCTGCAAACTGTAGTTTATTAAGGGTGATGGGAATAGATGAGTTTCAATCTTTTTAGCCAGTTACTGTTTTAATTGTTTTTAAAATGTTTTAATTACTTGTTTTAAATTCTTTTATTGATAATTTTTAATGTTTTCCGTAAACCGCTTAGAGGGTTTTTTTACAATCAAGCAGTGTATAAATTTTGTTAAATAAAAAAATGTAGCTCTGTGAGGGAAAAACTACAGTTCCCAGGAACCTTGGGGGAAGCCATGACTGTTACAGCAGTATAAATGTGCTTTAAATTTATGATGTGGATATGATCTAAATAACACGTTATTTAAATGGCACATAATCACAGCTATACTTCATGATCTGATGGACTTTAGTCCCCAAAAGCATTTACATAATAAATTTGTTAGCCTTCAAGGTGTCACAAGATTTCTTCCTGTGGGAGACAAAAACACCTCTCCCAGAACACCTGCTGCAACACATGCATGCGCATCATCTAGAAACAGAGGAAATATGCTTATTGTTGCATTCTACTGCTTTGCTCACATGCAAACTTATGTAGATTTTTATTTTATTTTAGAGCATTTGTATCCTGCCTTCCTTCCATCATGGAATTCAAGGCAACATACGTGACGTTCCCAGGCAGTTTAGTTCCAGCAAGGTGGCTGTGTCATCATATGCCCTCATCAGACCATTTCCTGGGATTGATTTTAATCTATTAACCAACTAAAACTCATCTGATTAATCAGCCAACATTTATTTAATGGGATGGACAGCTTTACTGTAGGAATAGCTAACTGCACAGTTCATGGTGTGAAGGTCACATTGTTCATAGATCACAGGACATGCAGGACTGGGTTCATGAGACTCTACCGTCACAGAGATATTACACATTTAAATGCACCAGTGTGGTGAGATCTTCTTGCACACATGCAACTGGCACTCCAAGGGTAGACAGCTCATCTAGCCTCTTTCCCTGATGGAACAGTAAGGAGATTATGTAAAGATGCTTCCAAACACGCTATCACCCACATGCATGCCCAAGCCGGGACAGGCTGCACAACGCCTCCTGCTGACCATCTGAACCAGATCTTAACAACAGCAAGAAGATGAACCAACCACCCTGATACTTTGTGAGGGTTATCCTAGGATGTTTTAAACAGAGATAGAAAGGGTCTGTCTAAATGTGCCAGCATTACACTGTTGGTATAGGTTACCAAATGGCTTCCCAACTTTTGAAAAAACATCTTTATTTCAGCACTTTTTCCTACCAGTTCCCATGTGTCTGTCTGATACAATGCTACTCAGAGGAACAGGTAATTAAAGCTAGGTCTTACCTGGCTGCAAGGAAGAATGCCATTAAGACACCCTTCAACCTCAAAAGCCTGGCCATTTCTGATCCTGGTCATAATATGGGCTGCTATACCAAGCATAATTAACTCCTTACTGTAACATTCACATTATCAAGCACCACAGTAGTTACTACCAGCAGAACAGCCTTCCACAACCTGATGCCTACCAGATGTAGTGGACTACAATTCCTATCAATCCCAGCCAGAATGGCCAACAGTCAGGGGTGATGGAAGTTGTACATCCAGAACGTTAGGAGGGGAAGACACCATGTTGGGGAAGACTGCTGTAGAAACGTGCAGGTCTATGACACAAACTCTATTCTCAGAACAGGCCAATGGAACAGGTTTGTAAAAGACTTGCCTGGTCATCTGTGACAAGTAAGAACTTTCTCCACATGACCAGACAGGAAAATTTTGCAAATTAGTAAAGTGTTTTTTCTTTTAAGTTGAATTCTTTACACAATTGGCTAACATAGGGGAGCATGTAAACAAGATCAGCTTTAGTGGGCTAGCCACTATCGTGGAAATATTTGCAAGCCTGCAGATGTAATCTGTCCAGTAAGTACCTGGCATCATTTATTCTACTTCCAAGAAATAACTTTAAAAAAAGGTATTTGTAAGAATTCTGTTGGCACAACAAAAGGAAGAGCTGTGAAAGTTGCAGAGGCATGGAGAGAATGAGTAGTCAGATTGGATAACAGGCAATCTTAGCAATGAGCTATGGACAACAAAGCAACCCTAACCATTCAATTACTGAAAAAAAATCCTGCCCACAGCTCCTTTTGGTTTGAGCCTTCCACAGCTAACACATTTTTTATCTTTTCTCAGCTACCACAAGTGATGCAAAACAAGAAAGCTGCTATCCTCAGAATGCCTAGTGCCACCGATGTATAGCTGTTCTGTGGAAATGTGAAATATACCTGGATCTGGCATAGGTCATGCAATCGCTGTTGCGTGCACCAGAGAAGCAAAGATGCTTGTACATTACCAGTGGCAAGGGGTCACAGACAGTATAAAGAAAGGCAGGGGGTTCAATTGCCATTGGTAGTATTCACTCCTGGGAGGTTAGTTATTTAACCAACTGTGGAAGCACAAAATATAGGCTCTTTATGTGCTTCCATACTCAACAAGGGGAAATATATGTGTAAACACTTCAACGCTGCTATTCTTTTACCATTAGTATTTGATTGGTTTTGGGGGTTTGGGGGTGGAATTCTTAGTGCTCATATTGTAGGGATTACCTATACTTGCAGGAGAAGCCGGTGATTTTATGCCCAGCTGTAGACACGATGAAGGGATCTGCTCTTCTCTGCACTGCCTGTAAATTAGAGGGTGTTTTAAAAGCAACCTCAGCTGTTATTCCCAGTTTACATCTCCTTTGTCATCAGGCAGCATACAAGTCCCACATTTTCTAAACACTGTGACCAATTCTTATTGCCAAAGCAATAAGTGGCTTCCAGATTTTCTTTTGGCATTAATTTGTCTGCTCAGGATCACCTGTGCATTGCAGAAGATTCTGGAGTGCATTCTGTGGTGTACTCCGTTTACACAAAGTGTCCATTTAGGGTGTCATGGCTGCCCTAAATCAGGGGTGAGGAACCTTTTTTCAGCCAGATGCCTGCACACCCTTCTGGGCAACATTTGGGGGGGGGCATGCCAGTGGTGGGTGGGCCAGACAAAAGCGGGCAGAGCAATGAATATAAATTTTCCCTTTGTACAGTAGGCTAATGTCTTCACACTCACAGTTCCATTTCTATTCTCCATCCAGGCAAGCAAGAGACATGATCAGAGTTCAATGACATATTCCAACCAGGCAAAACATACTCAAGGAGAGTGCAAAGCAGGACCAGGAGGAGGTATGGCCAGGGGAGAGTTCAAGGGCTTGAAAGGCAACATTTGGCCCCTGGGCTAGAGGTTCCCCACCCCTGTCCCAAATGGACCAAGTGCGCACCCTAAAATGCATCCAACACTCCCTTGTGGTTGCACAGTTTACATTACAATCAGTGGTGGTGGGAAACCTATCTTTCAGAAAAACCTATAAGCAACCACTGATCTTACTACTGAGAAACCCAGATCAAGATTCCTTGGAATGCCCTCAAAAACCACAACCCAACAGGCACTGGAGGACTACAGTTAGTAGTGTCTGTGCCAGGGTTAGCAGCCTGTGACCCTCCAGATGTTGCTACACTACAACTCCCATTCACCCCAGCCACTGGCCATACCAGTTGGAGCTGATGAGAGTTGGAGTCCAGCAACATCTGGAGGGCCATGGATTGCCCAGTTCTGGTCTATGTATTTGGCCATGTTCACTGGGGACATACAGCCACATCACGAGTAAGAGATTAATTTAACCCCAATTACCCAAGTGATTTTCATCAAGCCCTACTACACAGGATGAAGCCACTCCCTTCCAGTGCATTCTTGCCCATCCCGCCAAAATCTTTCCAGGCCTCACAGCATAAATCTCTGGTCACTATTTGCCCTTGTGTGCTTTTAGCCAGGTTTCTAGCAGCCAGGTCAAGTAAGAAGCTTTTTTAGCTTGGGCCGCCACCCCCATCCTTCTCCGATACAAGCGTCTCAGGTGTCCCTAGAAAATAGACCATCCCATTCTAAGAAGCCCTGATCTTTGCCAAATAGTTCTCAAACCTCTCAACTTAAGGCCTGCTTTAAATTTTATTTTGTCTTCTGTCAGGACTTGTCCCTCCAGTGCAGGTGTTGGGACACTTTGGCCCTCCAGATATTGTGAACTACAATTCCCATCATCTCTGGCCATAAGACATGCTTGCTAGGGCTGGTGGGAATTGTAGTTCAGCAATATCTGGAGGCCCAAAGGTTCCCCACACTTCCTTTAGCATCTTCTAGAAAACTAGATGCTAGTCCAGCCTTTCCCAACCAGTGTGCCTCCAGATGTTGTTGGGCCACAACTCCCATCAGCCTCAGCCAGCATTGCCAATGATCAGGAAAGATGGGAATTGTGGTCCAACAACATCTGGAGGCACACCGGTTGGGAAAGGCTGTGCTAGACACTTCCAGGCTTCTTTAATCTGCAAGGGGACCAAAATCTACCACTTAGAAATTATCATCCTGGGTCATCCTCTGAGCAACAGCAACAATAAAAAGACAACCTGTAAAGGCCTAGTCTGATGTGATGCCTGCAACACAAAGGTGGTGGTAAACCTGTGGTCCATCCCAAACACTTCATAGTGCAGGTGGGGGTTCACATGGCAGAATGCTCCTACAAACACACACAACGTCCTGCCACATAGAAAACTAGCATGCCAAGGAAAAGGCAAGGGTTGAATCTTTCCTCCAAACATCCAAGTTTTCTATACAAGACCATATTTGTTTTTTCTTAATATAGAGATTCAAACAAGCTGCCTGCCACCACACAGCAGATTTACCACCCAATGGCAAGCTAGGCCAAAGTAACAACTTACAGCAAAATACAGTCTTCCTGTTTCCTTATGCTGTTCCATAAATCATAGACAACAGACCCAGACTGGCAATTTGTTTGCACACTGCCTGAAATCGGGCACACCTATTAGCTGTGCCTGGACACACAGCATAAAAGTGTATGGAAACAGGCTCAGCAGCACTGAAAAGGTCATCCCATTGCAATACCAGTACTTCTCTTGAAGGCAATAGCCCCCCCGCATGTTAGCAACACACATACAGGGCATCACTTTCCCAATTACAAAACAGGTAATCAATGTCAACTTCGTCCAGATCTCATTGACAGAGAAGGTGCTGAATTCTGGAAGCCAGGCTTTTCCAGCTTGTGACAGTAGTAGCCAGACTTACAGGATACAAGTCTTCCAAAACTGAAACTGAAAACCTTCAGCAGAAAACCTGGACCTGAAATTTAGTTAACTGCTACTTAAAGAAAGAGCAAAAGCTCAAAATGTAACAGTTGCTTAAATACAGCTCAGATACTAGTTAGTCAATCAGCTAGCCGAGAACTTGCCTCTTACCTCAGTTTCACTCTCAGCCTCTGCTAAATGTGTCCCATGCTACAGGAATTTAACTTTTAATTCTCTTTTGCAAGACACTCAGAGAGACATACAACAACTGCAGAACAAGTTGTGAGTGAACAGTTAAAAACAAGCAACAGCATCGGCCAGCCGTAATTGCCTCCTTTCTTGACATTTCTTTACACTCCTTTCTAGCAGATTTCTCCTGGAACCGTAGAGTCATCCAAACACCCATCCTCCCCACCTAGAAAAACCCGAGCCAATCCATTCTTCCAACACAAGCCTTCCATCACAGTTCTATCGATTTCCCCCTGTCAAGTAGCAACCATTTACTTCAATGCAGCTTCAAACCTTCCAAGAGTTGAAGTTACCTCCCCAAATTGCTGGAAGAAGCTGTATGGCAAAGGCCGTCTCTGGTTAGGCTAGTTTCTCCAAATTGTATAATGCTGCATAGGCAGGGTTAGAAAACATGACTTGAGGATGGAGAAGGAGACAGCATGGCAGGTGACTAAGCGGTCAGAAGATCAGCTTTCGAGGGCCAAGGTAGGAACAAAAGAGCCATATGTTTGATTACACCACACACACACCTAGGCCACAGACTGGGCCCTTCCTTCCAAAACCACCTTACAGTTTAAAAGCACCTACTGAAGAAGCAGCTGTATGTGAACCACAGAGAAGTGCACAGGAAAACCTTCCTGTCTCTCCCCCAAAGGACAGCAGCATTTGTTCACCATGACTACCCCACCACGCCTGAAAGAGAAGACTGCACACAAAGGAGAAGCAGGTTCTGACAGCACCCCTACAACATTAAGTCAAGCCGATTCCCCCTTGTCAAGTGCAATCTTGGGTGTGTTTGCCTGGAAATAGTCTCATCAGTTTCCATAGGGTTTACACATGCACACTGAGGTCTGCAGCCTTAAATCCCACATGGCTGGTGAGGATGGGCCCTACAGGATCACCATGTGTGCCGTCAGATGACCTTATCTCCCTACTGAAAGGCCCAGGTCATCATCACAAATCAGCTGGATCCCCACCAACAACACTACCCCGTTACACGATTTCCTGTCAGGGAAGGGCCTGTAAGCTCAGCCCAGGAAGCAGAGCCCGGGATTTAAGGCCAGCTTTGACTCCAACTCCTGACAGGACTCCAGTGATCCTGCCCTGCTTGCAGATGAGCTACATAACAGGGATCACATCAGCCACAAGCTTCCCCTTCCCTACTAGAACAAACCAGTTGAATCCACCCACTCCCCACAACCAAGAACACGAGCTCCTGTTGGATAAAGGCATCTAAGCTCAGCCCAGGAACGAGCAATGGGAATCAAGGCCAGCCTAAGGTCCAGGTCTGGAGAACGAGATGGATGAGGAGGCGGAGGACGACTTCGATACTCCTGCCCCACTTACCACCTCAGCCCCATGGCACGGGCGCAATCGGCGCCACAAGCCTCATAGGGGCTCACCCCACCCCATAGCACAGGGAGCGCGCGCTGCGGCAGTGCCACAGCCACCTTCCCTCCCTGTCACAGGGGCCAAGCTCAGCACCAGCTGCAGGAAATCTCACCGGCTCCTCTTCGCTGCTGCTGCTGCTGTCACCCAGCAGGCCCTGCAGGCGGCGCCAGCTCCGGCTGAGGCCCAGGAGGCTCCCCAGGGTGGTGTCCCCCGCCGCCGCCGCCGCCGCTGCTGCTGCCGCCGACGCGGCCCGCTCTCCGTCCCCCGAAGCAGGCCACAGCAGCAGCCGCGGCGCCAGCAGCGACACCCGCGCGCGACTCCCGGCCCCTGCGCCCCGTGCGCGGCACCCGCCAGGCCGAC
This sequence comes from Rhineura floridana, assembly GCF_030035675.1. Classification (NCBI taxonomy): domain Eukaryota; kingdom Metazoa; phylum Chordata; class Lepidosauria; order Squamata; family Rhineuridae; genus Rhineura; species Rhineura floridana. The sequence continues at coordinate 24,851,993 of NC_084494.1, read as the reverse complement.
CGGGGAAGCGGCCCCTCGGCACCGAGGTCCAGGAGGAGGAGCCGCTGCCACCGCCTCCCGTCGCAGCAGCAGCCGCCGCCGCCATCTTTAAACACTGAGAGGAGCCTAGGGGGGCCGGGCCGCCACAATAACAATCCTCCACAAGAGCCTTCAGCGCCGAGCGCGGTGCAGCTTGGGAGGCCGAGTCTCTCGGCGGGCAGCTTTGCCGTGCACATAGAGGGAGGTCGCGAGGGAAAGGGACCGCTGTTCCCGTCGGGCGCCGCGGACCGGAAGTGGCCCTCTGCCGCCGCCGTGCATTATGGGAAGAAGAGTCCTCTACGGAGAGAACCCTGTGGCATAAAGCGTAGTGGGCAAAAGGGAGAGACTACGTCTCCCATGAGGCGCCACACCTGAGTTAAGCCGTCCTCCGTCATGGTGGGCGATTGAGTCGGTTGTAATGGTTGTTCCCACAGGAGTCGAGTGGGTCTGGGGATCTGCTTGTATACCTGAGGGATAAGGTTCGGATTTAATCCGAGCTTTAAGGCCCGAGGCGGCTATTTGCGACAGAACCCGTGAAATGTTGCAAGAGGGGGGGCTGAAAGAGAGCATAAGGAATTAACCTCCTTCGTGTTCAGGGTGAGAATTAAGGCGCGGCAGCAAGACTACGATTCCCAGCATACAGTGCGAGGCCTGGCCCCGTGTAAAATGCACAATGGGAGCTGTAGTCTGTGGCTCTTCCATCTACTGGACGGCGCGGCCCGTAGAGTACTCTCACTTGTAGAAATCCCAGACGGGGCAATAAATAAAAGGCGCTCTGCCATAGCAAGCAGTGTTTAGAAACAGTGTTCTGCAAAGCGTCACCAGGACTCTGTAAGAAGGCGCGAAGAATTTAGAATCTCAGACAGTTCCCCCTCCTCATTCTCCACTTGACAGATTCATGCTGTGAAGAGACGCAAGTCTACACGTCGCATCCGGCTCTGCGCTTCAAAGTTGCCAAAGTTTGAGAAGAATGAATGAAGATAGCGCGCGAACTCCAGCCTAAGCAAAATAAAAAATTGGTGCGATGTGATGAACTCGGCAAACTCTGGATGCCGCCAAGTTAGCACTCTTGTGCATTTGTATGATTTGAAGCTGTGTGAGTGAAACAGAGAACGTATGCAAACAGGTCTACCTTGCTGATGTAGCGAGAATTTAGAATGAAGCGACGGAAGAATCAGTAGCACCTTTCCCGTCCCGAAGAAGCAGATAAACCTCAACGCAGAATCTTTATCACACTGTTGGATACACAAAATATTACGAGAACGAGGGATAGACATGCGTACGGGGGGAGGGGCAGAGAGGCTTTCATTTTCTCCATGCCTCCGAATTATTGCGTCGGAGAAACGCAGTATTTTGAACAAGCTGAAACATTTACTAGTGGGTTTCATTTTCAAAGGATCAGCCAACTCCCAGACCTGTCAACCGTCATGTTGAAACGTATATATCTCTCTGTCTTGGGCTACAGGGGATAGTCGAATAAGATGCTACAATGGACTGCACCTCTGGAGGCCGCATTTGTAGGATTTGAGGCTGTGTCGGAAGATAGAGACTGCATGCATATAGGCCTAGCCTGATGATGTAGCGAGGCATGGGTTTAGAACAAGATTACAGAAGAAACAGTACCAGCTTTCCCGTCCAGAGGAAGTAGATAAACTTTATAACAACTGGGGACCAGTTTACCTGTGGGATCTCTTTACCCCATATGTGTCCTCTCCATGGTTTCGATCTGCAGTTCTGGCACTGTTACAGGTGCCATATAATACTTTTTCTGCACTTGTAAGAAATCAATCTTTTAGTATGACAGCACCTACTCTGTGGAACTACCTGCCTATTGACATCAGGCAGAGCCAGGTGCCTTCGCTTTACACTTTTTGGTGTCTGCTTAAAACATTTTCATTCATAAAAGCCTATTGTGGGTTGTCATTAGTTTTGGAAATGTTTTTAACTGTCTTTTGATTATACTTTTAATGTTGTGGTTTTTTAATGTAAACCACTTTGAGGTTTGTTACAATCAAGCAGTACATACATTTTGTTAAATAAATAATAAATAAGCAAGAAAATCCTCAGCCCCAAACTCCAATTCCCATGATCCTTTAAAGGAAACCGTGATTGCTTAATTGGTATAAAATCAACCAATGTATGTTTATAGTGGAGCTATACCTAAGAGGTGGAATAGTCCCAATTTTGGGGGGGCGGGGCAGGGCAGGGCTTGGCGGGGTGCGTATTTTTTCCCAATACATTTTCAAAATAGTGCTTCCTAACTCTGGCTAATGTCACCAAAGACCAGTCAGAAAGAGTTTACCAGATGTCAGACACTGCTAACTCAAGTGTTAAAGCATGAAGCCTTTTTTTTAATAAAAGCCTTAATATCCACTTATCCACAAATAAGCCCCATTGAACTCAGTAAGACTAACTTCTGAATAGACGTGTGCAGATGGCACTGCAAGGCTGCAATGCAATGCAATGGACTGCCTTCAAGGTGATTCCAACTTATGGATTCCAACTTATGGAGAGAGACCTCGGGGTTGTAGTGGACAGCACGATGAAAATGTCGACCCAGCGTGCGGCAGCTGTGAAAAAGGCAAATTCCATGCTAGCGATAATTAGGAAAGGTATTGAAAATAAAACAGCCGATATCATCATGCCGTTGTATAAATCTATGGTGCGGCCGCATTTGGAATACTGTGTACAGTTCTGGTCGCCTCATCTCAAAAAGGATATTATAGAGTTGGAAAAGGTTCAGAAGAGGGCAACCAGAATGATCAAGGGGATGGAGCGACTCCCTTATGAGGAAAGGTTGCAGCATTTGGGGCTTTTTAGTTTAGAGAAAAGGCGGGTCAGAGGAGACATGATAGAAGTGTATAAAATTATGCATGGCATTGAGAAAGTGGATACAGAAAAGTTCTTCTCCCTCTCTCATAATACTAGAACTTGTGGGCATTCAAAGAAGCTGAATGTTGGAAGATTCAGGACAGACAAAAGGAAGTACTTCTTTACTCAGCGCATAGTTAAACTATGGAATTTGCTCCCACAAGATGCAGTAATGGCCACCAGCTTGGACGGCTTTAAAAGAAGATTAGACAAATTCATGGAGGACAGGGCTATCAATGGCTACTAGCCGTGATGGCTGTGCTGTGCCACCCTAGTCAGAGGCAGCATGCTTCTGAAAACCAGTTGCCGGAAGCCTCAGGAGGGGAGAGTGTTCTTGCACTCGGGTCCTGCTTGCGGGCTTCCCCCAGGCACCTGGTTGGCCACTGTGAGAACAGGATGCTGGACTAGATGGGCCACTGGCCTGATCCAGCAGGCTCTTCTTATGTTCTTATGTTCTATGAAGAGGAATTTCATGGTAAGAGGTATTCAGAGGAGGTTTACCATTGCCTCCCTCTGAGGCTAGTCCTCCTCAGCTGGCTAGGGCCTGCTCAGCTTGCCACAGCTGCACAAGCCAGTCCCTGCCTTGTCCACAACTACCAGCTGGGGGGCAACTGGGCTCCTTGGAACTATGCAGCTTGCCCACGGCTGCACAGGTGGCAGGGCACGTAACCCCTGAGCCACTCACTGTGGGGTGATATTTAGCTGGCCCTTAACACCCAGGAGACACGAGCGGGGATTTGAACTCACAGACTCTGGACTCCCAGCCAGGCTCTCCTCCCCACAATACCAGACCCCAATGAACTCAATTTACCACTGAGCTCACAGGTAACATACGATCAGGCTGAAAGATGCTAACAGCACAATCCTAACCATGTCCCCCAAGAAGGAGTTCTATTGAATTCAGTAGCACTTGCTTCCGAACAATAGAGGCTGGTCCATTGGTTTAATGGGGCTGCTTCACTTCTTAAAAGTCAGGGGGTGGCTCTGTCATCTGCTCTGGCTCCACCTACAGTTTAAAGCTCATTACTTTCCCCAAAGAATCCTGGGAACTGTAGTTTGTTCAGGGTGCTGGGGATTGTAGTGCTGTGAGTGGTAAACTACAGTTCCCAGGATTCTTTGGGGGAAAGTCATGTGCTTTAACTGTATGGTGTGTTGGCAGCCTGAGTCTCCCTGCCTTCCCCCCTACCAGTCCCAATGGGCACCAACCACAACTGCTCCTAGTAAGCATGTGTAGGATTGCACTGTTTGATACTATTCTGAGTAAATATATACAGGATTACACTGTAATCCTTAAGAGGCTGCCACAAATAATTCTTTTTTTAAAAAAATTACAATTTGACTGTCTTTCTTAGTGCTATGTTCTTTTTGCCCTGCTTGTCCCACAGACCCACGGTTGCTACACACTGCAGTTACATTTTAATCCTGTTCCCTGAAATTACAATGTTACACTAAGACTTAGTGCACACACAGACTGAGATTCTTTGAACTTGCTCTCTCAAATGGCTTATTTTATTTTTATTTAAAATAATTGATCTCTTGTTCTTTTCTAAATGGGATCAGAGCGGCTCCTCTTCTCCCAGGCATTTTAAAATGTGTTTTTAAATTTTTTTTAAAAAATGTGTTTTTAAATTTGTATATTTGTTTTTAATGTTTTTAATTGTTGTAAACCACCCAGAGAGCTTCGGCTATGGGGCGGTATACAAATGTAATAATATAATATAATAATAATAATATTGGCCAATAACAGTGCCACTAAGCAAAGCAGTACAAATAATCAATAAATGCAACAATTTAGAAGAAAGTTCAAAACAGGAGTTATACCCAAGTGAGCATGCAGCCCTACAGATAAATTTTTTTAAAAAGTTTTAAAAAATGCCACCACTTAAAAAAAAACTTTCATTTAAAATATTGATATCCTGCTTTTCCATCTCAAGGCAACCCCTAAATGATCTTTTTAACAATTTTAAAGCAGTATAAAATAGTCTACATATTAAAAACAAGCAGTTAGTAATAAAAAATTAGCAATTAAACTGTAATCAGCAAATGCCTGGGTAAATAAACTGCTTTAGAATCAGAACATTACCCAAGGTGGAAAAGACTTAGGAGGTCAACTTGTCCAACTCTCTGCTCAAATGCAGGGTCAACAATACAGGATGCAATTAGAGCAGGTGTGAGGAATCTGCGGCCCTCCAGATGCTGTTGAACTACAATGGCCATCACTGCCATCAGTTGTTCTTGCTAGGGCTGATGGGAGTTGTAGTTCAGTGGCATCTGGAGGGCCAAAGTTTCCCCACTCCTTCCAGCCAGTGGAGGCTGGTCCATTGGGGCAAATGGAGCACTGCCCCACCAATCTCAGTCTGTCCTCAGCCAGCTCCCATCTGCCTGTCTTCTGTCTTTCAACCAGTCTCCGTGTTGCACCTTGTAGGACTCAGCAGGGAGACAGATAGGGACAAAAGCAGAATTAGTTGGCTCTAATATTTGCTCTGTCCCTTCCTGCCATTGGCTCTGGCTCCACCTAGTTGGCCTCCCTGCATTCCGCCCTGCCAGTCCCAGTGGTCACCCACCTCCTCTGCATCCAGCCTCTGCCTACATACCTCCAGCAAAGGAGGTACCCACCGCCTCCTGACACAGTCTATTGAACTGCTTTTATCGTAAGGGAGCTTTCCCCAGTCTTTCACTGGAATCTGCACTCCTGCAGTTTCCACCCATTCTTTTTAGCCTTCAGCTGTTATGTGAAGGAAGTATCAAAGGTGCCAGGCAGTCCTCTTTATGGAGGGTGTTCTAAAGATAAGGTGCCATGATGAAAAAGGTCCCGCCTGAAGGCAGGTGCACCTGATCATTTAGTTAGAACAGATATAGCCAACCTGGTGCCCTTCAGATGTTGTTGGAGTCCAACTCCCATCTACCCTAGCCAGCATGGCCCATGATCAGGGAATGGTTGTCAGGCACCCCTTTGGCTATCCCCGAGTTAGACAATATCTGTGCAGCCCTTCAGTGCAAGACTCCCTGGCAGTTTCACACACTGAAAACAACAGGCTGCATTCAACTATTGCTCAGAGTAGACCCATTGAAATTAATCTGCTTTGCATGTAGAGGTCCCAGGTTCTTTTACTGTGACAGCACCTACTCTTTGGAACTCCCTACCTATTGACATCAGGCAGAGGCAGGCGCCTTCGCTTAACTCTTTTTGGTGTTTGCTTAAAACATTTTTGTTTAGACAAGCCTATCCAGGCATGTATACGGGAAGACTGGGGAAATCCCGTTTGAATCCCCAGAACAGCTGCTGCCAATCAATGCTGACAATACTGAGCTTAGACGGACCATTGGTGTGATTCATTATAATGCAGCTTCCTATGTTCCTGTGGCCTGATTAACGGACCTTAATGTACCAAGCGGTTAGAAGCACTCATGTCATTTGTCACTATAGTCATGATGGGAAGCTAACATTACATTGTTTCTCATATGCAATCCACATCTTTCCGCTAAGGAACAGAGCAATATTCTACTCTTGAAATAACTGGATCACTGGAAGCTGCCTTAGACCAAGCCAGACCACTGGCCCATCTAGCTCAATATTGTCTACACTGACTGGCAGAAGCACTCCAGGGTTTCAGGCAGGGTTCTCTCCCAGCCCTACCTGGAGATGCCGGGGATTGAACCTGGGACCTTCTGCGTGCAAAGCAAATGGTCTACCACTGAGCTACAGTCCTTCCCCTGAACAGTGATGCTTGCCTGGGTGGAAAGATGTGTTTGTCCAACTTCAGCATGGCTGGTGTGTAGCCTACTCTAGAAAGGTAAGAGTCACATCCGTCGCTCTGTCCACTTTTGTCTGTTGTCTCATCCATCCCAGGCATGTGGCCCCCAGGAGGTTGCCCATGAAGGAATGTGGCCCTTTGTCTGGAAATCTTCCCAAGCCCTGTATTAGTTAGAGGAGGAAGTGTAAAGACAGAGATTGTGGCATAAGTCACCTTCAACTATCTATTTACAAAATGTGTGCTTCCTTGGAAGTAAATCCCACTGAGTTCAATGGAAGTGACTCTAAGCATTCAGGAGCACACAGCCATTCTTCAAATGCCGATCTGTATGCCTTCCCTGCTTTTCATTCAATACAGTATTTTATTGGAACCTGCTCTGAGAGCTTTTCTGTGGAAGAATGCATAACTAAAGCAAAGAAATAAATGGGAGTATATAGGCACAGATCTCTAAATGAGATCTGTGTCTGTAAACCACCACATCTGACTAAGAAGCCATCTCCGTAAAACTCAACATGAGAGAGAGAGAGAGAGAGAGAGAGAGAGTGTATGTATGTGTATATATTATGGCTTATTTCTATGCCACCTTTTGGCCAATAGGCCCTCAAGCCGGCTTACAAAAAATAAACACAAACATAGAAATACATATCAATAAAAACAGTACAATTTAAAAAAATTAAACAAGATAATAACATAATTAAAAAGCAACAATAACAACTTTCAATGAAAATACAATAACAAATCACACTTTCCTAACATTTTCCTAATAAATTCCTAACAATTAGACGTCTATTAGTTCTGACATCAAAACATGATACCACTGAGGTGGCCTGCTGGCATTGCATCTGCCAGTCCTAATACAGGGAAAGAAGTAGGAGCAGTCCAGCTTTTTGCCAACATAGACGGTGTCCACGGTAAGCAGGGCTTCAACTTGATCATGGGGACTTCAACTCCCATAATTCCTGACCACTGGCCATGCTGGGTGGGGCTGATAGGAGATGGAGTCCAGCACTTCTGGAGGCCACAAGTTCCCTATCCTTGCTATTCAGAACGGCCTGACACTGAATCCTAGGACGTCGAGGTGAGTAGGGTTGCCTCCTTATTCTTCGCGGGGGGGGGGGAGTGCTGCACGTATGCCTTCCAGCAGGCAGAAATATCACATTTCCTATTTTAAAAGTCTGCTGCACCTGTTGGATTTCTACAACGCGGCGGGAAAATGGCACGGGGGGGGGAAGGACGTACTGATGTGGGAGGGGGTGAGAGTGAACCGCTACAAGTAGATAACAGCAGGGATTGCAGTCCAGGAAAGAAGCGTTCCCCTCTGGCCGCTGCCTCTCCAGATCCAGAGAAAGATTTCGGCGCCTTGCGTGGCCCAGTCGCGCCGCTGTCAAAAGACAACGACGCCCAGCCAGAAAGTAAGATGGCAACCTGAAGTGGGAGGGGGGGCGGTACAGGAAGCTGGTCTGGAGAAAGCTGGCTAAGCCCGCTACACCACTCCCCCTCAACCTACCCCCCGCCCAGGGCAGCTGCAGCCGATCGGCTCTGGGCTATGCCAGGCAGCAACCACGTTTGCAGCGGGGCGCTCTCAGGGTGGGGCGTGAGCAGCGTCGGGCCAAGCCTAGCATGGAGCGAGTGAGTCAGGTAGGAAGCTGGGAGGCCCGCGGGCCATGAACGCCCCCTCTGTTTCTCCCCCCCCCCACTCTGCTCCTCCCCTTTCGGTGGAAGAGAGAGAAAGATCTCCCTCCCCTTCGCTTCTCTTCTCTTTCTCTCCGCAGAAAATGTCTGGGCTGCAGCTCAACTTGGGACCCCTGAAGGAGCCGCTGGGCTTCATCAAAGTCTTGCAATGGGTGAGTCCCTGCTGGCCGCCGCCGTGGCAAGCGGGGATCTGGATTAGTAGCTGGGGCGGCGGCCTAGCAGGGGGAGATCGGGGGCCTTGTGGGGGAAGGGGGGTTACATCCCGTTTGGTCACTCGCTGCCATTCTTGGCGGGATCTACCCAACTCCCCTCCCCCCCGCAGGGATTGGCAGAGAGCCCTGTTTTGGTCTCCCGCTGACATTTCTTCCTGCAGTTCCACCCGCTCCCTATTATAAACACAGGCGTGGCCTCCGGCCTGCACTTTTCCAAGCTAGCTTAGAGTTGTAGGGGGTCGTGTTTTTCAAACCGATCCCTCTCCAGAGATCTATTCTGGGCGGTTTGTGCACACTACGCCCCTTGCATAGTTGTTGCAGGGCGGGGACGCTTGTTCTATTTCCAAACAAGCCATGTGCTTGATTGAGACTGGGAATCTGCCCTGGGAAGGGAGAGACCATGCATTCACATAACGTTTAAATTCTGGAATCTGGCATATTTGTCGCCTTCTGGTTTGGGGGCCTCATAGCCAGTTCGGCAAAAGGCAGACTCGCCGTTCCATGCGTTACGTTGGAAAGAGGAGCGCGTATGCCCGAAAAAAGAGATCTGTAGCTTCAATCCTGAAATGTACCGAGCTGCAGTGCGATTACTTGGTGTAAACTTCCCGGAGTGTAGGAGGCACGTGTAGTTTAGATCAGTGGACCGTGGAGTACAATCTGATCTTGATTCTGGCTCTCATGGGTGGGGTAGGGGGGCAACTCTTAATAGTGCAGGTTGCGAAGGATTGCTTTTGGCCAAAGAAGCTTATTCGGGTAGCAAAATAGAACCCAGCGACTGTATTTGAGGTCGGCCTCTGAATCAAGGCCCTTTTAAGGGCCTCGCCTGCAGGGAGTTGAAAATGGAAACGGACTGCCTTCAAGTCGATCCCGACTTATGGTGATCCTATGAATAGGTATTTAGAGGGGGGGGTTACTATTGCCTTCCTCTGAGGCTGAGAGGCAGTGACTGGCCCAAGGTCACCCAGTGAGCTTCATGGTTGTGTAGGGATTCGAACCCTGGTCTCCCAGGTCGTAGTTCAACACCTTAACCACTACACCACACTGGTTCTCTCTGCAGGAAGTTAGCATTCCCTTATTGGAAATCCCAGAGAGCTGCTGCTGGGCAGAGTAGGTGGCGCTACACTAGATGGGCCAGTGGTCTCATCCAATACAAGGCAGCTTCCTGTGTTCCTAGCAGTGCAAAGGGAACAAATGGAATACTGTACCGTATTTTGTGTAGCATGGCTTACTCCCCGGAGCCACTGGGAACTGTTGTGCTCTTCAGGGATGGACTCCTAGGCTGAGGCCTGCTAGATGTATAGATGGGCTTCTGGTGGTGGGACAGGTGATTTGACCCTTCTTAGAGAAGTGACTCTAGGAAGCCATCTCCACAGTAAGGGGGAAAGCCCATGGTACAGTACTTTAAGATGGTATCTGGGACTGGAATGGCTATATCTCAGTGGCAAAGTCACACAGAAGGCCCCAGGTCCAGTTCCTTCCATCTCCTGGTAGGGCCGGGAATAGCTCCTGCTGGAAACGCTGGAGGGGCAGTCACTGTTTTCCCAACCAGTGTGCCTCCAGAGGTTGTTGGACCACAACTCCCATCAGCCTCAGCCAGCATTGCCAATGGTTAGGAAAGATGGGAATTGTGGTTGAACAACATCTGGAGGCACACTGGTTGGGAAAGGCTGCAATGTAGACAGTACTGAGCTAATGGTCTGATTCAGGATAAGAGAGCTTCCTACGCAGAGAGGTTTTTTTTTTTACACAAAGGAGTGCTCAGTCACACAGTTCTTCTACCTGGTACAGACCTGCAGAATGTAGGTGGGCAACAGCATGCTTGAATGTTTCTATGTGTAAAAATCAAATCCTAGTACATGGGAAATAATCATGTTAGAAGGCTAGGCTAGGATGTGTCTCCCTGACCCACAATAGCTTTCCATGGGTTAGGTTTCGTTTCATTTCGGGACACACTTGAGCATTCAGTGGTTCCATTTCTCCCATCTTCATTTTGAGTCAAGCAGCCCTGCAGAAATGGTGCCACATGCTATTTTGAGCATGTCTTTACTTTCAAATGTATGAAAAGTGCTTCAGGTGGTCTGCATAAAAGTGTGTGTAAAAATCCATAAAGCAATTCAAAATAACTTCTTAAAAAAGAAACAGATCAAAAGGCACAAAACAGCCCCCAAACCATTAGTAAACCCAACATGTCTGTGAGAGTTACACAATGGCTCTATCCTGCCCTTGTTTATTGGAGGAGTTGGAGAGCTTTGGACCCGAGTGGGGCAGGGGAAGAAATAGTTTTGCATGTCTTCTTGATTATAGGCTTTTCAATAATCAAGCTGTAGAGATTCTCAAAGTTGTAAGTAGATCATGACTGCTTTGGTACACTTTTCTGAAAGTTAAGAACGGGTTTGTGAGTCTCTGGCTACTATGGACAGTTCCTTAAACTAGGACACAGAGGGTAGTTTCATATTTGGGGCTTAAGTTAGTTTGTGCTCAAACATACAGGCCGAGTTTGCATGTTATGCTAAGCCAAACCATGGCCAAGTGGGAATGACTGAGCATGTAAGTACTTGGAAGAAGAACCATGGCTGCTTTGCTCCTCTCCTGATCCTCCTCCTCCTGCTGCACTATCCAGAGCTAAGCCATGGTTTGGCTTAACATTACATCTGAACCTGGACTTGCAGTTTGTCTCTCTCCAAACAAGCTATGGGCTGTAGCCAAAGTTTGTTCTTGGCTTACTTCTCATGGCTTGTCAGGAGGAGACAAACCACAAGCCAGGGTTCTGATGTAACACTAAGCCAAACCATGGCTTCTCTCTGGATAGTGCAGCAGCAGAATTGGAGGGGAAGCAAAGCAGCTGTGATTTTTCTGTTGGCCTGCTTGCACATATACACTTAGCCATGGTTTGGCTTAGTGTTACTTGCAAACTGGTCCACACACGCAAAAAGACATACTCTACAAACATTACATCGTAAGGACTGCAGTGATATATTCACTTAACCTGGGAGCTAGCCCCATTAAACTCAGCAGGACTTTCTTCTAGGTAGATATGAATGGGATTGTGCTGTAAAACATATAGTTAAGTTTAGAAAAATCATAACAATGCTCCTACTTACGATTTCACCCAATACATTAACCTAAAAATATACATCCCTTAAAAATATACATATATAATGCAGCATCAAAATAATCTATATGCAGTTCATTTCTAATATATTGAATTGCAGTTCCCATTTTTCTAATCTCAGTGCATGTTTTTATCTACTCTGCAATACTTAACTTAGCCTAATTGTCTGAAATGTATGTTTATGCACCTATTTATTAAATTCAATTTAAAAAAAACTGCACAAAATACTAAAAGGCTGGGGAAATGAAAACACTTCTCTGATGTTGAAAAGGAAAACAGTTTGTGTTTCAAATGTGGCTACAATGAGAGTAAAAAATATGCCTTTGCTAGAAAGTATTTTCAGTTTCCGTTTCCTGCGAGGCTCTGTTGTGTGTTTCATTTTGAATGGAAAAGCACAAAGTGTGTATGTTTACACGAGTTGGTGTGAGGGAAAGCAGGTCCACTGCTAGATCTGAGTGATTTGCAGTAGTTTGGTAAAGATTCCCGACTCCCAATTGTTTAAGGATAGCAGCAGCAAAAAAAGGCGTATGCTGCTAGCAAACCCTGATCTGTTGTAACTCGGATATAGATTTCTACTTCTTCGTGAAAGTTAATCCAGTGCAACAAGCTATTGGGTCTGCCCCTTGAACCACCATTTTGCATCTGCCTCCGCCCATCCTAGGTGTTATTTTGCACCTGGCTCCAATTGGTGTACCTTGGAGATCTAGTGCAAAAAAGAAGATCCCATGAGCCTAAAGCCTGCCCACCCTCTGTTGTAGATAATTGGAACTGAGGTCAGAGAAACTGAGATGTTAAGTGTGTTATATACTGCAATCCAGTGCTTTTCAATTTGTTTTGACTACAAAACACTTTAGTCCTCTTCTGCATTCTCGTCAGAGTGTCATCAAGAGGCAGGGGGTGGGGTGAAGCTAGGGGATACTGTATTTGAAACTCGTTACAGATTTTATTTGTTTGTTATTCAATTTTATCCCGCCCTTCCTCCCAAAGGAAACCGAGGGTGGCAGATACATACCATGCAGCCTTTTGATGAAGCTTTTCTCTGGCTAGCAAGCTAGAAACCTATCTCTGGCACAGACATGATACCATAGGACTGCCTGTCTGTAGCAGCCAAGGATGTCCTTCTAGTCCAGTGGTTTTAACCTCTTTGGGGTAATGGACCCCTTTGAAAATCTAATGAAAGCTATGGATCCCCCAGCAAATAAATAAATGAAATCAGTTTTATTGCATGGGAAATTGGGTGTGTGTGTGTGTGTTTCCCGCCTGGATCACAGACTGCCTTAAGTCTGTCCATGGACACTCCCCCAAAACAGGCTAAGAACCTCTGGTTGAGTCCAAAACTGGGCTGTTCCCACCATGAGGCAGAGTGAGGCCACTGCCTCAGGCTGCAGTTGTGGCAGTTGGGGAGTGGTGGCAAGGTTTTGAGGGCAGCTGCGTGGGCCATGGGCCCTGCCCTATGCCCCCTCACCTAGGCTGTCCCATTGCAAGTGCTGACCTAAGATTTAGCTGTCAATCCAGCTAGCTTCTGTTCATGAAATGGGGAGAGGGTGCCATCTTGGCCTTTGCCACAGGCAGCAAAATGTCTTGGGCCAGCTTCAGTCCAAAACTCCCCTAAGTACCCTGTAGCAAGAAAGAGGAAAGAGCTAGTAGAGACAGGAAGAGGGGAAGTGACATTTTTCAAGATGCAATATTTGTTTTAAAAGTAGGAATTCTTTGATATGCACATTGGTAGACAGAATGAAATGCTGAATTAATTGTTTTTATCCTTTTCTGATTAAAGGCCCCCACCTCATTGCCTCTTTTCCTTCTCTGGTTGCTGGAGGAATGCCTAAATCCTGTTTTGAACTGTGTGCTACTGCAGAAACCTCTTTCAGCAAGTTTACCTGAGTTAAAGAGTGCACATAATGTTTTCTCCTTGGGGTTCAACTTCAGAAAAGGGGGGAAATGTGTAGGAAAAAGAAAACCATTTGGAATGCGTATGATGGAGAGATTTCTGTTCATTGACTTGCTTGTATGGAAGAGGGGAGAGAGGGTGTCTAGCAGAATTACTGTTGTCTCTGCTGGGATTTGGGCTGCAGAAGACAACAGTAACTCCTAATACAACGAAGAGAATGTCGGAACTGTCAGAATGGAGCTGCCCTGTGACTGCAACTTGCAGCCTGTTTGTAAGCATCTTTACTTGGGAGCAAGCCCCACTGACTTCATTGGGACTTAGGCTGCAATCCAATACATGTCTACTCAGAAGCAAGCTCCATTGGGTTCAATGGGACTTACTCCAAGGGAAGTGTGTATTGGATTGCAGTCTTACTCTCTTAAGTAAGTAACTGGGGGATTGTAGTCTTAAAGCCAGGTCTAATGAAATACTTTGCATCCCTGTCTCTTGGAATAGCTTGTGAGGATGTATGTGCCTCGAACCCTTTCATCTGAATGGGTCATTTCTGTAGTAGCATGTTTAAATAAGATCCCTCAATGCATCCTGGACTGCTTTTTGAGTCATCATTATTGACAAAATGATCTTAAGGGCTGAACTCCTCGTTATTTAAGTGCACATTCTAATAAGTGTGTTTAGAGTTAGCCAGCTGTGTGTGTGAGAGAGAGGGATCCAGATCCAGGGGTGTAGTCATTGAGGGTCGCAGGAGGTCATAGACCCCTTACTTTTTGGGGAGCGTGGTTCCAGCCAGGTTCCTATGTGTGAGCCAATTATCATGCAAGGGGAGCATGTTAGCCACTGAGAAGAGTCCCTGACTTTTCGTGCTGCTTGGAGCCAATCGGAGTGAAGGAGTGAAAGGAGGGGAGTTGGCCACTGAGAAGACTCTTCTCAGTAGCTAACACACAGCCTCACGTTTCATGCTGATTGGCTCTTATGGATATCTGTAGTAGTGGAGGGTAGACTTGGAGATGACACAGAGAACAAAGGAGGTGAGGGAAAGTGGAAACGGTGTGGCTGTGAGGGGGCATGGCTGTGACTATCATGAAAGGACCCTACACTTCTGAATTTGCCACTACTGTCCAGATCAGGACTGGAGAGCAAAGTTTAATGCTCCTGCATGTCATTTTCCCCAACAAAAATCGCCCTTTGCTCCATAAGATGCTATGTGTAGTAAATAACATTGGGTGTGCGTATGTGGATTTTCGGAGGGAAAACGACCAAGAGGAACCCTCCTCCGCCTGCATTGTGAAGTGGTCCAGATCTTGATCCAACCCCCTTGCAGCTGCTTTAGTGGGCGGAAAGTCATTTCTAAGAATTTTTTTGCCTCATAGTGGTTACGTCTGCCTGTGTAACTCCACAAGCAGTATTGCAGATGCAATATGGACTCTTAACACTTCTCCTGAGACTCTTCTCGTAATATTTTTGAAGAAGATGCCACACTCTAGAAAGCAAAGATATGGGGGTTAACCCACTCTTGCTGAAAAGTCATCTCTAACATTCCTTTGCTGTTTGAGGGAAACCCTCTGTGTGGTCTGAACTTCAGAACAGTAGGTGGTATGAACACCTGCAAAAATATCCCCCAAGTAATTACATTGCTGGGAAACTAAGAGTGGTATTTCCCCAGCCAAGCTGCCTTTTTGTGCTTGAATTATCTGGAAGAGCTATAGCAGAGGGAGCATCTGAAAACAGCCTTTGCAAACCTGTTTTGGACTACAACTCCCGTCAGTCCCAGCAAGCACAGCACAATGTGGTGCTGGCCAGAGCTGATTAGAGTTGCTGTAGGGCTCTTCCACTTGACCTGTTTTTGGAGTATTCATCCCGATTTGATTGCAAAAAGCTTATGCAGAGGTTAGACAACGTCCAGTCTTTATTGCACATTTGTTCTGATACGTTTACAGGGTGGTTATACAGTGATGCATTCCTCCTGATTTCCTTGTAGGGTGTTTACATGTCTTTCCATTAATCATTTGTTCATTTCAAACTTTTCAGTGCATTTATCTGTCGTTTTCCAAATAGCAAAGAGTCCATTTTTTAAAAAAGATTTGTTGCGCAGAGCACTTTAATCAATTTTATTATTTATTTATTAAATTTGTCACTTTTCTTCACAAAAGTGAACCCAGAGTGACTTACAATCAAAAAGTTAAACCCAGTATAAAAACAAAAGAAAAGGTTAAGAAACAAATATAACAGCGGTGGAACAACCCACCCCTTAAAAAGAAGCTACAATATCAAGAGCCCTCTAAAAGCCCTCCAAGGTTAGGAGCCAAATGCCAGGGAGAAGAGAGATATTCTTGCCTGGTGCCTAAAAACAGATAATGATGGCTCCAGACGTGCCTCTCTGGGGAAAACGTTCCATAAACGGGGCCACCACTGAGAAGATAAACCTAAAGTTCTGGTATGCCTTTAATCCCTCCCCCTAAATACTAGTAGTCTGGAGGCACCTGTAGTTCAAAACATCTGGAGGGCACTAGATTGGCCAAGGCTGATCTAAAATAATATAATGCAGACCTGTGAGAAATTCAGTGTGTTTTCAGATGATATAAAAACCTTTATACTGGTGTTTTAAAAAGTAGATTCTCGGACCTAGGAATCAACGGTATGTATATATATATTTGCCCTGCCCTGACTGTGGCTCTTGTTTCTCCAGAAGTAGTTACTTTGAGGTTTAAGCTGCATGATGAGGTAAATATTTCGTTAGAGGTAGGAGGTAAACCAGAGTGAGGAACCGGAAACTGGAGGTTCTCAGATAAGAGCAATTCCCTGCAGGACAGGAAATATCAGTACCATATATTTTAACTCCCTGTGTTACAAATTGTATGCTTTTGGTGTTTTAAGTTGTTTTTTACCAGATCTGTGGCTGTATAATAAAATGTGCATTGTATTTGTAATGCTGAGCACACACCATACATTTAAAGCCCCCCCCCCCGGGTCTTGAGGACTGTAGTTTAAGGGTGCTGGGAATTATAACTCTGTGAGGGGTAAACTACAGTTCCCCCGGATTCCTGGGGGGCGGGAGAGAGATGTGCTTTAGAGGTGTGGTGTGTACGCAGCCGAGAAAATGGAGGGAGGGAGCGTTCCTTCCAGGTGCCACTGGGGAATGGTTTACAGATAGAGCAGCCAAAGTCTGTCTGTCTGTCTTAAAAAAAATGAAAGGTAGCATTCTTGGGATTCCGTATGGAATTGCAAGCATGCCAAATGGGGGAACGGAGAAGGTACAGTTTCTACCATTTTGGTAGGTCGTAAGACTGGAAAAGTTTTGAGTTCTGGTTTAAGGGTTTCAGATACTAAAGTCACCCTGTTGGTTTGACGCCGTTTGGTAGTTTTTTTTGTCTTTGTTTATAACTGCTATGTGCTTTGTGTCTGTGACCATTTTAAATTGGGCCTGAAATATATGAATATGAGAAGGGCCCTGCTGGATCAGGCCAGTCACCCATCCTGTCCAGCATTCTGTTCTTGCAGTGGCTAACCAGATGGCCCAATGGGAAGCCTGCAAGCAGGGCTTGAGCACAACAGCACTGTCCCCGCTTGGGATCCCCAGCAACCTATGTTTCAGGTGTACTGCTTCTGTCATGGGAGGGAGGACATAGCTATTGTGGATATTTATTTATAAGATTTTTCTTACCTGCCCTTCACTGGGAGGTCCCAGGGCAGGTTTCAACAAATAGAAAATAAATTTGAAAACGGAAAAAAACCACTGCAATTTTAAAACACAGGAAGCCAGATTTCAGCTGAACATCAGGAAAAACTTTCTGACTTAGTGTAGTATGACAATGGAAGCATTATCTAGGGAGGTGGTGGGCTGTCCGACCCTGGAGGCATTCAGGAGGCAGATGGACAGCCACCTGTTGTGTATGCTTTAACTTGGATTGTTGCATTGAGCAGGGGGTTGGACTTGATGGCCTTGGAGGCCCCTTCCAACTTCATGATTCTATGATTTAATACACCAAATACGAAATAAGCAAATGAATACAGATTTGACCCATTTAGTTTCCTGCTTGCCTTGCTGACCCTCGTCTCTGCAAGAATAGAATGTCATTTTTGTCTCTCTTCTAGTTTAATACCCACCCATAGGCTAGGCTAGTGTTGTTCTGCAAGAAGATACTTCCATTGCTTCTAGTAATTCTACTTACATTGGGTAATACTTGTGTAAGTATTGTGCGTGGAAGAGGAGGTGAGGAAATTAACAAAGTGACAGAGGTATTCCTCTGTTGTCTCCTTTCTGTATTCCACAGAACATGAGGTATGGGTCAATGCACTATCCCAAGGATGGATATGGTTGTGAGACAGTTCTATGGAGCCTGTTCTTGCTAATTCAGTCTTGTAGCGTTACACATATGACTTCAAATCTTGCACCATGGGGGGGGGAAACCTCTACTCTCAAAATAAGTTAAGCCCTTACACTAAATATTGCATAAATGCTTTCTGAGTTTGCATGCCTTCAACATGACGGCTTGAGTTTCTTTTCAGGTTTCTCATTGTCTTTTGCAAGGTGAGGGGGGATGGCAGGAAGCTAAGATTTCAAAACAGAAACCTTCTTCTTTGCAAAAGATTTTTATAATGAATTCAATCTGTTTCAAGAATCCTCTCCCCCCCCCCATTTTATTTTTAACTGAAAATAAAAAATAACTTATTTTTAAACTGGTTATGTGGATGATAGCAGTCAGCCGATCTGGAGTCACTGCTACCAATCCAAAGTGACATCAGATGTTTTATGGGAAAAAGGGATAAGGGGGAAGGGTTAAGAAACTTCCCCCAGCCCTTGTGGGATTTTTGCTTTTGCTTGCTGCGTCCGTGGCTGCATTTTAAAGGGTGGGAAATTAGCAACACATGGTTTGCCCCATAAGAACATAAGGAGCAGCCTTAGGCCAAATCGAACCATTGGTCTATCTAGCTCAGTATTATCTACACTGACTGGCAGTGGATCTCCAGGGTTTCAGGAAGGGGAGCAGTTCCCAGCTGTACCTTGACGCACCAGGGACTGCACCAGAGACTTTTGCAGGCAATGCATATCCTCTGAGTTATGGCACTTTTTAATTTATTTACTTACGGGAGCGTAGTGTCAAATTCAGAAGTGCAGGGTCCCTTCATGATAGTAATGCCATGTCCCCCTCTGAACAACACCCCTCACTTGCTTGTTTTCTCTCAGCATCTCCACACTCCTCAGTCCTTCCCCCATACACCTTAACAACAGATGTCCCTAGGAGCCAATCAGCATGAAAGGGGAGTATGTTAGCTACTCAGAAGAGACTTCTTAGTGGCTAACTCATCTCCTTTCACTCTGATTGGCTGCAATCAACAGGAAACGACAAGGAAGCATATTAGAAGATTCTTCTCAGTGGCTAACACATTCCCCTTTCATGCTGATCAGCTCGTAGGAGATGTAGGGACCCAGCTGGGACACTGCTCCCCAGAACCCTGGACGACTACACATCTGCTTATTTTACTACATTATATTGAGATTTTTTTTACCCCGCCTTCTAATATAGACATATTACTCAGGGCAGTTAAAATCCCACAATAATAATACAAAAGTATCAAACAGTTCAAGGTAGAGATGGGCCTTGCAGATAAAACACAAAGATCCATTCATTTCAAGGAGTCTACTCTGAGTAGAATTCAGTTGGCTACAACTCACAATCTTTAGATAAAAGACCATTTTTGGATAAAAGCAACTATCTACTTGGAAAGACAGAAGCCAGATGGAATAAAATAACCTTCACTGAACATGAAGATGGCAGCTGTGTTGTCATTTGAGCCTCATGGGGCAAAACGTGGGTGCAGCCACCGAGAAGACCCTTTCCTCTTATAGGCCCTATATGGTACATTAAAGGGGAATAGGGGATACAGAGAAAGGCTTTCCATGAGAACTCAGGGAGCAGGCTGGCTGGTTCAGGGGGAGGGATTACCGCCCAGGACTTTGAGTTATGCCCAGAAACAAGCTGGTAACCAGAGCAGCTGCTGTAGGATATGTGTAATATAGTCCCATGGGTAAGCGCCCACTTACATACTTGCTGCATTCTGTGCAGTTCGTGAAGGCTTTTCATAGGTAGGCCCATGCAGAGCACGTTGCTACAAGACAATCTAGTTGGAACTAAGGCATGTGTTGCTGTGCTCAGGTGTCATATAAATTGGTGGAGTGGGACAGCTTACCCTGACCAAAGCAAGGGTGTGTGTATGCTGGGATTATGCAGAAGCACAGCAAGTTAATCCTGGGCAGGAGCGATGAAGTACCCGGCATTACAAAGCTGACATTTAATAGAACAGATGTCAAGAACCTTTGGCCCTCCAGCTGTTGCCGAATGGCAGCTCCGTCGTCCCTGGCCGTTGGCCATGTATGCTGAGGCTGATAGGAGTTGTAGTTCAGCAAGATCTGGAGGGTTAAAAGTTCTCCACCCCTGTTACAGAACGAGAGCTGGCAATTTTAAGAGACCAGTTTCTGCATTTCTTTGATGCAGCTGCCATGACCCCGAGACTATCCTTCTCTCCATGATAAAATGTGCATGCTGACATAGTAGCACACGCAGATGATGGGTTGACCCAAGTGGGTCAGTCCATGTGGAACATATCTGGCACAAAAATGTCCTGTGCTGAAAGGTTCACTGTAGGCTCAGGGCCTCTCAAATGAGGAAAGAGCTAGATTTCTGCAAGGTTAGGCCTTTTCTCAGAAAGCTGGCTAGCATCTGACTGAGCAGGTGAAACAGAGTGGTAGGTCACAAAGGCAAAACCAAGATCAGCTTGTTCTCTGTCAGTCTAGGCGGGTGTGTAGAGAGGTGGCTTATGAAACCGACAGAGCTGAAGAATCGAGGCCAGGCTCTGAGAGTCGGGGAACAGAGTAAGAAGCTCAGTCTGCAAGCTTGTGTGCCATCATGTCATGTTCCACTGACCAAAGCCTAGTCCAGCCTTTCCCAACCAGTGTGCCTCCAGATGTTGTTGGACCACAACTCCCATCAGCCTCAACCAGCATTGCCAGTGGTCAGGAAAGATGGGGATTGTGGTCCAACAACATCTGGAGGCACACTGGTTGGGAAAGGCTGGCCTAGTCTAACCATGGCGCAGAATGAGGTGGCAGGGACTGTAGCTGAAGAGGTAGAGTACATGCTTTGCATGTAGAAGATCCCAGCTTCAGCCCTCGACATCTCCAGTTAAAAGTATCAGGTAGCACTTGTGATGGGAAAGCCCTTTGTTGAAGAACATAAAAAGAGCCCACTGGATCAGGTCTATGGCCCATCTAGCCCAACATCCTGTTCTCACAGTAGCCAACCAGATGCCCATGGGAAGCCCACAAGCAGGACCTGAGTGCAGCAGCACCCTCTCCACTTGTGACTCCCAGCAACTGGCACTCAGAGGTATACTGCTTGGTACTCTACAGAGCAAGTGGTAAGTCAGGATAGATAGCATAGCGTAGTGGTTAAGGTGTTGGACTACGACCTGGGAGACCAGGGTTCAAATCCCCACACAGCCATGAAGCTCACTGGGTGACCTCGGGCCAGTCACTGCCTCTCAGCCTCATGAAAACCCTATTCATAGGGTCGCCATAAATTGGAATTGACTTGAAGGCAGTACATTTACATTTTTAACCAATAGTGTGACCTGGAATAGGGAAGCTTACTAGGATCCAAGCTTCAAGGGGAAATCATCCCATCATGATAATACCGCTTTAAACAGTCATGGCTTCACCCAAAGAATCCTGGGAACTATAGTTAGTTAAGGGTGCTGAGAGTCGTTAGGAGATGCTTACTCTGCTCACAGAGCTACAATTCTCAGAGTGGTTTAACAATCCTCCTTCCTGGAGAACTGTGGAAATTGTGGCACTGTGAGGAAAATGGGGTCTCCTAACTCTGAGCACCCTTAACAAATGACAGTTCCCAGGATTCCTTGGATGAAGCCATGACTGTTTAAAGTGGTATGATACTGTTTTAAATCTATAGTCCAGATGGGGCCTAGCGACCACCAACCCAACAGCCCTCAAACTCTAGAATTATTTACTGAATTTGGTGTGGCATACCTGTGAGATTGGCTCTTTTTCAAACAAGCTGTCAAGACCTTTCTCTTCAGGCAAGCCCTTTTATGAGCAAGATGTTGCTTTACTGCCAGATGTCCTGTTAACAAATGTGTTATTGATGTTATTACTGTAGTTTTATTGGTGCTTTCTGGGTTTGTTTTTCTTTCAGCCAGCTTTATTTGCTATAATTTTGTCAAATAAAAGTGTTAAGATTCCTCAGGTGGTAGACTGGATGGTACAAATTCAGATTGCAAATGGGAATTGTAGTTTTGAATGCTCCCTACCACTGCTCTTTTTATACTAGTTTAAAAAATAAAAATAGTAGCGGTAGGGAGAATTAAAAAACCAAAGCAACTCCCTGCAGGTGGAAAAACTTGCAGATTAGGGTCTGGAATGGGTTGGAGCCTTTCTTTCTGAGCTGCCAGAAGAATGTTGTTGTTTTTCATAAAACAGCATAATACTGGGGAGTGTTAAAAATGCTATCCCCTGCCTGCAGTCCACACTACCACCTCAGGATTCTGTCTATTTCAGGGGTGACCTTCCAGATGTTGCTGGACTACAATTCACATCAGCCCCAGGCAGCAGGGCCCAAGGATCAGGAAAGATGGGAGTTATAATACAACAGCATCTGGAGGGCCAGCAGTGAGCCACCTTGATCTGTCTATTTGTATCCTACCATTCCAGAGCCTAGAGACCCCTCCGTGTGGCTTACAACATTTAAAGCCATGATCCCTAGTTTGGGCATAATTCCAGGCCAGGGATTGTGGTTTACTCTGCCCTAGCATTAATGGCAAGCCATGGTATATCACAAGGAAAGCCAACACGTGCCCTCCAGATGTTTTGGATGACAGTTCCCATCAGCTTCTCGGCCAGCATGGCCAATGGTCAGGGGTGATGCTAGTTGTAGTCCAAAATATCTGGAGAGCACAGCGTTGGCTTAACCTGCTTTATACCTTATAGTGATGTGTAAACATGGTCAGTATGGCAGCCTTACCCAACCTTTGGGTCCCCAGATGTTGCTGGACTACAATTCCCATCATTCTTGACCATTGGCCTCACTGGATGCGGCTGATGGGAGTTGTGTCCAACAACATCTGGGGACCCAGATGTAAGCCCACAGGCAGGAGCTGTCTTCTTGTTTAAAAAAACAAAAAATTGTGTAATACTTGGAAACTTTAAGTGCCTTAGAAATTAATTACAGTAGGGCCCCACTCATACGGCAGGTTAGGTTCCAGACCACAGCCAAAAAGCGAAAACCACCGAAAAGTGGATCAGCTGTAGCGCTGCGGTCTGGAACCTAACCCGCTGATCATGCCAGAGGAGGGGAAGATCAGCTGTAGCACACTACAGCTGATCTTCCCCTCCTCCAGCGCGATATGCTGGAGTGCGGGAGTCTGATTGCCCACCAGGAGGAGAAGATCAGCTGGAGCGCGGGAGTCTGATGACGCCCGAGGAGGAGAAGATCAGCCATAGCGTGCTACAGCTGATCTTCCCTTCCTCCGGTGAGATCTCCAGCTGATCGCTCCGCTGGCACCGTAGAAGTGGGGCGCCGAGAAGCAGGGCCCTACTGTACTACTACCACTATAATCATAATTAGACACAGGTGTGATAAAGCTTCTTGAACGAAGACAGGCTGTGGTTTTTCACAGATTGGCAGTGGCTCAAGGGATCAGGTCTGCAAACAGGCTCCGAGAAAACCTGTAGTTTTGAGTTCATCCTTGACTGATAACCCTAACAGAGCAATAAGAACATCTCATGGCCTAAAAGGGCTCATAGAATGGATATATTTCCTCCTCTGTGGTGTACTTGCAAATGTATCCTGAAAAACTGCACTGATGCATTTTTATTTTATTTTTTGTCTTGGACTTTCATAGATTTTCTCCATCTTTGCATTTGCCACCTGTGGGGGTTACAGTGGAAAAACCTCCATTGATCTCATCTGCGTCAATGGCACAAACCAGAGTCTTATAGCTAATTTTTCATACCCTTTCAGGTAAGAGCATTTGTCCCTTCCAAGAATGATGACACAAAGAGGGAGGCAAGGTTCTTCACTGTCCCCTTAATCTCATCCTCCAAGCCGTGCCAAGAAAGGGCCAACGTGTTCCTTCTTCAAAGCAAGGGCTTCTGGGCAAGATGGCCAGGAGAGTGCCAGATCTGTCGTAGTCTGTCACAGCAGCTCAAAAAACTATTTTAAAATTAGAATTTTTTAAAAGGTAAAGGGAAGAACCATGTTTGCCTATGAAATGCAGACTGAAATGCTATGTGAGGGTTAATTTTGCCATTTTTCTTGTTTGTGGAGAATCTGGTGACTTGAAAAGTAAGTTTCAATACTTTTTGCTTTTTACCACCCTGAATTCAAGGTTGTACAACGTTTTGCTCGGCCCTGGAGTCCACAGCTGTGCGAAGTTGTGGGACAAGACTTACTACCTGTCAGGAGACTATGCCTCCTCTGCGCAGTTCTTCGTCACTTTTGCAGTCTTCGTGTTCCTGTATTGCATCGGTGCCTTGGTGCTGTACCTGGGCTATTTGCACTTGTATCGGGGTGCTGGTAAACTCCCCATGATTGTAAGTTGGCAACATAATGCTTCCCCATCATTTATAGGACTCAGCAAGAGTGTGTGTGCTGCCTACCAATTGTATGTTGAGTCTATTTGCACTGTGTGTTCTGGGCTCCCCAAGTGAGAGCTGTAAATAGGCTGTCATTATCTGGAATGAGTTCCCCCCCCCGCCCGAAAAAAAAATGTTTAAAATAGTGATTGCCATTCTTAATAGCTTTAAATTCAGATCCTTACCTTTTTATGGACTATTTTTGTTTAGTAATGGATGGTGGTGGTAGCAAGCTTTCAACCTGCGCAAGCCTTTCCTTTAGAGGAGGGATGGGGAATCGGTGGCCCTTCAAACGTTGTTGAACTCAGTCTTGGCCAATGTGGCCAGTCGTCAGGGATGATGGGAATTGTCGTTCAACAACTCCCAAAGGGTAAACAAGCTTTAGAGACAGGGCGTGAAAGGTATCTGCACAGCTTTGGAGCTTGCCTCATAATCATTGATATTTTAGCATACAGAATGCCCTGAAAATTTTTTATATTACCTTTTCTTTGTAATAACTGAGGGGGAGAGAGTGGGGAAGAGAGATGGCAGAGAGAGACTTTTTTTTTTTTTTTTTGCTCTGGCCCTGCCCACTGCTGGTCCCTAGCAAATTATTCCCCAGGGAATGTAGCTCTTTACAGAGAAAAGGTTCCCCACTCTGTGCTAGGCCATACTAAGTATTCTACCTGTTTAAATAACAGCGTTTCTTTATCAGATTATCACTTTTTTCTTTTCCTTCTTCTGTGCAATATATCAATAACATAAAGATGTTGGGGAGGAGACGGAGGGGATTTTTAAAACCCTAAAAATTACTCAAAAGTTAACTTCTTAATTTGCGAGTTCTTTTTTTAAAAAAAAAACTGTTTTCATCCAAAACGTGTGGGTGTTTTGTATACTTTTGTATGCATGCCCTGGGTGTGGGGTCCAAGGCCCATACCTGATCACTGGATGTATCTGAGAGGTTATCCCAATGCTGGGGGAGTGTGGTGCACCCCAAAAGTTCTAACTATGATGCAATATTTCTTTGTTCCTCTTCTCCTTGCCGCTGGGATTGCAGGAGCTCTGGTGAGTGTGATATCCCTTCCGCATGTCAAGTTGCTTCCTGAACATCAAGGCAGGATCCACTCTGCCCACCGAGTGTCTATGGGGCCGTTTAAATTGTTGAATTGTTTGGGGCATCACTCAGTGGCAGAGCATGTGTTTTAGGTGTACAAGGCCCCACGTTCAGTCTTAAGACATCTCCGTTAAAAGGAGCAACGGGGCAGGACCGTAGCTCAGTGGCAGAGTATCTGCTTTGTATACAGAAAGTCCCGAGTTCAGTCCTCAGCATCTCTAGGTAGGACTGGGAAAGATCACCTGCCTGAAATCCTGGAGAGTCTCTGCCAGTCAGTGTAGACAGCACTGAGCTAGATGGAGCAATGGTCTGACTTTGTATAAGTCACAGGTCAAACACAAGAGAGAGAACTTTCATAATGCCTCCTGCAGAACACTTTCTGATTGAAGCAACTCACAAGTTCAGCTGCTGCATCACGGAGCAGTAATAAAAGGTGTATGTAACCATCAGCCCCATGTAACCCTTAGCAACAAGCTGGTTTTGTGATCAGGTTTGTGCACCTTCCTCCATTCCCCGAGAACAGACTCTGCCAAGAACTGTCGTATTTTCTCCTGATGCAGGACTTTGCTATCACAGTGCTCGTCTCTTTCCTGTGGCTGGTGAGCACGTCGGCCTGGGCAAAGGCCCTCACAGACATCAAAGCATCCACTGGCTCCAGCCTTGTGCATGAACTTGACCCTTGCAAACTCCACACTGGGTTATGTAATTTCAAGGAAATCAGAAGCTTCGGTTCCTTGAATGTCTCTGTGGTATGTATGCAATATCAGATGTTGGGGAAGGGGGAACAACTAGGGATAGCTGCCATCCTCATGTTTTCTTTGAGATCTTTCCCAAGGGCACCTGGCCAGTCACTTTTGGAGACAGAATGTGGGTCTAGATCAGGGATAGCCAACCTGGAGCCCTCCTGATGTTGTTGGGCTACAGCTCCCAAGGGTCTTGACCATTGGCCATGGTGGCTGGGTCCAATGGGAGCTGAAGCCCAAAGAACATTTGGAGGGCATCACATGTGGCTATCCCTGGTCTATATCAACTCATAAGGCAGTTGTGCTGTATGTATGTTCTCCAGAGTGTGGGAAAGGGCCATAGCTCAGTGGCAGAGCACATGCTTTGAATGCAGAAGGTCCCGGGTTCAATCCCCATCATCTCCAGGTTGGGCTGGGAGAGATCCCTGTCTAAAATCCTGTTTCGACCTTTTAAAGCTGTTTGTAACTTGAGGCCACTGTATCTGAATAGATCTGCCTGGGTCCTGAAGTCATGAGTGGAGGCTGTCCGTTGGGTCTCCATTGATGTGTGGCTACCAAAAGCTGTGGCCGTTTGTCAATGGCCACAGTGGCCCCCAAATTATGGAATGGTCTCCCTGACATGTGCCTGATGCCAACACTGTTATTTTTTTGGCGCCAGGTCAAGACTTTCCTCTTCTCCCAGGCATTTAGCATGTGTTTTTAAATTTGTTTAAATTGTGTTTTTAAATTGTTTTTGTGTTTTAAAATTTATTGAAAAATATATGCGTGCGGTAGCAATTGTAATGCGCTGTGCTAGATGCCGTACGATTTTTAATTGTATTTTTATTGTTTCTTTTATTCATCCTGAATTGCTTGCAGGGTGTTTATATGTCAGTAGGTCATTCACCCCATGCTTTTAAATGCATTTCCCTTTCAGTTTTCCAACTGCAAAGTCCAATTCTTTTTTAAAGACATTTTGTTCCACTTGGGTGACAGAGCATTTTAATCCACTTTAATTGCACAAACCTAAACTTATGGTATGCACCTGAATCCCTTCTGCAAAACAGTGATAGGCTGGAGAAAACCCACTGTTAGTTTTGTTGCTTCTTTCCGAAGCAGGAAATAAGGAAAGACCGCTATCAACATTCTGGCTGTACCAGAGTCCTACATCCCGAGAATAACAGCACTCAGTTTCTTCTTAGGCCTAGAATTCCATCTCTTTCTCCTTTTCTCACTCCTAGGTCATTGGTTTCCTCAACCTGATCCTCTGGGCAGGAAACGCTTGGTTTGTCTACAAGGAAACCAGCCTGCACAACCCTCCAGCGGCCGCTCCTCCAACCCCAGCCAATCCCTCGCCCCATTCGGGGATGTAAGGAGCATGGAAAGCCAACCTCTCACCGGCAGGATGGTCACGGCAGCAGTTTTTTTTAACCCCCTCCCAATTATGCAATTGATGTGTGAAAAATGGATGGGTTTCCTTTTGTGTTCCAAAGCCTGTGTCTAAGAGGAAGGAATAGAGATCTATGTTCTTGCCTGTGTGCATCCAAGCAGATCATGCTACTGTATTGAAGTTTATTCTGTGTGTGGAAAATAAGAACACACACTTCTTGATTTAAAGCTTAGGAGCGTCTGCTGCCTGCAGCCTCTCAGGGCTGGCTTTCAGCATACACTGGTCAGCATACACTGTGTGAACTGAGTTATGTTGCTTTGCATGAGGTGTAGCTGCTTCCTGTGTGTTTACTCAGTTCTGCTGAGTTCAGTGGGGCTTACTCCCAAGTAAGTGTGATTAGGACTGCAGCCTTGGTCTTGCCCAGACATACGCCTTCGGCTGCCTTATAGGCAGGAATGATAGATTACACTCAGAGGTGTTCATTGTTCTTGGGTTACACTACTGTCCTGCTATGACAGGAAAAGGCTAAATGACCGAGAGATACAGTCTCTGTATGTGAAACTCCAGACACCCAAACCTTAGATCTGCAACTCTAGGAATAGTAGAGAACGGGACTAGGGAACCTGTGGCCCTCCAGATGTTGTTGGACTCCAACTCCCGTCATCCCTACCTATCAGCCATGCTGGCTGGGGCTGATGGGAGTTAGAGTCCAACAACGTCTGGAGCTTCCCCACATCTGGTAGAGCAGCCTTTCTCTGTACATAATCTGTATAGACAAAAAAGAGTTGTAAGAGTCGGTGATAACCAGGAGCTCTGCACAAAATATGACATCTGAAATGAATAGCAACTTGGAACGCAATCCTAACCTTTAAATCAAAGTTTAGTTTCTAGGCCTTAACAGGTGGTGGGAGAATGTGAGACTTCAGTGAGGGTAACACTCAGTCTTTCTCCTTGGCCCTGAATCCACATCTCTTTTGCGCTAGCGGAGCCTTTATAGTGCTTCACAAACCAGCTGAACCCAGAATTTCCAATTCCCTTTAAAAGGAAAGAACCAAAGAAGCCATACTTCATACAGATTGTACCATGCAAAATCATAACTATTGGCGGAGTTTGCAAATTCTCATTATCTGGTTAGATTTTTCCAAATGTTGATTTTGTGATTACAAGAGTTTGGAGGCTTGTGTGTGTGCGTTTTAGCACAGTGTTCCAGAACTCCTGGTTACCTCTTGGCTAAAAAGTTGCAATATTAACATCAAGTATTTCCTATTTCTGTGCATGTAGAATTCTACCGTTTGGATTCCTAAGAATCTCAGCTTTGATTATTTAAAAATGCAAAGTTCTAACTTTTATAAATCCCAAAAATGGGGCTCCAGAGCTCAGTGGGTAGATTTGTGGATTTCTAATAACGTTCCCCATTGCTAAACATCCCTCCCACTGCCCACTTCAACAACCTTTGAAATGGTCTCCTGTTATCAAGTTGCTGTTCTGTCAAAATATTCTGAAAAGGTTCAAAAGAAAGCATGCTAATTGAGCAATTTGTATGGAAAATAAGTATATTTGCATATATTTTAATTGTGCTCATAATTTATTGTGAGAACAGTCACAAGGAAATATAATTATATCAGAAGATTTCTCCTATGATCTCTACTCATGCATAGGATTTTGTTTGGGAGGAGTTGTAGTTTTCATTCCTCTTCTGATTGATGTATTTTGCAAAAGCTTTTCATTTCCTCTCAGCAATGTCTTTTTCATCACGTTGTTGATTCATTTGGATTTTCACTGTAAGAAGTCTTGGAGCAAGGATGGGGAACCTGTGGCCCTCCCGATGTTGGATTTCAACTTCCAGCATTTCTGGCCATCGACTGTACTGGCAGCTAGCAAGTATTTTGAAATATTTTGGGGTGAGGGGGATGGCAGGGTCTATGAATTGTCACTATAGGTCATTGGCAACCCACTCCATCCACCATTACATTTAGAATTGGGGGGGTAACTACCACTTTGTCCCTATCACTCCCCCAGTGGGTAGGTGGGTGGCCCTTCAGATGCTGTTGAGACTCTAGCTCCCATCAGCCCTGGGCATGATGGAACTTGTACGCCAGTAACATCTGGGTTCCCCATCCATGCCTTACGCCATGCTGTCTCCACCCTACCTAATCCTTTAATGCTCAAAGTAAAGAATACACAGATTGCCCCCATTCGATTGTGTTGAATGTCTTCAAGACTGAGAGCTAGAGTCTCTCCATCTAATATTCTAATCTACAGGCTACATATACCAAACTTTTACAATGTAAAAGTCTAAACCAGTATTGGCGACCTGTGTGAATTGAGAACTTTTTGACGTGTGAATTGAGAGCATGGCTTGCTAGACTAGGGGTGGGCATAATTCAGGTTTGTGGGATCTATCATTTTTCACTAGTACCCTGGGGTCCGCCACCCACAGTCAGGTGCAATAATGGCTCAGAAAGGCAGAACCATATGCACAGTGGCAACTCTGAAGACAAGGCCAGTTTCCTCCTACATTCCATTGGCTATACATTGGGATGATGAACATATGAAAGAGCAGAGGTTCTAATAGCCTAATTAGAAAATAAAAGTGCCCTTTTGCTGTTCCTATGATCAAAGAGTGAGAAGTCAGAAACCCTTGCTCATTTTTTAAAAAACTCCCCAGTAATCAGTCAGTAGATGGCAACCTACCTTCTGCCCATCCCTAACCACAAACACAGTCAACACTCTCCTGCATCTGCAAACAGTCTGTTTGAGAATTGGTTCACTTCTCACTGAGGAATCCCTGATGAGCTTCCAGTGAATCCCTGGTTTTTCCCAGACTATTTGAAAACCACTGGTTTAAAACATTGAAGAAGAGTTAGGCGGTGCTGATTACAACTGACTCGTTTCCATTTTGGAAAATGTGCTTCCAAAATAGCATGATTTTTTAAAAATCCAATCCTGAATACATAATGGGTAATTAAAATGATAAAGCTTGTAACTCACTCGTTTTGCTTCCAACAATTCTAAATGCATTTTCCTTCCATGAATTAAATTGATAACTCCCCCTCCCATTTCTGTCAATGAATTCATTATCAGATATTCAGTATTAGATATCTTCCCTGGTGCTCCCCCCTTTTAAAGCAGTTCTCCTACAGCGCAATGCACTCCAGGCTCATGAACTGTTTGTGAGTGCCTTTGCCTATAGAATCCTTGTAGCCCAGTTTAAGGGGTGGGAATTGGAGAAGCAGCTGTGGCTACATGGTACACAGGTGCAGTCATCTGGGGTCTTGGGGGGGTGTCTTTGTCCTTTCCTGCTGATTGGAGTCAATCAGAATGAAAGGAAGTGAGTCAACTGCTGAGAAGTCTCTTCTCAGTAGCTAATGCTTTCCTCTTTCATGCTTATTGCTCCTAGGGACGGCTGTTGTTGTGGGAGAAGGTATTAACAAGGATCTCATTCTCAAGCCAAAAAAGGGGGGATGGGAGGGGGCGTGGCTGTGCCTATCATGAAGGGACCCTGCACTTCTGAATTCGCCACTATGCTACTGATGGCACGTGAGATTGATGGCTTCTCCTCTCATTTAAATGTCAACAGGCACGAGCTGCAAAGTTTCAAGTGTCTCTGCTGTGATAAGGGCTAGAAACGTGTGCTTTTCTAAAAAAAAAAAATTGAAAAGCTGAGATGCTCAGAAAGCTGAATTTGTACCCAGTATTACCTGATACGCTTCTATAAAACTGCAGTAGACACACCGCCCTGCTTCTGAGGTCTTGAAATGAATTTACCACAAGCTGTTGCAAGTTCTTTATTCTGGGTTGGTTCCAATGCTGCCATCACACTCATGCAGTAGACTTCTGCTTGTGCAACGGTGCTTTCTTTGTCCCCTCCCCTGCAGCTCCTTCCCCGGTATTCTCAAAATTGGGCAACTCTGTGGAGCAGATGAGGGGGGTGCAAGGAGAGGAAGATGAAATCCCGTTGTGTGAGTAGAATGCTGCTCACATAGTTTTGGGTTTCACATGCATAGAAGCAAGTTGACCTAACCAGTCCCCAATAACATTATGCGTCTTTTGCAGGGGTACCATGCAGCATCCATGTTCTTCATTATTTATGGTTCTGCCTTAAATCTACACTCAAGGTGTTTGGGAATCTGCATGGTGCTCAATGCTGAAGAGTGAGGGATGTGACTTCAAAGGCACAATCCTAAGTATTGGTGCCTTCATTTTTTTAAAAAAAGGTTTCTAGGCCTCATGATTTATGCTGCTTGTCCCCCTAACATTTGTTTCCTGCTTGCTGCAGGTGCGTGAGCAAAATGTATGGCTGGGTGGGAAAAAACTGCCTTGCCAAATAGCCACAGGGAGATGCCACATAGGTTTATGAAGCCGCTATATCTATCCTGCTGCTCATTTTGAATAATCGTTCTCTGAACCTCTCAGGGCTGAACCAAAGTCCTTTTGGGGGCTTCTTTTTTTTACTCCTTATGGCTCCTTCCCTTCATCATTGCTTAGAATGAGTGTGCATGTATTAGACCTGCTAGAGCAGGGGTCTTAGGGAAGGAACGTAGCTCAGTGGTAGAGAATCTGCCTTGCATGTAGAAGATCCCAGGTTCAATTCCCGGCATCTCTGAGTAGGGCTGGGAATAAAACTCCTGTCTGAAACCCTGGAAAATGACTGCCAGTCAGTGCAGACAATAGGGAGCTAGATGGACCAATGAATCTTGCTCAGTATAAGGCAGCTTCCTATGTTCCCTAACAGCAAGCAAAGATTCCGCCTAGCTCATACCAGCAGATGACTCTGACCTACCATCTTTTACAAAACTTGGACCTTGTCACATGGCCTGTGGTCTATCAGTACTGTAGCTGGTTACCCTGCAGTTCCCTTTGGCCAGCTTCCAGATTCAGGACCTATTGTGTGTGGCAGATTGACCCCTAGGCACACAAGTCACTCATATCCATGTGGATTTTCCCATTCAATTCCTGGCTGAAAAACCTGCCAAGTGATTGGATGCAACTGTCAAGAGAGAACTTTTGCCTTGAATTTGAAGAAATTGAGAGATGCAAAAGAGGCTGGACAGAATTGCACCCCCTTTCATATTAGGGGGTGGATGAGAGCGAATTTAGAAGATGCTTGTGCAAAACTCACAGGTGCCTCCCTGGATCCTGTGCTGCTGAATGCCAGTGTGAAATCCCCATAATGACCCAAATGGCATTATCTTGATGTGGCATCATTCAGGGGCATGATGGGAATTTTAAAATGGCAGCACATGAACCAGAAGGAGTGCCGGTGAGTTTTACACCCCTTGAACTTTGCGCTCTCTCTCTTTAAATAACCCAAATGCCCCCCTTTCACCACCACCATATGGGGTGACAGAAATGGGAGGTGAATTTTGTTACAGTAATTTTATTCACCTAACCCATTTGCCAGTAGCCTGTTTCCAGGTTGAATATTAGATACCCCCACCCAACAATGGCCATATGAATTGAAAGAAATGCATAAAGTGGTTGTGTAGATAGCCCCTCGATTTGTTTTGAATGCTTGTGAAGCTGTTAAAAACACTGAATACACTTCACTCCGCAAATATGTGCAAATAATGCTTCCTGCTTTCTTAGTAATGCTACAAAGAAGCACTTTTTGGCTGGACAGAGAAGAATGTTAAAATATAGCTAACATCCTTTCCCCCCACCCCCACTTGGGGACATGTTATACATAACAACCTCACAATTTTTTAACACTTGATACTAGATCTTTGCAAAATCACCTCAGATGCAGATAGCACAAACAAATTCAAACACACACGTATTCCTCTTGTAAAAAATGCTGGCTGTGCCTTTTCTAATCTATTGCCAGGGAGCTCTGGACGTTACATGATTGTATGGAGCTCTATTCCAGATCAGTTGAGCTCATGTGGCGTCATTACAAATGATATCTTTCATTTTTTGCTAATCTCTGGGCTTGCGTATCCTGAAATGGCAGGATATGGAGGCTAAATGCATTTATTCTTTTTTTTAAAAGGCACACTTTTAAACTTTTAAAAATCTCTCACTGCAATTGTTTGCAATACCTGTATGTGTTCTGTACACACAACCAATGTAATTAAAAATTGCTCATTGAATATCACTTGCTCCAAGTTGCAAACGCCTCCATGCTTTCAGAGTTTGTCAAGAGTATGGTTGGGCTTGAGCTCGTGTACATGTTTCTGTGCATTTGCGATATCTTGATAAATCTCAGGTTTTATTTGAAAGGGTGAGGGGAAGCAAGTTTCTAGCTCTCATGGTGGCAAATACAATTCTAGAAATAAGGGCAGTGGTTAGCTGAAGGTGGAAGTGAGGTAGTCGCCATCTTCAGGACTACTGAGCAGATTCAATTTGATCGCAGAATTCACTCCTATGACTGCCAGTAAGTTGGCAGTGTAATTGTATCTTCTGTGTTCATCTTATAGAAGAAAAGGGGGGGATTGGACTGGGTCTGTTTTTTGACATTTTGGTTGCTTAATAAAGGTTTTGCCCTAATACAATTTTGGAGTGTTTCTTATGGGCCAACACAGCAACTTTTACCTTTTTATGTGACTTGAAAAAACCAAAAACAAACTTGTGGCTCTTTAAAGGCTAACCAATTTATTGTAACACACCATTTATGGATCAGAAGCCATGCCTCTGGCAAAGTAGGCTGTACACAACCCACACAAGCTTTTTTAAAAAATGTTATATTTTTCTTTGATATTTTCCATGTTATATACCCAAACTGTTTTGTGTGATACTTTCTTTTTTTTGCCATGCAGGGATTCCCCCCCCCATAATGAGAATAATTGCAGCTGCCCTTCTGGAGTGTGCAATTAGTTTGCATAACCCATTTCTGTTCAAGGAAAGCAAGGAATGAAAGGAGAACACTTGCCTAACTGGTCTTTCCAGTTACAAGGTGGGCCCAAAAAAGCCTTGCTATTGTGCTGGCAGTGTATGTTTTGTGTGGCGAAGTTGGAACCTAGCAATTGGCAAATGCAGAAGCCCAGCTGGAGGAATTTTGAGGCTGAACAAGCTTGTCTGCAGTGGAAGCTGGTCCATAAGGGCAAAAGGCACTCTGCCCCATCAACCTCCATCTGCCTTCTTAGTTACAACCAATCGGAGTGGTGCTGGTTGCCATTGACTGGCTCAACTTATTGTTGGCCTCCCTGCGTTCTGCACAATCAGCCCCAATGGGGGCACCAGCCATCCCTCCCTGTCACTGAAGCACAATCTGCCTACTACAGCTGATACGGGTATAACTGAAAGAAAAATTGCTCTTTGGAGTTAAGAGCTAAATAAAAGTCGTGTTGTTTCATGGGATAGCGCCCTCCAAAGTAGCCACAAAAGCAGGGCCGGCACCATACTGATGCAGACCTTTGGGCACCAGACTGCTGTGCCCCCCCAAATGTGCACTTGCACCACCTCTTGCGTCATTGTGTCACTGTGCATGCCTGCCATCACCCAAGCTGGCAGCCGGGGTGTGTTGATGCCTCCACCGCCATCTTGGGTGATGGGAGGCATGAGTGCGCAGCACACAATAAGTGGTGCAACCAGGCCTCTTTAAGCACGTATGGTGTTGCCTGGAAGCTCCCGCTCCATGATTCACACCACCATCCAGTTGTGCCCTGCAACCTGATGCTGGCAGGGACTGCAGAGCTGGAGCTCCTTCCCGGCCCCAGCTGCATGGGCCCTCAGCCAGTGACCAACCTGGCTGCCTGCTGGTGCCAGGCCTGCACACAAATTTATGGTGCAAGATGATGTTGTTACTTTGATTTCCTACCCACTCTTCAGCGTGAGGACCCAGGGCAGGTTGCAACAATATAAAAAAATCAATATTGTAAACCGTGAAAGCAAATTATAATGAAGAGAATGTGGTGATCTTGAAATATATGGATTATAACCAACGCTAGCCGCACTCAGAGGAGATCCATTGCAATGAATGGCCATGATTAACTTGGATCCATTGATTTCAATGGGTTTACTTTGAGTGGAACCTAGCGGGCTACAGCCCTCCATCTGGAGTGTCACGGGCCAGGGTAAAAAGAGGTGCATCTTCCGCATACAATGAAAACTAAAACAATGCAAGTGCCAGATGCACTTCTGTGGGGTGGGAATCCCGCAACTTTCGGGGTTGCCACAGAGAATGGCCAGATGGAGGCAGCTCTACCATGATGTGAGGCAAGTACCTCAGGGCCAAACCAGACATGTCAGAGCAAGTGTGCCCCATATTCACATAAACCAGGGGTACAGGATGGATCCTTTTTTTTTTTTTTTTTCAATAATTTTTATTCAGATTTTCATAAAACATACAAGACGAAATCATAAAACATTCAAAGACAAAAAACAAAATCAAAAATAGTTAAACAAAAAGAAAAAAAAGAAAAAAAAAACAAAAATAAAAAATAAAGAGTAAAATATTGACTTCCCATTTGTCAAAGATCAAATCAGTTATAAGTCTATAATATATAACAATCCTGTCTCTTAAGTCATATTATAAAATCACTTTCCTCCAGTAGTTATCTTACTTAATCATCAAATCTCATAAACATTACTTTATTCTTTCCACAAAAAGTCAAAGAGAGGTTTCAATTCTTTAAGAAATATATCTATCAATTTTTTTTTCCAGATAAGCATATCGATTAATCCATCTCATTACTAATTATGATAATCTTATTGTCATAACCATAGTCAAAATAAACATTTCAATTAATCCATCACATCAGAATCTGTTAGGTTCAGTAATTTCAGTAGCCATTGTTCTATTATCCCTATTAGTTCCATTTTCCATCTTCCATCTTCAGTAGTCTTGTTAAGTCCAGTAATTTCAGTATCCAATCTTCCATTATCAGTATTCCATAATAATCTTGCTGTCAAAGCCATAGTCATATAGTAAGAGTCTGATGGGAATTACCTCTATCCCAAATATTTTCTTGCCATCCATTCTGAATAGGTTGCTGAAATACTGCTGTAAAATCATATCTCTGTTCTTTTTTTCAAAATACACTGGGTCATCTCTTGAAAGTTTTTCCATTGTCACATGGCTGCAGTTAATTCCATAGATTTTCTCTATATTGGGCTCCATCACATCATTCCAGTCCAGAAGATTATCCATGCCATTGATAACTTTATCTCTAGAATCTTCATTAATTTCTTCAGAGATAACATTGAGTTCCAAACAATAGATTTTATTTCTAAAGTCCATAGACTCCAAATCTTGTTCCTGTTCCACGTTTGTTCCAATCTCCGGGATCTCCTCTCTCACAGGGACCCCTGTTCCAGTCTCCAGGGTCTCCTCTCTCACAGGGACCCCTGTTCCAGTCTCCAGGGTCTCCTCTCTCACAAGGACCCCTATGTCTTTAATCTCCTGTGTCTCCAAACAATAGATTTTGTTTCTAAAGTCCATAGACTCCAAATCTTTTTCCTGTTCCACGTTTGTTCCAATCTCCAGGGTCACCTCTCTCACAGGGACCCCTATATCTTTAATCTCCTGCTTCATTTTACTCAATTCAATTTTCAGCTCCTTACAACCCTGTCGCAGGTTTTGTTTCGTTATCTCAATCTCATCCATTATTTTCTGAAACATAGTTATTTCCAGATTCTCAGCCACTTTCTTAATTGCCATTTTAAAAGAAAAATATAGGAAAACCACTTCTTATTTCAGCAACAATTGGGTTAATACTCCAAACTTGGTGACATCACAGTATAAACAGAGCAGACAGCCTTATCTCTCCATGCTTAAGTAAACAAAATGCAGTTCCCAGGATCGAAACAATTAATGGCGGTCGTCAGGAAACAGATTCGTCAAAATAAAATAGACCAAAAAGAGAGTAGTCTCAGACAATATAATATTCTTCAAAATAAAAATCTGGAATAGAAATCCCTCTTCTGTGTATATCTTTAGAATGCAAATCCAGGACAGCTTTTTGCAACAAAAACAGAGATAAGCTATTAATTAGTGAGTAGCAGAGAGGTTATGGCTCCCCAGTGAGATGTCAAAAACCGATCAATCTGGCAAATCTCTTTTAAACAGCAACAATTTAAGTCAAGTAAAAGAAAAATATAGAAAGAAGGGTGCTTGCCTGTTAGTGCGTTCTCTCTTAGAAGATAAGATGAACGTTCGCTTTATCAGATAGAGCTTGTTGTTGAAAATCCGTCCCACCTTCGTCGGCTGGACCTCGTCCCATAAATTAATGAGATCTGGTCGTCCCAACAAAAATAGGCTTTGAGGTTAATCTCTTCGTTTCTCCCTACCCGGGAGAAGTTTAATCAGTCAAAAAAAAAAAAAAATCTGACTGATATATCTGAATAAGCTTCTTTTGAGGCAGGAGCCCGTCTCAAAAGCAGGCACAGGCTAAGTCACCCTTCCCGGAAGTCGGGTACAGGATGGATCCTGTTCTTTACATTAAAATGTGTTGGGGGGCAGGGAAGCAAACCTTACTCCTCTGCCACCTTATCTTGCGGCACTCCACTGTTTAAGCAGTTTCCCTTGAGCCCAGCTGCAGCAACAGACGTGAGCTAGGCTGGGAGAAAATGGTTTCCAACAGAGGAGTGCTGTAATTTTGCACAATATTCTGAATTTTATTCTGAGCCAGGGGTTGCCACTGTGGCACCTGTGGGTGCAGTGGCACTCTTGAGGTCTTCCCCTGACATCTGTGAAACCTCTGAGTCTACCTTCCCACACATACACACACTGCCCCCTTGGTCATGCGGTGGAGATGGTGGTTACCCTTTTCTCCCTTGAAGAGCGCACAAGCCAAAGAAGGAAGTTGGAAGAGTGACACTCTTTCCCACTTCTTCTTTCAGCTCTATATGTGCTTTTCAAGGCCCAGATTAATTCTGACCAATATCCAGATCCTTTGGGGAAATGAAGTGCATGTCTCTGTTGGGGATGGGGTGGGCTGATCTGGGGGAATGGGGAGAGAAATTACCAGAGGAGGGGGCACCCACAGCACTTGCTCAAACATCCAAATGTGTTCATGGGCCTGAAACGTTGGTGACTAAGCTCTAGTGTTAGGAAGGGTTGGAAATTGAGATTTTAAAAAGAGATAAACTGCTGCTACTGGAAGAAGGGTGGGTTTAAATGTAGAATGTGCTTGGGCAACTGCCTAGGCCAGGGGATCCCAAACTGTGGTCTGTGGACCACCACAGCTGTGAGCTTCATTCAGGCGGTCTGTAACATCTGCATTAAATATTCATATTGATTTTTAATTGTATTTAATTGCTGCTTTTATTTCTTATCTTACTGTATTGCAGTTTGAATTCACAACAGAATCCAGCCTGGATCTAAATCCTCTGACGCTCCTACACAAGGGTCACTGTTTCTCAAATGGCCTTTTAACCAAATCTTCCTCACAACTGATTAAAATGAGAGTTCCCCCTTGTGACTGCTTTGGAAAGAACACCTTGGCCCTGGAGGTTGCTTGGGTATGGTGCAATTTGTTCCAGAGGTTACTGTTATGTGCCTTCAAGTTGATTACGACGTATAGCAACCCTATGAATCAGCAACCTCCAATAGCATCTGTTATAAACCACCCTGTTTGGTGGGGCTTTAATTGCATTGTACTGGAGAGGCAAGAAATGAGCAGAGCCAATATATATGTATTGCAAATAGGAGAAGTCACCATAGTCTACCCATCACCAGCCATACTACACCTATAAATATTATTTACAAGATTTATAGAAAAACAGATTTTACAAAAAAAAACACCCTGATAATTATTTATAATTGCTAGAATATCAATACAGATAAGGTGAGCTCTTTCCTCGGGATCAGTTGCTCCACATGGTTTGCTGGATCCAGTTCACATAGTTACATACTCTGGTGTAAACCCTGGGCTGGTTGGCCTGGGCACATTTCTCCATGTCCCAACAGACAATCCTTTCCAACTGCAGATTGTAGACAAGAGGTCCTCCAGAATCACCCTGCAGATGACAGGACAGTCCTGACATTGCATTATGTCCACCTGGCCTATTGGGGGCAGCATTGTATCAGGGTAGGCACCTTATTGCAACAGTGGTAAATGTAAATATACTGCCTTCAGGTTGATTCCACCTTATGGCAACCCTATGAATAGGGTTTTCATGAGGCTGAGAGGCAGGGACTGGGCCAAGGTCACCCAGTGAGCTTCATGGCTATGTGGGGATTTGAACCCTGGTCTCCCAGGTCGCTGTCCAACACCTTAACCACTACACCACACTGGCTCTCTGCAACAGTGGTACTAGACCATGAATAAAGTTAGGGGTGGCCAGCATAGCACCCTTCAGATATTCTTGGACTACAGCTCTGATCAGTCCCAACAGCATGACCAACTGTGAGAGTTGTAGTCCAACAACATCTAGTGGGCACCAGTTAGGGTACCTCTGACATAGTCAGCTGTATGTATTTGATGAATATAGTACAGATGTGGGGAACCTTTGGTTGTTGTTTTATTGTTTTGTTTTTATGGTATAATGTATTTATTTGTGTTTTTAACAGTTTTATAAGTTGCTTGGAGACCTTCAAGTAACAACTGTCTAACAAACCTAATGAATCATTGTGTTAATGCTATGAACATTGTATTTAGCACTCATCCTGTATACATGTGTAAATAATGCTTATTAAAGCCATCCAGCTGCAGTGACCCCATTCCAAGAAAATCAAACCCAAAGTATGTGCTGGGACCCCTGAGATTTCTTACCCTCAGGAGATAGGTGTGCATGTAACAATAACAAAAAACATACATATTAAAAATAAATGATTAAATGAAAAGTTGTCTAAAATGCAGAAGCCAGGCAGCAGTACAACTGAGCATTACAAGCCTGTTGAAAATCACTGAGGACAAAAATGTAACATGTGCTGCCTAAGGGAGCTGCCGCACTCTGCCTAATATTAGGGCCGGCCCTGGCCTCCGAGTCTGTTCTGAAAGCCCAGGCAAAACTATATAAGAAAAGAAGACAGTCCCTAATGAAACCAGTTCCTAGGCTATTTTGCTACAGCACAAGAATGCCAATGAAATTTCAGACATACATCTCAGCCAATGCAAGTTTGACAGTCCTGTCAGGAGTTGGTTTTAACACACAGCCAATGTAAACCTCACCCACAAAAATTAGATCTGCGGCTGTAAAGCAATTATAAGCTTATTTCCAGTTAAAAACTGGCTTTGAGAAATTTCCGTTCCATTATCAGCTGCTTCCTGCCCCAGTGAAAACTGCAGAAAGAGGAAAGGAAAGGACACCACCCTAAATCCTGAAGCCAAACCCCTCAGTACAGGCATTTAAAAACGGTTGCTTTTGAAAGTCACTGTGAAAAAAAGGTTGCTTTTAAAAAGTCGGTACAATCCAGTCTGTAGCAAACTGCAGGTCACAATGTTTCTATGACATTTTTCAAACCCAATGGATTGCAAGTTAGACATGCACCGGGCTACCCTTCCTTGTTACATCACTTCATTGATAATTCGGTTTGTGATGTAAAATCTCTCCACCAGGTGGTGCTGTTTGCCTGAATGTACGTCAGACAACAACATGACAATCCTGAACAAGAGGGCCATATCTTGAAGTGGCAGAGAAAATATAGCACAGGGATGGGGAACCATTGGCCTTCCAGATGTTATTGGGCAACAGCCCCCATTATCTCTGACCATTGGCCATGCTGTTTGGGGTTGATGGGAGCAACCTCTGGAGGGCCACAGGTTTCCCATCTCTGATTTAGCAGGTTCAATTTCTTCTGCCATTGCCATATTCCTCCCCGCCCCCCGATCCAGCTCTGAACTAAAAAAAGAAAAAGGAGATTTAATTCTCATGTCTCATCTAACTGGCCCTGATACACACAAAAACTCTGGCCCCCATCTCTACAGATCAGAACTTCCACACATTTGATCATACCGGCATTCCAAATTTACTCCACTCCTGATTAATTGTCCTCATCCCAACTGAAGTATGCTGAAGACACACAGCAGGAGCAAAGGAAGAGGTGCTGGTCTGATCCAAGGAACAGTTTGGTAGAATCAGTCAGACACTGCCAGCAGGGCTGACCCTGCCATTACTAGGAACATTGGGAGCTGCCTTATACTGAGTCAGGCCATTGGTCCATCTAGCTCAGTATTGCCTACACTGACTGGCAGAGCTTGGAAAAGTTACTTTTTTGAACTACAACTCCCATCAGCCCCAGCCAGCATGGCCACTGGATTGGGCTGATGGGAGTTGTAGTTCAAAAAAAGTAACTTTTCCAAGCTCTGCTGGCAGTAGCTCTCCAATGTTTCAGATGGGATGTTCCCAGCTGTATCTGCAGGTGCCAGGGATTGGACCGGGACCTTCTGCATGCAAAACAGGTGTTCTGCAGTGGAGCTACAGTGCTTCCCCAACTCTGTGCTCTAGGTATAAATGAAACAGTGGTTTGATGAGGATCTGATCGGGCAAACAGACTGCTCAGAGAAGTTTGGGAAAGCCTGACATTACGATACATACATTCTACAGCAGTTTTAGCAGGATTACAACTTGCATTGAAGGTTGCTCTTCTAGTCTGAATTGTTCAAAGGCTGAATGGAGGCAACAGATGTTGCTGGACCGTAACTTCCATCTTCTCTTGTCACTGGCCAAGCTGGCTGTGGCTGATTTGGAGTTCAAGTCCAGCAACATCTGGAGGGCCACAGGCTCCCTGGAGCC
Source organism: Rhineura floridana (assembly GCF_030035675.1). Lineage (NCBI taxonomy): Eukaryota > Metazoa > Chordata > Lepidosauria > Squamata > Rhineuridae > Rhineura > Rhineura floridana. Next base: position 24,809,973 of record NC_084494.1, on the reverse strand, counting down.
CTGCTTCACACTTACCAGTAGAGACAAGGAGCAATGCAATGGCCAGCTGCTTCATGCCTGTCTTTGCAACAGGCAGAGTGCAGTGTGGCTGGAGAATTCTCGAGGAACTGTCCTGCAGAGGGAGGAGATTAAACATTGGTTATCCAGAATGATCTGGAGGATTCAGAGACTCGACTTACATTAGACTGAATATCTAAGGTTGTTCAAGTCATTTTACCTTCCTGAACCGCTGCATGCGTCATATGGTCCCAAGGGACCCAGCATCCCTTGCAATACCACTGAGGATGCAGAGGTGAGTAGATGTATATATTTGAAGCCACACATTTCAGGTGGAAGGTGGCATTGCTAGGCACCAAGTCAAGGTAAGGTTGCCCTTTGGAAACGGACAATCAAGTGCAGCCCTTGCGGCAGCTCACGGGAGTTTGCAAGGCAGCAGTTCTTAAGAACAGGAGCGGCCATGACTCAGTGGAAGAGCATGTGCTTTTCGTGCCAAAGGTTTGGGAAGGGCTGAAGCTCACTGGTAGAGCACACGCTTTGTGTGTGAAAGGTCCCATACTGAATCCCAGCATCTCCAGGTAGAGCTGGGAAAGACCCCTGCTTGAAACTCTGGTGAGCTGCTGCCAGTCAGTGTCAACAATACTGGGCTAGATGGACCGAGGATCTGACTCAGAAGAATAAGGCAGCATCTGTTGTTCCTATGTCCTGGGTTTAATGAGCATCTCCAGTCAAATGAGCTCAGGTAGCAGGACTGGGAAAGACCCCTTGAACAGCTGCTGCTACCAGTCCAAGAAACCTATACAGGGCTTTGTGAACCAAGGAACATAGGAAGCTGCCTTGTACTGAGTCAGACCACTGGTCCATCTAGGTCAGTACTGTCTACACTGACTGGAAGCAGCTCTACAGGGTTGCAGACAGGGGGCATACCCAGCCCTGCCTGTAGATGCTGGGGATTGAACCATTTTTTCAAGCCTCTGTCACCAGGCTACCTTCTCCAAGCTCCACCCCCTCATGGAGAACTTCAGAGCCTTAAAAGGCCAATGCTCTGGCCTGGAGATGAGCAATCCTCTTCCTTTCCATAGCCTCCTTCCTGGTGCTCTCCATGTGCTGCTGGACTGAAGTGTAGTGGGACTCAGCATCTAGTTCCTCAGGCTCAGGGGAAGGCACCAGTGAGGATCTGGGCTCTGACCCTGGTGGTCTGGGAGGTTCCTCTGGGAGCTTTTGGTCTGCCAGACTCACTTGCAGTGGTCCCCTGATCTCCAACAGCCAGCTCGGAGCCCTGAACTTGATCCACCTCCGTAGCTGGTGCCTTCGCAGCCTCCAACTCTGTGTGGATTGCTGCTAGATTCAGGGGTCACGACATGACCCTTTGCCTCCCATCCCTAAAGATAAGGCACAGGAGAGAATGGGATAAAAATGAGGGAATAAAGTTCTTTAAAGAACTGTCCTTGTAGGCAAATCATATTTCATGAAAGGGAGATTGTGGATAGACTGGGTAAAAGGCCAGTTTGTGCCTTGTTTATGCCTTATATAAGATCATTGATTCAGCAATTCCTCTCTGATCCATTAGAGGGCACTGACTGTACACAGTATTTGATGATGCAGAAGCCTCTGAAACCTCCCCCAGTGATTTCTTCTTCTTTGAACTGGCCAACTGGACAGTGCCAATCAGCGGTCTGATGGTGCACCTGTATGCATTACTCTTCCCACCAACTGCAGTACATTTTTGCACTTTGGGCACCCGATCTCAAAACAACTTACGTGCAAAAGCCTTTGGTCTTACTGGCTTGGTAAAAGTTCACTAGCAGATTGCATGCTTTGCATATACAAGATACCTGGCTATGTCCCTGGCATCTCTCATTGAAAGGATCAGGGTGATGGGAAAGACCTCTGCCTAAGATCCCAGAGAGCTGCTGCCAGTCAGAGTAGACAGCACTGCCAGTCAGAGTAGACAGCACTGCCAGTCAGAGTAGACAGCACTGGGCTACATGGACAAGTAATTTCAACTTGTAAAAGGCAGCTTCCTTTGCAGAAAAATAACCACTGTATCTTCTCAAATAACGGACTGTGCAACTGGTTGTTTGGTGGTGCTGGCCGGCAGTGATCTCTCTGCCTGAGGGCACTTCCAGTAGGGATGGAGGGATCTGTCAGTTTTAGTTCTCTCAGCTTCTTGTTTTTCCAATCTTAAATTTGGTTCTCGGCATTTCTGCAGCAATTTGTGATTTTTCTTTTTTTTTTACAAAAAAAAATCCTCAAGAAAATTCATCAGCATGGTAGTGTGAATTTCTCCTAATAAACACATTTTTGTAAGCAATTTTCTCTAACTTAATGTATTTTCTGATAATGTATTTGTCATGTCATTGTCACTATTATATTTTATTTATTTATTTATTTATTTATTTATTTATTTATTAAATTTCTATACCGCCCCATAGCCGAAGCTCTCTGGGCGGTTCACAACAGTAAAACTTCAATATACAATAAGCACAAAGAAAACTATTTAAACATACTAAACTACGAAAATACTGGTATACTAAAATGCTGAATTAAAATGTTAAAAAGTTAAAACATAGATGTTAAAATGTTAAAATGTTAAATGTTAAAATTCCTGGGAGAAGAGGAAGGTTTTAACCTGGCGCCGAAAAGATAGTAATGTTGGCGCCAGGCGTACCTCAACAGGGAGATCGTTCCACAGTTCGGGGGCCACCACTGAGAAGGCCCTTTTTCTTGTTGCCATCCTCCGAGCTTCCCTCTGAGTAGGCACCCGGAGGAGGGCCTTCGATGTTGAACGAAGTGCCCGGGTAGGTTCATATCGGGAGAGGCGTTCAAACAGGTATTGTGGTCCCAAGCCGTGTAAGGCTTTATAGGTTAAAACCAGCACCTTGAATCGAGCCTGGAAACATATAGGCAGCCAGTGCAAGCGGGCCAGAATCGGTGTTATATGTTTGGACCGCCTGGTCCCTGTTAACAATCTGGCCGCTGCATTTTGCACGAGCTGCAGTTTCCGAACCGTCTTCAAAGGCAGCCCCACGTAGAGCGCATTACAGTAATCTAATTTAGAAGTTACCAGAGCATGAACAACTGAAGCGAGGTTGTCTCTGTCCAGATAGGGGCGTAGCTGGGCCACCAACCGAAGTTGGTAGAAAGTGTTCCGTGCCACCGAGGCTACCTGAGCCTCAAGTGACAGAGATGGATCTAAAAGAATGCCCAAACTACGAACCTGCTCCTTCAGGGGGAGTGCAACCCCATCCAGGACAGGATAAACATCCACCATCTGGTCAGAAGAACCACCCACTAACAGCATTTCAGTCTTGTCTGGATTGAGCTTCAGTTTATTAGCTCTCATCCAGTCCATTGTCGCAACCAGGCACCGGTTCAGTACATTGACAGCCTCACCTGAAAAAGATGAAAAAGAGAAGTAGAGTTGCGTGTCATCAGCATACTGGTGACAACGCACTCCAAAACTCCTGATGACCGCACCCAGTGGCTTCATGTAGATGTTAAAAAGCATGGGGGATAGAACTGACCCCTGCGGAACTCCATACTGGAGAGCCCAGGGTGCCGAGCAGTACTTCCCATGCACTACCCTCTGGAGACGACCTGCCAAGTAGGAGCAGAACCACTGCCAAGCAGTACCTCCAACTCCCAAATCAGCGAGTTTCCCCAGAAGGATACCATGGTCGATGGTATCAAAGGCCGCTGATAAGTCAAGGAGAATCAACAGAGTTACACTCCCCCTGTCTTTCTCCCGGCAAAGGTCATCATACAGGGCGACCAAGGCTGTCTCTGTGCCAAACCCGGTGCTGAAACCCGATTGAAATGGATCCAGATAATCGGTCTCATCCAAGAGTGTCTGGAGCTGGTCCGCAACCACTCGTTCCAGAACCTTGCCCAGGAATGGAACATTTGCTACCGGCCTGTAGTTATTAAAATTTTCCGGATCCAGGGAAGATTTCTTCAGAAGTGGTCTCACCACCGCCTCTTTTAGGCAGTCAGGGACCATTCCCTCTCATAATGAGGCATTAATCACTTCCCTGGCCCAGCCGGCTGTTCCATCCCTGCTAGCTTTTATTAGCCAAGAGGGGCAAGGATCCAATATTTATTTATTTATTTATTTATTTATTTATTTATTTATTTATTTATTTTGTTTCATTTTTAGACCGCCCATAGCTAGTAGCTCTCTGGGCGGTGTACAAACAGATTAAAAATACAATATTATAATAAAATCAATCACATATATCAACAACAATATTAAAATAAAGCGTAGACATAAACATTAACATTAAAAACATTAAAAAGCCTGGGAGTACAGCCAGGTCTTAACCTGGCGCCTAAAAGAAAGCACCGTAGGCGCCAGGCATATCTCTTCAGGTAAGCTGTTCCACAATTCAAATATTATTCTGTGTTATTCATTAAACAAAGTCATTCCTCAAGCATAACCCCCAATTAGAGTACAGGTGCTGCTTGGACACAAAATATTTTTTTTCTAATCAAGCAGTTTAAAACAACTGTATATACATACCACATGAGGTACAGGAACTTCTAACTGTCAATACAGAAGTGGTTGCACGCACCCGTCCAAGCACCTTGTCAACGTCCTCAAGCTGTACCAACTGAAATTCATCCAAAAAATCAGGACAAGACTGTGTTCTGGATACCTCATTTGATTCAACTGTGATAACATTGGAGTCCAAGTCCCAGCGGTTGCAAAAGATTTTTTCCTGGAAGTGTCTAGCAAATGCATTGCAGCGGGCCTCAGATGGTTCCACCATGTCCCTAGGACCAGAATGTAATAGTCCTTGGACAATTTTGAAAAGCTCCGCTGGGCGGCAGATAGATGATGTAATAGTGGCAGCAAAATACTGCTTTTTTGCTGCTCTCACTGCCCCTGAATACAGCTTAGTATAGGCACTTACCAGTGCATGATTGCATCCGTCAGGAGTTCGTCTCCATCTGCACTCAAGCCGTCTCCTATATTGCTTCATTGCTCTCAGCTCCAGAGTATACCATGGAGCTGTATGAGCTTGTGATGCGTCCTTCCCTGGCTCTCCCTGTCAGGTTCCTACCTGCTCGTGGTTACTGCCTGTCTCTAGGCACCACCAGGGACTCCACCAGTCTGGACCGCTCTCTCTTATGATTTCTCTCCCCGCTCTAGCACAGATCTCAACAGATCCCCCTGCTAGGCAACCACCAGTAACGTCCCAATACTAGTATTCCCAGAGACTCTGAATACTGGTATTGTTATTCTCTTCACCGCTGCCACCATTTGTTACAGTTCCCCTTCAGCTTTGGTCATTACCTTACCCTCCCTTCTGGTCTGTGAAACCCCAGCCAAGGATCAGGCCTTTGGTAAACCAAATTAAGTATTTATTACAGATAACAAAGCTAACAAGATTAACAAGATTTCTTCTTAAGGCACATAAGCATATGGTTTTACTCAATACTAATCCGAACTCCACCTCCCTCCTTCTTCACGCTCTCCTGGCAAACAACTCTCTCAAACCCCACCAAGCAATCCACTCTTTCTCTTCTTCCCCCCCAGATGCATTTTTATATGTATTGGTTGGAGTCCCAGGCTATGGTCTGAAGGTACATGAGGCCAGCACCCTCCTAAAACTAAGGAGGGTCAGGTCTGGCCAGTGCCTGGATGGGAGACGCCTAGGAACTATATGTAAGCTGCCTTGGCTTTCTGTCATGAAAAGAAAGGCAGGGTATAAATGTAATAAATAAATAAATAAAATAAACTGCAGCACAACATTCAGATAAGCACAAATTCCAAAGGACAGCTATATTTGGGTTTGTGTATTGTTTCAGGAAGTGAGAATCTGGTGGATTCGCCTTTAAATGCAAAATTGCATGCCTGCAAGCATTTTTGTATCTGTGTACACATACCTTGTAATTTCTCCCTCCCCACTGGACATGCATAAGAGCAAACATTACCAACCCTTAGTTACCATGTTTTGTAATGGGAGACTTGTGCTTTTTTTGTGGGTGACCATCTGGTACTTTTAAAAAAACCATTTTAATACTGAGGTCTTGCACAAGTGTGATATTTAACTACATCAATCTGCTGTTTTATTTGGTGGGGTTGGGGTGAGCGGCAATATCCCAAAATATTAGACATGCCCTGTTAGCTTCTGAAACAATTAACAGCACAACTATGCATTTTCCCCACCCCCAAAACACAGCAGCAATGAAATGCCATTCTTGTTTCCTCAGCAATTGCTTCTTGATATCATCTGATCTTTGGACTTTTGTCTGTGCTCATCTTTTTTAGAGATAGAAACACGGTCAGAACCCTAAATGCAACAATACAGCATTGTTGTCAGAGGTTGTTGTCAGAGACATTATGAGGGAAGAATGCAAAAAGACAATACCTCTAGTTAAAAAGAAAGACCTCAATGGATGACTGACGAAACTCTTCAAATGGTTAAAGAGAGAAGGAAAGCAAAAGCAAAAGGAGATAGAAACATGGTTAAAACCCTAAATGCAACTATATAGTGACTAGTACATAGTGACAAAGGGAACTATTACAATAGTTATTGTATAGAAATAGAAGGGGACAACACAAAATGTAGAACAAGAGCCCTATTCCAAAAGATTAGAGAAATTAAAGGGAAATTTAAACCAAGAGTTGAGATGTTGAATAATCAACAGGGGAACGCACTGACTGACCGAGATAAAATAAAAGGAAGATGGAAGCAATACACTGAAGAACTATATAAAAGAGATGTAAGGATGACAGATTCATTCATGGAGGAACCGTATGATGAAGAACCAGAAATTTTAGAATGTGAGGTGAAAGCTGCTCTTAAAATAATGGAAGAAACAAATCACCAGGAACAGATGGCATACCAATAGAATTGCTACAAGCTACTGAGACTGAATCTGTCCAAACTGTGACAAAAATGTGTCAACAAATATGGAAATAAAGCAATGGCCCACATACTGAAAGCGTTCAATATACATGCCAATTCCAAAGAAAGGGGTTCCCAGAAAATGGAAATGGACTGCCTTCAAATCGATTCCGACTTATGGCGACCCTGTGAATAGGGTTTTCATGGTAAGAGGTATTCAGAGAAGGTTTTACCATTGCCTTCCTCTGAGGCTGAGAGGCAGTGACTGGCCCAAAGAAAGGGGTTCCCAGGGAATGCAGTAATTATTGAACTATGGCCTTAATATCCCATGCAAGTAAAGTAATGCTCAAGATTCTACAACAAAGGCTCTTACCATATATGGAGTGAGAAATGCCAGATGTCCAAGCTGGATTTAGAAAGGGAAGAGGCACTAGAGATCATATCAAAAACATGATAATGGAACGGACCAAGGAATTTCAGAAGAAAATCACCCTGTGCTTTATAGATTACAGCAAAGCCTTTGACTGTGTAGATCATGAGAAACTATGGAATACTTTAAAAGAAATGGGGGTACCACAGCATCTGTTTGTCCTGATGCACAACCTATACTCTGGACAAGAGGCTACTGTAAGGACAGAATATGGAAAAATTGATTGGTTCCCAATCGGAAAGGGTGTGAGACAGGGGTGTATTCTATCACCCTGTTTGTTTAAGCTATATGCAGAACATATCATATGAAAAGCAGGATTGGACCAAGATGAAGGAGGTGTGAAAATTGGAGGGAGAAATATTAATAATTTGAGATACGCAGATGATACCATACTACTAGCAGAAACCAGTAATGATTTGAAATGAATGCTGAAGAAAGTTAAAGAGGAAAGCACAAAAGCAGGATTAGAGCTAAACGTCAAAAAGACTAAAGTAATGACAACAGAAGATTTGTTGTTGTTATGTGCCTCCAAGTCGACTACCACTTATGGTGACTCTATGAATCAGTGACCACCAAGAGCATCTTTCATGAACCACCCTGTTCAGATCTTGTAAGTTCAGGTCTGTGGCTTCCTTGATGGAATCAATCCATCTCTTGTTTGGCCTTCCTCTTTTTCTACTCCCTTCTGTTTTTCCCAGCATTATTATCTTTTCTAATGAATCATGTCTTCTCATTATGTGTCCAAAGTATGATAACCTCAGTTTCATCATTGTAGCTTCTAATGATAGTTCTGCTTTAATTTGTTCTAACACCCAATTATTTGTCTTTTTCACAGTCCATGGTATCCGCAAAGCTCTCCTCCAACACCACATTTCAAATGAGTTTATTTTTCTCTTATCCACTTTTTTCGCTGTCCAACTTTCACATCCATACATAGAGATCGAAAATATCATGGTCTGAATGATCCTGACGTTAGTGTTCAGTGATACATCTTTACATTTGAGGACCTTTTCTAGTTCTCGCATACCTGCCCTCCCCTGTCCTAGCCTTCTTCTGATTTCTTGACTATTGTCTCTATTTTGGTTAATGACTGTGCCAAGCTGTTGATAATCCTTGAGAAGTTCAATGTCCTCATTGTCAACTGTAAAGTTGCATAAATCTTCTGTTGTCATTACAGCCAGTACTCACAAAGTTGCAGAGAGGGTGGCAGCTGACATTTTGGTGTATATCTCTTGAACCTAGAAACTTAATTTTTTAAAAAAATGAAAGCTAAGAGTTGGGAGATTGGGGTGAGTCACCCAGAGGCCTGGAGAGGACTACCAAAGACCAGAGCCTCCGGAAGAAAACCAGACACCTGGCAATCCTATTGCGATTACCAGTAGGTAATCATTACCAGCAGGTACCAGTATCATCACATAAGGGCAAATTCAGGTTGCACAATTAATGTCTATTTGGTGTACACTCACTCACACCACTCCGTCCTCCATCCAGGCAAGCAATAGGCTTGTCAGAGGTCAAAGATACTTCCCAGTCAGGTGAAAACACTCAAGGAGATGCCAAGCAAGGCCAGTGCGGGATGTGGCTTAGGAAGAGTCCTCAAGGTCATATAGAGAGGCTCTCAAGACTGAGGTTCCCCACCCCTGGTTTAAAGAAATTGCAACCATCCCATCTTACTAGGAAGTGATAGTTCCAGAGGGCAGTGCCAGTGCCAGGCATGACTGGGCCCTTGGGCACCAGCCTGTCCTGGGTCTGCAGCACCATACCCCAACACTACCACCCCCATACAGGCATAACGAGCATGTCTGCCATCAACTAAGATGGCAGTGGGGGTGTCAGACTATTATGGAAGCTCCCCCACCATCTTGGTTGATGGTAAGCAGAGCACATGGCATTCACAGGGATGGGAGAGGTAGGTAGGGCATGCATGGGCAGGGCCAACGAGAGGGGGGAAAGCTGGTACAAATTACTGGGGCCCAGCTGTCCGGAAGGGGGCCCAGGGCCCAACTATGTTGCATATGTTTTTGTCTTTCTCAGTAGTATCATTATTTGTCTATTGTTTTCGACATCCATTGTAAAACCAGTGAATTTCAAAGAAAATAATAATGATATAAAAGATTAAAGTGTAAAGATTTTTAGCCAGTCCGCCCTTCCGGGGGGGGGGATTTTCACCAGGACCTGAACCTGCTCTTGGCAGCCCTATGCATGGGTTCTGGCTTATTGAAGCCCATGCTGACTGTATTTGGGAGGTGCCTGGGAGCTCCCTCTCTGCAATTTGTGGCAGGGTCGGGTTGCAAGACCTGACACTGCCATGGATCAGAGAATGGGAGAGCTATCTTCCCATCCTAAGGAGGGGTCCTTCAGAGGCCCCTCTGGGCCGCTGGGGCCCTCAGCCAGGGCCCAACCTTGCCACCCTCTGGCACTGGCCCTGCCAGAGGCACAGCTACTGGGGAAACAGAAGATGTCACTGAGGACAGAATTTGCACTCAGTGCTGGCCGGCAATGGGAGGTGCAAAAGGGCAATCAACATCTTTATCATTATGGCTGAAACTAGCCTTCATTTCCCAGAATGACTCTGTTGCTGGAGGCACATTTTTCTACTTGTCTTCCAGTAACAACACATTTCCTGATTGCAACCACATCATCCTTTTGGTGTCCAGGAAATGGGTGACAATACTGACTGCGCTTGGGGTAAGTGGGAGGACATCTCAGAATAAGTGAGGTGAGAAGGGCATTGTTTTGCATATCCTCCTCTCTCGAAGGCAAGTGGTCAGGCAGCGATTTGATCTGGATTATTTCTCACAATTTCCTCCAGAAGTAGAGGAAGTGGAAGGGGGTTGCAATTACAGTCCAAGGGCACAGAAACAGCTGACTCTTACGTGCTAGGCCCATTCATTCTGGAAAGCTTTGCTTATGGTATGGCAACCTTCACCAATTTGTTGGTCTCCAGTTGTTTTGGATCAGTATCACTCTCAAGGTCCCTCTATACTGCTTTGTATTGTTTGTTGTGGGTATATTCTGCAACATGTCATTGACACAATAACAGTGCATTAGTGGTGGATTTGTATGGGACTGTCCACACTTTAATCTGCTTTATTAGTTTCATAATGCTTTCTCAATGTTACCAAATTATGGACATCTGGAGAGGCTCCCCTGTTCTATAGCACAACAAAAGCAGCCCAAAAAATAAAACAAAATAAACTGAAACATTTGTGGTATAAAAAGTTACAGGATTTTAGCAGGAAGTTATAGGACATGCACCCATTGCTGTATGGTTGTATGTCCACGCCAATTTGCAGGCACAAACAATATTGAAAATGGGATCGTATATAACACCCTTGAGCACAAATCATTGTGAATGCACAGTAAAAAGGAAGCCAGGAAGGGCCCTTTGTATGTATTGATCCAACTGTTGTATCATGCCGGATGAGTAAAATATGCAATTACTGTGACACGCACATCCAATGCCCACATCCATGGCAGGAGAGACAAGATCATTGCATAGGTGTTTCTTCAAAACATGTAGGCAATTGTGTGAAATCCTCAAAGAATGTGTGGGTAACATGATCTCTGAAACCACTCAGTATGGGTCATAGGCAACACCTGCAAATTTTACTCCACTATGCAATCTCCAAATTCCACTGTGGGCTGCAGAAAAGGAAACGGCAGGTTATGTGTAGGGCAAAAGGCTACATTGCCTTTGTATTCCAGAAATGGGCAGTGTATTCACATCCGGATTCTGGAAGGATGGTGCTGGTTCATTCATACACAATGCGAGGGAGGGCTGTTGTAATGCCTGGGAGGGCACAGCAGCAGCCTGGGGCTCAAGAGCCCTGTGCAATTCCATTTGCACAGACTGCCATACATGGGGAGTGGTTCGGATCCTGTGCACTGGCCCAGCCTGTCCCTTCTCGCACCCAGCCCTTCCATGTTCAAGATCCCATCTGTGTAGCGGCCTACTCTGCAAAATTCAGGGTGCAGATTGCACTGCACAGCCTGTGCATGTTGGGGTGCTGTAAGACCCTTGTGCAAGCAGAACTCTAAAACCAATGTGATAAATTGGGACAATCCATGCCTACTGGGATGGATTCCAGGGCCAGCTCCAGGTGTGAGTCCCCCCCCTTCCCAGCAAAGAGCCCTTGTGGGAGGGGGATCCCTCCAACTCCAGTGTCATTTTAATTATCCACATTGCCCCGACAATTGGGCTGCTCTGGAGCATTGTAATTGGTTTTAACAGTGGAGCATTGTAATTGCTTTTAACAGATTCTTACTGCTTTGTTTAATGTTTTACCTGCCTTGTTTTTGGTTTTTTTATTGTAATTTATTGTATTTTATTGCATTTGCATGATTTATGTTAGCTGCTTTGCACACCATTTGGAGGAAAGGTGGGATGTAAATTTAACAGATACATTTTCAAAAAGTACATCTGAGTAAATATAGCAAGCCAGCAAGCCAGCATCCTGATATAATAGAAGATCTGCCCAATGAACAAGTAGTTCCTTTCATCCTGGCTTGTCCAACCTGTGCAGTCGGTGCTCACGTCTGGATCCAAGGGGGAAAAGAAGTGGGGTCCCTGTTTCAGCCCTGGTTCCTCACAACCCCATCTTCCTCTAATGCTCAGGCCACCCCTTGCCCCAGGAACCTCAAGTCTCTTCTCTCCTCTAATTGTCAACGGGAAAGGGCATAGCTCAGTGGCAGAGCATCTTCTTTGCATGCAAAAGGTCCAAAGTCCTATCCCTGGGATCTCCAGGTAGGGCTGGGAATGTTGACGGGGAATTTTGGGGTCTGCTGGACTGGGGGTCCCGAAGAAATTGAAAACACAGGCGTGCTGCAAAGGTAGGCCTTTATTGGCTACATGTGCACAGTCAGTCTCCCATGATGTTTGGTGGAGCTCTGCAATGTGGCACTGCCTGCATAGGGTTTTTATACATGTTAGAACAAAGACAGCATATCCAATCAAGGGGTTATACATGAGCATTACATAGCTGTTACATAGTGATTACATAGTGGTTACACTCAGAGCTTGGAAAAGTTACCTTTTTGAACTACAACTCCCATCAGCCCCAGCCAGCATGGCCACTGGATTGGGCTGATGGGAGTTGTAGTTCAAAAAGCTAACTTTTCCAAGCTCTGGTTACGCTGGCTACATTAACTTCTAGCCAATCAGGTAATTTCTCAGTAATTCTAATACCAGCACATTTCAGCTCTGAGCTAGCTACATTACAATGTTATTTTGTCCCAGGCCTTGGAGAGCTGGGCTGTTCCGTACAAGTCCGGTTCCACTTATCTTATCTTTGGAGTCAAGCCTGCATACCATACATACCAGTTACTATGGATACAGGCAGAAAGGCCAGTTCCAAGGAGACAGCACCAAACCAAGAATGAGAGGGTTTTAATGGAAAATATTAGAAAAATTCTAGGTCTCTAAAGAAATATATTTGTATACAAAAACAGTCCTCCTTTGATGTCCCCTGTCTAAAACCTAGAGAGCTGCTGCCAGTCAGTGTAGACAATACTGAGCTCGATGGACCAGTGATCCGACTCCACATAAGAAAGATTTCTATATTCCTAGGTACGTTCTCTGCCTGATCAGCCTTGGCAAAAGGTATGCTTGACCTCCACCTTCAGCTACTCTTGCTTGGGGCTGACCTCTCCCTTTTATCCCCTCTGCGATGCATCCCCCATGCCTCAGCCCCACAGCAGTTGGTGCTGCTTGTCCCAGCTTATCCCATGGCTGGTTACACACACCCTGGTGCTGTCATTAGGGATGGGGGGAGAAATTAGAGTGAGCTCACGTTTAAAGATGAACTTACCCAATCCCCCCTTTCCAAAACAATCCCAGATCTGAAATACACTGACCCTCAACACTTGCCCTTCTCCAAGTTTTGCAGTGCAGTTCTGCAGTCCAGTCGGCTGAGACATGTGTACAAAAATGCATACTCTAGGGTAAAGTATGCATAAAAGGGCATAGATTGGCAAAACTAACACAAACATGGATCACATTAGGGGAAATTGGTTTGCAAAGCCAGGTACAAAGCAAAATTGCATACAAAAGTGTGCATATTAGGAGTCATTTGCGCTACAGTGCTGATGATTTTCAGGAGAACTTTTTTTTTTTTTTTTTGAGGGAGAGAGAATTCGCAAACCGGTGTGGAAATGTGGAGAGTGAATTTGACAATGGAAACATGAGAAATTGAAATTGACAGATTTGGCCTCCCTAGATGTCCATGGTGGGTGACAGCAGCCCTGACGGAGTTGCCTTGCTTCTTCATCAGAGCTGGATTTGAGGCAGGCAGGGGAAGGATAACACCTCCCCCCCCCATGGTTCCTCTCCTGCAAAATCTTCCTCCTCTGTGACACTGCAGCAGAGAAAGAGCATCCTGGGTTCCCAGACTGGGTTTTGCCATATAGGTTGTATATGCGCGTGTGTTATGTGCCTTCAAGTCGATTACGACTTATGGCGACCCTATGAATCAGCAACCTCCAATAGCATCTGTTGTAAACCACCCTGTTCAGATCTTGTAACTCAGGTCTGTGGCTTCCTTTATAGAATCAATCCATCTCTTGTTTGGCCTTCCTCTTTTTCTACTCCCTTCTGTTTTCCCCAGCATTATTGTCTTTTCTACTGAATCATGTCCTCTCATTATGTGTCCAAAATATGATAACCTCAGTTTCATCATTTTAGCTTCTAGTGATAGTTCTGGTTGAATTTGTTCTAACACCCAATTATTTGTCTTTTTCTCGGCCCATGGTATCCGCAAAACTCTCCTCCAACACCACATTTCAAATGAGTTGATTTTTCTCTTACCTGCTTTTTTCACTGTCCAACTTTCAGATCAGGAATACCATGGTCTGAATGATCCTGACTTTGGTGTTCAGTGATACATCTTTGCATTTGAGGACCTTTTCACAGTTTTTTCAGACTCCCCAGTCCTAGCCTTCTTCTGATTTCTTGACTATTGTCTCCATTTTGGTTAATGACTGTGCCAAGGTATTGATAATCCTTGACAAGTTCAATGTCCTCATTGTGAACTTTAAAGTTACATATATATCATACATTTAAAACACATTTAAAGCACATGGCTTCCCCCAAAGAATCCTAGGAACTATACTTTACCCTTCACAGAGCTACAGTTCCCAGCACCCATAACAAACTACAGTTCCCAGGACTCTTTGGGGGAAATCATGTGTTTTAAACATACTTAAAGTGTATGGTATCTGCACAGAATGTCTAAGAGCACCTATGGGTGGTCTGGGAAATGGCCACATTTCCATAAAGGAGTGGTGGCTACCCACTTGCTCTCTGGATCAGGGGTGAGCAGACCTCTGGCTTGTGAAATCTACTAAAACCCCAAGTTTTACTAACCAGAGCCAGATGCAAAAGAGATACCAATGGAATTAAAGAACAGAGTGGCAGTGAGCATATCTGACCCCCGGGAGGGATAAATCTGCCAGTTTTGGTTTCTCTCTATTTTTCATTTTTCCAATCTTAAGTTCAGTTCCCCACATTTTCACATTCAGTTTGCAATATTAGCTTTTTTTTTAAAAGTGCTCATGAAAATTCAACACTGTTTTAGTGCGAATTTCTCATATACCCATTTTTCTACACAATTTTGCCTAATAGACACATTTTTATTGCAAGCAGTTTCCCCTAATATAATGCATTTTTGTATCTTATCACTAATATATGCATTTTAATGCACATTTTATCCTAGTATATGGACATATGTATGCAATTAGTGACTGGAGAACTGCATTGTAAAATTGGGGAAGTGCACATTTTGGAGGATGGCTGCATTTTGATTTTTGTATTGTTTTGGGAAGTGAGAATGAGATAGATTCACCTTTTCATGCAAATTGAATCCAAAAAATTTCCCATCCCTATCTGAGCCCAGGGATTTGTTTTCAGTTCTAGAACTGAAGTGAGCTCAGGTGGAATAAACAATTGTTACTTGTGGGACTGTCTTACCCCTTATGTGCCTACTCAACCGCTTTTAGACACTGTTGCAAGTGCCACATAAACTTGTTCTGCACTTGTAAGAAATCGTCCTTTTAGTGTTGCAGCACTTACACTTTGGAACTCCCTGCCTATTCACATCAGGCAGGAGCTTTCCCTGTATCCTTTTCGGCGCCTGCTAAAAATGTTTTTGTTTAGGCAAGCCCCTCCAACAAACACATAGATGGTGATGGTTTTTAATATCTTTTTAGTCTGCTGTTGTTTTTAATCATTCTGAAAAAAATTTTAAATTACTTCTTTTTAACTGTTTTATTGATAATTGCAATGTTTTTGTAAACCTCTTAAGAGGTTTTTTCACAATCAAGCAGTACACAAATTTTGTTAAATTTTAATTATGCGTTTTAAAATTGTTATAACCCGTCCTAGGACCTTTAGGTGAAGGGCAGGTAATAAATTCTAACAATAATAACAATAATAAAATGGGAGTCAGAGGTGGTCTAAAACGAAGTTCTACTCAGAGTAGACCCATTGAAATTATGGACCTATTAGTCATGCCCATTAATTTCAATGGTTCTATTCTGAGTAAGACTAGCACTGGATATGACCCAAAAATGTTTCCCAAAGTACTGCACTGCAGATTACCAGCGATCTCCCTTCTCCCCAGCCCTGCACTAGACACTGTTAGACTTCAGCTCCCGTCAGCTCCAGCCAGCATGGCCAAGGTCAGGGGTGATGGGAGCTGTAGTCCAGCAACATCTACAGGGCCACAGGCTCTCCATCCTTGCTGTAGGGACTAGTCAGAAAATAAAAGGGTTGCAAAAGTTCAACACCCTGAAAGTAATATTGGGCTGAACCACACATATCCAGCATTTCCAAACTGATACCTGGATTTGGCAAGATGATGCAGTTCTCATTCACTGCATTTTTGAGTTGTTGTTTCCTCTTGAATTATTTATTGTGAAAAATTCTGACAACAGACACCACCCTCCCTTCTGATAAAGTGTTTATTCAAACACTTCCCTGTTGTCAGTTTGCAGCTAATTTCAGATTATGACACTGCTGCGTCAAATTGACAAAGTTAACACACCAGTTTCTGGAAACTGCTTCCAGTTTTTCTTTAATTATGGTTTGGAGCCTAGGCAAGGAGTTTACTCCTCATTCAAGTACATATTAAAGAAGAAACTCCCAAAGAGGACTAGAAAATTGGGGGGGGGGTTGTATACAGAATTCTGTCCCAATACTTTTGGTTAAATCTTCACAAGTACAAGGAAATCAGAAAATTCTGGAACAGAGCTTTGAATATTCAAGAGGGGCCAAGCTCCCCGTTGACTAGGGATGGAATTCACTAATAGGCAAAAAACGCCTGCAGTTTAAGAACGTACCTATAGCCAATAGCTATTGCTATCAAACTTTAAAAAGCAGGGAAATTAGGCAACTATAGCAAATGCACCAGGGGAGCAGGAGACCTGACCTCCTCTCTGAGATATTGTCTGCCCTACAAATTTGTCAAAATGCAAACACAATTTGGGTTGGTCTTTCACAGTCTAATCCACTTCCTGTGTAGCTTGGAAGAATTTGGTAACATGTGCCTCTGAGCATATGGTGAGTGGTGGCAACACCTGCCATCTACAAAGATGGAGAATTACATTTTTGTATATTTGTTGAGGTTCTTCTTACTTTGCTTCTTTCCTGTGTTACTACTGTTTCTACAGAGAATCTAACCCAGAAAATTATATTTCATTCATTATCCATTTTAGCCTCTGAGCACATGGTGAGTGGTGGCAACACCTGCAATCAGCCCAAATAACAGAAACAAGACATGTGCTGTGCTGATCTTTTTGTTTTAGCATGGAGGAAGCAACAATATTAAGACAGTTGATATAGTTCAGATAGTCACTTTAAATATGTTAGATTTACTTTGCAATTTTAGTGAAGTTTCCTATAGTAAATCATTTTCTTTTGCTTCCGTTTCTATGAATATGTGAAGTACAGCAACACTTTGCAAAATTTACACTAAAAAACCTCCAAAAACAATTATGGAATTGTCCCTCCAGATGTTGTTTGAATCCAGCTCCCATCATCCCTGACCATTGGCTATGCTGGCTGGAGCTGATGGGAGTCCAATAATGTCTGGAGGGACACAGGTTCCCACCCCTGGGCTAGATAAATAACCACCTGACCTGGTATAAGCCAACCCCTTATGTTCCCAGAAGCTCATGTGAATCACAGGCAAACCATAAGTTTTCAGAAGCTTGAACTTATGACACTGTCAAAATGTCCATGCAATATTTTTTTTTTTTAGGGTATGTACAATTCCAAAATACTATGTTACAGTGTACTCTGAATGAAGTCACTGCATCCTTGTGAGCTGCTTGTACTTTTAGAATGACAGATAGTATTGACATAAGAAGCTGCTGACCTGACCTGAAACTTTCAGCATTCAGTATCACTCGGTGGCCTGAGTTCTGATATTAAGAGAGAGGAAGAAAAACTCTCTCTATCAACTTTGTCCACACCATGCATAATCTTTTATACCTCAGTCCTGTCTCCCCTTTACTCACCAATCTGTCAATTTTGTTTCTTTCTGTTACTCATTTTTCCAGTCCAGTTCTCCACATTTCCACATCACACAGTGATTTTTAAAAAAAAGTCCTCAGGAAAATTCATCAGCATGTTTGTACAAATGTTTCCTAATATTCACGTTCGTAAGCAATTTCCCCTTACATATAGCCATGTGCAAAGCAATGTTCCCTAATATACTGCATTTTGGTATGTTATTTTCATGAATATATGCACTTGTACACACATTTTACCCTAGTATATTCATTTTTGCACAGATTACTTGGCTGGAGAACTACATCACAAAATTAGGGGGAGTGTGAGTTTCGAAGGATGGCTACATTTTGGTTCACATCTTGTTTCAGAAAGCTTGAATTAGGTAAGTTCACCTTGAAGTGTGAACTGAATCAAATTTCTCCCCCATCTCTAATTCCAACCAATCCTTTTGAAACTTAAGATATCAGGGGCAGAATGTGGTGTCTTCTGCATGCAAAGCATTTGCTCTGCCACTGAGTGATGGTTCCTCCCCAGCATTATAATCATGGCATGTTTATTTTATTTTTTTGCCACCAGTTGTCAGTTGATTATTATTTTGTGGTTTTTTGGCGGGTTTTTTTTAGCAGCAATCAGCATCCTCATCTCTACCCAAAGGCTGACAACCAGTATTTATCTCTCCCTCTGCTAATTATATAAATGAATGAAAACAAATGAATAAGAAGTCACCATTTCTAGAAGGGTAGCCATGCTATACAGGTTATAAGGGTAGTCACAACAAAGCATCTTGTGGGGCATCCAAGACTAAACAACATGTGGGTTGGACTCCTGAGGGGCCTTTCCAAGCCCCTGGGGTCCTCATCCTGTGCCTGATCTGGCCAAGCGGTGATGCCAGGCCTGGAAGTCATAATGTCTTCAAAATCTGGAGGACAACTCTTTCTACCCCTCAAACCCTATATTTTCTGAGACCTTTCCTATGGGTCAGGGATGGGGAACTTGTGGCTTTCCAGATGTTGCTGGACTCCAACTCCCATTCACCCCAGCCAACACAGCCAATGGTCAGAGATGATGGGAGCTAGAGTTCAGCAGCACCTGGAGGGCACCAGGTTCCCTGTCTCTCTGCTATAGGTCCTGCTATTTCAGAGAGAGCGGATGCTTCTTTATTTCTACGATTGTGGGTTGCTTATTTGATTTCAAGCTTTCATTTCCTGCTTTCCATCCTCCATGGTCTTCAAGGTGGCTCATACAGATGTCATGTTATCTTGCAACCAGAGCTTGGAAAAGTTACTTTTTTAAACTGCAACTCCCATCAGCCCCAGCCAGCATGGCCACTGGATTAGGCTGATGGGAGTTGTAGTTCAAAAAAGTAATTTTTCCAAGCTCTGCTTGCAACACTGCTTGACGTAAAGATTTGTTTCGTTTCTTTGAGTAAACTCAGCGATATGGGGCAATAGGACTGGGGGAGAGGGGGGAGGAAGAGGAAGCGTTCACTGTCAATTTCTGCACACCATGCAATTGTTATGCAAATGAAAATGTTATGCAAGTGAGAACCCCCTGCCCCTCATTAAAAAGGTAGCACCAACCCTTATTACGGCTATGAATGACATTGATTGTATGGGCTAATACCATGGCATGGATCACAGGCAGGGTCAACAAGGGCAAGGAAGAGTCCAATTGAGTTTGGGTTTGCCCCTGTCTCTGTGAAGTGAAGGCAGGTGTGCCATCGGAACTGACAAGGGCAAAGCATCCAAGGAGCTGCTCCGTTCTGTCATACGTCTAAGCTCTCTTGAGTCACATATAGCAGCAGCAGCACCTGTCATTCTGTGGTTTATTTGGGTTGCTCAACACAGCCTTCAGTGACTTATGGTCTTGGTGACAGTGTATGACAAGCATTTTGTGCACTTTGCTGAGCACTTGGCTGTTAGCAGAGAAGCAAAAAAGCACTGGAGCTGAGCTGTGTGAATCTTGTCTGAAGGAACACACCCTTTCCCCTGGATATAATCACACTCTGGGTTTAGGGAAATAAGAAAGCTTAGTTTATTACAGGACATTTGGAGTAGTAAAATCTGTCCGTTTCGGTTCTCTCACTTTCTCGTTTTTCCAATCTTAAATTCAGTTCTCCACATTTCTGCAGCAATCTGTGAATTTTGTTTTTAAAATATCCTCATGAAATTCTCCAGTTTTAGTGTGAATTTCTCCCAATAAACACATTTTTGTTGGCAGCTTTGACTAATGTACACATTTTTGCAAGCAATTGGGGGCATATATGGGGTAAGGCAATCCTGCAAGTAAACCGGCCCCAAGCTGTTAAGGTCTTTTATATGCCAATAGTAACACCTTGAATTTGGTCTGGTAACAAATTGGCAACCAGTGCTGATCTCTGAGCAGAGGTAGTATATGCTCACATGGTCTTACCCCCCCATCAGCAATCTGCCTGCAGCATTCTGCACTAGCTGCAGTTTCCAGGTAAAGTCCAAGGAAAGCCGCACATAAAGTGCATTACAGTAATTTAGTCTTGAAGTTGTGCTTCTGTGTCATCAGGGACCAGTAACAGTACTTTCTGAGGCGATCTCAGTGATCAGCCAGGAACATACAACAGGATAAGGCCATCTTTAAGGTATCCTGGGCCTAAGTTGTTCAGGACTTATTACTTCCCTTTCATACTTACACAGATGGGAGCAGGGCTGGTGCCAGAGGGTGGCCAGGTTGGGCCCTAGCTGAGGGTTCCTGCAGCCCAGAGGAGCCTCTGAAAGGCCCTTCCTTAGGGTCGGAGGATGGCATTCCCGTTCCATGATCTGTGGCAGTATCGGGGCCTACCACCCGACCCTGCTGCGGATCACTGAGTGGGAGCTCCCAGGTATCCCTCCAATACAGACAGTGCGGGCTTCAATAAGCCTGTACAGATGCCCCACCTACCTCTGTTGTCAGTGTGAATTCTGTGTGCACTGTGCATGCCTGCCATCACCCAAGATGGCAGTGGGGGCTTCCCTTAAGGGCTAATGCCCCCGCCACCATCTTGGGTGCTGGCAGTCATGCACACTACATGCGCATGTCAAGAGATAGGTGGGGGGTGTTGAGCTATGGCGCTGCAGGCCCAGGGCAGGCTAGTGCCCAAGGGCTCAGTCATGCCTGGCGCCAGCCCTGGATGGAAGACATGTGGCAGGCACAGCTTTGTCTGTTGTGATCTACCAGTATGAGAAACTGCACCTGCCAAAATCTTCCCCATGTTGCGGCAGTTAAAGCCACGTGTTCCATCAGGTTGTCCCTTCATTCAGATGGAGTAGTGTAGGAATGGGGAACTATTTTCAGGCTGGGGGCCACATTTCCTTCTGGGCAACATTCTGGAGGCCACATGAGGGTGGAGGATGGGGCGAGAGGCAAAAGTGGTCAGAGCAACGAATGTGAATTTTACCTTTAGATAGATAGATAGATAGATACAGTAGGGCCCCGCTTACTGACGTTCTGCTAATGCAGCAGCTTTCCTCCCCTCTTTAAAAGCCGATTTTGTCGCTTTTCCAGCATTTTGCGGCATTTTTGCCGGCATTTTTGCGTGACATGCCCCATTAAAGTCAATGGGGTTTCGCCTTACGGTGATTTCCGCTTTACGGCGGGGGTCCGGAATGGAACCCACCGTATAAGCGGGGCCCTACTGTAGATAGATAGATAGATAGATAGCACAGTGGGGAGGAGCACCTGGCTGGGAGTCCAGAGTCTGTGAGTTCAAATCCCCACTCATGTCTCCTGGGTGTCAAGGAAAGATCACCCCCACAGTGAGTGGCTCAGGGGTTACATGCCCTTCCATCTGTGCAGCCGTGGGCAAGCTGCATAGCCCCAATGAGCCCAGTTGCCCCCCAGCTGGCAGTTGCGGACAAGGAAGGGGCTGGCTTGTGCAGCTGTGGCAAGCTGAGCAGGCCCTAGCCAGCTGGGGAGGACTAGTTTCAGAGGGAGGCAATGGTAAACCCCCTCTGAATACCGCTTACCATGAAAACCCTATTCATAGGGTAGCCATAAGTTGGGATCGACTTGAAGGCAGTCCATTTTTCCATAGCTGGCTAGATTCTACACACACACCCTCTATCCTCCATCCAGACAAACAACCTGGCAACGCCAGGGATTGAACCAGGGACCTTTTGCATGTAAAACATGTGCTCTACAACTGACCCACAGTCCTTCTCTCTAGCACAGAGGTGGGGAACATTTTTCAGTCTGAGGGGTGCATTCCTTTCTGGGCAATCTTCCAGGGGCCACATGACAGTTGTGGGTGGGGCAGAAACAAAAGTGGGCAGAGCAACAGATATTAGTGTACTCACACATCCCTCTGTATTCCCCACCCAAGCAAGCAAGAAACGTGATCAGAGTTCAAGGACACATTCTGGCCAGGCAAAAACATTAAAGAAGCATGCAAACGTGGTCAGTGAGGGATGTGGCCTGGGCAGAGTCTGCGTGCGTGTAGGGCAACTTCCAGTGTACCTAACCAAACCAGATAACGTTGACCGCCAGATCATAAACAGAAAATAATTAGGCTGTAGAGTTTAGAAGGCGAATTGGTTCAATTGATTGAACATTTGGTGTATGGCATGTCTGGGGTACCTTTGCTCCCCCCCACATATTGCTGAACAACAACTGCCAGCATCCCTGGTGATTGGCCATGCTTGCTGGGGCTGATGGGAGTTGTAGTCCAGCAACATCTGGAGGGCCAAATGTTCCCCACATATGGTTTATGGTATAGTGGTTAGAGTGTTGGAACTAGAACTGGGACCTGGCACACCAGGATTCAAATTCTGACTGAGATGTGAAGCTCGCTGGGTTACCTTGGGTCAGTCAGACAGCCTGTCCTACCTCACAGGGTTGTTGTGATGATAAAATGAAGAGGGGTATGTCACCTTGATAGAAAGGTGGGTTATAAATCTAATAAATGAATAAATGTTTTGATTAACTAAAAATGAAGCTCTGGTAATTGGGCAGCAGATACTTTCAGTAGTTTTAGTACAAGTCAGACAGTATTTATAAAAACTGCCGGAGAAAAGCACTGTCTTAAAAGGAGCACCCTTTCTGTGTGAGAGTAGAAAGGGGAATGTGCCTTCTCAGGTGTTGCCTACTGTGACACATGCATGCCTCATCATAATGAAAGAGAAGGTGCTTCCAGGCTGTCACTCTTTTGTGGGAAGGATTCAAGCGCATACCAGAAATGTGGCTTTGTGCAATTAAAGTGGATTAAATTCTCCAGTTTAGAGTTGTGGATGTAGCACAACAAATCTACTTTAAAAAAAGAATTGGACTTTTTGCAGATTGGAAAGTGACAAGGAAATGCATTGAAAAGTGTGGGATGGAGGAAATGATTAACGGGAAGACGCAAAAAAATCCTGCAAACAAATCAGGATGAAAGCTCATTAGCTTATATCTGCCCCACAAACAAATAGGAAATAATTTTCAAAAATGCATTTAAACTGTGCTACTGGCTGCCGGCTGATGTTATACTGATTTCAGACAATTCAGTTTTGTTGTTTCAATTGTTTTTAATGTTGCTTGAGCTGAGTTTTTTTTTTTTTAATTACTTGTGCAGTTTCACTTTTTTGCCACCTTATCTGTGAGCACTTTCTGGGGTGGAACTATCAGCTGGGCCTGCTTCCAGACAATCTGTTTATTGAACACTCATCCTGATTGTGGCCTGGGGTAGCTATCTTTTATCCCCAAAGTATGCCCCTGGGAATGACATTAAATCAGGGGTCGCCAACCTTTTTAAGCCTGTGGACACATTTGGAGTTTGAGTTAGGGCTGCGGGTGCTAGTGCCACCCCCTTTAGTCACTTCTCTTCCCCCTCTTCATGATAGTCACAGCCACAGACATGCCCCCTCCCCCTTTTTTGTGGCTGGGTTGAGAATGAGATCCTTGTTAATGCCTTCTCCCACAACAACAGACATGTTTAGGAGCCAATCAGCATGAAAAGGGAGAGTGTTAGCTAATGAAAAGAGTCTTCTCAGTGGATGACCCACTTTCTTTCACTCTGATTGGCTCCAATCAGCAGGAGAGGACAAGGAAGCATGATAGAAGACTCTTCTCAGTGCCTGACACACTCCCATTTCATGCCGATTGGTTCATAAGATGCTGGAGACATAGGGATCCTGCTGGAGCCCTGCTCCAAAACAAGAAAGGGGGTCTAAGACCCCCAAAGACCCTAGATGACTATACCTGCTCTCCTGGATCAGCACCCTCCCAACAAACAGAAGCCCAATTTGCACTATACAGTTAAAGAGTATCATACCACTTTAAGCAGTCATGGCTTCTCCCAAAGAATCCTGGGAACTGTAGTTCGTTAAGTTTGCTGAGAGTTGTTAGATCACTATCCCCCTCATTGAGCTACAATTCCCAGTGTAGTTTAGCAGTCATTCTCTCTTTTAAGCACCCCCACCAAATATCAAAACCACACACCCATGAAAAAATAGTAGTAAAGAGATTAGATTCAGTTTGCATTTAAAGCTGAATTTATCAAATCCACACTTTTTGAAACAATATGTGAACCGAAACACACTGTTCAAAATTCTCACATCTCTGAATTTTGTAATGCATTTCTCTAACCAAACAAGGTTTACAAAAATGAATATAATAGCGAAAACTGTACATAAAAATGAACATTTTAGTGAAAATAACACAAAATGCATTATATTGGAAGAAATTGCTTGCACAAATGTGTAACTGCTAGCTAACTGCTAACGAAATCGTGCTTTTTAGGAGAAATTTGCACTAAAATATTGAAGAATAAGGATTTTTTTAAAAAAAAATGCAAATTGCGTTTTTGTAGAAATGTGGAGAACTAAATTTAATATTGGAAAAATGAGAAATTGAGAGAACCAAATTGAACAGATCCTTCCATCCCTATTAAAGACCATCCACACCTGTAGAGATTTCTTCTAGGGCTCCTTCAGATGATCTGTTTATTCTGCATTCATCCTGATTTGTTTGCACACAGCTTACACGGAAGTTAGACCATGTGCAGTTTTTATTGAGTATTCACTCTGATTTGTTTGCAGGGAGGTTATACGACAGTGACCATTCATCCTGATTTGCTTATGGGGTGTTTATGCATCTTCCCATTAATCATTCATCCATCCCACTATATTTGTTTCACTACATTTCCCCATCACTTTCCTAACTGCCAAAAACTCCCCTCCCTTTTTTAAAAAGAGTGGATTTGTTGCATTAGGGCGACACAGTGCTTTAATCCAATTTAATTGCACAATCCTAAATTTCTGGTATGCACCTGAATCTCTCCTGCAAAACAGGGACTGGAGTGTTGGGGCATTCTTTTTAAAAGGCTGCCTTTTAATGTAGTAGAAAAGATGGAAGCATCACGGGGAAAATACAGTAGGATTGCAGATGGATGAACCATGGTAACACCGTACTAAATGCCTAGTGTGGAACCAGCCTTAGAAGAGGTGCTGGACTAAATGACCTGTTGTAACCTTTCCAGTTCTTTCCAATTACCATTCAAAAGAGGTTCTGATGAAGCATGCCAAGCTTTGCAACAGGCTCACACACCCATGTCCGCCCCAAGTTCCTGTAAGGATAGGTGTCAACTCAAGACCATCTCTTAGTATACAGTCAAAGGCAGAGGTCATTTGAACATTGCTGCATTAATTTGGTCTGCAAATGCTTTTCTTTCCTCCTCCATAGAGTGAGTTTTCATGACCCAGATTCAGAGAGTCCCTTTAACAGGCAATGGGCTTCACGAAAGAGGCTGTAGAAATGAATTAGCTGAACAGTCCCTACCATTCTGGATGTCAAGGCCACTGGGGGGAAAACAAACTGTAATTAAACTGAAGTAATAGAGACTTCCAAAGCACTGTTGGTGATTGGTGGTAATAAATTACCACCCTCTTCATTGGTTTCATGCACGCATCCCCCGTGAATCATAACCAGTGGCACTATTCTGGCTCTGATGGTAACCTGAAAGGGAATGCCTTTCAGCGAGGGCTGTTTCATGCAACCACCCAGTTTACAGTTGCCCTGTTTCACACTGGATGCTTTCCCTGCTTGTGAGCTTCCCATAGGTAATCTGGTTGGCCACTGTGAAGACAGGATGTTGGACCAGAAAGTCTATGGCCTGATCCAGCAGGTCTCTTCTGATCCTCTGGAAAATGAAGTGTCCCTATGACCTCTCCAGATAATCCAAAACCTTGGCGGAAAAACATCATTGCATGTCCAACATAGGGACACATGAAGTTGCCTTATACTGAGTCAGACCATTTATCCATCTAGCTGAATACTGTGTACACTGACTTGTTCTTCAGGGTTTTAGGCTGGGAACATTCCCAGCCCTACCTGTAGATGCCAGAGATTAAACCTGGGACCTTCTGCATGCAAGACAGATGCTCTACCACTGAGAGGCACTGAGATCCCCAGGTGCTCATGCTAATTACTCCTGACAAATGACAGTAAGCAATGGATGGAGTTGGGGGTCTTCTCTGCAAGAGAGATTATAGGGTTCTGCTAGTAGTATGGTAGTCTGCATATCTTAAATTATTGATATTTCTCCCTCCAATTTTCACACCTCCATCTTGGTCCAATCCCTCTTTCCATATGATATGTTCTGCGTATAGGTTAAACAAACAGGATGATAAAATACACCCACATCTCACACCCTTTCCGATTGGGAACCAATCAGTTTCTCTATATTCTGTCCTCACAGCCTCTTGTATAGAGTATAGGTCGCGCATCAGGACAATCAGATGATGTGACACCCCCATTTCTTTTAAAGCATTCCATAGTTTCTCATGATCTACACAGTCAAAGGCTTTGCTGTAATCTATAAAGCACAGGGTGATTTCCTTCTGAAATTCCTTGGTACGTTCCATTATCCAATGTATGTTTGTGATATGATCTTTGGTACCTCTTCCCTTTCTAAATCCAGCTTGGACATCCGGCACTTCTCACTTCATATAATAGCCTTTGTTGTAGAATCTTGAGCATTACTTTACTTGCATGGGATATTAAGGCAATAGTTCAATAATTACTGCATTCCCTGGGAACCCCTTTCTTTGGAATGGGTGACCTTGGACCAGTCACTGCCTCTCAGCCTCAGAGGAATGCAATGGTAAAACCTCCTCTGAATACCTCTTACCATGAAAACCCTATTCACAGGGTCACCATAAGTCGGAATCAATTTGAAGGCAGTCCATTTCCATTTTCTGGGAACCCCTTTCTTTGGAATTGGTATGTATATTGAACGCTTCCAGTATGTGGGCCATTGTTTTATTTCCATATTTGTTGACACATTTTTGTCACAATTTGGACAGATTCAGTCTCAGTAGCTTGTAGCAATTCTATTGGTATGCCATCTGTTCCTGGTGATTTGTTTCTTCCAAGCATTTTAAGAGCAGCTTTCACCTCGCATTCTAAAATTTCTGGTTCTTCATCATACGGTTCCTCCATGAATGAATCTGTCATCCTTACATCTCTTTTATATAGTTCTTCAGTGTATTGCTTCCATCTTCCTTTTATTTTATCTCGGTCAGTCAGTGTGTTCCCCTGTTGATTATTCAACATCCCTACTCTTGGTTTAAATTTCCCTTTAATTTCTCTAATGTTTTGGAATAGGGCTCTTGTTCTACATTTTGTGTTGTCCCCTTCTATTTCTATACAATAACTATTGTAATAGTTCCCTTTGTCCCTATGTACTAGTCACTGTATAGTTGCATTTAGGGTTCTAACCGTGTTTCTATCTCCTTTTGCTTTTGCTTTCCTTCTCTCTTTAACCATTTGAAGAGTTTCGTCAGTCATCCATTGAGGTCTTTCTTTTTAACTAGAGGTATTGTCTTTTTGCATTCTTCCCTCATAATGTCTCTGACTTCACTCCATAGTTCTTCTGATTCTCTGTCAACTAAGTTTAAAGCCTCAAATCTGTTTCTTATTTGATCTTTATGTTCTTCTGGGATGTTATTTAAATTGTATTTTGGCATTATGATTGCTTTGTTGTTCTTCTTTAGCTTTACTCTGATTTTCGATATTACCAGTTCATGATCTGTACAGCAGTCTGCTCCTGGTCTTGTTTTCGCAGAAAGTGTGGAACTTCTCCATCTTCTGCTACCAATTATATAACCAATTTGATTCCTATATTGACCAATTGGTGATGTCCACATGTACAGTTTTCTTTTCGGGTGCTCAAAAAATGTGTTTGCAAGAAACAAATTATTGGCTTCACAGAATTCAATAAGTCTCTCTCCTGCTTCATTTCTATCTCCTAAGCCCCATTTCCCCACAATTTCTAGTACTCTGTTCCCTGCTTTTGCATTCCAGTCCCCCGTGATTATCAGCACATCTTGTTGTGGTGTGTGAACCATTTTTTCCCTGTACTTCTGTGTAAAATCTTTCCAATTCCTCTTCTTCTGCATTTGCCGTTGGAGTGTAGACTTGGATGATGGTCATATTAATAGGTTTCCCATTTACTTCCGGGAAGGGTGACTTAGCCTGTGCCTGCTTTTGAGACGGGCTCCTGCCTCAAAAGAAGCTTATTCAGATATATCAGTCAGTTTTTTTTTTTTTTTTTGACTGATTAAACTTCTCCCGGGTAGGGAGAAACGAAGAGATTAACCTCAAAGCCTATTTTTGTTGGGACGACCAGATCTCATTAATTTATGGGACGAGGTCCAGCCGACGAAGGTGGGACGGATTTTCAACAACAAGCTCTATCTGATAAAGCGAACGTTCATCTTATCTTCTAAGAGAGAACGCACTAACAGGCAAGCACCCTTCTTTCTATATTTTTCTTTTACTTGACTTAAATTGTTGCTGTTTAAAAGAGATTTGCCAGATTGATCGGTTTTTGACATCTCACTGGGGAGCCATAACTTCTCTCTGCTACTCACTAATTAATAGCTTATCTCTGTTTTTGTTGCAAAAAGCTGTCCTGGATTTGCATTCTAAAGATATACACAGAAGAGGGATTTCTATTCCAGATTTTTATTTTGAAGAATATTATATTGTCTGAGACTACTCTCTTTTTGGTCTATTTTATTTTGACGAATCTGTTTCCTGACGACCGCCATTAATTGTTTCGATCCTGGGAACTGCATTTTGTTTACTTAAGCATGGAGAGATAAGGCTGTCTGCTCTGTTTATACTGTGATGTCACCAAGTTTGGAGTATTAACCCAATTGTTGCTGAAATAAGAAGTGGTTTTCCTATATTTTTCTTTTAAAATGGCAATTAAGAAAGTGGCTGAGAATCTGGAAATAACTATGTTTCAGAAAATAATGGATGAGATTGAGATAACGAAACAAAACCTGCGACAGGGTTGTAAGGAGCTGAAAATTGAATTGAGTAAAATGAAGCAGGAGATTAAAGATATAGGGGTCCCTGTGAGAGAGGTGACCCTGGAAGGGGTCCCTGTGAGAGAGGAGACCCCGGAGATTGGAACAAACGTGGAACAGGAAAAAGATTTGGAGTCTATGGACTTTAGAAACAAAATCTATTGTTTGGAGACACAGGAGATTAAAGACATAGGGGTCCTTGTGAGAGAGGAGACCCTGGAGACTGGAACAGGGGTCCCTGTGAGAGAGGAGACCCTGGAGACTGGAACAGGGGTCCCTGTGAGAGAGGAGATCCCGGAGATTGGAACAAACGTGGAACAGGAACAAGATTTGGAGTCTATGGACTTTAGAAATAAAATCTATTGTTTGGAACTCAATGTTATCTCTGAAGAAATTAATGAAGATTCTAGAGATAAAGTTATCAATGGCATGGATAATCTTCTGGACTGGAATGATGTGATGGAGCCCAATATAGAGAAAATCTATGGAATTAACTGCAGCCATGTGACAATGGAAAAACTTTCAAGAGATGACCCAGTGTATTTTGAAAAAAAGAACAGAGATATGATTTTACAGCAGTATTTCAGCAACCTATTCAGAATGGATGGCAAGAAAATATTTGGGATAGAGGTAATTCCCATCAGACTCTTACTATATGACTATGGCTTTGACAGCAAGATTATTATGGAATACTGATAATGGAAGATTGGATACTGAAATTACTGGACTTAACAAGACTACTGAAGATGGAAGATGGAAAATGGAACTAATAGGGATAATAGAACAATGGCTACTGAAATTACTGAACCTAACAGATTCTGATGTGATGGATTAATTGAAATGTTTATTTTGACTATGGTTATGACAATAAGATTATCATAATTAGTAATGAGATGGATTAATCGATATGCTTATCTGGAAAAAAAAATTGATAGATATATTTCTTAAAGAATTGAAACCTCTCTTTGACTTTTTGTGGAAAGAATAAAGTAATGTTTATGAGATTTGATGATTAAGTAAGATAACTACTGGAGGAAAGTGATTTTATAATATGACTTAAGAGACAGGATTGTTATATATTATAGACTTATAACTGATTTGATCTTTGACAAATGGGAAGTCAATATTTTACTCTTTATTTTTTATTTTTGTTTTTTTTTTGTTTTTTTCTTTTTGTTTAACTATTTTTGATTTTGTTTTTTGTCTTTGAATGTTTTATGATTTCGTCTTGTATGTTTTATGAAAATCTGAATAAAAATTATTGAAAAAAAAAAATAGGTTTCCCATTTAATATCATTGTTATAAATCGCTCAGACCTTGCATTATAGCTCCTAATTGCTTTTGCTACATCACTTCTCACTATTAAAGCAACCCCGTTTTTTCTTAATTTCTCATTTCCTGCATAAAATATTTTGTAGTTGCCTGATTGAAAGTGTCCCATTCCTGTCCATTTTAATTCACTCACGCCAAGTATTGTAATGTTGATACGTTCCATTTCTTGCTTGACAATTTCTAACTTTCCCTGCTTCATGCTTCTCACATTCCATGTTCCAATTGTGTATGTTGTACAATTCTGGAGTCTCCTTTCACATCTGTGCACATCAGCCTCTGGGCTTCCTTTCGGCTTTGACCCAGCTGCATCATTAGTCACAGCGCTACTTGTCCTTGTCCTTTGTTCTTCCCCAGTAGCTCAGTGAGTGCCTTCTGACCTGAGAGTCTCATCTTCCAGCACTATCTCATGTTGCATTTTGGATACTCTGTTCATAGGGTTTTCATAGTAAGAGGTATTCAGAGATGGTTTACCAGTGCCTTCCTCTGAGTTTGGATGCATCTTAGTCTGGTGTCTCAGCTTTGACCATTCCACCTTGGGTGCCACTGCTAGGAGTCTAGCCTCTTGGTCTAGACTCCTGATGGCATTGCTCTCAGCTTCTTTGACACTCTCAAACCCCCTCACCACATTAAGGTGTGCATCCTAGACAGAGCTTGGAAAAGTTACTTTTTTGAACTACAACTCCCATCAGCCCCAGCCAGCATGGCCACTGGATTGGACTGATGGTAGTTCAAAAAAGTAACTTTTCCAAGCTCTGATCCTAGAGGGGCATGTACAGAGGAAAGCATATGCTTGTAGACCTTGTCACGCACAGGTTTAAAATCCTGCACAATTAGTGCGAGAATGCACGGAAAGCTAACATGCGTGCAGGCATATGTTCACCAGCTTTGCCTTGCAGACATCCACCCAATGCTCAGGTATCAGGGGGAGGAACTGAGGAGCTGTATGGCCTCAGGGTCAGGCTTAGAGATGAAGACCCACAGTCCCTTTTTAAGAGTGATGCCACTTTATGCAATTCACATATGAAGGAGGCTGACGTCTTGAAGGTTACAAGTGTTCAGATTATGACTATTCGTAATCTAGCCTAAAAACATCTCAGCAGCATGCATACCATGCATTTAAAGCACATGACTTCTGACAAAGAATCCTGGGAACTGTAGTTTACCCCTCACAAAACTACAATTCCCAGCACCCTTAACAAATTACAGCTCCCAGGATTCTTTGGGGAAAGTCACATGCTTTAAATATATGGTATTCACTGCATGTAGCCAATCTGGTTCCCTCCCATCATCCCAAGTCACTGGCCAGGCTGGGTGGGGCTGATGCGAGTTGGAGTCCAACAACATCTGGAGGGCATCAGATTCCCCACTCATGCCATATAACATGGAGGTCACCATATTAGCTACCTCTGCTTTCAGGATTTGGGGTGTGTGCGTGTTTTACACTGATTTGGTTTTGCTGAACTATTTTTTTATGGAGACTGGTAATTAGGGATGGAATAATCTGTCAATTTCAGTTCTCTCATTTTCTCATTTTTCTAATCTTAAATTCAGTTCTTCACATTTCTGCAAGTTTGCGATTTTTTAAACAAAAATCCTCGTGAAATTTTTCAGCATATTACTGCAAAATAAACACATTTTTGTATGCAGTTTTGACTAATGTACACACTTCACAAGCAATTTATCCTAATATTATGCTTTTTGTATGTCATTTTCACTAATTCATTCATTTTGGGTACACCTTCCCCTAATATATGCATTTTTGTAACCATGGCTTGGTTGGAGAACTGCATCACAAAATTCAGATAAGTGCAAATTTCAAAGGGTGGCTGTGTCTTGGTTCTCATATTGTTTCAGAAAGTGAGAATTTGATAAATTCAGCTTTAAATGTAAACTGAATTGAATTTCTCCTCTATTCCTACTGGTTATAAATTGCTTTGAGGGTCAAATGGAACAAAGGCAGTGATCTTTAAAAGAAATGTTGAGAATAAATGAATAAAATGAATGATGAATTAATTAATGAATACACTCATAAATAACAGCACCGATATGTGATGCTTGAAGGCAACCACCTCACCTTGTCTCATGGGAGGGCTGGTTGCGCTTCAGATAGTTTGCGGTAAGACAATCTGTGGATGATGCGTTGGGGCAAATGATTCAGACTTGTGCAAGGGAGAAGAAGTGGCTGGTGATGAGCAGAGAGAGGTTGTCTGATTCAACCTTCAACATGGCCGATTTCTTAGGGCATCCTCCTCCAACAATCACTTGTTATATCATCAGGAAGTTTGCATTAATCAGAAGAATGGATTTGGTCCTAGTCACTCAACAATGAAAGATAAAGGCGGGGGCGTTAACAAGCACTTAAAAGCCAAAGCGTGGTTAATCCAGGGCAGGACTTGAAATAAAAGCCAAGAAGCAACTGGGACGCTGTATCGAGGACTCCGGCAGTCTTGGGGTAAGAAATCTATACACTTCTACCACTTTCTTATTTATTGCTTTCAGGGATCTTAAAGCTGTGTTATGGAAGGTATATCATTTCCTGGGAGAAAGAAGAGCACATTTTCTCTCACGTATCCCTTTAGGTTCTCCTCTGGAGGCAGAGGGAGTTAGCTGACAGGAGATCTCAGACTTGATAGTCAACATCCTGATTTATTTGCTGCAGCTACCTTATCTGAGATATCTGCAGCTTTGACTTCTGTGGATCTGGACAGATCTGGGCAAGCCTTAAATTCCTTGGGATGATGCCTCCAGCCAAGGAGCGTCTCCCAGCATAACCTCCTAAGTAGGAGCTGCCTGCAGGTGACTCAAATGGATACAACCTTCTGCATTCCTGTTGTGCTCTGCAAACCATAGATACCTCTTGGCTGCCTGGTCAATTGCTCAGGTGGCTTTCTGTGCAGCTAGGATATTTAAAGATTTAAAGATTCTTGATATTGCATAAGTAGAATGGCACAAATAGATTCAACCTAGAGTGTTTTTGTTTGTTAACACCATTTCTCCCCAGTAAGCATTATCGATTGATTAGGTCTAGATCCTGGCATCTCCTGTGGAGCTGGAGGACATTATTTCAATCTCATTCATTAGGGCAGCTTTCACACTGGGCATTTACTGTGGAAGAGCCACACTTTGTTCACTCACTTTTTACAGGACACCTGCATGATGTAGTGATCCTGCTCCCATATTTTCCCTGTTCAGCTTCCACTGGTTACCCCATAGCTCAAAAAAAATCTGACTTTTTTTTTTACACAATGGAACAGCAACCCAATTTCCTCAGGTGCAGAAGCCCCACTGCGCAGCTATTTTGGCATATACAGATTGGTAACAGACTGTATAGATTGTTTCCTAATTATTTCCTTCTCTGTGGTCCATCTCTCTTCTCTAGGAATCAGCTTTGTCACTTTAACTCTTTCCTTTCCAGACAGCATTGTCTTAAATTAGTTCTTTTACTTTGTGTCCTTAAATTGGGCTTGTCTTTATGGGTTTTTTTATTGTGGAATGAGTGCACACTAGTTTTTTACAGGGTCTGAGCAACATCGTTGGCATCAAAAGATGAGTCTGTATCCCCGCCCTCCCAATTACCCCATTTAATCTGGATTTACATTTTCTGGAGAAAATCCAATCATTAAAAAAAAAAGGCCTGCTGCTAGTGCCCCATTTGCAATATCGGAATGACCCATTTACAATATTAAGCCTCCATCTGGAAGCATCCTGTGTGTTTGTGGGAAGGGGGGGATCATGATCAGGAATGCAGTGATGGGCGAGAAAGTATTTAATCTTTTCCCACACACAATGATCCCAATGAAAATCTACCTCAACATTCCGGGGCTGGGCAAGAGGCAAACTGCCCTCTTGGCCACAACAGGATGCTAATTGGATTCTAGAAGTCTGGAATCAGAGTTGCTATTGCCTGCCCAGCAAAAAAACAAGGAGTGCATGCTGGTAAATGGTAATTCATCCATCACTGGAAGCAGCCCTGGTAAAGATCAGAAATATTGATGTGAGCAGAACTGGTCCCGCCCCCTTCCTGGACCTCTTCAGGCTCATTACTAACTCTGCCGTTTTACACATTGTGCAGAATGAAGTGGTACAGTCTGAATGGTACCACTGGTGCCCATTGGGACAGGTAGGGCGGAAAGCGGAAAGCCCAGCAGTAGGTGGAGCCAAAGCCAACAACAGACAGAGCCAGCCAGTTCTAGTTTTGTTCCCCATCCTTTCCCCTGCTGAGTTCCACAAGGGCAACACTGAGACTAAGGACAAGAAAGCTGAGAGCCAGGACCACCCCCTGGACTTCTTATAAATAAGAAGGCAGGCAGGTGGGAGTTGACTGAGGGCTGACTGAAGTTGGTAAGGCAGCGTCCCCTTTGCCCTAATGGACCAGGCTCCACTGCTGCTTCTGAGTGCCGGTGTGTGTTTGTAGGGGGCTGTCATATTTCTGAATGTTCATAAAACCTTCTTGCCTATAGTAACCTAACACATCAAGGAGAGGGGACTATACTTAACCTTTCTCTGTGATGTCCTAGTTTACTAAATGAATGTAGGAGCGCCTGTGATCTAAAATGGTAGAGTACGGCATTCTTGCTTCTCAGTCTACTATCTATTCCAGCCTTTCCCAACCAGTGGGCCACCAGATGTTGTTGGACCACAACTCCCATCAGCCTCAGCCAGCATTGCCAATGGTCAGGAAAGATGGGAATTGTGGTCCAACAACATCTGGAGGCCCACTAGTTGGGAAAGGCTGGAATAGATAGTAGACTGAGAAGGAAGAATGCCGTACTCTACCACTTTAGATCACAGGCGCTCCTACATTCATTTAGTAAACTAGGTCATCTGGTGGCCCACTAGATGGGAAAGGCTGATCTATTCTATGGAATAGGCAGGATGGTTGTCAGTTATTTTGATTCTCATCTCCCTTTGTGGGGCAGTGGTGATATGAAAGAACTTTTTTTAAAAAAGTTTTTGGGAGAGTCTCTGCTCTCTCGAACCCTGCTCCTTTCTCCCATAGCTTTATCCTTGTCTCTTAAAACAAAATGAGTGATTGTTTGATAATCTTCTTTCCTGCAGGACAGCTAATTACTGGAAAGAATCGCACCACACCCCAATCCACCATGTCATCCACTTTCCTGAAGTTGCTGGCTGCCATTTTGTTCCTGGCATCTGCTGGTAAGATTTTGGGCGGGCAGAAACATGTGTGAGTGTGATTTTTTTTAAGATGTGGTAAGTATGTTTGAGTGTGTATTTGCATGGGGTAAATCCAGTAGTTTATGCATATATGAAAAACATATGAAACATCTTATTTATTATGGTGTTTGTTGTTTTAGACCAGTGGTTCCCAATCTTTATGAGCATGGGACCTCCTTTATAAGCTGAAGGTTTTTTGTGACCCCCTCCCCCCAGGGAGGCAGACTGGTGCCAGGAAGGAAGGGGGAAAGCAGCCTTTCTGTGCAGCCTTGCTTCTTTTTGCTTCACAAAAAGCCCTCTCCTCTCATTCTAAGTAAGGGTGTTGCCAGTAGTGGCAATGCAAGGAGACGGGAATCAGTGATAGTAATCCCCTCTTCTTCCTGGTAGCCCCACCCTCAGCCTCCTTTGGCATCTGCCATGTATTTTATAGGCAGATGCCTGCCCTTAGTGCGCCTGAAAGACACTCTGGCGCTTCAGCAAAAGGCCTCCCCTCTTGTTTGGAGCAAGGGGGAGGTGTCATCTGCAGCGCCAGTGGGAAGCAGACAGTGTCGAGGGAGTGAAGACTTCTTTAAAAAAAAAATTCATTTCTTTACTGTTCACTGCCCCCTCTGGATCACTTCACGCCCCCCCGGGGGTCCCGGCCCCCAGGTTGGGAACCACTGTTTTAGACCAACCACTGAAGTAAGATCAATGGATCTATGTGGGCAGGGAATAGTGACAACAGTAATGAGGGCTGGAAACTTAGAACTGGTCTGTACATTCTCTGCAGGAGAATGTGATGCTAGAATCCTGAGGTAAGAGGGTGGATTGTACCTTTTCGCAGAGCTTGGAAAAGTTACTTTTTTGAACTACAACTCCCATCAGCCCCAGCCAGCATGGCCACTGGATTGGGCTGATGGGAGTTGTAGTTCAAAAAAGTAACTTTTCCAAGCTCTGTTTCAGACTATAGGTGGGAGATATTACTCTTGGAAAGTAGAAAACAAGCCAAACAGGAAGTGGATGTTTTCTCCCT
This sequence comes from Rhineura floridana, assembly GCF_030035675.1. Taxonomy (NCBI): domain Eukaryota; kingdom Metazoa; phylum Chordata; class Lepidosauria; order Squamata; family Rhineuridae; genus Rhineura; species Rhineura floridana. The sequence continues at coordinate 24,773,357 of NC_084494.1, read as the reverse complement.
GAAATTGTATTTTTTTATTTTATTTTTTATATATATTAAGGGTGTTCTCCTGGAGAAGGACTCAGATATGGCTCTCCTCACCTGCAGTCTGAGTTACCACCTCAGGATTCTACCAGCTCTGCCCCTCTCCCACATTAGAGCGGCATCTTGTACACCAGGGGTGGCTAACCTGCAACCCTACAGATGTTGCTGGACTACAACTCCCATCATTCCTGACCATTGGTCATGCTGGTTGGAGCTAAGGAGAGTTGGATCCCAACATCTAGAGCAGTCTTTCCCAACCAGTGTGCCTCCAGATGTTGTTGGACCACAACTCCCATCTTTCCTGACCATTGGCAATGCTGGCTGAGGCTGATGGGAGTTGTGGTCCAACATCTGGAGGCACACTGGTTGGGAAAGGCTGATCTAGAGGGCCACAGGTTAGCTACCCCTTGTTGTATAGTCTGTGAATCTCCCATAGATGGGGAGGAAGAGATGGGCACACACACAGGTATCTTGTCTTTTTATGGACCTCTGGGGCTACTTAAAGGAAAGCCACTTTCTGCATACAAATTATGTATTTGTTTGTTTGTTTGTTTGTTTATTATTTAATTTATATCCCGCCCTTCCTCCCAGCAAGAGCCCAGGGCAGCATTGTAGAGAATCGTACAATGTTAGAGAATCATACAACAGGAATTTAAAATTCAGCTACCATCCTAAGCACACTTCCTTGAGAATTCATATCCATCAAAATCAACAGGACTTCATTCAGAGAAAAATGATTAGGGTGGGAATTTTAATGTGAACTACAGCTAGGGATGGAGCAGAAATTTGATTCAGTTCTGACAAACTTACCTAATTTGCATTTTCCAAAACAATATGTGAACTGAAGCGCAGCCATCCTTTGGAGAAGTGAACTAAATATTGGAATCATGAGAAACTGAGAGAACCAAAATTGACAGATTTGCCCATCCCCTAACTTCAACTTCATTTCCCAACATTGCCAATGATGTGGCATCTCCCTCCAATTACTATCACAGGGTTACTCCAGATCCATTATGTTTCGAGAGGAGGAGAGATCATTCTTTCAATCGCCCCCTCCCCTATGTTACTTGTTTTCGCTGTTTTATTAGTTTTAATTGATGCTTTTTATTTTAATGTCTTTATGTAACCCACCTTGTTAGGTTTGTTTGAAAAGCAGGATATAAAAATCTTAAATAAATAATAAAGGTCTCCTTCCCTCGAAATTTACTTTGCCCCATCTATTGACTATCAATATATACAGGGGGTTTTTTTCTGGTGTTGCAACTGGTACCTCCTAAAAATATAAGTTCTGAAGTAGGCCTTGATTGTAAGAGCCCCTGTGCAATCATTCCTCACTAAAGTGCAACATGAGGGGTGTTCACATGTTGCATTCAGTGAATGTACAGTGTGTATGCTCAGTTATTCACATGTAACCTTCAGCGAATAGTGCACAGTCTGTGTGCCTGTGCACCTAAGAGTTGAGCTGTACAAATCAGCAAGTTTACACTCGTTCACATAAATACTTGTACAAGTGTAGAGGCAGATTGTGCCTGTGCTCAGTGCCAACAGCGGATGGCATGGCGGAGCTATACCAGTCACCTGACCTCTGTCTGGCTGAATTCCTGCATTATATCAGGGTGGAGATGGAGAGGGGCTTAGGGGCATCAGGGTGGGTGTAGTGCAAATTTCTCCTAATATACACATTTGTGAACACCAGATTGGCTCCACTAGTGCACTTGCACTAAACCCACCTCATCACAGCTGTGCCCCTCCCCCTTTTGCTATGGTGCAGCAGCTCAGCCAAACAGAGGCTTAGCCACTCACCACGGCGCCCAGTGTAATGTGTGAACAGACCTGTGATCTCACACAATTGTGTGGTTTGCTTTATGTGGCAGGGCTTACTTATAACTCCTCCAGGCGGTGTTCATTTCTGGTTTATGTTCTTCCAGCCACTGCAGCAGATGGAGATCGGATAACTGGAGGGAAGCCTTGTTCACCCAATTCCCAGCCCTGGCAGGCTGCGCTTTTTTCTGGCTTCAGGTTGAATTGTGGAGGGACCCTGATCAGCAGGTCCTGGGTGCTGAGTGCTGCCCATTGTCGAATGAGAACGTGAGTGTACATGGGCAGGGAGAGGGCTGGGGAGTGTATGCGCATGCGTGCACATGTATATAAATCTTATGCATTTGTGGTATGAGAGGTATCATTTTATTACACTCACTCCTCTTCTCCAAGTGGTGAGAATTTCCAGTTAGGGCTGGTGGAAGCTATCTTTTTGTTGCGGGCTAACCCAATTCAACAGCCCCAAACTTGCTTGCATATTAGAACACCGCTGCCAGCTGGATTACACAAATCAACAGATTTTGCAATGCAGTTTCAATGTAGAAAAATATTTACGTTAAAATGTGTATAAAATGCATATTTTATGGGAAAGTGCATTGAAACAGTATTTGCTAGTCATGGTGAGCCAGCTGTGGAGAGCAATCAGCCGATCTCCCTAAGAAAGGGAAGGGGCTGGGCAACTTTGCAAGGACTATCAAGCCAGTCTCCAGTTCCAAAAATCTTCTCCGCCCAACCTCCAATCTCAGGGACATTGCTACAGGGTGAATCAGGGGACCTGAACTCCGGGTCTTTTGTGGCAGGCCCTGAATCTCTTGCCCCTTTTAAGAAAACCTTTCAAACGTTGTTTTTCCTTTGTTTATAGTAAAGATGGGCACTGGGCTGGTGAGATCCCCACCACTTACCATATTAATTTTCCAGAGGCATCCATACATTTAGGGGTGAATCTGGAGTTATTCTCAGAGTAGATCCATTGAAATTAATAGGCCTCAGTTAGCCATGTTTGTTATTTTCAATCGGTCTGTTCTGAGTAGGACTAGCATAGGATACAAGCCATGAATTAGCATACACAAATTTAATGGAATTTCGTGTCATGAGCCTTTAAGTACCTAGCAATGTCCCTGCCAATCTCATAACAATATGCAAACCAAGCTCAAGGCTGCACATTACTAAATGTCAACACAGAAGGCATTTCCAGGAAAGTATTAACATGAACGCCATGTCATAATGAGTGATCTCCCTTGTTTATGTCTTCTTGCTTCCATTTTCCATCCTGCATGTTTATTATCCAGCAGCTGTATCCAAAGGAGTTAATACTTGGCATCTGCATAGGAGATAATATGTGTTCCTACAGCCATTTTAACTAATCTACTAATTTAAATAATTAATCTTTGTGCTCTTTTAATGAGCTTATATAACTGATTTATTCCACTTTAATTTCTGTTTTTAATCTGTCTTTTTATGTCTATGTTGTTGTTTTATGTATATGCATAAAGGCTGGTTGGCTATTGCGCAGTAAACTGATTGATTGATTGATCTGCACAGTGCTTTTGAGCATCAAAGAGCTTCTTGTTGCAATCCTTACAACATCAGTGGGAACCCATGGCCCTCCACATGCTGTTTAACTCCAACTCCCATCAGCTCCAGGCAGCATGATCAATGGATAGGGACGATGGGAGTTGTAGTCCAGCAACATCTTGAGGGCTGTACCTTCCCCATCCCCGCTGAAAGAGAGTGGGTGTTCTTGACCCTCATCTCTTTTCACAGCCAGGAGGAATTGCCAGCTGTTCTAATGGGGCTGTTCCTGTTCTTTTAACAACAGCTGCCATGCAGAATTTATTTATTTACTATTTGATTTATATCCCGCCCTTCCTCCCAGCAGGAGCCCAGGGCGGCAAACAAAAGCACTAAAAACACTTTAAAACACCACAAAAACAGACTTTAAAATATATTAAAACATCTTTAAAACATTTTTTTAAAAAGCTTTCAAGAAATTAAAGCTTTCTGCTGTAAGAAATTAAAGAATTCAATTTAATTTTTAATTCCAAGAAATTAAAGCGTTCTGCGGTATTCAGTGCTAGTCCTACTCAGAGTAGACCAGTTGGAGTTAATGGACATGAATAGTGTAGGTTCATTGATTTCTGGATTTACGTGGAGTAGGTCTTAGTTTAATACAACCCTTTATTTTCATGTTGGAAAAGGTTTTGTTGACTACATTTCTGTGTGTCGGGATACTGTTAAAAGCGCAGGGGCAAATCCAGTTAAAAAAAGAAGTTGGCAACACTCCTTCCAAGCCAACTTTCCATGTATATTTATTTATCTGTTCCTAGTCCTTTTTCTGTACGCCTCGGGGAACATGACCTCAAGCGTTTGGATTGGTCTGAACAGCTCAAACTAGCATCAAAAGTCATCGTGCATCCAGGCTACGACCCTCGGACCAAGAACAACGATCTCATGCTTGTCAAGCTGCTGACTCCAGTCTGCTTAAACAACAAAGTCAATATTATTGACTTGCCTACCAACTGCCCTGTGCCTGGGACCGAATGTGTTGTTTCAGGATGGGGTACGACAACAAGCCCCCAAGGTGCGTTGGGACATATCAAGCTGTGTTTAACATAACATTACTCATTTCTTTATTTCTTACATTTTTATCTCAACCTTCTTCCCAGTTGAGCTCATGGTGGCAAACTACAAAACAGTAAAAAGAAAAGAAAGATTTTAAAAACATTTAAAAACAATCACATATCCTCATAGCTAAACAATTTCAAGATTGTCAGGAACAATATATTTCAGCCATTAAATCCCTGGGTGAACAGGAATGTTTTAAAAATGCCACCTAAATGTTAACGATGTGCATGACCCCGAGTTCTAGTCTTGAGTTATGAGCTCTAGGCCTCATTTGCACTTTACATCTACAGTAGTATTATACCACTTTTTAAATAGTCATGGCTTGTATCATAGTCAAAACTGCATGAAAAAAGTGTTTATTAGGAGAAATCCCCAGTAAAATGTTGAAGAATTTTCATGAGGATTTTAAAAAACAAACAAACTTGCAGATTGCTGCAGAAATGTGGAGAACTGAATTTAAGACAGGAAAAATGAAAATCTGAGAGAACGGAAATTGACAGATGCTTCCACCCCTGGCTGCCAGTCATTTATTTGGATGACCCTAAGACCTAGAATTATGAGACAGGGAGAAAGACAAGGCTCTATCTCCACCCGGCTCTATCTTAAGACATTTTAATGTGTGTTCAAATGGACACCCAGTCTAGCTTTTGGATACCCAGAGAACACAAATGGACACATAAAATTTAATCAATGAACCAAGAACACAAATTCAGATTAGAGGTGACTGAAACGCTGACTAGAAGTATGACATTTTAGTGACATTGAACAGAAATAGTAGATCATAGGGGCACATTACACAATAATTCTTAGAGTTCTTACAAACCTCCAGTCTTTCTGAAAAACATCTTAACAAAATCTCTCTCCTTGCTGGTGCACTGTGATGTCTGGTTCTCTGCATCTTTGTTCTTTTTCCCATAAGAATTCTGCTACAGTAGGACATGGATGATAAGCAGAAGTTTCTAATTTAAATTTGCTTTTTAATTCATGTATTTACTGGTGGGTGGGCAGGCTAGTAAGAATTTTGCTAAGCTAGTAACTTGTGTACATGTATTTTCAAAGCTGTGTCCCCTCCACTGCTGTTTTTTTTTAGTTTGAACCACTTTCACCTCAATCCAAATGGCAGGGTTTGTACATGGTAGAGAGGCTTCCATGGGCAAGCCATTTGAATGATACAATGCATTCAGTAACAATTCCTTTAAAAATGCCCTGCTCTATCTCCACCCACTCGCTACTGTTTGATGCTCTCTCTGAATAATGAGTGGTTGTTATTTTTTACAGCAAGTTTCCCCAATGTTTTGCATTGTGCAAACATCACCATAGTTAATCAAAACGCCTGCCAAGCCATCTACCCCAGTTATTTCACCGAGAACATGGTCTGTGCTGGCAAGGTGGAAGGAGAAGCAGATGCTTGCATGGTGAGTTGAATTGGTTTCCTCTAAGCCTAGGGCTATTCTTGAGGACTAGGCGAATGGCGATAGGACAAATTGTTTTCTGGAATCTTGTAGATCAGTAGACTTCAACCTTTTCAGATCCACAACCCATCTTTATTCTAAACACACATTTGGGGACCCACTTCATCTTTTTTTCCCTATCATATGGTAGTGCTGCTGTTATGATCCACCTTAGGCTAAGATCCAATAGAGGGTCTCAACTCAGCAGTTGGAAGACCAATACCAGTCTTTATGATCCTTCTTAAATAGGGACAGAACAGCAACAGGGAACTCCTAGCTCTGCCCAGACACGACTAAGTCCAGTGCCAGCTTACGCTTTCCACACAGCAGGAATTAATAACCCTGCCTGCAGGAAGCCAACTCCATAAGCCACAATGAGGCACAAACACAGTGAAACAGGAAATGAAACCATACAAATTAAATTAACCTCTAAAATTAACCACAAAAACATGAAACAAAACCACCAAAAGATCATTGTTTGGTGCTTTCATTGTTCTTCTTTCTCCTATTTATCTGGGCTTTCCTAAATTTAATTTTGGTGATTAAAATTCAAGTTGTTGTATGATTTGGGTTTTCCTGTTTCATGATAGCCCTATTTGGGCAAAAGTGGAGAGTGGGTTGAGGTGGGGTTATCCTTCCATCAGCGACATCACTTCTCCTAACCGGGACATGCAAAAGCCAGAGATTTCTACACATCCACGCATGTATCTCTTCATTTCCCATTCAGGCAAATGAGAGGCATTATCACAGTTCAAGGACACATTTCAACCAGGCAAAAACACTCAAAGAGAGCAAGACCAGTGAGGGTCTTAGCCTGGAGAGACAGAGAAAGAGGTGTCAGTAGAGGATAGGCAGAACTGATCGTGTTTTGTTTTGCTTTCCTTGAAGGGTGATTCAGGCGGCCCCCTTGTCTGCAATGGGAAGCTGCAAGGGATCGTATCCTGGGGGCCCCAGATATGCGCACAGCCAAGGAGGCCTGGAGTCTATGTTAATGTCTGCAAATATGTGACGTGGATTCGAGAAACCATCCGCAATAACTGATGATCCCATGGCAATAGGAACAGAGGAAGCCGTCTCGGGCCAGTTCAGACCATTTTGTTCAGTATTGTCTACACTGACTGGCAGCAGCTCTCTACTGACAGAGATCTTGCCCACATCTACTTGGAGATGCCAGAGACTGAATCTGCCACTAAGCTGTGGCCCTTCCTCCAACCCTGAGTAAACTCTGAGGGCAGTGGGGGGATATGCTTGCCTTTTTGTTGTGGACTTCAGTAGACACCAAGTTGGTTTGTGATGCTTTTGCCACTTCTCTGGTGTTATGTAAAAATATACAGTAATAAAAGCTGTGTTTGATCACCGAGTCTTCTGTCTTCTGCTGGCCTCTGGAACCACCTGAAGCCTGTATGATTTTCACTAAGGCCAAATTAGAAGCAACACCACTTATACAATTAGCAATTACACAAATGGCTTTTGAAAGGTAAATTCCAGTCTGGATTGGAACCCTAGCATGGGGTGGATGGACTGGGAGGCTTTAACTCTTTGCCCGCCCGCCCCACACTGTGTTCCTGATCTGCATCAGGGCACTTGCACCAGCTATTTGCCTCGAAGAGAAAGCTCCCCTTTGTTTTAATGGGAGTGTTTCCCTCAAAACTAATAGCACTGTGTCCCATCCCCCTGCTCTGACCTGATTGGAACTGCAATGTAGGGACAAAGGGTTAATCCCCCCATCCGATACACCAGGGTTCATTTTGGATTGTCCCTCCCCCTCCTGTCACTTGATTTACTTCACAAAAGCCATTCACACAATTTCTAGTTGTGTGGTGTTGGCCCTAACACTCTCACACTACCAGCTCCCAGTGGTGTGAACCTTATTGTTTGAAATCCTGAACATTTCACTTTTCCAGTGGGAAGACTTCTGGCTGATTTGTGCAAAAAGTCCCACCTCTAATAATGAACCTCCAGTTAGGAAGAATTATTAGTGTATTTTGTGAGGGCACCAAAAATTATCTGTTTAAGATCCCCAACTCCTTCACAGAGCTGCGGCTCTCAGAATTCCTTGGTGGGAAACCTGAAATTTTGGTTCCAAAGCCAGAAATATCTATTCATAACATGCAAGATGGGAAGAACAAGCACATCATCCCCCTGTCCCCCCTCTGCATGCTTAAGAACAACTGGGTACAGCGGGGAAACCTTATGGAGGCTGCTGTGTGTTTTGGAACCAGTGGCCTTCCTGGGCCCTGCGGGACCTGGCATTTGCCTGACTGAGCCAAGTGCTGACACCAGGCTTGCTCTGAACTTGCAATTTCCCCTGAAGAGGAAAATATACTGCTCCTCCCTGTGGGATCTTGTATGCTTTCTCCCATGGGGCAAATCATACCATTTGGAGTGGCCATTTTAATTGAGAAAATAGTGTGGGCATAAAGGATTAAAGCCCCTTTTGTCAGCACTACCCTCCCCATCCAAAGCCCACTCCCCAGGGCTCCCATGAATCCTTAAAAGCAACCGGGGATCATATTTATGTTTCTCCCATGTTATATCTAATTCAGTGCTAAGAACCAGGCCAAAGTTGAGGACAGGGGTGGGGAACCTCTGGCTCTCCAATCATCAGGGCTGATGGGAGTCGTTGACCAGAACACCTGGAGGGTGTAGGGCCGGTATGGGAAATGAGTGCGAGTATGATAAATGAAAGCCAATGTGGTGTTATGGTTAGAGTATTGGACTATGACCTGGGAGACCAGAGTTCAAAACCCCACTCATCCATGAAGCTCACTTGGTAACGTAGGTCCAGTCATTCTCTCTCAGCTTAACCTAACTCATATGGTGGTTGTGAGGATATCATGTGGAGGGGGAAACCATATATGCCACCTTGAGCTCCTTGGAGGACAGGGAGAATATAAATGTAATAAATAAATAAATATAATTTGACCCTCCAAATGTTGCTGAACTACAACTTCCACCGGGTGCAGCAAGCATAGCCAATGGCCAAGGATGATGGGAATTGTAGCCCTGCAACATCTAGTATGCTAAATGTTGTCAAACCCTGTTCTGGAGCAATGAGCTGGAAGTTGACATCCTTTGGATAACTTTTCCTCATCGCATCCCTGTTCCTGCTGGAGCAAAATGTCTTGTCAAGCCATCCATAGAACTAGGTGACAACAGTCATTAGCGTTGGTGAAGCTTGTGATATATAGCACTTCTTTTATTGCAGCACAATAAATCATCAAACACGCATTAATAATCCCCTGCAATGATGTTCTAGGTTGGAACATCCTGAATGACAACCTGGATGTATGAGATCATTCATGGTTGTGGGTGACCAACTGCTCCCCTCCTCACTAGAATGTAAAGGGAATGTCTTAGATAATTGTTCCATGCGTGAAGGCACTGTCATACAGTGACCCAACACCAAGGAATTTAAACTTTACCACCCAAATCAGTTTACATGAGCTCTAGGGCAAATCCAGTGTGAGTAGATGAGTCCCATGATTGTTATTATTCAAGGTCAGTCTTCGCCAACCTAGTGGCCGCCAGATGTTTTGGATTGCAACTGCACAGCTGTACAAAAGATGAGTCTGAAAATGCATGGCTGCCGCTTCAAAAGCAGTATTGCTCTCTAAGTAGCAGTTGCTGGAGAGCAACAAAAGGGGAGTTTATTTTCCTTTGGACGAGGTAAAGGTAAAGGTGTCCCCGCACTTGTAGTGCGAGTCGTTTCTGACTCTTAGGGTGACGTCTTGCGATGTTTACTAGGCAGACCATATATATGGGGTGGGATTGCCAGTTCCGTCCCCGGCCTTTCTTTACCTCCCAGCATATGTCGGGTACTCATTTTACCGACCACGGATGGATGGAAGGCTGAGTGGACCTCAACCCCTTTTACCGGAGATTCGACTTCCTCCTTTCGTTGGAATCGAACTCTGGCTGTGAGCAGAGGTTCGGTTGCGTTACCGCCGCTTACCACTCTGCGCCACGGAGGAGAGAGACAAGAGAGAGTGCTAAAGACTTCAGGTGTCTTTGTAACTTTTGTTTTATTTATAACAATACATACAGAGTATGGTGGAAACAACTAGTGACTCCTCCAGCAGGCAGCAAAACACACCTAACCTGGATAAAATTGCCGGAACCTCAGAAAGCTTCCCATTCAGTCAACTCTCAGCTCCCAACTCTCTGTCTCTGTTGGAGAGTGTGTGCAGTCACAAGCTATCCAGGGACAGTAACACTAAATCATTAAATCCCTGGCTGCTCATCAGCTGGCCATTTGCAGTAATCAAGATGGACAAATGTAACAATATCTTCTGAATATAAAAACCCGGTAGTGGCAAATTTTTCTTTTCCTAGAACTGGTAACCTCCAGGCTGGATTACTGTAATGTGCCCTAAGGGGGGCTGCCCTTGAGGTTGGTTCAGAAGGCTCAGCTTGTGCAAAATGTAGCAGCGCGACTGCTCACTGAGGCAGGATATTGCCAACCTATTACCCCACTGCTGAAAGAATTGTACTGGCTACCAGTTAGCTGTTGGGCTAAGTTCAAGGTGCTGGTTTGGGTGCATAAACCCCAATACGGCTTGGGAGCAGGATACTTGAAAGATTGTCTCATCCAGTAATGTAGCAGCAAATTCAAAAGTGCAGGGTCCCTTCATGATAGTCACAGCCACACACTGTCTCCCTTTTGTTTTCTTTTGCTGCTGGGTTGAGAATGAGATCCTTGTTAATGCTTTCCCCCACAACAACAGATGTCCCTAGAAGCCAATAAGTATGAAAGGGGAGAGTGTTAGCTACTGAAAAGAGTCTTCTCAGTGGCTGACTCACCTCCTTTCACTCTGATTGGCTCCAATCAGCAGTAAAGGACAAGGGAGCAAGTTAGAAAACTCTTCTTAGTGGCTAGCAGTAGTAGGGCGGACTACTGCTAGCCTATTCCCCTTTCTTGCTGAGTGTAGGACATTAGAAATACAGGGACCCTGCTGGGACCCTTATCCCAAAAAAGACTCCCTGAGACCTTGGATGACTACAGCCCTGGTCTCACCTCTTATATACCCAGTCGAACACAGCATTCTGCACATGAGGGCCTCCTGCAGATACCATCTCATCAAGAAATCTGTTCAGCACAACATAGGAAGTAGACCTTTAGTGCTGTGGCCCCAACCCTTTAGAATTCACTCCCCTAAATATTGGACAGGTGCCGTCTCTGCTGTCTTTGTGCCACCTACTGAAGACCTTCCACTTTCAACAACAGATGTTTTTAGTACTTTATCATTTGTTTTCTGCCCTGAACTTCCTTTGGGAGGAAGGGTGGGATATAAAGTTAATAAATAATAATAATAAATAGAACAGGCATAGCAAACCTCTGGGCCAAATTAGGCCTGGAAGACCATTTCCCCTGGCCATGTCCACCTGTCACTCACCTGATGTCCTATTTCACCCTACACAGCTTGGGGCCAAGAGAGCTGAAATTGATCACTGTGCTCTGCAGGGGACCGCAGAGCACAGTGCAGATACCATCCAATCAAAAGGCCTGTTTCATAGGAATTGTGTTCAATGTTGCAGCGCCTACACTTTGGAACTCCCTCTCATTATATATCAGACAAGCATCGTCTGCATTGTCTTTTGGCAGCTACTGAAGACCTTGCTCTTCCAACAAGCCTTTTAAGTAGAGATCTTTCCCAGGCTGCATCTTTATTGGAATTGTTTTTATGGTATTTTTACGATGTTTCATTGTTCTGTCGCTTGTCATTTGCCTTCCTGGGCTCTTTGGGAGAAAAGACGGGATATAAATGAAATGAAAATATGATGCCAAGTGTCTGGTGCAGCTGCAGCTGCAAAGGGTCTTACAGAGCCATGTACATTTTAGCCCTGAATGCAAGTTGTGCTGCTCTGCCCAGGGGCCAGAGCTACATGATGTCATATGATGCCAGGTGATTGACCGGTGGACAGCCCTGCCCACCTGTCGAATGTGGCCTGTCGAGAGTTGGCTGCAATTGGATCTAGCCTGCCAGCCAAAAGGGATTCCTCACCTTTGTCGTACAAGCTTGTTAGTCCTTCGAGGCCATGTTGCATATCTACTTGAATATGTGTGTGTTTAAACAAATAAACAAACTGTATTTAGAACACAAAGAGAAAGGAAACGATTAAGCACATAAATGAAATAAGCCATCATTCTTGCCGCTCCCTCTGTAGCCACCACCTGCTGCTGGAATGTATTTAAATGCATAATATGTTTTAGATGGTAAGATCCTCAGGGCAGGGAACTGTTCTTTCTTTGCCTCTGTAAAATGCCATAAACATTGTAATTATGTGCAGCTGGGCATCCGCGTGCAGCACACTGGGACAGCTAGTCAGCCCCCAACACGGCCTACTGCTTATACCTGCCCTCCTTTATTTATCTATTTATCTATTCTATTTCTATGCCGCCTTTTGGCCAAAGGCCCTCAAGGCGGCTCACAAAAAAATAAAATAAACACAAATACAAAATACACATCAGAAAAGAATACAGAGCACAGAAATTCAAACAACAAAATATTAACATTGTTTAAAAAACAAGGTTCTTTACAGGCCTGGAGGTAATCTGTCCTTAAAATGTAGCACTACCACTCCAAGAATTTTAGTCCTCAAACACTGAGCAGCTGTTGTAAAGGATTTGCTCACCAACACCATCGGATTCTTGCCCAAAATCATCGTCCATAGACTTGAAGTAGAACTTGTAGTTGGGCTGGTTGAGGAGCGCCTTGAAGTCACCCAGCGTCACCCGCTCGGCTGGGATGAGCAGCTTCCCCAGGTACGGCGTCTCCTGGTTGTCCAGATGGTAGATGGTCTTGGTCTCCGTCGTCGCCATGGCTGCCGCTGCTCCTCGGGGAGGACTCCTAGGGCAGAAGGCTTTAAATAAGTGGCTGGGTCTGGGAGTTGCCGTTTCAATTGCTCGCAGTTAGGGATGGAGAGATCTGACCATTTCAGTTCTTTCCGTTTCTCATTTTCTTAATCTGAAAGTCAGTTCTCTTCATTCCTGCAGCAATTTTTCTTTAAAAAAATCCTCATGAAAATCCTTCAGCATTTTAGTGCACATTTCTCTGAATCAACACACATTTGTATGAAATTTGCACTGAAGTACACATTTTTGTAAGCATTCTCTCCTAATATAATGCATTTGTATATGCTATTTTCCCTTATTTATTCTTATACACATGTTCCCTAACATATGCAGTTTTGTAAACAGTGTTTGGTTGGAGAAGTGCATTGCAAATGTTGGAAAAGTGTGAATTTTGAAAGACAGCTATGCTTCAGCTCTCACATTGTTTTGGAATGTGCGGATTTGATAGATTTGGCTTTAAATACAAACTGAATTGAATTTCTTCTTCATCCCTCTTCCCAATGCCTCCTGCACAGCATCACTCCCGGACAATGTGACAAAATTAATATGGGCTGCTGCCATCACGAAATAGCAGTTCTGACCTCCCCTCAAACCTGGAGCTGGCACTAATTTATTGTAATAGGTGTGGGGAACATTTTTCAGCCCAGGGATGCATTCGCTTCTGGGCAACCTTCCAAGGGTCATGTGTCAGTGGTTGCAGGACCGGAGGCAAATGTGGGTGGAGCAGTGCATGTAAATACTTCCTTGTTACAGTAGGCTAGTTCCTATACACATGCACGTTCCCTTCTCTATCCCCCATCCAGACAAGCAAGACTCAACACCACAGTTCAAAGTCACATTCCAGCCAGGCAAAAACACTCAAAGAGGGTGTGAAGCAAGATTGGTGAGGGGTATGGCTCAGGGAGAGTGGATGCAGCTGGGTAGGAGGTATGGCTCCTTGAAGGTTCGGGCTAAAACTTGGAGTGGATTCCACCAGCCCACTGACACCTCACTGACCACCAACTGCCACAGTTTGAATGCCATTGGTAAAAATGCAACAGATAGAGTTGCCATCTGACCAGAAGATAAATGACCTAGCTTGCTCTTCTGCATTTAACCACAGCACGGCCTGCAGAGTTCAGGAGGTGAAGCTTTATATACCTTAATTTGCATGATAGGATGTTGGCTGCCTCTCCATCCCTACTCCCTATAGAAAATTATTGCTTGTGCTTTATGTGAGGGAAGGGCAAGCCAACTGGGAGCTTCCTCAGTTGGTGCATATCTGAGGCATGAGATTATTGGCTTAACACCAGTTTGGCTAAGCAGCAGTGACACCCCCAAAGAAAAATGAATCACCGTGTGGCATTGTCGAAACAAGTGCACACATTTTAATGACAAAGGAGGTGTCTTAGAGGCTCAAAGTACTTTGTACTGTCAAGGTGGGTGACTTGTATGGCTAGCTAAAATCATATCACTCATATATTCATTTTTATGCACACTTTCCCCCAATATATGCATTTTTGTAAACATTGTTTAGTTGATGAACTGTATTGCAAAATTCAAATAAGTGTGAATTTTGAAGGCTATGTTTTGGCTCTCATTGTTTCAGAAAGTGCAAATTTGATATATTCAGCTTGAAATGTGAACCAAATAGAATTTCTCACCCATCCCTACCATCAGATTATTTTTAACATCTTAATTTAATTTTGTAATGGTTGAGACTGGATTTGTGTGTGTGTGTGTGTGTGTGTGTTGTAAACCTCCATGGCTCTTGCTAGTGCCAAACATTTGTATAAAATGTTTTATATATACATACACACACATACATACACACATACATGAAAGGTCTCTCTTACATTTGGGAAGGCTGAACACAGTTCTTCATGAGCTAGAGGGAGCCCCCAGTTGAGAAATATCAAGGCAAGTTAAGCAGTAGAGCGAGTTCAGCAGCAGGGCGAGGAGGCCAGGGCAACCCACTCTGTCTGTCTGTCCCTTAACCTGAACTAAACCATAGCTTTCAACCAATTAAGTAAATAAACTACACCCCCCCCCAAATTATGCAGGCAGGAAGCCAGCAGAGGTGTAGGGGCTTTCCAGTGTTTTGCACTGCCTGTAACATGTAGAACTGTCAACCTGTTGGCCAGAAATTGTGGGTGTGCGCCTGGTGTAATGACATCTTGGGTCTCCAGGATCGACTTCATTTCTTTGAGGCCAAGGTGGCTGACCTGGAGAAGCTGAGAGAGACAGAGAAGTTTGTGGACAAAGCTTTCAAGGACATTATAGCTGTGTCCCACTCCAAGGATGATAGCTTTCTGGCTATCGTGGTATATGAGGGTTTTGGGGAAGGAGAACGTCTATCCAAGGAAGAGGGATACATCCTGTAGAAAGGACCCATTCCTTCGGGACCAGCAGATATCCTCTCATGCAGAAGATATTTCCTGGTGGGTGGAGGGATCCTCATAGTGGGTGATTCCATCATTAGATTGTGGGGTGTGTGATGGGTGTGCAGATCACAAAGTGATTTGCCTGCCTAGCGTGAAGGTTGTGGATGTCAGCCGTTGTTTAGATAGCTTGGTGGATAGTCCTGAGGAGGAATCAGTGGTCATGGTGATATGAGAGAGAGAGAGAGAGAGAGAGGGATGGTCCTACTGGCCCCACCTACTGCTGGCTCTGACTCCACCCACTGCTAACATGCAGCCCCTGACCAATTGCTTTCAAACTGTGTACATTAGTCAAAACTGCATATAAAAATGTGTTAGGAGAAAATTGTAATAAAACGGGGAAAAAGTTTCAGGAGGATTTTTTTTAAATGAAAAATTGCAAATTGCCTTAGAAATGAGAAGAAATTAATTTAAGACTGGAAAAATGAGAAACTGTGAGAGCCGAAATTGACAGATCCGTCCATCCCTAGTAGACGTGTGTGTTTTTTGTACAAAAGCTACTTCACACCTCTGTATATCAGGGCAGAAAGCACATGTTTTGTAACATTTGTACACAGTAAAGTAAGGGGAGTTGGCTACATGGACACAAATCAGGGAGAACATAAGAACATAAGAAGAGCCTGCTGGATCAGGCCAGTGGCCCATCTAGTCCAGCATCCTGTTCTCACAGTGGCCAACCAGGTGCCTGGGAGAAGCCCGCAAGCAGGACCCGAGTGCAAGAACACTCTCCCCTCCTGAGGCTTCCGGCAACTGGTTTTCAGAAGCATGCTGCCTCTGACTAGGGTGGCAGAGCAATGTCCTGAGGCTCAGAAACCTCAGAACAAAGGGACTCCGAGCCAAGGTGGAATCAAAATGATAGCTTCTCTGGCAAGCATCCAGGTTGCCTCTTTCAAAGTAACCCGTCAATCAGAATCAGAGAGCATCCCAGCACAGGAAGTGGGGATTCACTGAGCGAGCAGTTGCCACTGGCTTGGCATAATTATCAGCTTGTTGACACAGTGACAGCACCAGAATTGCACGCCCACCAGCACAGCAGGGTAGAGGGATTGCTGGCTTATATCACACGTATTGTAGATGACCCACCTAAGACACAGAAGGGAATAGTGCTACTGAATGGCACAGAGGTTGAATGGGATACTATCCCCTTCAGATAGTGCTCTTTATGGTGACGCTGTGTGGCCTGCCCCAAACAGGGAAGGTCCCTCCGCATGAAGAGATGCAGGTGACAGACGTTGTAGCAGCTGTCATTCATGTTTATCACCAGGTGATTATTTGAGAGCTCCAGCCATTTAGCTACCTGTCGAGACTTGCCAAGCAGAACTGCCTTTGGCTGCCAGGTTCTCGCCACTCCTTGCTGCCACACACCTAGCTTGGAAGGAGTGCTTTTTCTGTCTCTCTACTGGCTCTGCCAAGGTGATGGCTTTTTCCATTAGCTCAGGAGTGGGGAACCTCAGACCAGGGGGGGCACATGTGGCCCTCTGGGCCTCTCTGTCTGACCCTCAGAAGAACCCTTCCCAGGCCACAACCCTCACTGGCCCTCCTTCACAGCCCAAGTGTTTTGTGTGGAATGAACTATGATCATGTCTCTTGCTTACCTGGGTGGAGGATGGAGACCAGTGTGTGAGAGTGTGTAAAAACTAGCCTGCTGTACAGAGATGAAAGTTACATTCATTGCCCTGCCCACTTTTGCCTCTAGTCCCTCCCACCACTGGCATGTGGCCCTCAGAAGGTTGCTCAGAAGGGAACACAGACCTCAGGCTGAGCAAGGTTCCCTACCCGGGCATCAGCTGATTCTTGGTCCTTGCCAAATGCAGCGCATAGGGCATGGCAGGCACCACAGATCAGCTGATTGGCTTTCCCTGCACAACCCCTGTCAGTCCAGAAGCGTCTTTATGTGCTTATGCTTACACCTGGGCATATGGCATCATATAGGTATGGTTTGGCCGAAAAAGGACTGGTAAGCCTAATTAGGCCCGTGGGCCAGAGGTCATAACAGAATATGCTGGAAAGGACAAGCAAAATAACTGGGGCGGGGGGGGGAGAAATCTGGAACAGTTTCCCAGAAAAGGCTGCATTTCGGCCTTTTTCATTTCAAAAAAGAAAGGTGATGGGGGCGGAGACAGGGGACATGGTGGCTGTTTGTAAAATGAAGCATAATGTGGAGAAAGTTTGTATCCCTAAGTACTAGAACCAGGAACTCCTCCAGATGTCCTCTGCTTGCACAAATGTAGATGGTATATGATGTCCACTCTTCATTGAGCATTCATCCTGATTTGCTTGCAGAAAGGTTGTATTTCTTCACGTCAATCAATAGTTATTCCACACTTTTTAGTGCAGTTTCTCTGTCACTTTCCTAGCTGCAAAATGTCTGGGATTTCCCCCCCCTAAAGTGGATTTGTTGTGCCTAGGAATGAGATCCGATGGCTGGTGCTGGTTTGAAAGCATTGTGTCGACCTAAGAGGCTGGCATCATTCTTTATCTATTATTAGCTGCTGCTTTTACTGATTGATTTTTTGGGATGCAGGGATGTCTGAGCAGAGGTCACACCTTACGACTGCGCTCTCTCTCTCTCTCTCTCTCTCTCTCTCTCTCTCTCTGCACTACACCCTGACTGCCAACCCTCAGTGACAGCTGGGAGTTGTGTCATTGTCACCTGCACAGTGCCATATTGTTTTGCAAGACCCACACCCCTGCATTTATTTACTTATTATTTAAGGACTTATAAACCACCTCCTAACAAGAGTTTCTGAAGCAATGTACAACTGACATCTATCTGAAACATATATAGTAAAAATGAATTATACGTAACAATATATTTTTTAAAAAAGATCTTAAAAGCATTGGTAACCAAGGTGATGCTCTCCAGATGTTGTTGGACTACAGCTCCTGTCTCCTGCCAACCCATTGGCCATACTGCTTGGGGCTGATGGGAATTGTAGTTTGACAACATCAGGAGGGCATCATATTGGCTACTCCTGTTAATGTGCAATGTATACATCAGGGGTTGGGAACCTGCCTGGAATGTGTCCTTGAACGGAGCTAGTGGCCACATTCA
Source organism: Rhineura floridana (assembly GCF_030035675.1). NCBI lineage: Eukaryota > Metazoa > Chordata > Lepidosauria > Squamata > Rhineuridae > Rhineura > Rhineura floridana. Next base: position 24,755,108 of record NC_084494.1, on the reverse strand, counting down.
CACCGTACATTTATTCCATTATTATTCCATTTTACACAGGCACGGCTTCCTCCAAAGAATCCTAGGAACAGTAGTTTGTGAAAGATGTTCAGAGTTGTTAGGAGGCTCCTGTTCTCCTCACAGAGCTACAGTTGCTAGAGTGGTTGAACCGTCAACCCCTCTTCCCAGGGAATTCTGGCACTTGTAGCCATGGGAGCTGGAGTTCACAACGTCAGGAGGACACCACATTAGCTAGCCTTGGTCTACACTGACTGGCTGTGGATTTCAAACAGAGGCATTTCCCAGGCCTACCTGGAGATGCCAGGGATTGGACCTGGAACCTTCTGCATGCAAAGAAGGTGCTCTGTCATGGTGCTAAAGCCCTTTCTGGAGGATCCCTAGCAATGGCTATTAGTCATGACGGCTTAGGCTATATGCAGCTTTCAGCTTTGGAAATGGTATGCCTCTGAGTAGCAGTTATGCACAGAGCTTGGAAAAGTTACTTTTTTTAAACTACAGCTCCCATCAGCCCCAGCCAGCATGGCCACTGGATTGGGCTGATGGGAGTTGTAGTTCAAAAAAGTAACTTTTCCAAGCTCTGGCTGAGAAGCAACCACAGGAGAGGGTTGTTTTCCTCAGATCCATCTTGCATGCTTCCCAGAGTCACCTGGTTTGTCTCGGTGAGAAACAAGATGTTGGAGTAGATCAGACTTCCCGTCATTCCTGACCATTGGCTATGTTGGCTGGGGCTGATAGGAGTTGTAGTCTGAAGCATCTGGAAAGCCCCAGGGTGGGGAAGGCTGGATTTGATTGGTCTGATCCAGCAGCATTCTTATATTCTTATTAAGAGTGTCAACTCTGGGCCTTTTCAGAGGTGGCAGCACCTAAGTTATGGAACTGTCTCCTCCCATCACTGTTGAACTGGATGGTCTTGAAGCACCAGCTAAAAATGATTCTGTTTCCCCAGGCTTTTAAATTAGCTTTCGGTAACTCTTGAGGAATTTGCTGCTGCTTTTTTCCTTCAGATTAAAATACCATCATCACCGTCCCAGGACAGCTTACACACATTCTACATCAAAAAGACCATTATAAAATACAAATCAATGAAAAACAATAAAACACAACTGTAGATAAAAGCAGCATGATTTTTTAGCTTTGAACCAAATAAACATTTGAATCAAATTTTAAAAATAAATCAAAAAGTCTAGGAAAATAGAAAGGTCTTCGAGTGGTGCTGAAATTATGGCAATAATTAGGATTCTACTTAATCTGGTAAATTAAAGAGCAGTCCATTGCTGTTGGCTTATTGGGGGTGGTGGTAGGGAGAATGCGTGATGCTGCAAGGATCTGTGGTTCGGGAAGCCATCCAAAGATGACTATCTGCAGCTAGGGGGATGATGGTCCTATGAAGTAGGACATATGGCCACACTATAAAAAGGGCCTTTACAATGTGGATGAAGCTGTCAGGCCTGGCCCTATCTCTAGGCAGGGTTAGGCAGCTCCCATGGGCAGCCGATGCTTGGGAGGGGGCAGACAGTGGTGGTGAGGTGTTGAAAGACAGAGTTCTCCATGTCACATGTGCCCTAACCCACACACCGCTAAGCTAGCCTGTTGCAGTGGAGAGTGCTCTTCTGTTGCCAGTGTTTAAAGAAGATTCAACTGCCAGTTCAACTGGCTTCTGTACATGGAATTGGGAGGGAGCACCATCTTGTCCATCACTTCAGGCAGCAAAATGCTTTGGGCTGGTCCTGGAAACTGCCCTGCAACACACAAATACTGGGAAGGGGTTTTGCCACTATATATATATATATATATCACACACAGTGAGTCAATGCTAGTTTATCATGATAGGCTAGACTAGGTTCTCAGGCTGTTGGTGGATGAAAATATGCAATCTTGCCAGCCAATCTATTCAGAGCAAGCTTACATGTTTATTTGTTTCTTTGTTTGTTGCATTTTTCTCCCACTCTTCCTCCTTTATCTTCACAACAACCCTATGAGTTGGGTTAGTCTCACTTAGAGCTTCATAGCTGAGCATGGACAAACCTCAGTCAATGGGAGGCTCCCTCCCAATATCAGATTTGGTTGGGAAATGGGAACAGGATAGCAATTTTCATCAGGACCACAGCAAGCCCCCCTCCCTCAGAAACTGCCATTTGTAGATGTAAAAATATTCATGCACTTTAAAATGCATGTTTAATATCACATGTAGTTTGGCCCAGAGCTTGGAAAGTTCATTTTAAATAGTTTATTTATTTATTCATTACATTTGTATACCGCCCCATAGCCGAAGCTCTCGGTCTCAAATTCAACATGTCCCAAAAGGATCTGATTCCAGTTCACACTTGTCCATCTACAAAACGTTCACATGAACTTTCCATTCAAGTTCATCCTATGATCCTCAGCCCATTTTCTTTAGCGTTCAGAATGTTACAAGTTGGTGTGCTGCAGTATTAAATATACTTAAGAAGACTACGAAAAAATGAAAGCACACACACAATGGAATGGGAATTGTTTAGTTTATTGTCCCCAACAATTATGATATTAAAGGTCCAAAGAGTCTAGAGCAGCCTTTCCCAACCAGTGTGCCTCCAGATGTTGTTGGACCACAATTCCCATCTTTCCTGACCATTGGCAATGCTGGCTGAGGCTGATGGGAGTTGTGGTCCAACAACATCTGGAGGCACACTGGTTGGGAAAGGCTGGTCTAGAGAATGAAAAAAAACCAAGTGAGAGAATGGCCTTATTGATGAACTAGAAATTGTTCAAACTTCATCCCTCAAATGAATTTAATTCATGTTCACTTCGCTCAGCAATGATGAGAACAACTTTCAGGTGTAGGGGTGTAGTCGTTCAGGGTCTCAGGGGGTCTTAGACCCTTTACTTTTTTGTGACCCCCAGCAGAGTCCCTATGTCTCCAGCATCCTGCAAGCCAATCAGCATGAAAGGGGAGTGTGTTAGCCACTAATAAGAGTCTTCTAACATGCTTCCATGCCCTTTTCTGTGGATTGTAGCCAATAGAGTGAAAGGAGGTGAGACAGCCACTGAGAAGACCCTCTCAGTAGCTAACACACTCCCTTTTCACACTTATTGGCTCATAGGGATTATTTCTTTATTAGATTTATATCCCACCCTTGCTCCCAGTAGGAGCCCAGGGCGGCAATTTTGTTCTGGGAGAAGGCATTAACAAGGATCTCATTCTCAACTCAACAGCAAAAAAGGGGGAGGGCTGGCTGTGACTAACACAAAGAGACACTTCTGAACTTGCCACTACACTACTGTTCAAGTGTAGTGCAGAGATATTTTGAACTAATTCAGTGAATATCATTAAACTAAACTAGTTCGTTCCAAGCACTGGTTTGGCCCCACTACACCACATGGATTTTTCCTTACCTATCCCTCCAAACAAGTATACAAAATATACTTACTCATAAATGCATTATTAAAGCACTTAAAACTGCAACACAACCAATGTATCTTGTATTATTAAAATGCTTTCTAAGAACTGTGACATCTTGCCATCTAATCCAAGCATTAACTCAGGTCACCCAACAGTTGTATGAGACTCATCTGATGTCAACATGAAATTCAGCCTTCAGTGCCATCAGCCCAGTCCTGTGGAATGCTCCTCCAATTGCGATTCAGCGGGGCATCTTTAGTATTAACTCTTAAACACGTGCTGACAACCTTTTTATGCCACCAGTCTTATGCGGGCAATTAAAGCAAAACTCTTTCTGTAATAATTAGCCAGTGACCTGTGTTTTCCGTTTTTATGTGGCTTTTATTGTATACATAATTGTTGTCAACGGCTTTGAAGTTTGTGATGAAACTGCAGTATACAACTATTTTTATAAATAAGCAGCCGGATGTGTTTTAAGTATCAGTTCTTCATCACAACTTATTTGCATCAGACCTTCTCCTGTACATACAACATACTTATCGCAAGGTTTATTACTTGTTTAAAGAAATCAGTAGATGAACCATATACTTTCTAATTTATTTATTGAGTAATCAATCAGTTCAATCCATGTATATTTGTGCATAGATAAAAATACTTCTAAAGCAGTCTTCCTCCATCTGGTGCCCTTCAGATGTTTTGGATTACAACTTCCATCAGCCCAAGCCAGCGTAGCCAATGGTCAAGGATGATGGGAGTCCAGCAGCATCTTGAAGGCACCAGGTGAGGGAAAGGCTGTTCTAAAGGGAAGCAAACACATGTGCCACAGAACCAGAGCTTGGAAAAGTTACTTTTTTGAACTACAGCTCCCATCAGCCGCAGCCAGCATGGCCACTGGATTGGGCTGATGGGAGTTGTAGTTCAAAAAAGTAACTTTTCCAAGCTCTGCACAGAACAAAGGCATTTCCTTCTGTTGGGAATACTTCTTCCCGGCCTGCTGGGTGGCTAGGGATGGGCAGGAAAAAAATCAATTTCATTTTTTTCTCAGTTTTTCATTTTTTAAATCTTAAGTTCAGTTCTCCACATTTTCATATCAGTTTCCCAATACTTGTTTTTAAAAAAAGTTCTCATGAAAACTCATCAGCATTTCAGTCTTACTTTTTCCTAATATACAATTTTTGCAAAACAATTTTCCATAATATAATGCATTTGTTTATTTTATTTATTTATTAAATTTATATCCTGCCCTTCCTCCTAGAAGCAGTCCAGGGTGGCAAAGGAAAACACTAAAAGCACTTTAAAACATCTTAAAAACAAAACATCTTTAAAAACATATCCAAGCAAACCATCTTTTTTTACAAAAAAAAAACAGCTTTAAAAAAATCTTAAAAATCAGTTCCAGCACAGACGCAGACTGGGATAAGGTCTCGATTTAAAAGGCTTGTTGAAAGAAGAAGATCTTCAGTACGTAACAGAGATGGCGGCTGTCTGATATTTAAGAAGAGGGACATCCATCATATTAGATATTAATAATTGCATTTTATTGCTTCTTTTGTTTCATGTATTGTATTTATTGTATAGCAATTTGAATGTTAATTGTAATACAATAAAATATAATATATAAGAAATAAAAGAAGCAAGGAAGATAGAATTTAAAGAATCACACAGCATTTCACATAGGGCATTATAGTTGCTACAAAAGGAAGAAAAATCATGAAGCGATCCACTTAATGATCACTTAACCTTCAGCAATGTCAAGGGAAGAAAGTTTGAGAACCGCTGGCCTAAAGACTAGAGAAGTTACACATGCTGTACAGCTGACTGGCTTTCTTGATATTAAGGAAGGCTTCCTATGACTGTTCAGGCAGCCCTGGCAGAAACTACTCCACTACCAAGACACTCCATTCATGCCTGAATATTTGCAGTTGCTACTTTCCAAATTCATGCTTCCCATTCTCCAAACATCTGTCCCCATCGTCAGTACCTGCCACAACCACACCCAGAAATTATATACTTTATTCACGCCCTCTCGGCCAACTGCTTGCAATATGATCTCTCTGCCGGCTCATGTGGCAACAGGCCCTCGAGGCTGACGTGAGAGCTACATCTTCTTGCATTGTCCAACGGGTAAAACATACAGGCGGATCCACCACAATCCCTTCCTGTCCTTAGTCACCCTTGATCTGCCCATCATTCTGGTTCCCCTTCCCCATCAACCCCAATCCTTATTCTTCCTTGAATCCTTCCTTAGCGGCACTTAACAGGCTGTCCGATGACGTAAGCATCTGCATCTTTAAGAGGGTATTGCAACAGCCCACTTCCTGTTCCTGCTTGAATCTTTCTCTGCCTTCTCATTCAGTCCCAGACGTGGTGATGACGTTGATCCTGTCAGCAAAAGACAAAACAAAGGACCTCTTGTTGTGCTCTCAAAGGCTTGGTGCCCCTCCATGGTTTTTCTTTTCCATGAGGTGGAGATGGCTTTCTTAGGAAGCATACACACCAAACATTTAAAGCACGCGACTTCCCCAAAGGATCCTGGGAACTGTAGTTTACTCCTCACAGAGATACAATTTTCAGCACCCTTCATAAACAACAGTTTCCAGGATTCTTTGGGAGACGTCATGTGCTTTAAATCTATGGTGTGTGCACAGCCTTAGAAATGGAATCCAGAAGTTGATAAAAAAAAATACTATACGGCAGGGTGGGGAACCTCAGGTCTGAGGGCTAAATGTGACCTCCACGCCTCTCTGTCTGGCCCTCAGAACTCTCCCCACACTACACCACCTCTCCTCAGCCCTCGCCACTCACCAGTCCTGCTTTGCATCCCCCTTGAGTGTGTTTACCTGGCTGGGAAGTGAACTCTGATCATTCCTCTTGCTTGCCAGGATGGGGGACAGAGAGGGGGATGCAAGTGTGTGTAGAAGCCAGCCTGCTGTACATAGGTAATATGTCCATTTGGTGCTCTGTCCATGTTTGCCTCTGACCCCATTGACCGTTGGCACATGGCCTCCAGATCATTTTCTAGAAGGGTGAAAAAAGGTTCCCCACCTCTGCTATATAGTGTCAGAAGTAGGGATGGAAAGATCTGTCAATGTTGGTTCTCTTAATTTCTCATTTTTTGAGTCTTAAATTCAGTTCTGTACATTTCTGCAGCGATCTGCATTAAAAAAAACCCTCATTCTCCAGCATTTTAGTGCAAATTTCTCCTAATAAGCACATTTTGTAAGTAGCTTTGACTAATGCATACATATTTGCAAGCCGTAAGTGCAAATTTTGAAGGATGGCTAGATTTCGGTTCTCATATTGTTTGGGAAAGTGTGAATCTGATAGATTCCGCTTGAAATGTGAACTGAATTCTCACCCATGCCTAGCCTAAAGATATCCTGGACTTCCCAACTGCATAGAAAGCAAAAGCAATCTCCTCTTAGTTTACTATTGTATCTTCAATTGTACTGAGGATCAGCTCAATGTAGGCTGCTTCTCCATTCACAGAGATTCCTTGCAACATCATAGCTGGGATTTCAAAGTATTAGATCTGGTCCCTGGGTGTGTTTGTGTAACCTACAACCCAGCACCTCTCCCAGACTGAGACTGTTATTATCTGCACTGCAGTGCTATTACTGCAATAGTCATGGCAATGATTAGGAAAATGTTTTATGGTTGGCCAGAATGGCACTGGAAATACCATGTTAAAAGACACAATATATATTGTATCGGGTATTGGTTCATGATGGCCCATGCTGTCCTATAAATTAGAGATAATACTAGGATGAACTTAATGCAAGACTGTAAATCAGTACATCTATTACAGATGGGAGAGAAATTAAATTCAGTTGATGTTTAAAGATGGGCTTACCAAATTTGCACTTTTCAAAACAGTCCGCAAACCAAAAGACAACCATCCTTTGTCATTCGCCCTTCTCCAAATTTTGCAGTGCAGTTCTTCACCCAATTAATGTGTGTAACAACGCATATACTGGAGTAAAGTGTCCATAAAAATGCACCTATTGGTGAAAATCACACAGAACTTCATTATATTAGAGAAAAGTACGTTGCAAAAATGTGTATATCAAGGGAAATTGCATCCAAAAATGTGTATATTAGGAAAAATTCACACACAATTTGATTTTCATGATGAATTTTCATGAGGATTTTTTTTATAAATCACAAACTGATGTGGAAATGTGGAGAACTGAACTTAAGACTAGAAAAACGAGAGAAACCAAAACTGACACGTTCACTCACCCCTAACAGCTCTACAGCATAGCGCCATAGAGCAGGACTGGGGAAAATCATGGCTCCCCAGATGTTGTAGACTGCAACTCCCATCAGCCCTAGCCAGTGGTAAGGGATGATGGGCGTCGTAGTCCAGTAACACCTGGAAAGCCACAGATTCCCCACCCCGATGCAGATGATCAATCAATAAAACCAACCAATATAACAAACAGTAAACTCCATCAGCATAAACACCCACAAAGCATGAAAAATAAGAGTACAATAAGAATGCTCCCTGAATAAAAATAAGTGTTCAGAACTTGTCTAAAAATAAGGAGGGGAGGGGCTTGGCAAAACTCCCTGAAGAAATCCACAGCAGCACTACCACCACTGTAAAGGCCCAGACTCTAATCATAAGCCAGACAGCAGGGCCTTTGATGCTGATCTTATGGCTTGGGTATGTTCATATAAGTTCTCACTGGATGTTGCTAGATATTACATATGAAACAATTGCTATTAATTATTTACTTAACAATCATTAACACCTTTTATAAGATACAGCTTTATAAGAAATGGTGAGTCCTCCAGAGGATTTGGGTACCCAGCCAGGGAACAAGGATGAGATAGGCTTTGAACCCCAAACTCCCAACTGCAAATCTCTGCTAGACTTGGGAATTGGATGGGGTCATCCAATTAAACTGACTGGCACAAGATCAATGATAGACAAAAAGAAGTCCTTCACACAGTGTGCAATTAATTTATAGAACTGCGGAATTGTCTGTCATAAGATGTGGTGATAGCTTTCAAAGGGGATTAGACAAAACCATAGAAGATGAGTATTATCAATGGCAACAAGTTATGGTGGCCACATGCAGTGTGCCTCTGAATTACCAGTTGCTGGAGTGGGGGAGGAGCAACAATGGGAAAGGGCTATTACCTTCACTACAGAAAGCAGGATGCTGGACTAGATAGACCTTTGGTCTGATCCATCAGGGCTCTTCTTATGTTCCTACGTTCTCCCAGAAATTCCTGGGAACTGTTGTTTGCAGAGTAGCTGAGAATATCATGTGCATATATGCTTGCCAATTTAGGCTCGCACATGATGCATCTTATGAAGTGGACTCTGGTCTATAAAGCTTATGCCATAATAAATGTGTTGATCCTTGCAGTGCCACAATTCTCTATATCTACACCAAGCCCCTCTTCAGTTCTCGAGTTCTTTGTTTTCCTTAATCAATATAAATCCGTAGTAAGATTGCAAAATAAAAAATAGCACCGGGGGGGGACTAGTCTGACCTTCTAAACACATGGATAGGGAACCTATGGGTGGCATTACATGCTAGTCCTACTCAGAGTAGACCCACTGAAGTTAACAGACCTGACTAACTTAGGTTCATTTATTTCAATGCGTTTACTCTGAGCAGGACTTCATTGAACACAACCCACTGGCCTTCCTCCAGATGTCGTTGGACTCCAACTCTTGCCAGCATGGCTAACAGTCAGCAATAATGTCCAACAGCATCTGGAAGGCCACAGGTCCCCCCATGCCTGCTTTTAACAGAAATTTGACATGCAGAGATCAGCTTGTGAATCTTATTGTCATGACATGAAGCTCCTCAACACTGTCACCTGCTAATTGCTGCTGATTAAACTGTTGTTACAGGGACAGCAACAAGGGACCATTGATACAACTCCAATTCTCTCTTGAAGCCCTGCTCTGAGCCAATGCAGGAAATGATAAATGGATATGTATAACAGAAACTTCCAACAAGGCTGGATTGTATATGTGACACTGATGGACACACAAGAGATCTGGATTTTCCTTTGGAAGTGAAGGAGAGCCTGCCTTTCAGGTTTCCCAACTGCTGATCTTTTCTGTGCATGCAAAGAGTGACATTCAGATTTCCCCCTCCTCCGCCACCCCTCCCTGGAAGAAGTACATTGGAGGTTCCGCACTTCTCTTGTGCATGCTTTTTACATAGTCCCTATTATGCCCCAGGATGACCCCTGCCTGCAAATGCCCCTTGGCAAAGCTGCAAGAACAATCGTGTGAAGAGGTGGAGGGTGGACCCATCAGCAAGTTGGCCCATGCAACACCTAATGTGGGTTTCCTTGTTGGAGTAGAGATCAGAAGATATATAGCCACGGCTTTGAGTCACAGCAAGAGCCTCAGAAGCAGTGATGCATCAGACAGGGAATCCATTAAGGCCATCCTGCTCCCCTGGCATTTAAATGTTAACCTCTCCACTTAGTTACTCACCTGCTCTCCTCCAGGCATCACTGTTAAAGCTTCTTCCACCCACAGCATCAGGTACGGCAGGTAAGGCTATATACAGATTTACACTTAGGGTTATGTTTGGAAGCTGATCCAGGGGGCAAGAAGCTGTAGTTATTAATCAGCAGGTAAGTCTTATCTTAGCTGTTTTTTAGTTATTTTGTGCATGTGTGTGTGCACGCATCAGTTATTTAGAAATAAAATAACATTTTTTTATCTGGCTCTGGGGATTTATTAGACGGGGAAGCAGGCTAACAGAAATTTGCTTAAATAAATAAATATGATGTCCATCCATCATCCAGCTGCCACCACATCCATGAGCCAAGCTGCAAATGAGTCTGCCACACCTGTACATCTTTGTGCTGTTTCTCTTACAAACTTGCCAATAGAACCTTAGGAGAGATCAAGAGTCATGCTTGATTCCTGTTTCATGGGATGTGGGAAGGCTGTGACAAATAATTTTTGTAAAAATTCCTGTGGTTGTTTGTTTTAAAAATCCTTCATTATTGTTGTTGTTGTTGTTATATACCGCTTAATGCATAGACTTCTAAATTGGTTGGATTATAGACCAGGAGAGACCTGCAGGCTAAGGCAATGTGTTCAAGATGAATAGCTGGATTCTAAGAGCTGAAGTAAAATTGCGCAAAAGTTGGAATTCTGATGATTTTTTTCCAAATTTGAAGTTCAGATTTTGCAATGCATATGATACTTGAGAATCCTATGCACCACGGGTTTCAGATTAGTAAAGTACTAATCAAGTAAAGTACACTCAAATGACTGAAGTATCCCTATGAGATTTCAAAATGTGTGAATTTCCATATGAATATCAGAATATTGGGAATTTGGGTGAAATTTGGTTGTTTTGTTGTTGTTGGGGCTCAAGCCTCGCTACAAAAATAGGAACAGTCTCTCTCCCTCTGTCTGTTCAAACCTACTCCAAAATAGGAACATGTACTTAGATTGCAATGCAATACCTTGGAATAGGCCCTATTGAATTGAATGGAACCTGTTTGTGGGTAGATGTGTATTGGGTTGTTCTGTTAGAATGTGAAACTAAAAATGTCAAATTCTGAAATCCAAACTTTAAATTTCAAAATCTTGAATGTGACTATTCCTGAGAAATTGCCTCTCTCTGTACCTCTCTGAGCCATGAATTCATCTTGATTCTCTTTGAAATAGACATGTAAAAAAAGTATCCCCTCATTCAAAATCTAGAATCATATTTCCCCTTGCATATCACAGGGTTGTGTTCCAGCTGTGGGAGACTACTCTGATTGTCATGTGCCACTTATATATGCCAGTAAGGCATCTTAAAAAATAAGTTGTTTGCCGACGAGTGGGGAGCGGATGTCCTCTTCTCTTATAGTCTGTTGTGAGTCAATTCTTTATTATGGTCAATAGCTAGCATAAAACTCTCAAAAGAGAAAGTTATCCAAATATACAGGAGAATAAAATACAGTAAAATAGGATAAAATGGAATAAGACAAGATTGCTAAAACAATATTATAACATTCCAAAAGGAAAAGAAGAAATTTACAAGATGGCTAGGATCAATTCCTGATACGTTTTACTCACTGCAGTGCAAAATTTGGCAACACTAAGAGTGGTAGTATTTTGGTCGGAAAAGAGTAAAGAAATTTACAATGCATCTGATCGTCCTGGGGATTTCATCATGAGAGTTTAAATTACAGTTCTGCGTAAATCATGATAGAAAAAGCAGTAGAGGAGGACATGGGTCACCATTTCCACCTCTCAAAGTCACAAGGGCACTTACAGTTATGGTAAGGGATTTTTTGATATCTTCCCTTCAAAACTGCTGAGGGAAGGCTTTTCTTGGAATTTGGAAAAAGGGATTAAACTGTCCCTAGGCTGTGGTCCAGTACACAAAATAAAAACAAATGCACATAAATTTTTCTTGGGGTTGGAAGCAAGTGAGGCTTGGCTTCCTGTTCCATGGAGGGGGGGAGGCAAAGTAAGTGCATCCTTTTTGTGCCAGTGTGCATGTTGCCCAGGGATGGGCAAGTTTGTCCATCTTGGTTTCTCTATATTTCCCATTTTACCAGTCATAAATTAAGTTCTCCACATTTCTGTATCAGTCTGAGATTTTTTATTTAACATCCTCATGAAAATTGTCAGCATTTTAGTGTACCTTTCTCCTAAGATGCACATTTGTGAATGACCTTTTGCCTAATACAGTAGGGCCCCACTCATACAGCGGGTTACGTTCTGGACCCCCGCTGTAAAGCAAAAACCGCTGTAAAGTGGAACGCATTGAAGATAATGGTGCGCGTTGCGCAAAAATGATGCGAAAATGGCGCGCAACGAGCAAAGATCGCCGTAAAAGCAGAACAGGCGCCGTAGGAGTGGGGCCTTTCTGCAATTGACAACCGCTGTATTAGCGCAACGCTGTAAAGCAAAGCGCTGTAAAGCGGGCCCCTACTGTATACACCTTTATGTGTGTACTTGTAGCTAATATCCACCTTGCATGCAAACTTGCCTGAAATAATGATTTTTTTTGTATGTTATTTTCATAGATCTCTGCATTTGTATGCACGCTTTCCCCTAAAATAGTTTTGGAACACATTATTTGGAGAGCTGCATCACAAAATTCTGAGATTTCAAAGGATAGTTGCATTTTGATTCTCGTATTGTTTTGCGAAACATGATTTCATTTTGCATTAAAATGCAGACTGAAATGAATTTCTCCCCAATCCCGTGTGTGTGTGTGTGTGTGAGAGAGAGAGACAGAATATGCAAATTAATGTCCCAGAAAAGGGGTTTGTGTGAATTCCTTGTTTTTGGGGGGCGAGGCAGGGATGAGTGTTGAATTCCGCCTTTTGGTGGCTGATGCAGCAACTTCCATTTTTACCTTTAACATCTTAAAAACTTTATATTCAATGGGAACCATCTTCCTTTTGCAGCGGCTGCCATTCCCAGCCTCTGATATGCCTCAGAATGATGCTGCTGCATCCTTGTCATTTGTAGGTGAAGGAAATTAGGATTGTCCTTCTGAGAGCTGAGCTGTGTTGCTGCCACAAATCGTAGCAAGAATGTTTTTAAAAATCTAAAAGTTTCTTAAAAAAAAAAAAACACAAGAAAATGGAAGAAGCTGCCCTGGCCACTGCTGGCATAGGCAAGAGGTGAATGTTGAAGTACGCATCCCTTGCAAATGAGGGGAAAGGCCTCAAAATGTGTGGCCCATGAACAGGACTGAAATATTTGCAGGGCACTTCAGTACAGTCCTGCTCCCCTCCAAACCATGACACTGTTGTTGCAGCCTGGCACAATACACAGCCATTTTAAAAGGGCCCCCCTAGTCTCTATCTCCCTGTGTTGCTGGTGGCTTCTTAAATAATGCAATATTCCCAGCTATTACTCCCATGGTTGAGTATATTAGGCTTTCCCTGCTGTTCACTAGAATTAAATGTATGGTCACCACTGGCAACTGTATTTGTGGACCCCAGATAACAAGTTGTCTAATTCCTAATAGACCTAAGTTAGCTGTGTCCATTAATTTCAATAGGTCTACACTGAGCAGGACTGGCACTAGACACAATCCACAGTTCAATCATTTGGAATAGTAGAGTTGGAAGGGGTCTATAAGGCCATCAAGTCCAACCCCCTGCTCAATGCAGAAATCCAATTTAAAGCATACCCACCAGGCCTCCAGTGTTGGAGAGCCCACCACGTCCCTAGGCAATTGGTTGCATTGTTGTCCTGCTCTAATAGTTAAGAGGTTTTTCCCGATGTTCAGCCAAAATCTCACTTCCTGTAACTTGAGCCCATTATTCCTTGCCCTGCACTCTGGGATGATTGAGAGGGGATCCTAGCCCTCCTCTGTGACAACCTTTCAGGCACTTGAAGAGTGCTATCATATCTTCCCTAAGTCTTCTCTGTTTTAGTGTCTCCTCATAGGGCTTTGTTTCCAGTACCCTGATCATGTGTTGTGTCCAGAACTGGATGCAGTACTCAAGAAGAGGCCTAACCAGTGCCGAATAGTGGGAAACTAGTACTTCATGTGATTTGGAAACTATACTTCTGTTAATGCAATCTAAAATAGCATTCGCCTTTTTTGGAGCCACATCACACAAGGTTAATACTTCCACTCTTGTTCTGGAGACCCTAAAGACTGTGGAGACTATGGGTGCCCTTGTCAAAGCAGCAGAGCTCACAGCAAACTTGCTATCTTTTTTCCATGGCAGAACTTTTGAAATAGGCATAAATTCAACAGATGAAGCATTTCCTAGAATGGAAATTGTATGGTTGGAAATGATCCAAGTATTGAATTTCTTATTACCATATAAGCATACAATAGCCCTTCCAGGAAAAAAAAAAGTGGCACCAATGCTGGTGTGTATTTGTCTCCATGCACCCTCCAGGCTGTCAGGACTCAGACACAACATATCTGTTGGTTGAAACCTGGGATTTCCTTTATCCACAGACAGGGATCCTGTTGCCCTTCAGATGCTGTTGGACTCCAACTCCCATCAGTCTCTGTGAGCATGAGTTGTAGTCCAACAACATCTAGAACAGAATAGCCCAAAATGCATTTGGGGGCCCACTTCACATTTTTTTATCATATATTTGTATGGTGGTGGTGGGTTATAGTCAACTATGTGTTACTCAGAGAAGGCCAAGTGAAATTCATAGACCTAAGCAGTGGCACTATCATAGTAAATGAGGTTTATCCAAGGCACGATTATTGTTAATTGAAATTAATACTCAGTTAATGATGACCATTAATTTCAACTCTGAGTTAAAAGCTACTTTGAACAGGACTAGCATTAGATACAATCCAGTACAGCTGCTGTGGCCCATCTTAGATTAGTCTGCAATTCCATAGTGGGTCCTGATCCACCAGTTGAAGACCAATTATCTAGAGCACAAGTGGGGAACCTTTGTCCTCCAGCTGTTACCAAACTACAATTCTGATCATCCCTGGCCATTGACCAGGCTTGCTGGGGCTGATGGGAGTTGTAGTTCAGCAACACCTGGAGGGCCAAAGGTTCCCCACTCCTCATCCAGAGGGCCACAGGTTTCCCATACCTGCTGTAGTCCAATACTTTAACCCAGAGGTGGGCAATATTTGATCTTCCAGATGATGTTGGACACAACCTTGAGCAGAAGAACTGCCATGATTTTACTCCATATACATTAAAACATGACTAAAATAAAAATAAAATAAAAGAACTTCTTAATATACTAAAAAAATTCAATGTAGATAAAAAGACAGAGAGGAATGCAATTAGACAGCCTAAGGTGGATAAACAAAGCTTCCCCCAAAGAATCCTGGAAATTTTAGTTTGTTAAGAGTGCTGAGAGTTGTTTGCAGGCCCCCCAATTCTCCTCACACAGCTACAATTCTCAGAGTGGGTTAACAGTACATGCCTCTTCCCAGGCAACTCTAAGAATTGTAGTTCTGTACATGGAATGGGGCTTTCCTAACAACTCCCAGCACCCGAACTACATTTCCCAGGATTCTTTGGGGAAAGCCATGACTGTTTAAAATAGTATGATATTGCTTTAAATGTGTAGTACAGATGGTGCCTCGGAGTTATGGGATTGTATTCAATGCTAGTCCTACTCAGAGTAGATCCATTGGAATTAATCTATATGACTAAGGTTGCAATACTATACACACTTATCTGGGAGTAAGTCCCACTGAGCTCAATAAGAATTACTTCTGAGTAGAAATGTATAGGATTGCACTTTAAGTTAGGTCTACTCATTTCAGTGTGTCTGCTCTGAGTGGAACTTAGTTTAAATATCCCATGGGATACAATAATGTACTGCTCTAAGGAACGACATATCTCTTTTTCAAAGTGGCTTAAAGTTTTGTTCTCATGTTTGCTACTTATTTCATACATTTATATCTTCCTCTTCAGCTCCCAAAGGGCTCTTCAAGTAGCTAACAATTTTTATGTATACTGTGTGGATAGATAGATAGATAGATAGATAGATAGATAGATAGATAGATAGATAGATAGATAGATAGATAGATAGATAGATAGATAGATAGATAGATAGATAGATAGATAGATTATTGTTTTTCTTCTTCATTTCTATGATTTGATTATAATTGGTGCTCTTATAGACAACAAACCAGGCACCTGGTTGGCCGCTGTGAGAACAGGATGCTGGACTAGATGGGCCACTGGCCTGATCCAGCAGGCTCTTCTTATATTCTTATGTTCTTAAAAAAACTGAATTAATTACCAAAGGCAAGCAATTATGTCCTTGTTCCCATTCAACCCCACCCCTGTGGGATCACACATGTCCTTGACCGAACAGGAAGTGTTTACCTTGATGCTTGCTTCAGCATAAAAACTAATGATAATGTATCTGAATAATAATTACTGGAGAATTCTTTACATAAACAATTACAGATGATAATGTTGTTCAGTATCATCATTTGGGTGTGTACCATGGCCCCGAATGAGGACCAGTGACAGTGACGCAGTCTGACAGACATCCATCACAATTGTTCCCTGTAAATCTTTTGCCCTGCAGCAAATTTCTTAGGAAGACTGATCTTCTCTTGATCCGCCAGCGCAACTATGAAGCTGTTGGCCTTTGGGCTGCTTCTGATGAGCTCTGCAGGTAAGGAAATGAGCTAAGTAACTCTGGGGAGCAAAAACAGTTGGTGACACATGGTTCCCCCCCTTATTTTCTTCTTTCATTGTTCTACTTCCACTGTATGTCTCTGAATACCAGTTGCTGGGAATCACAAGTGGGGAGAACAATGTTGTGCTAAGGTCCTGCTTGTGGGTTTCCCATAGGCATCTGGTTGACCACTGTGAGAACAGGATGCAAGACTAGATGCACCATTGGCCTGATCCAGCAGGCTCTTCTTAGGTTCTTGTATTCATAAAGTAGATAGTATCAGAGGGCAACTGTTTACTCCTGGACATCTCCTCCAAAGCAGCCTGCTACTAAAGGCTTTCTTTCCATGGTAGACATTTTGGCTGGAATCCTGAGCACATGTAGGCTACTTGAAGGTCCTGCTGGAGTCTGTACAGTTGAAGCAGATGGGTGTCTTTTCAGGAGTGTTGTTATTATTGATTTTATTGATTTTTGAAATGTATATCCCTCCAACATGGCTTTTAGAATGTCATAAGATGCCCCTCCTAATTCTTTGGAGTTGGCAGTTTCTCAGGGGATAGCAACATTTCGTAACAGGTTCAAGGGACTTACCTTTGGCAGCTGCTGATTCAGGCCTCTCTGTTTTCCTCCACCACCGGTGGTTGCTATTTTTGGCCACGAGGAAGGGCTGCCATTTTCCCCACCCAGAATTACTGCATCCAGTGCATTTGGGAGGAAAATAAGATGGCAGCTGGAGGCAACCTAAAAAAACCCCTGTTATCTCAGCATTGGAGTAAGACTCATCTGCCAGTTGAAGATTCAATAGTCAGTCTGGTACATGACAGTGAGGAGGTGCCATCTTGTCAGCAAAATGTATGAGGGGGACTAAGGTGTTTCCCTTCTGGTTGAAGCCGCCAGTGGGGGCTGCCACTCCCTCCCCCCCCCACGATGCTACGTCCAACATATTTTTAGGAAAATAACATGGCAATTGGGAACAACCTTGAGGCCCTCTGCTATTTCAGTGTTGAAGTAAGAACTGGATGCCAGGTCAGTCAGCTGAAAATTCAGCAGTCAATCTGGTACTTGACATCAGGGGTGCCAACTTTGCCTCAGGCAGCAAAATGTCTTGGGGGCTCCTGGAGGGGTTACCTTCTGGTTGAAGCTTTTCCTACATTTTAACTCAATTTGAATTCTGTCTTTTTTATACATTAAAGATTTGTGTGGATTTTAAATGGACAGCCTCACAGATGATCTGACAAGTGATGGATATGGACCTGGGTTGTCAGACAGGAACTCTCTGGAAAGTCCTGACGTGCTCTCTCATTTTCTCATCTGGAAGTCATAATGACCTACCAGACAGGTTGATGTAATGATAAACAAGATAAGATTATAAACATGTTGTATATCAGATAGTGATTAAAAGGATACCTGATGTCAAACAGCACTATAACGAGGTCCAACCTTCCCTGCTTACCAACAAGCAGTCCTGATTTTTCTGGTGTCTGTTCCCAGGCTGCAACCAGATGATGTTTTATTGAACATTCATTCTTTGCACAAAGAACAAAGGTTCATATAACAAAGGTTATATGACATCCAGAGGTCATGACTGAGTATTAGGGATGGGGGAGAAATTTGATTCAGTTTGCATTTAAAACTGAATGTATCAAATTTGCGCTTTCCAAAACAATCTGAGAACCAAAACACAGCCATCCTTTGAAATTCACACTTGTTTGAATTTTGCAATGCAGTTTGCCAACCAAACAATGTTTACAAAAATAAATATATTAGGGGAAAGAGCGCATAAAAATGGATATATTAAAATGGCATTAAAATGCATTATATTAGGTGAATTTGCTTGCAAAAACCTGTACATTAGTCAGAACTGCATACAAAAATTTGTTTATTAGGAAAAATTTGTACTAAAATCCTGAAGAATTTTCATGAGGATTTTTTAAAAAAAATAAAAATTTGCAAATTGCTACAGAGGTGTGGAGAACTGAATTTAACACTGGAAAAATGAGAAACTGAGATAATTGAAATTGGCAGATCCTTCCATCCTTACTGAGCATTCATCCTAACTGGGTTGCATGGAGATTCTATGACTTCTGTCAACCAATCATTACCTTGGACTTTTTAGTGCATTTCTCATGACTTTCCTTGCTGCAAAAACTCCCTTCCTTTTTAAAAATTGGGTTTGTTGCACCAGAGCACTTAGATCCACTTTAATCCACTAGCCATGATGGCTATGTTCCACCTCCACTTTCAGAGGCACCATGCCTCTGGATGCCAATTTCTGGGAATCACAATATTGTATTATTTCACAATTTAAAAAGGAAAAAAAAAGGGGGGGGGGAGAGATCTTGACCAAATTTTCCAGGGCAACTCTCATGAAATCTAGTTCATAAAATAAACCATCAGTATAAAAATATAAAGAAATACAAATAAGGTATATCCACAAAGTTTAAAAGAGCTGTTAAAAGTTCTTTTTTAAAGAGCTTGGATGTTTAAGTCTTTACCCCTTGCTTAAAATTTAGCAGTTGTAGACACCAGGCAAGCCTTTCTGGCAGGAGTGTAGTCGTGCAGTGTCTCGGGGGGTCTTAGACCCTTTACGTTTTTGGGGCAGGGTCCCAGCAGAGTCCCTATGTCTCCATCATCCTACAAGCCAATCCGCATGAAAGGGAAGGGTGTTAGCCACTGATAAGAGTCTTCTAACATGCTTCCTTGTGCTTTTCTGTGGATTGGAGCCAATCAGAGTGAAAGGAGGTGAGTCACTGAGAAAATTCTTCTTGGTAGGTAATACTCTCCTCTTTCATGCTTACTGGTTCCTATGTATTATCAAGGATCTCATTCTCAACCCCACAGAAAAAAAATAGGGAGGGGGCACGGTTGTGATTAACATGAAGGGACCCTGCACTTCTGAATTTGCCACTATACTACTGCTTTTTGGAAAGACCATTCCACATATGGGGCATCACCACTGGGGCCTTTTAGTTTAGAGAAAAGATGAGTAAGGTGACATGATAGAAGTGTATAAAATAATGCAAGGCATAAAGAAAGTGGACAGAGAAAAGTTTTTCTCCCTCTCTCCTAACACTAGAACTCATGGACATCCAATGAAGCTGAATGTTGGAAGGTTCAGGACAGACAAAAGAAAGTACTTCTTCACATAGCGTATAGTAAAATTATGGAATTTCCTCCCACAAGATGCAGTGATGGCCACCAACCTGGATGGATTTAAAAGAGGATTATACAAATTCATGGAGGAAAAGGCTATCAATGGCTACTAGCCATGATGGCTATGCTCTGCTTCCATATCTGGAGGCAGTATTCTTCCACTGTGAGAACAGGGTATTGGACTAGATGGGCCATAGACCTGATCCAGCAGGCTCTTCTTATGTTTTTATGTAATGTTGACCACTGAGAAAGCCCTCTTCTTGGTCAACACCTGCTCTAGTTTGGTCGGCAGTGGCACCCAGAAAAGAGTGGACTTTTCATAGTTGAGTTCTGCCTTATGTGAAGTTATCCTGTGTACTGTGGTGCTCTCAGAGCAGGACTTTAGGGCAGAGGTCCAGGGTCCCATTCAGGAGAATGAACAAGCCCCCCCCAAAAAAAGCAACAGGTGTGGCTTACCAAATTATGAAATGTGAAGTAATGCATATTACCACCTACAAAGTACAAATAAGGCTATTATTTAAATCCAGGACTGTGGCTCCGTAGTAGCATCTGCTTTGCATGCAGAAGATCCCAAGTTCAATCCCCGGCATCTCCAGATAGGCTGGGAGAGACTCTTGTCTGCAACCTGGAGAGCCGCTGCCAATCAGTGCAGACAATACTGAGCTAGACAGACCACTGGTCTGACAGTAGAAGGCAGCTTCCTGTACCTGGCTTCACCATTCAGTAAGAACATAAGAACGCAGAAGCCCATTGAGTTCAGCAAATGACTTAGGCCCCAAATATCCAAAAGACCGCCTCCTTCCCTACAGACCCTCTTAGGTGTTAAGATCAGGTTGGCCCTTTGGGTAATTCCAATGCCTCATGGTGGGTGTATTTAGCGACATGCTCCTGACACAATAACAGGGCATTTATTCTGCTTTTATGAGTTGTTCTGTGATGCCTCCCTAATGGTACCACATTATTGCTGCCCGGAGGGGCTGTAGCGCAACAAAAGTGGGACAACCACCACCACCCCTGGAACATTTGTGGTAGGAAAAGTAAAAAGATTTCAGCAGGAAGTTACAGGATATACACTAACTGGAAATGAAGCAGGATAGATTCTGCACAAGTTTTGCAGGCAAAAATATAGCATTGAAAGTGAGATTGTATATGACTGTTCCAATAGGATCATGAGTATCAGTAGTGTACTGGCAGATGCAGAAGTGCAGGGTCCCTTCATGATAGTCATAGTCATGCCCTCTCACAGCCACATCTCCTTTTCCACTTTCCCTCATCTCCCTTGCTCTCTGAATCATCTCTGAGTCGACACTCCACTGCAGCCTAACAGCCAATCAGCATGAAAGGGGAGGCTGTGTGTTAGCTACTAAGAAGAGTTTTCTCAGTGGCTGACTCATCCCTTTTCACTCTGATTGGCTTCAATGAGCACAAAAGGACAAGGACTCTTCTAACACACTCCCCTTTCATGATGATTGGCTCATATATTGGGACCTGGCTGGGACCCTGCTCCCTGAAAAGTAAGAGGTATGTAACCTCCCGTGACCCCAGACAACTATACTCCTGATTAGTACAAATCATCATAAATGTGCAATAAAAAGGATGTCTGGAGGGGCTCTAAAGCAACAGATGGCCATCTAAAGGGATGCCCCTGGAAATGGAAATGGACTGCCTTCAGGTCAATCCCAACTTATGGCAACCCTATGTATAGGGTTTTCACAGTAAGTGGTCTTCAGAGCGGGTTTACCATTGCCTCCCTCTGAGGCTAGTCCTCCCCAGCTGGCTAGGGCCTGATCAGCTTGCCACAGCTGCACAAGCCAGCCCCTTCCTTGTCCGCAACTGCCAGCTGGGGGGCAACTGGACTCCTTGGGACTATGCAGCTTACCCACGGCTGCACAGGTGGAAGGGCACGTAACCCCTGAGCCACTCACTGTGGGGGTGATCTTTAGCTGGCCCTTTATGCCCAGTTATACCCAGGAGACATGAGCAGGGATTTGAACTCACAGACTCTGGACTCCCAGCCAGGCTCTCCTCCCCATAAGACCATTAAGTAGGGATGGAATGATCTGTCAACCTCAATTCTCTCAGTTTCTTATTTTTTCAAACTTAAATTCAGCTCTCCACATTCCTGCAGTAGTTTGAGATTTTTTTAAAAAAAATTCTCATGAAAATTCTCCAGTATTTTAGTGTGAATTTCTTCTAATAAACACATTTTTGTAGATAGTTTTGACAAACATTCACATTTTCTCATCATATAATTTATTTTTGTATATTTTCACTTTTTTATCTTCATTTTTGTGCACACGTTCCACTAATATATGCATTTCATAAACATTGGTTGGCAAACTGCATTACAAAATTCAAATAAGTGTAATTTTGAAGGATGGCTATCTTGTGGTTCTCATATTGCTTTGGAAAGTGCCAGTCTGATAGATTCGGCTTCAAATGCACACTGTATCAAATTCATCCCACATCCCTAACATTAAGTCTAGCTCTAGGATGTAAAATTGCCTAGCTTCACCACTGGGGCAACCCTTGCCTGCTTTAGATTTTTTTTTTTTTAACAGAGACCATTTTTCAGGACTGGCAGATTTCCAGGAAGTGGTATGATGCAAATGTTTTCTTCTGTTTTCGTTGTTGTTGTTTTTGCAGGTTTTGCCCAGGAAGGCATAGGTGACCGAATCATTGGAGGCTATGCTTGCCCATATAACTCCAGAGCCTACCAGGCAGCCATTGTATCTGGACACAGAGGAAACTGGAGAAATTATTGTGGAGGAAGCTTAGTGCATCCGTGTTGGGTGCTTTCAGCAGCACACTGCAAACCCAAACTAGGGTAAGTGAAAGCACTAGTAAGGCACAATGGCAGGGAAGGAAAAGGAATATTTCTTCTGGGACAAGTGATAGTCTTTGCCCTGTGGTCTGGCAGTGTGACCTCAACAAAAGTGAGCTGCAACAAAGTCCCATTGAAATCACTCAGGTCAGGGCTAACAGAACATTTAGTTAAGATTTCATCCTATACGAGTATTGATTACTGCAATGTGCTCTACTTGGGACTGCCACTGGAAATAGTTTGGAAATTTCTGGGGTTGCAGAATTGAGCGGCCTGCAATGGAACAGCCTGCAGGCAGCCTGCAGTGGCTTGTGACTCACTGTGCCATAGAGTTGCTAGGTCTCAAGTCTAGGGATGGGAGAGAAATTCCAAGCTTGGGAACTCCATGCATGAGAGTTTGACAGATGGGTGGGACAACCCACCTGTCAATCCCATGATGTCATAGTGATACCACATGATTGACAGATGAGTTGCCCCACTCACCTGTCAAAGTTGATCCATGGGGCAGGGCCAAATAAAGATCTGGCTCCTGGAGCCAAAAAGATTCCCTGTCCCTGATATTAATTCTGCTATAAATTAAGAAAAGCAGTTTCTTCCTCCTTCGTGAAAAGGGAGGGGAGGGGATGAACGTGAAGATGATCTAGAAATCGTTCAAAGTTCTAACCCAAAATGAACTTAATTTGCCTTTAGTTCACCTGGCAATTATGAGAACTACTTTCAGGTATATATTTTTAAAAATTGAACTAGTTCTGTGAACTTTGTTCATTCCAACTGGTTTTTTTCAATACTGATCTTTATACATTTTTTGAGCCAAGAATTGTGTCTCAGCATTCAGAGAAGGAGGAAATCCAACGGTTAGCTAAAATGCATTCAACACATTAGACTGAGAGAGAGATATTGGATCAATCTGTAGGGTGGGATGGAACTGTCAGTTCTGGTTCTTTCCCTTTCTCATTTTTCCAATCTTAAATTCAGTTCTCCGCATTTCTGCAGAAATTGGTGATTTTTCTGGGGGGGAAATTTCTAGTGGAAAATTCATCCGTGTTTTAGTGCAAGCTTCTCTTAATAAATACATTTTGTTTGCAATCTGTTTGCAAGTTTGCCTAATGTACACCTTTTTGCAAAGCAATTCTCTTTTTTCATTAACAAATGCATTTGTGTACAAACTAATCGGCTGGAGAACTGCATTTGCGAAATTTGGAGAAGTGAGAATTCTGAAGGATGGTTTTGTTTCGTTTCACGCATTGTTTCAGGAACTGTGAATTCGGTAGAGTTAAACGTGAACTGATTCTAATTTCTCCTCCATCCCTATCTGTAATCAGCATCCAGGAAGCTCAAATTCTTCAGTCAATCCTACCTTCCACTGCTCTTTGTTTTTACTCTGTTTCATTTCTGCCTTTCATACAGAATGAAAGTGTGCCTAGGAAAGCACAACTTGAAGAGGGTTGAACAGGGAGAACAGTGCTTGAGTATTGCTGAAGTTAAAGTACACCCAGGCTACAATAGGAGGAAAAACGACAAGGATTACATGCTTCTCCGGCTTAGCCCCTGTGCCAAACTCTCCGAATCCGTGAGGACTGTTCAGCTGCCTAACAGATGCCCTAATGAGGGGAAGCCATGCACTGTCTCGGGCTGGGGCACCATCAAATCTCCTCTAGGTGAGGTTACAAACTTTAGAACAGGGGAGGGGAAGCTCAGACTGCAGGGGCCAAATGTGGCCCTCTTAAGCCTCAGTATCTGACCCACGAGATTCTCCCCAGGCCATACTCCCTTCCCAGCTACGCACCCCTACTGGCCCTTCACACCCTCTGTGAGTGTTTCTGCCTGGTTGGAATGGGCCCTTGAGCCCTGATAGTGCCTCTGGCTTCCCTGGATGGAGGATAAAGAAGGGTGTGTGAGTGTATGTAGCAATCAGCCTGCTGTACAAAGGGGACATTTATTTTAATTGCTCCGCCCACGTTTTCCTCTGGCCCAAACCAAAACTGGCATGTGGAAGGTTGCCCAGAAGGGAATGTGGCCCTCCAGCTGAAAAAGGTTCCCCACCCCTGCTCTAGCAGGAGTGGATCAGATAGGGCAAGAGTGGAAAAGCTCAGCCCTTCAGTCCCCTCCATCTGTCCCATAGGACTCTCCCCAGACTATGCCCCTCAACGGCCCTCAAGTGCTTTTGCCTGGCTGGAATGAGTCTGTAAACTGTGGAATAGCTCTTGCTTGCCTGAACTGAAGATGGAGAGATGTGGACTTGTGTGTGTGTAAACCTCTGACTTTTGTCTGGCTGGAATGCAGCTTACTGGACAAGGGTAAGTGTCATATGCATTCAAGGCATTTTTAAAGTAAGAGTTGTGTGTCCAAATAGACACCCGGTCCTAGCTTGTGGACACCCAGTGGACACAAATGGAAGTGTAAAATTTAATCAGTGAACCAAAAACACACATTCAGATTGGAAGCCACTGACACATCAACTAGAGGTATGACATTTTGGAAAATGGGAATGGACTGCCTTCAAGTCAATCCCGACTTATGGTGACCCTATGAATAAGGTTTTTATGGTAAGCGGTATTCAGAGGGGGTTTACCATTGCCTCCCTTTGAGGCTAGCCCTCCCCAGCTGGCTAGGGCCTGCTCAGCTTGCCACAACTGCACAAGCCAGCCTCTTCTTTGTCCGCAACTGCCAGCTGGGGGGCAACTGGGCTCATTGGGACTATGCAGCTTGCCCACGGCTGCACAGGTGGCAGGGCACATAATCCCTGAGCCACTCAATGTGGGGGTGATCTTTAGCTGGCCCTTTACGCCCAGGAGACATGAGCAGGAATTTGAACTCACAGACTCTGGACTCCCAGCCAGGCTCTCCTCCCCACTGTGCTATACCAGCTGTTAGTGACATTGAACAGAAACAGTAGATCAAGTTCTTGCAAAACACCAGTCATTCTGAAAAACTTCTTAACAAAATCTCTCTCCCTGTACACTGTGATGTCTGGTTTTCTGCATCTTTGTTCTTTCTTCTTCTTTTTTGTAAGAATTCTGCTACAGCAGACTGTGGATGATATGCAGCAGTTTCTAATTTAAATTTGCTTTTTAATCCATGTATTCACTGGTGGGCGGGCAGACTACTAAGAATTTTGCTAGGTTAGTAACTTATGCAAATGCTTTTGGAAGGCTGTATCCACTCCCCCCCCCCATTTTAAAAGTTTGAACCACTTTCACCTCAATCCATATGTCAGGGCTTGTACATGGTAGAGAGGTTTCCAAGTGCAAGCCATCTGAATGATAAAATGCATCCAGTAACAACTCCTTTAAAAAATGGTCTGCATGCATCGCTCTATCTACTTTTTGCCTCTGGCCCTGCCCACCATTGATATGTGACCCCCAGAAGGTTCCCCCCAAGGGAAAGTGGCCCTCACACTGGAAAAGGTTCCTCCTTCCTGAGATAGCCCTTTGCCTATCAGTTGTTTGGTGTATTATGAAGCGATGCTGGAAACTGTGTGGAATGTTAACAACAAAAAATTGATTGTGCTCAGGGTGGCCAGATGCAAAAGAAGACAGGGCTCTTATGCCATCAGTTTTGTTAACCCCGCCCTTCCTTCAAGAATGTAGGGCCATAGGGAACATAGGAAGCTGCCTGTTACTGAATCAGGCCATATTGTCTTCACCAGGTGTGGGGAACCTTTGGCCCTCCATGTTGCTGAATGATGCCTCCAGTCTGCCCCAGAAAACATGGCCAATGGCCAGGGTTGGTGAGAGTTGTAGTTCAGCAGCATCGGGAGGGCCAAGGTTCCTCACACTTGGTCCACACTGACTGACAATAGCTTTCCAGGGTTTTAGGCAGTGGACATTCCCAGCTCTACCTGGAGATGCTGAAGACCGAACTTGGGAAGCATGCAGTGGCAGCTGGTGGCTCCATGTCAGTGGGGCAGTGGAATCCACTCCGGGTTTTACTCCAAATTTTTAAGCAGCTGACCAAGATTCTGAAATCACACAAACCTGTCAAAATAGGGATTTGAAAATGTATTTTCTGTCAAAGTGGGGGCTTAAATGCATACTTTGATCCATTCAAAATATTGAATTGCTGAGAATTGCTCTGCAACCTTTGGAGAAAGGCAGAATCTGGCGAGTAGCTAAGGGCCCCTCCAGAAATATAATTTAATTCTGCACTCATGATGATTTGTGCTCATAGTATCAGGTGGTTACATGCAATCCCACTTTCAATACTGTTTGTTCCTATAAAAATGTTTAGGAAGACATACTTTTTTGTTTCCAGTGCCCCATAACATCCTGCTGAAATCCTGTAACTTTTCATACCACATTCCAGGTTTTATTTTTTGTTTTTTTATCCTGCTTTTGTTGTGCTATAGTGCAAGAGTATACCTCTGGACTGGAGGGGCCCTAAGTTCTGGTTTATTTTTATTTATTATTTATTTGGACAATTTATATACTGCTTGTATTTAAACAAATATCTAAGCAGTCTACAACACAGGTTAAACTTAATTTAACATCTTAATTTTAAAAAAACAAGATTTCCTCATTCTATAAGATGCAATTCACAACTAAACAGTGCATCCTCTTTAGCATCAAAATAAACTTTGCACATAAAAATCAGCTGCAAAAATAGACAGAAAAATCCACATTCTGTTTGTGTATTATTTATTTAACAACATTGTAAAGCATAGTCATCAGCTAAACAAAATAACCTCTAAACATCAGGAAATAAAAGACCCCTTCAGACATTATTTTTATTGCACATTCCTGATGATTTTTGCTCTCCATGCTATTGAGGCAAGCACACAAGATCCTGCTTTCAATACTGCGTGCACTTGCAAACCTTTTGGGGAGGTCACCCTGCCTCACTTCCACTCAGTGCATAATCCCATAATGTCTTGTTGAAATCCTGTAACTTTTCATACCACAAATGTTCTAGTTTATTTTTTGTCCTACTTTTGTTGTGCTATAGCCCCACCAGATAGCAATAATGTAGCGTTAGAACAAAGCAAAGCAAAGTAAATCCACCAGTAATGCACTATGATTGTGTCAAAGACATGTTGCAGAATGCACCCCCAATAAAGCACCAGTCTAGAGCTGCTCAAAATATTGTAAATGAATCAACTAAAAAAGTACAAAACCCACATTTTTAAATAACATGATTGACAATTAGACTAACTGACAGTGAGACTAATTTGCACATTAGATGCGCAGATCAGGCAATTTCTTTCAGGAAATGGTGAAGGTGGAATTCCTGAAGCATCCTAACATTTTCTGTTGTTCGGTTTTTTTCCCTCTTGGTATTTTACATATGTCTTGCAGCTTGGGTCCCTGCACAGCTACAGTGTGCCAATGTCAACATTGTCTCAACAGAGCAGTGCAATCGAATATATCGTGGTGCTATTTCACCGAATATGGTGTGTGCTGGAGTACCACAAGGAGGCACCGACTCCTGCCAGGTGAGAGGAGGGTTGATGGCCACCTTAGGTCCATGCAGAGCGATTTGATCACCTTCTGAGAGGTTAAGAAAGGGTTAAGGTCATGGGGATGGACCGGTCAGTCTATTTCTCATTCCAATCAGCCTATTTCTGGTTTTGCATGTGTTCATTTATACATCTGTTCCCTCCCATTTCAGCATCAATCTATACTTTAAAAATATATATTTTGTATACATACCCTAAAATATACATTTTTATGCATTTTACCCAGAAATAATAATAATAGTATTATATTATAATATAATAACATTGTAACAATGATGATAAATAAATATGTATTTCATATAAAATCTTTATTATTGTTTAATAATAATAATAATAAATTTATTTAGTAAAATGTTTAATGGAACATAGGAACTTGCCTTACACTGAGTCACACCATTGATCCATCTAGCTCAGTATTGTCTGCACTGACTGGCAGCAGCTCTCTAGGGTTTCAGGCAAGGTTCTCTCCCAGCCCTACCTGGAGATTCCGTGTGCTCTGATCTGCATATTGTTCTATTTTTGTTCTTGTATAATTTTATAGTTTAATATAGATTATATATTTAAATTGTTGCAAATAAATAAATAGATCAGGGGCCGCCAATCTTTTCGGACCAGGGAGAACATTTCAAATGTTGAGAAGATGCTGAGGGTTCCCATCACAAAATGGCTGCCCTGAAGGGCTTAGCATAATACAATATTGCTGCCCTGTGGAACATGGCACAACACAAAATTATATAAAGTACAGTCATTGCTGCTTCTCTCCCCCCCCCCCGGCAATCTCATGTTTACCTGCCAATGCTAAACCAAACCCTAGGCTGGCTACCTACTTACCTAGGAGTAAGCCCCATTAAACACAAAGTTATTTACTTCTGAAGTGGACATGTATACCATTGTACTGTGTACGTTAACTGTGCAGTGAATTCTTAATGAGTGCTTGGACATCAGTTCCTGCACAGTAAGAGACATGCCTAAGCCTCTTTGCAAAGTTTTCATATTCTGCATTTGCCATTTGGGGAGAGGATTCTTTAACACCCACTGACACTTATTGTGTAGTATTATTTGCAGAAAATAACTTCTAAGCACTACCTCATATCAGATGAATCCACCACTGGGAAACCGCATCCTGGTTG
Source organism: Rhineura floridana (assembly GCF_030035675.1). NCBI lineage: Eukaryota > Metazoa > Chordata > Lepidosauria > Squamata > Rhineuridae > Rhineura > Rhineura floridana. The sequence goes on along the minus strand of NC_084494.1, from coordinate 24,726,077 downwards.
TTAGGGGAAAAGGAAGGCCAAGCTATGGAGATTTCAAGGACTACTAGAAAATAGGACAGATGTAGGAATGCATAATTTGCTCTGCACCTTGAGATATTTTCTCATTTTGTTTCTTTGATTGCCACCAGATGTTTGGGGATCTACTTTGGTTGTTGTAAGGATTGCTGGAAAATGAAAACTTTAAAGCACTATATGAACATTTAGTTTACGATAATTCCCAGAAGGTGATTAGAAGGCACATGATACAGCAATGTTGCTGAAGCTTATCAGATTAAGGACTGGTTTGTGCCTGGATGAGAGGCTGCTTGGAAGTCCTACAAATACCACCTTGAATTCTATCATGGAAGAAGGCAGGATATAAATGTATTATAATGAGCCAGACCATTGATCCACCTGACTCAGTATAATCTACACTAGAGATGAGGAACCTGTGACCCTCCAAATTTTGTTGGACCTCTCATCAACCCTGGCCATTGGTTATGGTGAGGTGAATGAGGTTGATAGGAGTTGGAGTCCAGACCACAGGTTGCCCACTGCTGTGCTACACTATTGGCTTTCAACGGGTTGGTTGCATCTTACTGTTAGGTTGTAGCCCTTGACCTAAGGTGGATTGCAACAGTGGCACTATCATCATACAAATATGAACATCAGGAAATGGGTCCCCAAATGTTAATTCAGGCTAGATATGAAAAGGTTGAAGACTACTCATCTATATTCACTAGCAGACAGGCCTTCAGAAACCTGGAGACTGAACTTGGAACCTCCACCACCCAGTTCTGTACTCTGGCACTGAGCTATGGACCTCTCCTAGTGAACATAACAAAATCAAGTAGGTTTATTCCACAAAAGAAAGTAGGCCATTTAATTGAGCTTAATGAGCATAAAGTAGAAGAACACACAAGATAGATATGTGCATCCAATGATAATTTCTGCTGCTTCTCCCTGTAGGGTGACTCTGGGGGCCCACTCATCTGCGGCGGGCAACTCGAAGGCGTGGTTTCTTGGGGAACATTCGTGTGTGCACAGACAGGGAATCCAGGTGTGTACGCCAAAGTGTGCTGCATTGTGCCTTGGATCCAGAAGACGATAAATAACAAGTGGTGACTCACTTCCATGATGCAGAACTCAGTGGAAGAAGAAGGTTCCGCAAAAAGACCCTGAAGATCAATCAGCCCCCTGGCACAGTAGTTTTTCTTTCCCTTACTTGTTGTGAAGGACATTCCATATTTAGCAAGGCTCTCCCCAAGGCTGGCTTGCACTATTTTGCTGCCCAAAGAGAAAATTAATGTTGCTGCACCCCCTGTTCTCCATCACGCTGTATTGGCGGGGAGCAATTGTAAACTTTAAGAATGAATGGAGTGGAAGAAAGGGGCTGCAAGAAGAGAAACAGAATGGGGGGGTTAAATACAGCCATCCCCATCTTTGGCTGTGTTGTGGGGAGAGCAGGGGACTTGTGGGTGGCGGAAGCAGAAAACAGCTGCCCTGCAGTGCCATTCCAGAGTGGGGCTAAGATAGCAACAGTGAATGAGTAGGTGCTACCTTTAAAAGATGGTTCCAATTTTGTTTTGTGGTTTCTGACTCTCAGCTTTTGTTCTTCCAACAGCTCCCACTTCTCATTAGGCCAGCTTTTTTCTCCATGTGATTTTCTTGTCCACCAGAAATTGGTATATAAGGTTAATAAACATAGCAGGATCCAGGTATTTGCTTGACAAAGTGCTTGGGACCAAAAAGGAATATCACTGTTTGGGGATGTCTGTATGATTGTGGAATGCCCTTGTTTAAAGGAGGGGAAAATTCCTGGAAAATGCAGTACTAATCCCCTTGATTATGCTGATTAAAAAACTCACCCTGATTTCCTATCCATGTTTTCCTTTTTAATTTGTTCGTTTTTGTGTGTGTAGAACTGGATGCGGGGCTCATCCTCCTGCAGCCCCAAAGAACATTCACCTCTTTCATTCAGTAAGCTCCAATGTTCAGTGACAACATTCTGCCAATTAGCAGCTGTCCTTCCACACTTGGTGTTCACTCTAGGACTGCCACACTTTGTCAACTCACTTCTTATGGGGCATCGATATATTTATATGTGCATATATTTATATATGTATTCTAAAAGGTATTTAGATACTTGTTTCTGCTGAGAACTGCATTGCAACATTCAGAAGAGTGCACAATCTGCAAGAAAATTGTGTTCCCATGCACACATCAGTCCGCAGGGGGCAGACCAGACCAGCTGGTGTTGAAATCTGCAAAGAACAAATTCTTCAAGAATCCCAGGCATCCACATCATTCCCACTAGTGGGGATGGAACATAGACGGATGCCCTGAGACAAAAAGCACCATCTCCAAATCAGCTGGAGTTCTGCAGGGAGCTTATGGTGCAACAGCAGTGAAAGGATAGCGCTAAAGCTGCCAGTCTGGGAACTTTCCAGACAGTGGTAGCTGGTGGTTCCCATGTCAGTGGAGCAGTGGGATCTGCTCTGTGTTTTAGTCCTAGCTTTTGAGGAGCTGTCCAGGGTGCTGAAACTTTTGACAGCTCATTGAAAGTTCAGAGTAAAACCCAGAGCAGATTCCACGGCCCCCACTGACATGGGAGCAACCAGCCAACACTCAGTCCAGATGATGGACACAAACAACAGGAGTAGCTATCTCACATCATGCCTTCCTTGCCATCTTCCTAGGGTCATCTGGTGGTCCAGTGTTGGAAAAAGGGAGCTGAACTTGTGTCTGTCTGGACCACCTATGCTCTAGGATTGCCATATGAAGCTTTTCCTAACACTTTAGATCGGGGTGGGGAGCCTCAGGCCTCAGGTCCAAATGCGGCCCTTCAGGCCTCTCCATCTGGCCCTTGAGCGTTGGGACTCTCCCCATGCCACACACCTCTCTCCCCAGGCTACACCCCTCACTGGTCTTGCTTCACATCCTTCTTAAGTGGTTCTGCCAGGCTGAAATATATCCTTGAACTCTGATCATGCCTCTTGCTTGCCTGAGTGGAGGACAAAGAGGAGTGGGTGAGCGGGTATAGTAACTAGCCTACTGCGCAAAGGTAACATTTACATCCATTGTTCCACTCTCTTTTGCCTCTAGCCCAACCCACCACTGGCATGTGGCTCCCAGAGGGTCACATAGAGGGGATTGCAGCCCTTGGGCTGAAGAAAGTTCCCCATCTCTGTTTTAGATCCATGCTAATAAAAGTTTTACCTGCTAGATTTCTCACATGTCAGACTACTGTTAATGGCATGGGAGCAAAACTAATTTAAAAGGTTGTAGAAACCAATCAAAGTGATCCACTAAGATAGATGTATTCTGACTACAATTGAAGACTGCAGTAAGGTCCTTAACAGATGCAAGTGTTCAGGTTAGAAACGTAACAAAGTCCTACCCGTTTGGAACTAGGAGGACCCTAGATGCAAAGAATGAATTCGTCATGAACCCTAACCATCCATGGAACATAGCTGCATGTCCTCAGACAAAAGCACTATCCCCAAATCAGCTGGAGTTCTGCATATGGCCTTATTACAACAGCAGTGAGAGGGTAGCACCAAAGCTACATTCTGAGGTGCGAGCAAATCATGATTTCCATGGTGTGACTCTCATCTCTGCCACAAATTTACCAGGGAGATTATCTATAATATAAAGGATCATAAAGCAGACTTGTTTTTGAAGGACTGTTGTAAGGATTAAAACTAGATAATGCATGTGAGGCTCTTTCAACACTTGGAAGTGCCATACAAATGTTAAGTATTATTATTATGTGCATCTTTGTGCGTGCGCACATGTGCACACACACATGTGCACACACACACACACTTCAGCCTTCATTCTGGAGATAAATCTTAGGCTGTGTGCACACCATACATGTTTGATCCCCTTTGAATGGATGTCACTGGAGGCTTATTGTAGCATTTGCATTTATTTACAAATATAAGGGTTGAGCATAGCTGGAAGCAGAGGTTAAACACACCAGCAGACAACCAAAGCCCACTGCTCCCACAGGGAGACAGCCATCATTGCCCTAAGATGCTTACAAACTCAGCGCTTTGTGTCTTTCTCTGTCTCAAACTGTAGTTTTCATGCAGACATCAACCTTAGCTAAGGTTGGGGAAAGGCACCACCCTTTCTGGTATTTCCTAGCCATTCAGAAGGCCAGCTATTGAGCACAATCAGTCTAACAAAAGGACAGCCTCTTGGCAAGTTTGCTAGAACTTTCATTTCCACCTCCATTAACACTCCCTATCCAATTCCCCACAGAAAGTCTTGCAATACCTTATACCAGGGGGATGGGGGAGGCTGTTGTTGGACTCCCAGCACCCATCATTCCTGATGACTGGATATGCTGGCTGGAGGCTGATGGGAGGTGGAGTCCAACATATGGAGGGCCACGGGTGCCACACTCCTGCCTTATGTGGAGAATCTGTCCACATTCTCATTAGGGTGGCCCAAATGTGAGGTCTCTATCCAGTCCTCAGAACTCTCCCTAGGCCAGATATGGGGAATCTTTGGCCAGATGTCACCAAACTTCCTTCCATGATTTCTGGCTACTGGCCATGCTTGCTGGTAGTTCAGCAACATCTGGAAGGCCAAAAGTTCCCCACATCTGCCCGAGGTCATGCCCCTCCCCAGACCACACCCCTGATGCTCATCCTCCTTGGCTGTGGAAATGTGTCCCTGAACTGTGATGGTGCCTGTGGCTTGCCTGGATGGAAGGGTGTGTGTACAAACCTGTTGATTTTATACTACACAAAGGTAAGGGTCACACCCATTGCTCCACCACTTTTGCCTCTGGCCCTACCCACTACAGGCATGTGGACCCCCAAGGTGCCTCACAAGGAAATGCAACCCTCAGGTTGAAAAACTTCCCCCAGCCCAGCTTTAGAGTTTCAGCAGGGGTAGGAAACAAGGGGCAACTGCTATGATCATGGCCTGCTTGCAGGTTTCCAAGATCTTTGGAGACACAGAGAGAGCACTGGACTACATTACCATTTTGCTATGATCTGGCAAGGCAGTTCTTTAGTTCAATGTGTTCTTAATCAGGACCCCAGGCACTATATTTACATGTAGCTTGAAATCCTGTGAGGTAGTCTGAGATGAAAACGCTTCCGTACTCCCACCAGGGCAGGGTTTGCCACCAGGGGGCAGTAAATGCACTCTTTCAGTTAACAAGCTGCTTGCTTGCTTGGACTGCCTTCAAGTCGATTCCGACTTATGGCGACCCTATGAATAGGGTTTTCATGGAAAGTGGTATTCAGAGGGGGTTTACCATTGCCTTCCTGTGAGGCTGGCTATGTGGGGATTTGAACCCTGGTCTCCCAGGTCACAGTCCTAGGATAGGTAAAACTGACCATGGGAGAGGAGGAGGGGGAGGGAGGGGTGAAGGAAGGGAGAGGGAAAGGGTGAGAGGGAGGCGATAGGAGGGAGGAGGAGGGGAAGGCAGGTTTGATCATTTGCATGCTTTTTGAGTTCAGTGGGATTTACTCCCATGCAATCATGCTTGAAAATGAAATGGACTGCCTTCAAGTCGATTCCGACTTATGGTGACCCTATGAATAGGGTTTTCGTGGTAAGCAGTATTCAGAGGAGGTTTACCATTGCCTTCCTCCAAGGCTGAGAGGCAGTGACTGGCCCAAGGTCACCCAGTGAGCTTCATGGCTGTGTGGGGATTCGAACCCTGGTCTCCCAGGTCATAGTCCAACACTCTAATGAAATCACTATGCCACACTGGCTCTCAGTTAACAAGCAATGTACATGAAAACTATCTAACCACAGGTTAGGCAAGGGGCTCAAAGGTTGCAGTGCAGACTTTGCCAACCTGGTGCCTTCCACACACACACACACACCAGGATGGAGGCACAGAAACCACAAAGAATGCAATAAGGAGAGATTTGTTTTCCAAACTGCCTACTAAAAAGATTATTTTACTATTCTGTGTGGTTTAGAACCCAAGCTTACCACTTCAGGAGGAGGAATGGAGGAGGAATTTTATTCAGTTTGCATTTAAAGGTGAACTTGCCTAATTCACATTTTTCAAAACAATATGCGAACCGAAATGCAGCCCTCCTTTGAAATTTGCCCTTCTCTGAATTTTGCAATGCAGTTTTCCAGTCAAGTCATGTCCACAAAAATGCACACACTAGGATAAAATGTACAAATAAATGTATATATTCGTGAAAATAACATTAAAAAATGGATGATAGGGGAAATTGCTTTGAAAAAATGTGTATCTTAGTCAAAACTACATACAAAAATGTTACGCGAAATTTGACTAAAATGCTGATGAACTTTCATGAGGATTCTTTTAAAAAATTGCAAATTACCGCAAAAATGTGGAGAACTGAATTTAAGACTGGAAAAATGAGAAACAGAGAGAACTAAAATTGACAGACTTGTCCATCCCTATCAATCATGAACTTTCCAGTTCTGTAGAAGACCTGAAGCAGCTTGATCTGAGTTGCAACGCATGGCTCTGCCGACATCAGACCTGCTTTGAGCTTAATCACCTCGTCTCAAGAAATCACCTGTCAGGAGCCACCTGTTTCTCTACCATATACAACAATCCAGGCGATTCCTTCCAAAGTGACGGGTAATAACGTGTTTAAACTGGGGCCACGTGGCTTAAAAAAGGTTTTGTTGTTGTTATGTGCCTTCAAGTCGATTACGACTTATGGCAACCCTATGAATTAGTGACCTCCAAGAGCATCTGTCGTGAACCATCCTGCTCAGATCTTGTAAGTTCAGGTCTGTGGCTTCCTTTATGAAATCAATCCATCTCTTGTTTGGTCTTCCTCTTTTTCTACTCCCTTCTGTTTTTCCCAGCATTATTGTCTTTTCTAGTGAATCATGTCTTCCCATGATGTGTACAAAGTATGATAACCTCAGTTTCATCATTTTAGCTTCTAGTGATAGTTCTGGTTGAATTTGTTCTAACACCCAATTATTTGTCTTTTTCGCAGTCCATGGTATGCGCAAAGCTCTCCTCTAACACCACATTAAAAATGAGTTGATTTTTTTCACTGTAGAAAAGGTTAGGCCAGGCCATGAGAATGAAAATGCTCCTTTAATGACTCTTTAGGTGGGGCTTTACATCTTTCCAGAGTAACTCCCTAGGTGATTATTTTGAGCTGTGAGCAGCTCATCCATTTTGTAATGCCTCATCTCATTGATATCCCATTTGTGATTTCCTATGTGTTTTTCCTTGTCAAGCAGGGAGGAGGATCCTGTGGCCCTCCAGATTTTATAGCCTTTGATAGTCTTATCCTCCAGGAATTTGTCCAATCCTCTTTTAAAGCCATCCAAGCTCTGGATGTTACTGAATTCTCATCATCTCTGACCATTGGCTATGCTCGCTCAGGCTGATAGGAGTTGTAGTTCAGCAACATCTGGAGGGCCAAAGGTCCCCCACACCTGCCATAAGTATTTGTATATTAGGGTCACAGTGGCAAAAAGGCTCAAACTTGCTACAGGAGAGTTGTGATAAGGAGGGATTGGGTTAAAGGTCCAAAACGACATGAGGTGGAAGATCCATAATCAGCAAGAGAGTCACTGTGGTGTAGTGGTAAGAGTGGGGCATGGTGGACTTTAGACTTGCAGGATCTGCTTGGGTTTTCACCAGAATTGCCCAAATCTGCCAACCGCCAGAGCCGGATACAAAAGAAAATCATTTAGAACGGAAGAATTCTGAGCCCATGAGTTTGTTCTGAGCACTATTCAATAGTAATTATTATATGAAAACCTTCTGGGGGCTGAAGGCCACTAGCGGGTGGGTTCAGAGGCAAAAATGAGTAGGGCTTTTACACTATAGGTTATATTCCACGCACTCAAAAGCCAGAGATTCCTATATCCCCTGCATACATACACCTCTCCCCATCCTCTATTCAGGCAAACGAGAGATTATCACAGTTCATAGGCACATTTTAGCCAGGCAAAAGCACTCATGGATGGTGAGCAGCAGGGCCAATGAGGAGTGTGGCCTTGGGAGAAGGTGTGGGGTGGGGGAGGGGCATAGAATAGGAGAGTCCAAAAGGCCAGAGAGAGAGCTCTGAAAGGCTGCATTCAGCCCCACCTCTGTACTATCGTATGGCAAGTACCATAAAGTAGACAAAGATGATGAAATGGAAAGGCAGGTTATAAATCATTCTAATGAATAGCTAAATGCCATCATCTGTGAAAACACCCAATCGACTCTGATGTACATACATGTGTCAGGTCTGAGCCGTCGAGGCTGCTGTTCAAGATGAACCAGGAACCAGGAGGAATAGGCCAGAGGCAAGACATTGCTGCAGAGGACAAAGCAGGAATCCGCACTGAGGACAAGGCCAGATGACAAGGCTAAAGACCAAGACCAAGCTCACACATAGAAAAGCTCAGGGGCACCTTGGAGCCCAGGTAACGCAAGGTTTTGCCAGGACTTTCGAAAATACTCCAAGATGCCTGTTATCTTCTGAGTCACTTTGATTTGCTGCACAAGAATTGCAACAGAAAACCTTTTCACTGGCCAGCCTGGGTGGGTGGAGCCAGTAGAGTACTTTGCTGCTTCTGCAGATGCTTCAACGTGTAACGCTATAGTTTCTCCTGTGAGGTGGCAACATACGCATCCAAAGGCTCTCAGTTGGGCATCTTCTGACATGTGTATTTATTATTATTATTATTATTAATTTGTTTGTTTGTTTGTATCCCGCCCTTCCTCCCAGCAGGAGCCCAGGGCGGCAAACAGAAATGCTAAAAACATTTTAAAACATCATAAAAAGACCTTAAATTACATTAAAACAAAACGTTACAAACTTTTTTTAAAAAGCTTTAAAAACATCTTTTTTAAAAAAAGGTTAAAAACATATTAAGGAAAACATATTGAGCAATTCTAACACAGATGTAGACTGGGATAGGTCTCAACCTAAAAGGCCTGTTGAAAGAGGAAAGTCTTCAAAAGGCACCGAAAAGATAACAGAGATGGCGCCTGCCTAATATTTAAGGGGAGGGAATTCCACAGGGTAGGTGCCGCCACACTAAACGTCCGGTTCCTATATTGTGCAGATTTATTATTATTATTATTATTATTATTATTATTATTATTATTATTATTATCATTATCATTATCATTATCATTATCATTATCATTATCATTATCATTATCATTATATTATTATTATTATATCCCACCTATCCTCCAAGGAGCTCAAGGTGGCATACTTGGTTCTTCCCCTCCCATTTGTCTTCACAACAGGCCTATGAGGTAGATTAGTCTGAGAGAGAGAGAGAGAGAGAGAGAGAGAGAGGTCACATAGTGAGCTTCATGGCTGAGTGGAGATTTGGACCATGGTTTCCTGGGTCATAGTCTGACACCCTAACCTCTACACCAAATTGGCTCTCTTTAGAAGCTACAGCATACAATAGATCTTACATTTATTTATTTAAAAGATTTGTACGCTGCCTTTTGGGGTCAAATCCTCCCTTCTATGATTTTTATATGTGATTATTGTCATGCATTGGTTGTGAAATGGATCTGAACTAGAGGCAAATAGTTACCTTCAGTGGCCAATTATAAACTGAACTGTAGAAATGGTGTTGTGGCCTGGTGTTTGTATATTTCCAGTTATGCTGGGCTATTTATGATTTTTATGTTCGCTTTTAGTTACATGAAATCGATGTTTTAAATGGTCTCATGTTGTACTGTATCAGTTAAGTTTTGATGTGGATTTTTCTAAGCCTTTTTGTAATGAATGTCGCTTTAAAAGCTGGTTACAAATCTGTTACATAAATAAATAGTAAATAAATAACACACTGTGGGCTTTTAGGCCAAAGTGACAGCTCAGAAAGAAAAAAAAAACTGGACAGATTTTCAATACTTGATTGATTTTTTTTAACCTTGAAAGATGCTTTCCAAACTTGAGATACTGACTGCTTTAAAAGTCAATTGAATTGGGAGCTGATTGGTCTCTTTATTGGTAAGTGTCAATTGCCACTGGTTTCGGGGAGGGTTTTCTGATTTTCTGGAGGTGTTTTCACACATAGAGCTTAAAGCACCCTTGCTTTAATCAGATTTGTAATGCAAATCTAAAACCCAACAAGAGCCAGAATGTTCATTAGCATTGCAAATGCCTCCGGTTGGAACCTTTGTCTTTCCGCATGAACAGTGCTAACTTCAGACTTAATAGAGATGCAAAAAACATGATTTAAGCCTCCTCACCAGATGCCCCTGTGTCAAGTAAACAGAGTTGCAATACTTGATTCCCGGCAGCAGTAACTTGCCACTTACAGGGAGAGATGAGGTGGCTGGGAGGTCAGTGGGGTGCAGGTGCACTGGTGGAGCCAAGCCAGCACTCCCAGCGATGTGCTCAGATCCTGGCAATTTCTGATCACCTCTTCCTTCCTCCTCTCCATCACGGTACCAACAAGGACGCCACTGCCAGTGGGCTAGTGTTGTGGCTCTGCCCCAAAGGGCAAGCCGCTCCTGTATGGAAAGATTTAATTTAATTCAACTGCACTGCAAAATTCAAAGTGTGAACATTGGTTTGGTTTGCATGTTGTTTAGAAAAGTGCAAATTCAGTAAGTTTGCCTTCAAATGGGAACTGAATCCAATTTCTTCTCTATTCCTCTTTCTAACTCCCAATGGTTTATTAATAGCAGCAAAAATTCTTTTAAATTAGGGATGGAAAGATCTGTCCTTTTTTGTTCTCTCCGTTTCTCATTTTTCAGTTCTCCACATTTCTGCAGCAATTTGCAATTTTAAAAACCCCTCATAATAATTCTTCAGCATTTTAGTGTGAATTCCCCCTAATAATCTGCAAATGTACACATTTTTGCAAGCCATTTCTCCTAACAGAATGCATTTTTGTCAGTTATTTTCACAAATGTATTCAGTTTTATGTACACTTTCCCTTAATATATGCATGGTTGTAAAATTGTTTGGTTGGCGAACTGCAATGCAAAATGCAGATTCATATGAACTTCGAAGGATGGCTGAGCTTTGGTTTTCATGTTGTTCCGGAAAGTGTGGATTTGATAGATTTGACTTTAAACGTGAACCAAATTGCATTTCTCTGCCATCCCTAGTTATAATGTTTACTCACAAGTGAATCTTGCTTATCAAACATACCGGGGGAGGGAAGAACCATCAAAAACTGACATATGAAAAAACATGGGAGGAGAACACAGAAAGCAGTGCTTTACAGTGATGTTGTCTGGATTCTCCCTAATACTGTAAGTGGGTGAATGAAGGAGAGGAACACCAGAGAAAAAGGTTTAGTGTAGAAGCAGCCAGGTTACAGTATCTTGAAGGTGGACATGAGGTTCTGGGGGATGTGGACCATAATGTTAAAAACTCTCCTTCTGATGCTGTGTTGCACAGAAGGGATGAGTAGAAAATATAGATGTACTGGTGATTTGCAGTAAATCTGCAAGAGTTTTGACTAGGGATGGACAAATATGTTCATTTTGGTTGCTCTCAGTTCCTAATTTTTCTAACCTTAAATTTAGTTCTCCACATTTCCACATCAGCTTGCAATGTTTTTTTAATGTCCTCATGAAAATTCATCAGCATTTTTGTGCAAATTTCTCCCAATACACACATTTTATGTGCAATTTTCTCTAATATAAACATTTTTGCAAAGCAAATTTCCCTAATATAATGTATTTTGTATGTTATTTTTACTAATATATGCATTTATATGCACACTTTACCCTAGTCTATGCATTGTTGCACACCTTTCCTCGACTGGAGAACTGCATTGCAAAATTCAAAGTGTGAATATTGGTTTGGTTTGCATGTTGTTTAGAAAAGTGCAAATTCAGTAAGTTTGCCTTCAAATGGGAACTGAATCCAATTTCTTCTCTATTCCTCTTTCTAACTCCCAACGGTTTATTAATAGCAGCAAAAATTCTTTTAAATTAGCTGTGACATGAAGAAAATTAGTCGGGAAGGGAACAAGTTTTATTTTTGTTTTATGTTTAGACAGGACTTTGAGTTCGCTTCTGGTACTGAAAACAAATTCCTGGGTAGAGCTTAGAGATACCCTATCCTTTCATTGAAAAAGTATATTTCCCCTCCCCCCCTCATTTTGCAGCTGGCTCTGGATAGTGGATCTTAGGGGTCTGGTAAAAAAATCCAGAGTAGATCCCAAAGTCTAAAGTCTGCCTCCCATTAAGGTTCAGGAGGAGGGTAAAGGAAAAAAGGGCACTGTCACCTTCACTACTCACTAGAACCTTACTCCCTTCCTAGACATAGAGCAATAAAACAGGGATGAGGAACCCTTGGCCCTCCAGATGTTGATAAGATCCAACTGTCATCAACCCCAGCCAGCATAGCAACTGGTCAGGGATGATGGGAATTGTAGTCCAACAACAACTGGAAGGCCACAGGCTACCTATCCCTGCAATAAGGAATTCAGATTTGGATCTAAGGTGGCCAGATGCAAACGAGGGCAGGGCTCCTGCACCTTTAATAGTTATGAAGAAGACACTCAGCTATTAAAGCCTCAATGTTAACATCAGGTTTTATTGGTAATTTCAATGTATATTTTGTGGTTTATGCACATTGCTTAAAGGTTTTGACAATGAAGTGGCATATACGTTCTGTTAAAATTCCCTGGGAACAGGCATGTGAAGCAACACAGGATTTAATCCTCTCCTGCCGCACATTAAATGATGTCCCAAGTGATGTCAGCTGATGGGAGGGTGGGTGTGGTTTGGGGGAAGTAGTGAAGTTCCTCACGCCTGTGTTTAATAAAATAAATGAATAAAGGTACAGAAGCTCTTCTCTTTTGTATCTGTCCACCATATTTGAGTCTGACAGCCAGTGGGGAAAGTACTGGGATCCGAGGAAAGAAAGGAATCTTTTTTCCTGTCCCTCCCACAACCGCACTTGATTTCCTGATTCCCCAAAAAGACCTCCAATGCTCCAGTTGCATACAGCCCTGAACTAGAGCACTCATGTAAGGAGCTGGGGATATGCCAAAATGTTTTATCACAGGTCCCTACTTGTTGAATACTAACGGTCAAATGCTGGCTGATGAATCTGATGGATACCTGGCACCCAAATCTTGAGCGGTGGATTCGGCGGAGATGGAGTTTTCTTTTTTGCCATTGCACATTTGAAAAATCAACACCGTGATGGTTTTTCATCTCAGATCATTACTTCTGCCTGCCCCCCCTTCCAGAACTGCCGGATGATCCCCTTTTCCTTCTGACCTTCCCCTTGAAGGTCAACCATCCCCTTGCTTGTTCTCTCTCAGCAGCGGCTAGAGCCAAGCCTCAGAAATAAGCCATGCCCTTTGTCTCCTGCCAACCATGCTCTCCTTTGTGAATGCCATCTCTTAGGTAAGGAGGGGCCACATTCTATCACCCCTCCCACCTCTTCTCTGAGTCTGCTTCAAACTAAACGCAAACAAATGATGAGCCAACGGCTGAGGTGTGGATTGGCTCAGGGGCTGCTAAACTAGAGGAGCAAGAGAATCAGACAGATTGGGACAAAAGGCATCAGCACTGGAAAACAGATGCAAAGTACAAAACAGCCCGAAGGAATGAGGCCACCTGTCGGCAGGACTGTCCAGCAGAAGATTTTTTTTTTAATTGATTCATGACGTGGCTTTTAATCAGGTAATCAACTGATACAAAACACACATATTATCCAAATTCCATCTGAGGTGCCTTTTCAAGAATCCATCCTGATTTGTTGGCACAAAGTTTGCAAGGACTTTATACAACATCTTCTGTTATTCATGACTGAGGCATGTATTGGCTCCGTGGCTGTTCTAGTACATTTAGTATATCTCATACTTCCTCCAAGTAGCAAGGTTTTCAGCCTCCACCCTTTTATCCTCACAGTAACCCAGGAAGGTAGAGCAGGCTGGGAAAGACTGAGTGTTACAAGGTCACCTGGTGAGCATAATGGCTGAGCGGTGGTTGCCCTTTAATCACACTGACTAAAATTTGCACCAATCAATTCATCAGGTTAAAACATGAAAAGTGAGATAAACAAGGATATGTTTATTTCAATGAAAACGGAACGTTCATGTTGGGAGTCAGCATGGCACAGCAATTAGAGTGATGGACTAGGGCCTAGAAGACCAGGATGCAACTCCTCACTCAGCTCAGACCGGGTGTCTTTCTCCCTCCAGTTTAGCAGCCACGGAGCATCAGGATGGATGCTCAGTAAACAGCAGATGTCATATAACCTCCCTGCAAATGAATTAGAATGAGCGCTCAATAAACAGTGGACATCTAATAACATCTTTACAAACTATGGGCAAACAAATCAAGAGGAATGCTCAACAAACAGGTCATCTGGAAGTGGTCAGTGTCCTTGTTAAATCTGGGAAGCACATCCCTACAGTGGCAATATCTTCAGGGATCAGGTGAAGACAGATAGTAAATAGAAGAGCCATGCATTATTGTCTGAGGAGCAGGAGAAGAGGACCAAAGAAACCTGGCTTCAGACGTTCCTGAGCTAGATGCTACCACTGGTCCATCTAGCTATCTCTTGCCCACACTGACTGGCAGCAGCTCTCCAGGGCTTCAGACAGCAATCTTTCTGAGCCCTGCTTGGAGATGCTGGGGATCAAACCTGGGACCTTCTGCGACTGAGCTACAGCCATTCCCCATAATGACAGAAACACCTCAGTGCTGACAGTAGCAATTTGGATTCCTACCGAATTTCGAGGGAGGAGCCGTCATCCCAGAACATGCAGATCCAGATTTTTGAGGCCATTTATAAAATGGCTCCAATTAATTGTGGCTGCAATTATGTGCCATTATATCATAGACTCCCTGAATGTACCTGCTTATCAGCTGGTTAGACTGTTAAATGATACAATTAAATGGCACCTATGGATAATTTGTGGATGAGATACCACACCCACTAAATTGCCAACAGAAGCCAAGATGGATTTTATTACTTTGAGGAACATGTGGACTCCTCAAGACAAAGGCTGTGGTAGGGTGGGAAGGATGTCAAGATAAGCAATTTCAGTGAGCAAGAAATTAAAATTCCAAAGCAATTTACATTGGCTGGGGGGCATGCAAAATATTCTAGATCATTTATATTTCTACTCATTCCCTATCAATTCTTAGCTTTTGTTGTTGTTGTTATGTGCCTTCAAGTCAATTATGACTTATGGTGACCCTATGAATCAGTGACCTCCAACAGCATCTGTCATGAACCACCCTGTTCAGATCTTGTAAGTTCAGGTCTGTGGCTTCCTTTATGGAATCAATCCATCTCTTGTTTGGCCTTCCTCTTTTTCTACTCCCTTCTGTTTTTCCCAGCATTATTGTCATTTCTAGTGAATCAGGTCTTCTCGTTAATGCAGTTTATTTGCTTCTACGTTCTGCCTAAGACACCCTTCTTTAAGTCAAGGAGGTTCATCTGTAGGTGGCTATTTCATGAAGTATCTTGGTATGGGACAGTGGGCTGCAGTAGATAACTTCCAGCTCTTGAAATGGCCTTTGCTGTGGTTTACCCTACACAATCAATTGAACCACAGCAGGTTGTGACAATTCATGCTATTCTGAATTTTACACTAAAAGTCTAGATTGGAAGCAGTCCTAGCAGTATGGAAAGGGGATTGCATGCTTTGATCTTTGTAGCAGTGGCAGCTGGTGGCTCCATGTCTGTGGACAGCTCCTTGAAAGGTCAGACTAAAACCTGGAGTGGATTCCACTGCCCCAGTGACATGGAGCCACCACCTGCCACGTCTCTGTAGCAAAGCCCACCATGGCTTCTAATCCAAACAACACAAAGGGAAAGAAGAGCCTGGCTGCTGGGGCAGGTCAGTGGCCCACCCAGTCCGGCATTCTGTTCTCACAGTTGCTAATCAGATGCCTATAGGAAGCACAAGAGCATTCTCTCCTCTGTAGTTTTCAGCAGCTGGTATTCAGAAGCAGTCTGCCTTCCTTCAACCTTACTATCTCATTGGCTGAAGGGACTATTTATCTGGGCTGACACCAGGCAGGTCAAGTCACATAACATCATCTTGTATTTTTAAATCATGTTTCAATCTACAGTTCAAAAATAGTTCTCTCTGGAACTTTCTTCCAGCATTTTGAACATGGTTTGATCTCCTAAATGGCTGCTGTTTCCTCTGTGGAATTCTGGGTAGGGCATCCCTCAGGGGACAATGAGCTGCAAATGGAAGAAGGTGTTCTGGAGGATTCCACTGGACTGAAGACATTTAGCTGTTTGTTTGTGTGTGTTTTTACTTCACCTTTAAATCACGTGATTGGTGTGGCTTACAATAAAACACTTTAAATGCAATAAAATATCCAATATAAGCTAAAAACAGCAGAATTAAAATGATACATGAGCTAGGACGAAACAGGTCAACCAAAGTTTAAAAGTTTGGAAAGATAAAAAGTTTGGTAAGCATCACAATGACATCAGAGGGAGTATCAGGTGGAGAGCATTCCAAAGCCAAGGTGCCACCACTAAAAAGGCTCTTCAATTAAAAAGATTTTCAAGGGACATTTGGGGAAGGGCCATAGCACAATGATAGACATTCTGCTTTCTATGCAGAAGGTCCCAGGTTCAATCCTACCTGAAACCCTGGAGAGTCACTGAGATACTGAGCTGATCTGCTGATCTGCAGTTTCCCAAGTTCCTACGACAATGGAATTAACAATGACAAAAACATCATGGAATAAAAAACGGCAAATTGGAGGCAACATTTAAAAACAACAAATTTGCTGGTTTTAATTCTTTGACATTTCCGTTGTTTGATTCTGTTGCTGTGAACCTCCCTCTCTTTTCATTGAAAGCCGTTATAGAAATCTTTTAAACAAACAATCCAGCAGAGATAAAAGAACAGCAATTAAAAAGCCTGGAAAACTAAAAGTCTTTGCCTGGTGCGTAAAAGATAACAGCCGAAAAGATAACAGGGAGTCACCCTAGCAGGAGATCCACATGTGGAGTGGCAACAACCAAGGAAACACTGTCTCCAGTCACCAGCCATCTTGCCTCCAATGGTAGGGGCCCTTGGAGAAGGACTTTGGAAGTAGATTATAATGCACTGGGCAAGCTGGGTCGCCATACATTGAAAGCACATTGATACCACTTTAACATTCATGGCTTCCCCCAAAGAATCCTGGGAACTGTAGTTTACCTCCTCATAGAGCTACAGTTCCCAGCACCCTTAACAAACTACCATTCCCAGGATTCTTTGACAGGGGGGATCCATGTGGTTTAAATGTATGGCATGGATGTGACCTTGGTTTGATTCAGAGCTTGGGAAAGTTACTTTTTTGAGCTACAACTCCCATCAGCCCAATCCAGTGGCCATGCTGGCTGGGGCTGATGGGAGTTGTAGTTCAAAAAAGTAACTTTTCCAAGCTCTGCCTCAGATACCCTGATTCTAAGCCACACAGGGCCATGGAAGGTAAGAACAAGCACTGTGAATTGTAGCAGAGTGCCTATTACAGCCAACCGGCTATTGACACAAAATACAAAATCACAGCCTTGGTAAAAGAGATTATGAAGGGAAATTAATTAAGACCTAGCGATCGTAACAAGTGTGGCCACTTACGCATCACCAAAATGAGGAAATACATCAAACACACAAAAAGAGGGCACGGATTTGCATACAGTTTGCACATGCTAACTCATATGCAGAGATGCAAATTTAGACACAATGCCTATCATTTAAATAGAAATACATTATATCTCACCGAGTGGGGAAGACACCAGATCTCTGTGCCTGCTGAGTCTGCAATCCAGGTGCTAAAGGCTGATGGACAATTTCAAGGCCTCTGCCTCCCTCCTTTTGGTTCTTTGTCTTTAAACCAGATTTGAACCAGACAGCCCTTCAAACAGAGGAGTGTCTTCTGTAAAACAGGACATATAACCACCCTAATCAGAGTCTACTCAAGTCAGAGAGATATAGTAACATTTACAAACTCTGTCACCTGCTCAGTGATAAAGGTATTAATCAACTCATGAAACAAGTACAGCAGCAGGGATCATTCAGTTTCAAGGGAATCAAGCCAGTTTCAAGCCACAAGGGAGATGGGTGGAGGTGTTGCTTAGTGACCAGACAGAGTGGCTGATATTCAGTGAGGTAGCACTGCTCTGATTGGCTGTGTAATTCTGAGGGGTTTTCTCTGTATGTTTGGTTATATGGCTCCCTACTATGTACAAGGCCTGGCATAAGAAAGACAAAAACCTCTCTGTTTCTTTCTCCTCAGATTATGCACTGTTTTTTTGTGTATACATTTGCTCAGTAAAGTGTTATCAGGACTTTCCTGTCTGGACTCTGTCCGTGTTATTTAAGTGTCTCAAGCTGATCACTAAAGACCAACTTGGAAACAGTCTCATGTGATGATAGATCAGCCTTCCTCATCCTGGTGCCAAAATCTGCTAGTGTTTAAGTGTTATTTGTATAAACCATAGGTTATTACAAAAAGTTTAAAACAAAAGTAAGCTAAATGAAAGCTTTACAATTGATAGAGATAGATCTTTGGAACTTTACTCTGATCTTCTTGGCAGCAATAGCAAACAAAGCCACTTGCCTGGTATCATAAGGATCGTTATCACATAACAGCCAAAATGTATTCAAAACAGGAGATATGGAGTAAAAAAACCCTTTGTAAACATCTCAAAGGACTAAGAAACATCTCAAAACATCTCACAGTCTGCGTCTGTGTTAGAATTGCTTTTAATATGTTTTCTTTAATAATGTGTGTCAAAGATCCATCCCCCCGGGGTTCCTTACCCTCAGTACTCCAAGGGGGTTCTTTGCTTCTGAGAACAGTCCCCACCCCACTGGGTTCCCACTTCTCAAGCACAACTCTCCCTTTCCATGGAAGTAATTATCCCTGGTATTCACTGCCACCACCCTTCTTTCTAAATTGTTCCCCTGAGTGAAGGGACCTCAGAGAACTATGTGACTTTAGAGGGATTTACCCTCACTAATCAGACCATAGCGTTCAGCCTTCCAGCACTAGATTTAGAATCCTTAGTTCCAAGCCAATACACACCTTTTATACAAAGATTGTTTATTTAAGAGTAGATACGTTGGTATATACAAAAGGAGAAATAGTAGTTTGATTCCTTAAAGCTAATCACCCTCAGGCAGGCTACACATGGTCATTGGCATAACAAAAGGAGAAATGTTCAATACAGACACGAAACAAAAGAAAGACTTCTCTTAACTAAGATCCTATACTTACATCCAAGTAACTCTATTCCTTTGTGGAGCAGCCGGGTTCCCAAACGGCTGTTCCTGTTACACGTCAGCGAGTCGAGGTAGATGGAACAAGGGGGAACTCCGTTTTGAAAGAACCTTCTTCATATTTATGGGTTTCTTTACCTCAACAAGGAGGGGGGAAAGTAAATAGCCATATCCCGCCCCTGCTGGGGATCCCTTCCTTTGAAACCTTTGAAGATTGAGAAAGCTAGACAGCATCATCCAGGTGGCCCGATCTACAACATCCCCTCTTCCTGACTTTTAATCCCAGGAAGCTGATAAGGGGCAACACCTAAGAATCAGTTGCATTTCCTTGCCAGGTTGTAAATTGCCTGTCTGACACTGAGCTTCGGATCTTCCCCAGTAGGGAACCTTAAGGAATCCACAGGCTCCCAGAATTCTCTCTGGTTGCCTCACTTCAGCTTGACCAAAGTTAGCTATTCTTGACAATGTGTTTTTAACCCTTTTGAAATATGTTTTTAAAGCTTTTTTAATGTTTTGTTTTAATGTATTTTAAGGTCTTTTATGATGTTTTAAAGTGTTTTAGCATTTCTGTTTGCTGCCCTGGGCTCCTGCTGGGAGGAAGCGTAGGATATAATAAATAAATAAGAAAAAACCAGGTTTGCTCTCAATAAATTTGTCAAAAACAGAGGTCATGACTGATGGACTGTAAAAAAAATGATCTTTTTCAATTTAGTCTAAGAGTTATGGCAGAATTTTAGATAGCCATACCATATTATTATTATTATTATTATTATTATTATAGCAAGATGGCGGCAGGGGTATCAGCACCTCTTGGCTGCCATCTTGGTCAATGGCAGCCCTGCATGCACAGCACACACAGCCTCAAAAGGCAGGAGAGACAGGTAGGTGGAGCCAGCAAACTGGCGGGTGGCTTGGAACCTCCCTCCCTGCGATCCGCAGGAGCTACTCTGCCACGGATTGTGGAAGAGGAGCACTAATACTCCCCCACCCTATTAAGGGGCCCCTCAGAGGCCCCAGGGCCCTCAGTCAGGACCCAACCTGGCCACCCTTTGGCGCCAACCCTGTCGACTGGTTATATAAGGGGTAAGAAATCTTTCAGGTATCCTGGTCCCAAGCTGTATAGGGCTTTGTACACCAAAACTAGAACCTTGAACTTAGCCCGGTAGCTAATGGGCAGCCATTATTATGCTTATAGGATATCCTGCAATCCTGATAGACTAAAACTCATTACTATAATTCTTATATTAAAACTGTATATATATCTATTTTGGCACATTTTATAGTTTGACAAGATAGAAAAGAATAAGAAAACAATATCAGCAACAATAACTGTAAAGAGATTACAAAGCTTCATCACATATCAATTAGCAGTTTAACACAGGTTTCTAACGCAGCAGATATAATCAATAAATTGGGCAATCTGAAAGAGTTATTACCAACCGCAAATTAATTAACTGCCACTGTATTTCAAACAGGTCTCCAAGTCGGGCATGCCAAATTGCAGGTCTGCATTTTAGAGCAAGTGCAAAGAGAGACTGCTAGTCGGAGAGAGGAGCATCAATGAAATCAGAAACCATCACTGGTAAAAGAACCTATATTTACCCTCTGGGTTGACAGGCCGGGCCTGGCCTCCAAGAGGTCTTCTGTATCTTTAAAAGTTGTGCAGGGGGAAGGGAGAATTCCACCTTGTGGTTTTTCCCATTACAGTGTTGCAAGAACATCTGCACTTGGCTGACTTTCTCTTCTCCTAAAGATCAGTCTCAGGCCCAGAACCCAGCAACCCTACTACAGAGCAACCCTATCAGAACATCATGCCTTTCTGTTGATCTCCCTGCCTTGTTACCCACACCTTAATTCTCTGAGCAGTGAGAATTTCCAAACTTCTCAGCACTTACCTGGGTCCAGCTTCCTTTGGTATGAGGCCATTGAAGGATTACAGCATTTGTGTCTATTTACCAATATACAGGTTGAGCAGAGGTGGAGGTTTTTTTGTTTGTTTTGCAGTTTGCTTCTGATCTGTAGGCTGAGCTTTACACACAGGCTTTGGCTTACTATGCTCCTTAGCTGGGAGAGGGAAGAGACCTCCCATTTGATATTTGCTGGCCATCAAGACCTATCAGTTTACCAATTTAATTATCTATGGATGTGCCCAGAGCTTGAAAACGTTACTTTTTTAAACTACAGCTCCCATCAGCCCCAGCCAGCATGGCCACTGGATTGGGCTGATGGGAGTTGTAGTTCAAAAAAGTAACTTTCCCAAGCTCTGGATGTGCCTAGACCAGATGATGTGCCTGGGCAAGATTGGCTGGGCAGGTTTCAGGCCCACACTCTTTCTTAGAATCAAGGCCCACCAAGAAGGAAGAGACCTTGTCCAGGAGATCATTCAGACCAATCGCATAAAGCACATTGTTTCATATATATAGCAAGCCCATAACTCATAGCTATATAATATAGACAGATAGATGTAGACAGATAGCCTGATACTAGGAATGAGGATGACAATGATGATATCTTACTGAAACACATCACCTACCTGTTCCACATTCTGCCTGCAGGCAGGTTCTGTCACTCAAATGACTCTGCTGGGAGAAGCTGGGTTTAGAGAATAAGAGCCATAAAGCCTTCCACCCTATTATTAGAGCATCTCCAAGCAGGGCTTTTGTGTAGCTTCCATTGCAACACTCTCCTGACAGCTGCCTGCTTACAACGCTACACCCACGCGACCTCTACAAATCCTAATTTGGTATGCCTGTGGGAGCAGGGGTATCATCAGGGTAAGACATTAGGGAAGATGGCTTGGTCCCTGATCAGCAGCAGGAGGGCTCCCAAATGCAGCCACAATGGCTTGCCACATCCCAATGCAACTGAAGCAATACACGTTACCATATAAAGGGGGGCCCTCCCTAAGACCTTTAAGACCAGAGTTTGAAATGATCTAACTGCACCACTGTAGGAAAAAGGAGGTGTTTTGCACACTGTTCCCTCAATGCCCCTGTGGGCATAACTGGATTCCCAAGAGCAAATGGCTGTGACACGGTGAGGGGGTCCATTTTTATACACACCCTGCTCATTGGGATTTCTTCTGAGTGACTCAGAACCAAAAAAATACTTGAACTGCAACTGGATTTGCTGCCCTTATCAAATGGAAATAAATGAAGAGATAGCTTGAGTTTGCCACCTCCACATTGCTATAAGTGTCCCACTTGAAGGGTCCATGAGTCATGACTGACAGCCGGGAAATTAAGACAGCTTTCATCACTGGCATCATCAACAACCTTTATTTAGACACCCAAAATGGAAAAAAGAGTAAAGAAATTCAATAACTTCATCCCCAATCCCGTTTCGAAGGGTGTCGTAAGACAGAAGTATTAATGGTCAAAATGTCTTTAGAGCAACCCTGTTAATGCTGCAAGCATTTTAAAAAAATGCACCTGGAGGCTCTGGAGGAGGAGTGAAGAGGGATGCTTAAGAACATAAGAAATGTTCTGCTGGATCAGGCCAATCTAGTCTTAGCATCCTGTTCTCACAGTGGCCAGCTAGTTGCCTCAATTGACGTCAGTTAGCCTAAATTTACAGAAATCCAAGTACTTCAGTTTTAAGTAGGGTGTGGACCATTGTGTCATTCTAACAGCATGGGTGTGGAGGTGTGACAGTTGCTGGAGAGTTGTGAAGGGTTGAACAGGTTAATTTGCAGTCTAGGTAAGTGACGAAAGGGGAAAGAGTTTACGTAACAGGGCAGGAGTGTCTCATAATTTAAATTCTTAAATTAATATATTGGCTTTGTGAAATCCAGATTTTGCTGTACTCTGCATTGTGGATGTGTAGTACTAACACTCATTCAGTTTGACTAAATTTCCTCTGAAAAACTAATATAGGGTGGTATTCAATGCTAGTCCTACTCAGAGTAGACCCATTAAAAATAATGGACATGACAAACTTAGGTTCATTAATTTCATTGGGACTATTCTGAGTAGGACTTTGTTGAATACAGCCCATAGTTACAACTGTTTTTTAAAAAAAAATTCAGAGAGATCAGGCTCCTGTATCCTCTACTGTAGTGCAGGCATGTCTGAAAGCTTTTTAGGACATGTCACTTTAGAACATCTGGAAAGCTTACATTTAAATGGTATATTTCCTGCCACTACCTATAGAGCAGATATTTTCAGATATAGATACACATTAGTATATTTATGTGTCCTAGAAATCTAATACCATCCCAACTATGTTCCAACCTATGGTTTCAATTTTTTTTTAAATCTCAGCCTATAATTCCAAGGGTGCGTGTATCAGCCAATGCTCAATATTGGCAGGAGCAGCCAGTGTGGTGATGCAGACCCTTCCTCCCAACAACCATGTCACTGCTGCTTATCAGGATGCTATGCGGGCAGGGAAAGGTGAGATCAAGGCTTCATGGATGCAGCCGTGGAGCCACTGCAGCACTTCTGCCAGTGCACCCATTAGGGGTGGGTGACAAATTCGATTCAGTTCTCATTTCAAGCAGAATCTATCAGATTCATACTTTCTCAAACAATATAAGAACCAAACTACAGCCATCCTTCAAAATTCACTTAACTGAATTTTGCAATGCAATTCACTGAACAAAGTTTACAAAAATGTATACGCTATGGGAAACTATGCATAAAGATGAATATATGAGTGAAAATAACATACAAAAATGCACTAGATGATGAGAAATGGCTTGCAAAAATGTGTACATTAGTCAAAACCGCCCGCAAAAATGTGTTTATTAGGAGAAAATCTCACTAAAATGCTGGAGAATTTTCATGAGGTTGGTTTAAAAAAAAAGTCACAACTTCCTGCAGAAATGTGGAGAACGTGGAGAAGATTGAAAAAATGAGAAACTGAAAGAACCAGAACTGATATTCCTAGTGCCCATGCAGTCCCAGCCTCACTGCCACCCTATCACATTTTGTCCCGGTAAGTGACAGTGATGTCGCTACTGAGAGGACACCATCCCATCATGCCAACCACTCCTGAATACTGAAAGCCCACTTGATGCCTGCCTGGCTCCCCTATTAAAAACAAAAATCTGGCCTAGCTCTACTAGATGGCTGCCTTTAGCTGCCTTTTTAATATTCCACAATGCCCCTGATGTAGCATCACCCGCTGTGGGAAATAGAGGCACTGTGAGAAATTAAAATGGCCACTATACTCAGAGCACTGCTGATTTTCTGCTGAAAGTTGTTCCTCCTGAACTGCTGCCTCAACTCCCAAGGTCCTGATGTGTGCTTTCATGCTAATGAAAACTGAGAGAAACTGAAATTGACAGATTTGCTGATAATGTTATGTAATAAAATAATAGCAAACATGTTGATTTAATCTAACCTAAGCAACTGTCTTTAATATCATAATCCATATGCAAGCATGCAATTAAATCCAAGGAATTATATGTTTTATATAAGGATAGAAGGATTATTTCTATAGTTAAAGATGGTTTATTAGACAGAATTTGTTTACACCAGTGGAGGCTGGTGACTCCAGTGTCAGTGAGGCAGTGAATCTACTCTGGGTTTTAGTCCGAACTTTCAAGAAGCTGTCCAAGATGTGACATTGGAGCCACCAGCCTCCACTGATATATAAGATATTAGATCAACCTTTTTGTGGTTGTTGTATTTAGTCTTTGGTTGTTGTAGCTCAGGTATAGTACCACACCCAGCCAATTTTGAAATGCATTCCTTTGCACAGCTCTGTGTATCTTTCGGGTGAAGAAAGATGGAGCATTTTAACAGTAGGTCACATCCATACCATAAATTTAAAGCACATTTAATGCACATGGCTTCCAGCAAATAATGTTGGGAACAGTAGTTTGTTAAGCTGCTGGGAATTGTAGCTCTGAGAGGGGTAAACTATAGTTCCCAGGATTCATGGGAAGAAGCCATGTGTCCTTTTAAAGTATGGTGTATATGTGCCCATAGTCTCAGTGGGCTCTTCAACATGGTGTGGGCCAAACTTTGCAACTTGCCTTGACTCTTTTTACACAGCGATTTGAATGCCGATTCAGCCATCACTGTTGTCCTTCTCATGCTTCATGTTTGCCTCCTTTAATCAGCATATCTAAATTTGTATTTATTCTTTACAATATTAAAGAAGATCCCCATGGGCATTTCAAAAATGGCTGCAAAAGCTCTCTGAAGACTGCTGGGTGGAGGGAATGCATGTTGGTGATGTCACAGGCAGGGCCGGCTCCAGGAATGCGGGGGCCCTTGGGCATTAGCCTGCCCCGGGCCCCTCTGCTTCCCTTCCACGATCCCGCGGATCGCAAGACGAGCTTCCGAACCGCCCGCCATCCCCCGCCATCCCCAGCACTTCACCTACCTTTCTCTGCTGTTCACTCAGGGTTGCCATCAATAAAGATGGTGGCTGAGGTTTCCGTAAGGGACTGAAGCCTTTGCCGTCATCTTGGTTGATGGCATGCAGCGCGCGCATTGCTGCCATCAACGAAGAGGCTGCAGTCCGTTACGGAAACCTCGCCCGCCATCTTTATTGATGGCAATCCTGCACAAACAGCAGAGAAAGGTAGGTGAAGCGCAGGGGATGGCGGGCGGCTCGGAAGCTCGTCTTGCGATCCACGGGATCACTGAAGGGGAGCAGAGGGCCCCTCAGGGGCTCCCAGGGGCTCCTAGAGCTGCAGGGCCCTCAGGCCAGTGCCCAACCTGGCCGCCCTTTGGAACCGGCCCTGGTCACAGGCACTAGTCAACTGATACCGCTCACAATAGTTTTTCTCCCCTGTTCAAGCTGATATACTCTGAAATGCTCCTGTGTTGGTTTCTTCAGTGTGTGGTTTGAATTTCTTTTACAGTAAAGGCTTTTATGCACTGCTGATGCATTGATTTTCAGCAATGGTGCTACTTTGCAATCAAAGGAAAAGGAAGTGGGTAATTAAACCTTCTGCATAGAAGAGGAACTCACTAATTAAGAAGCAATTCCTCAATTATTTGCCAGCAATTCACAGCTGCACTGAAACAATTAGAGATGGAGGAAGCTTCTAATGAAAGACACAGGAACCCTGAAAAGCCTCCGTAGTCTGACATATGTTCATACTGGATGGGCTGCACTGAAATTGTAGTGTGCAAATCATTGCAAGTCAGGCCTGAAAAAAGATGGGAAAACAACACAGAAATCACTAGTCTGTAATGATTTGGCAGTGATATGTTCTGGAGTCTCAGTTTAAAAAGTTTGTGATTTAATAATACATCTATAATCAGCTTTGTCTAACATTCATGACAACGTGGCTTACACCATAAAAATACAATTGCAGAATAAAGTAGAAAAGTGTTTAAAATATGCGATTCATCTCAATAGTTAAAACCAGCACAAAAGTAACAGTAAACTCAGCCCACCCCAGAATACCAACCCAATTTATAATAATAGTTTATATCTGTCATTACAGGGAATAGGGGGGGGTCTTCAAGGCCTGCTTACAGATGGGGAAAGCATTGTCTCTGCTGCGCTAAAGGACAATAGTGTGGAATACGGATGGGTGAGAATTTCAATTCAGTTCGCATTTCAAGCAGAATTTATTAAATTCACAATTTCAGAAACAATATGAGAACCGAAACACAGCCATGCTTTGAAATTCGCATTTATTAGAATCTTGGGATGCAGTTTGCCAACTAAACAACATTTACAAAAATGCATATATTACAGGAAAGTGTGTATGAAAATGAATACATGTACATGCAAAAGAACATGCAAAAAGGCATGAAATGATGGGAAATGGCTTGCAAAATGTGTACCTTCGTCAAAACTGCCTACAAAAATGTGTTTATTTGGAGAAATACACATTAAAATGGTGGAGAATTTTCATGATGATTTTTAAAAAAAATTGCAGATCACTGTAGAAATGTAGAGAACTGAATTTAACATTGGAAAAATGAGACATTGAGAGAACCGAAACAGACAGATCTTTCCATCCTTAGTGTGGAACCACCTAGGGTCCAAGTCAGGGTGGAAGCATCATTGGACCATGACACTTCAGAAGATTTTTGTGCGTATTGACTTTTGTTTTCATGTCAGGGATTCATTTCATAAACTGAGAAGAAATCTGTGTACTCCAGTCTGAAAATATCTACTCCAGACACACTTGCTGCGTAAGAAGCCAGTGTGGTGTAGTCCTTACAGTGTTGGTCTAAATTGGTTAGTTTAAATTGCTTTTTAAAAATGTGTTTTTTAAATCTGTATATTTGTTTTTAATGTTTTAATTGTTGTAAACCGCCCAGAGAGCTTCAGCTATGGAGCAATATATAAATGCAGTAAGTAAATAAATAGGTCTAGGACCTGGGAGACCAGGGTTCAAGTCCTCACTCATCTATGAAGTTCACTGGGTGACCTTAGGCCAGTCGGTGTGTTTCAGCCTAACTATCTCATAAGGTTGTTGTGAGGATAAAGGAGGGGGCGGGAGAGCCACATATGCCACCTTGAGCTCCTTGGAGAAAATATTATAAATGTAATACATAAATAAAATGCTCTGGGGAAAATGAGTTGGGTTCTGTAGTAACAGGCTTGCAGATCCTGTGGTCCACCAGCTGTAGCTGGACCCCAGCTGCCATCAGCTTCAGCCAGCAAGGCCAATAGTTAGAGACGATGAGAGAGGTCATCCAGCAACACCTCTACGGCCACAGGGTTCCCCATCCTTGCCTTCACAACAATAGAGAAGACAACCCTGAACTTTATTTTACAACTCGTTTTGAAAGTATCTGGCACAACTTGCTTTCTGTTTCTCTATCAAAACTGGTACATAGCAAACTATATCCCCACAATGTGATGTAATCATTTATTTAATGTAGGAGTGGTGAACCTCTGACCCTCCAAGGTGCTCTTGGACTCCAGTTTCTATAGCCCTACCCAGCAAGACCAATGGCTGGGATTATGGGAGCTGGAGTCTAACAACTTTTGGAGCATCACAGGTCCCCCACCCCTGATTTAAGGGAGAAGAAGAAAAGCTGACAAAAGGTCTCTTGTCCTGTGATTCTAATGACTTTATGTTTGTGATCTTACCCTGACACATAAGTATGTCTTCCTGTATGTTCAGTTTCCACTTCACATTTGTTTTGCATTTCAAGAGTAATGCATTATTGAGATAAGGACTGCTGTAATAATTGCTGTAAAATGCCCAGAGAGCTTCAGCTATGGGGCGGTATATAAATGCATGTATGTATGTATGTATGTATAAATAAATAAATAAATAAGAATACAGGACTGAATGGTACAAGACATGTGCTGACTTAATCATAAGCATGAGTGAAGTGTTTGCAGAGATCAAGGATTGTAGGAGAACATGAAGTTCCCCAATGCTAGAGATTCCCAGGAACAGTAGTGAGATCAACTCCATAGGTCTCAGACAACATTAACATCTGTTTTGAATGGATTTCATCTAAACTACGGATTCACAAACGGCACTCTGTGAACTTTATTCAGGTGGTCCATGGTGTGTCTGTGGACTTCTGGTTAACAATGGGAGATGGCACATCCATGGCCTTAAATATTCATATGGATTTTTAATTGTATTTTATGGCTTCGTAATATTGTATTTTATCATATTACAATTTGAATACTAGGGAATACTATGAAATACAATACATAAGAAATAAAAGAAGCAACAAAAAGGCAATTAAATTTCATGCAGCATCTACCACAGTACATTACAATGGCTACAACAAGCAGAAAAATCATTAAGGGGGTCTGCCAAGACCCTCAGCAATTTACAGGTTGTCCACTGAGGGGGGGGGAAGGAAATCACTGATCTAAACCTATTCATGAATAAATGGTCTGTGTTCATCCATTTTAAGAATAAAAGGGCATAAGTATAGATGGGCAAGAAATTCGACACAGTTCGCATTTGAATCTATCAAATTTGCGCTTTCCAAAGCAGTGTGAGTAGGGGTGTAGTCATCCAGGGTCTCAGGGGGTCTTAGACCCTTTACCTTTTTGGGAGCAGGGTCCCTATGTCTTCAGCATCCTATGAGACTATCAGCATGAAAAGGGAGTGTGTTAGCCACTGCGAAGAGTCTTCTAACATGCTTCCTTGTCCTTTCCTGCTGATTGGAACCAATCAGAGTGAAAGGAGGTGAGTCTGCCATTGAGAAGTGTCTTCTCAATGGCTAACACTCTCCCCTTTCATGCTTATTGCCTCCTAGGGATATCTGTTGTTGTGGGAGAAGGCATTAACAAGGATCTCATTCTCAACCCAGCAGCAAAAAAGGGGGGCATGGCTGTGACTAATATGAAAGGACCCTGCACTTCAGAATTTGCCACTATACTGCTGAATATGGGAACCGAAACACAGCCATCCTTTGAAATTCACACTATTTGAATCTAGCGTTGCAGTTCGCCAACCAATGTTTACAAAATCTATATGTATGGGGGAAGTGTGCATAAAAATGAATATATGAGTGAAAATAACATACAAAAATGCATTAGATGATGAGAAATTGCGTGCAAAAATGTGTACATTAGTCAAAACCACCTGCAAAAATATGTTTATTAGAAGAAATTTGCACTAAAATGCTGGAGAATTTTCATGAGGATTTTGTTAAAAAAAATCTTAGACTACTGCAGAAATGTGGAGAACTGGATTTAAGAATGGAAACATGAGAAACTGAGAGAACCGAAATTGCCAGATTATTTCATCCCTAGTCATAAAACAGGGATGTGGACCTCTAGATGTTGTTGGACTCCAGTTCCCATCATCTTCAGTCAGCATGTCCAATGGCCAGGGATGGTAAAATTTGTCATCCAACAACATCTGGAGGGCTACAGGTTTCCCATCCCTGATATAATAAATCTCCTCCCCAATAACATTTCGGAATACAATAAAAACATATATAAAGCAGTTGCATTATATAAACTATATAAAATATATTATTTAACTATATAAATATAGTTTGTATATATTATTTAAATATACAAAAATAGTTAAAACAATTCCATATATAAAATTAATTTTGAATCCAATGCAGATAACAACTATTTTTGTTTGTAATAACTTTTGGTTTGGAAGAGAGTCATAGGGCAGCCTGGAACCTGCAAGAAATATGCCTCTAATTAATTTGAAACTGTCAGCGAGCTAGTTTATATTTATCTTTCTGCTCGATTCTTCCAACTGATTATGTAACTGTATATGGTTTATTTGTAACAGTCCTTGACCAGGCTTGATACTTTGTAGATTGTTTTGTATTGGCTGAAATGGTTGGGTTTATTTTTTATGGTTCTCTTTAAAATTAATATACATTATTTAAAACAGCTTGCCTCCTGAAAAAAAAACCAGCTGGGATGGTTTTAATTGGAAAAGAAAAGCTAACCCCACTCCCACACACAGTGGTCCTGATCCTGTTTCTTCTCCCCCCTTCCAAATGCTATTGTTTAACAATCACAGGTGCATTTAATGTGAGCAGAAATGTAACAAAGCAGCACTTGGCCCTGAGGCAACCACCTCACTTTGCCTCATAGTAGGGCCGGCTCTTCAACCTCATAACTCTTGCTCCCCCTGCAGCATCAGCAGGAATTCAAGATTCAGTCATCATCAACAACTATTTACACAGCAACCTAAATTGAGCATGACCTTGAATGACACTGCACTTCTGTGAGTCAGAAGCAGAAGTGAATTCCTGTTTTTATAGGATTGGGAATGAGCTGGATATCCTCTTGGAATACCTTCCAAACCTGTGATTCCATATTTGGGAGACTGGGCCGTAGAGATGAGAACTTTCAAAATGGTCAAACCAGTATTTTTGTTATGTAAATAGCCTGGCCAGATCTGTTAAGTTATCCCCTTTGTTATGTAAGCTAAGGGCAATATGTTGCCACAGGAACTAAACCTGGAGAGTCTTCTAGAAGCTGACAGCCAATATGGCAAAAGAACACATGTCATTCTTTCCTCTTCCCTAGTTGGAGGTGATGGCATCCAGGCATATGTGTGTGTGAAAGAGGTGGATTTGGCATCACACAAAGTCACAGAGAGAGGCTGAGTTTTATACTCTGGAAGCTTATTGTTGTCTCCATAGAAATTTGATGGGGAAGCAGTGAACTTTGAGACATCTGTTGGAGTTAAGCCGTATCTTCACTCTATGCTCAACCTGTATATATGCATACACCAAACATCCAAATAAAACTTAGGGGTTATGCCCGCCTTTTCTAAATCCATAGAAAGTTTTGGGTTCTTTCAGTTTCCCATTTTTCCAGTCTGAAGTTCAGTTCTTCACATCAGCTTGTGAATTTTTTTTTAAGTTCTCATGAAAATTCATCATCGTTTTAGTGTGAATTTCTTCTAATGTACACATTTTTGTATACAATTTTGCCTGATATACCCATATTTTGCAAGCAATTTTTCCCAATATAATACATTGTTGTCTGTTATTTTTACTAATATATGCATTATGTCTCCTTTATCTAGAATATACATTTTTGTACACATTACTTGATTGGAGAACTGCATTGCAAAATGTGGAGAAGTGTGAATTTCAAAGGATAACTGTATTTTTGTTCATGTAGTGTTTCAGGAAGCACAAATTAGGTAGATTTGTGTATGTTAGGAGAAACTTACAGTAAAATGATGATGAAAGTTCATGAGGACCTTTTCTTTAAAAATAATGAAACTGTTGTGGAAATGTGGAGAACTGAACTTCAGGTTGGACAAATGAGAAACTGGGAGAAATCAAAATGGACAGATTCACCCATCCCTAGTTGAGGGTTGCTTTATTATACTAATACAGGAATGGAGAAGTGGTGGGAGTTAAATCTTTCTACCAAACAAATACATTGACTGTGGCACTCACAATGTGTACCTGGAGAAGGCAAGCTGCACTTACTAACATGGAGAGAATAATAATCCTGCCGTTACCTTGCAGGATTTTTGTCAGAGGCCCTAAAATGAATCTCTACAGCCTACAGAACATCTTATGCGTTATTTATATGACCCTGCAACAGATGTGCATAGCTGTCAGCTGCACAGTTCTCCATGCAGATGTTATACACCACCTAACAGCTGGAAAGAAAACACACAGCTCCTTGCACTTCCATTTTCCTGTTAAAATACCAACAGGAAACTTCCATGTAGACACGCTCTGTGACCCTCAAGCAAAACCAACTACCATAGTTTCCCTCTGTGCACAATGAGGTTATGGAATTCACACAACCACCAGATTTAAGTATGATTATCAGCTTAGATGACATTTTTAAAAGGAGGGGGGTGTTAAGAAGATACAACAACCCTTTTCTCTTTTTAAAGATGTTTTTCAAGCTCTTTTAAAAATGTTTTTAAAGATGTTTTGTTTTAATATGTTTTAAAGTCTGTTTTTATGATGTTTTAAAGTGTTTTCGGTGCTTTTGTTTGCCGCCCTCGGCTCCTATTTGAAGGAAGGGCAGGATATAAATCAAATAATAAATAAATAAATAAATAAATAAATAAATAAAATAGAAAGCTCCCAGGATTAAAGAAGGTATCACAAGGGGTGGAACAAATTGTCAGCTGGAGGCAGGCAGACAGGCAGGGGTTTTCAAAAAGGAGATCTTTCTCTCTTGATGGCCTAATTTAAAGCAGTACTTTAAAAAAAAGGTGCAGCAAGCAAGTGGGTTGGAAGTGGCAGAAAAGAATATTCACACATGCACACCAATAGGTGGGCAAAAGTTATATTTTGGAGATCCAGGTACACAAAGGAGAAGGAACAGGTCTGCTGCAGAGGCTGTACATGGTAAGAAGGCAGGGAGTTGCCCTCCTTGCCTAGATGTGTGAGAGATAAACACAGATCAAGGGAAGATGGGCAGATAATGCACATTTGACTCACAGCCCAGGCGGCGGCGGGAGCAGCAGCAGCAACAGTGACAAACTGCAGACACTTTTGGAAACCTCTTCTTACTGGACACTCTGTGGCTGCAAGTGCTTCTTCCCTCCTAGGAATGCAGGTAATTTTGGATTTGTGTGAGCAAAGTGGGTGAGGGAGGTCTGCGTGGGCAAGGCAATGAGCTGCAGGAAAGCCCACAGATAAAAAGAAGGTGAATGGTTGAGGGTCCCTCCAGACTGATGTTTTATTGCAGGTGTATTCTGCAGCGTGCTCTTGAGACAATCAGAGCACATTCGCAGTGGATTTATTCTGCTTTGTTAGTTGTTCTGTGATGCTTCCCCAATGCTACCATGTTGTTTCTATCTGGAGGGGCTATAGTGCCACAGAAGTGGGACAAACAGCCTCCCAGAACATTAGTGGCGAGAAAAGTTACGGAATTTCAGCAGGACGTTACAGGATATGAACAGACTGGAAATGAAGCAGTACGACAGCCACAAAACCTTTGCAGGCAAATAGTACTGTCCACAGGACCATGTGTGACTGCCCTTATAGCATCATGAGCACAAATCATCATGAATGCATACTAAAAAGAGTGTCTGGAGGGGCGCCAACACTGATCTGCAGTTATTTTCTCAGCTCTCCTTCAAGGTTCCACGTAAGACTGCTTTCCCAGCTGTCCAAAAAGCAGAGCTTGGAAAAGTTACTTTTTTTGAACTACAACTCCCATCAGCCCAATCCAGTGGCCATGCTGGCTGGGGCTGATGGGAGTTGTAGTTCAAAAAAAGTAACTTTTCCAAGCTGTGCCAAAAAGCTGCTGCATCGTGGCTTCTTGCAGATGATAAAGGCCACAATCCTAAACATGCTTACCGGAGAGTAAACCCCATTAAACTCAATGAACTTTACTTCTGAGTAGGCAGGTCTAGGATTACACAGTTTGTCTGCTCTCCTGCCCTTGCTGTACATATACTCTCCAGGCATATTTTATATAGAACTAGGCTTTAGGCTTTTGTCGGGCAATCCTCTCTTGCTACAGAATGACTACTTCACATCGGTTCAGTGACATTTTCTGTACCTACCCCCTATCCTACTAAAACCATTCCTAATCTTTGGACAGACTGATATAGTTTGAGAAATTTTAAAAATTCCCAATGTTTAAACATTTCACACTGAGACATGAATCAGTGCTTGGATTAATCCATTTAATTTTTGATATATTAAAAATATTAATCTTGTTTTCTCTGTTTAATTTGGAAGAGCAGCCAGAAAAGGCTGGTTGGATAGATGGAGATCATGCAGGACTTTTAAAAAAGCCTTTCCATCATTTGTTCCCTATTTATATCATTAGGATTGCTACATATATGAAAATACACTTCTGACAAAGGTTTAAAAATCAACATTTCCTTGATTGATTTTTGTCAATGATTTAACATATTCTGTTAGTGCAATTTCAGTTCACATGTTTGGAATAGAGCTATGCCAAAAATAACTTTTTAAACGATTGGTGGTGGTGGTTAGGGGTGGGGGAGAAATTCTATTCCATTCACATTTAAAGAGGAATCTATTAAATCCACACTTTCCAAAACAATATGAGAACCAAAAAACAGCAATCCTTTGACATTCACACTTACCTGAACTTTGCGTTGCAGTTCTCCAACCAAGCAATGTTTACAAAAATGCATATATTAGGGGAAAGTCTGCATAAAAATAAATATGTTCGTGAAAAATAACATAAAATACATTATAGTAGGAGAAATTGCTTGCAAATTTGTCAAAACTGCATACAAAAATGTATTTATTGGGATAAATTCACACTAAAATGCTGAAGAATATTCAAGAGGATTTTTAAAAAAAACAAATGCAAATTGCTACAGAAATGTGAAGAACTGAATTTAAGATTGGAAAAATGAGAAAATGAGAGAACTGAAATTGACAGATCCTTCCATCCGTACTGTGAGGGGGACAAAACCATCCTGGAAAATACATGTGTCAGGGAGTGGGGCGGCGGGGGGGAGAAGAAATGTACCTGAAATGTTCAGGGGGGGTTGCTTCTTACTGTACTTAATCTTATGAGGTGCCCAAGGATTTCTCTGGTTTTCCTTGCTTTTTTAACTTTGAATCTTAAAGTTAAGTGTAGGGCAGGTGGGCATGGCGTGGCCAAAATGGCTTTGTAGGCCACATGAGGACACCTAGGTGGCTTAGGCTGACCCATGGGCCAGAGATTTCCCACTGCTGTTTTAAAGGAAAGCCCTTCACCACTCACAGCAGAGCAAGATTCTCTCAAAATCTGCCTGCTGGCTGCTGTTCCTTGGGAGCAGTGGAGGCTGGTGGCTCCGATCTCAGTGGAACAGTGAATCTGCTCCAGTTTTAGTCTGAACTTTCAAGGAGTTGTCCAAGTTACATGCAACTCCTTGAAAGTTTGAACTAAACCCCAGAGCAGATCCACTGCCCCACTGACGTCAGAGCTTCCTGCTTCCACTACTTGGGAGTGATACCCAAGGGAACTCTGGGACTTGCAGCTCTGCAAGACGAATAGGGGCCTCCTAACAACTCTCAGCACCCTTAACATACTACAGTTCTCAGGACTGTTTCAGGGAATCCATGTTTAAGGTGGCATGACAATGTTTCAAATGTATAGTGCAGGTGGGGCCCAACATAGCACTCCACTGGGGTAGCAGTGCTGCTTCCATGGCAGCAACAGGAAAATCTATGAAGGTGGTCGATCAAGGGGCCTCTCCACTATCCCTCTTTCTCCCTAATTCATGTGTACACGCATGCACATACATTGTAATTAGTGTCTTGATCTCCAGCTCAGTGAAGATAAGATTCTTGGATCCAAGCCAACGAAATGATAAAATGCAAGCACCTCGGCTTAACTGGGTTGTGGATTGGGCTGTGTTTATATCTGATAGTGTTGATGTTCTTTTGTGTTGAAGCCAAGACAGCTGCAAAATGTCAGGGGGCACAGAAGCCCCCCTGGGTTCATTCAGCTCACCATTCAGAGACATGACAAAATAACCTTAACCTCAGTCTCTTGCTGGAGGACAGCTCAGGCTCCCAGAAGAAGGGCCATCCCAGGACCAAGGGCCACAGCAGGGAGCTTCCTTCCTCCTTGTTCCAGGGGCTGAGCAGCAGCAGACAGGTTGTGTGGGAGGGTGCAGAACCCACATAACTGGAACCCTCTGCTTTCAGACAAAAAGAAGGAAGGTGGGACCAGCTGGGATTTAAGGGTGATGAATTCAGTGACTATAAACTGCTCTTGATCCAACAGCACTGCCAACAAGAAGACAAACATATGCAGGTGGCATTTACTCCCTGCAGGGCCGTGAGGCTTCTGACAACAGCAATATTTCTCCTGGCTATTACAGGTAGGGAATTATCACCTGGGCCTATGGCTGAAAGTACCTGCTTAAGATAATAATGAGTGAGTATGTGTCTGTGCACCCACAATGTGTATTTCTATGTCTGGATTACTGACCATCTGACCTGAAGCTCAGTGGCAGAGTGCATGTTTGGTACTTCTCAAAGTGCTGGTTTTGACTTTTAAAGCCCAATACTGCCCAGGGACTGTGACATCTCAAGGACCGCCTCTACCCAAACGAACCAGCTCAGACCTTTCAGTCTACTTCAGAGGCCCTTCTATGTGTGCCCCACTCAAGAGAGTGAACCACACAAGAATGGGCCTTTTCAGTGGTGGCCCTCCTGTCTGTGGAAAGCTTTCCCAAGGGAGGTGCACCTGGCACCGTCATTGTCAGTTGTCACTGTCAGTAAACATTTTTGTTTTCTCAAGCATTTGGTAGTTACGTTGCCTTCTATGGTGGTGCTCATCTTTTAGTGGGGTGGGTTAGACATTAACATTTATTGAGCATTTTATGTACTTTGTATTGTTCTTTGTTTTAATTTTTTTCTGGTTTTAAATTGCCTTTATTTTATTTTATCTTGTTAAGTCTCTTTGAGACTTTTGTATAAAGCAATGGACAATTCATCGAGTATTATTATTATTATTATTATTGTTATTTTGTATGCAGAAGGTTCAAGGTTGAATTCTCCTGTTAAAAGCATCAGCTGCTGCCAGTCAATGTAGACAATACTAAGATACATTGACAAAGTATCTTTGAATGGGGTCACAAGTCATGGTCCAGTTGTTTTGCACATAACTAAATTACATGGCGTTGCTCTTCATGATGTGGACATTTTTGGGGGAGCAGGGTTCACCCATGTTGAGTTATTCATCTCTGAACAGCTCAGTACCTATCTGGGTAATCATACAGCGTGTTTGGGTTCAACGCCCTTATCAAAGATACATCACAAATACACTGTGTGCTGGATACATACTGACCTATTCACAAATTCATTCCATGATGCCGTAATCTACTAAGAAATGAAATGCCATGTTGATTTCAGCGTGGCAATTATACCTGGAAATGGGCGTGGGGCAAATCAAACAGTCACTCTCCCCAGATGCTGCTCTCAAATCCTGTGCGTATTTTTATTGTTAGAACATTCATTTATTTAACTAGAGCTGTATTTGCTGTGTAACAAACACTGCCCATTTTTAAAATTCCCACTTGTTTTTCTTTTCCAATGATTTCAATGGGAGATCCAGCGGCTCTTCTGCTGACCGTAACTTTGGCATTTTCCTTCCAATTTACCTGGAATTTTCAGATGTTCTACTACCCCTTCAAAGGATCAAACCTGCCAAATGTCAGAAAGTTAGGGAAAGGGTGCCTATTCTATAGCAGTTATGAAGTCATAGAGACAGCATAAATTAATATCTAAAAAATAAATGTAAATAGAACAAAAATTGCAAAAGATACATCACAAATACACTGTGTGCTGGATACATACTGACCTATTCACAGCTCGGAGGGTCGTTACAAGATCTAGGGCCTTTTCAGTGGCTGCCCCCGAATTATGGAACAGTCTCCCCGATGAGGTGCGCCTGGCGCCTACACTTCTATCCTTTCGGCGCCAGGTTAAAACCTTTTTATTCTCCCAGGCATTTTAATCTATTATTTTAATCTATTTTTAGTTCTTATTGTATACCAGGTTGTTTAATTGTTTAATATGTATGTTTTTACTGTTTCTTGTGATTCTATTGTATTTTATTCCCTGTTGTGCACCGCCCTGAGAGCCTTTTGGCTGTGGGCGGTATAGAAATCGAATAAAATAAAATAAATAATAAATAAATCACTAAGTACAAAAGAATGGGAAAGGTAGGGAAAACACAATATGGAATGGATTTAAAATGCTTAAAGGAACTGTACGTTGACTGGGAAATTAGAAGGTGGGGCTGCAGAAAGGAAAAGCCAAAAGGAACCTGAAAACATTCTGTCTCCAAGGAGGAAATGAATGAGCAAAACTCTAGACCTATTCATTCATTTTCTCCCCTGCTCATGCAATCACCATAGCCTATAGGGGAGAGAGGAGACTAGCCCACTGAACTTGCCCTCTCATGCACATCCCCACTGCCATTCCTATAGCCCCTCATATGTTAACGCTTGAATGCCTGCAATGGGGATCCTGCTCTACATTGCCAACCTCCCTTTTCACTCTGAAAACAAATGAAATGAGCATATAGATAGTCATCTGGATCTGATTTGTTTCTTTTCTCCTCGCTTTGTTAACAAAAGGAACATGAAACAAATCATCCCATTTGTTTCATTTTGTCATTTGTTTGAAAATGAGCGTGCTCCCCTAATTCCTGGGTCTGATGACCCTTCTTCATTCATCCCAGCAGCCATGCGGCTTGCCAGTCAATCAGTTTATTGATCCAGTCAACAACTTTGCAATAAAACGTATACATCAGTTAACTTTAGGCACAGGGGAGAAATTCTAAATCTTAATGCAAACCTATCTAATTCACTCATCCTGGACTAATATGCAAACAGAAATGCAGCTGTCCATCAAAATTTGCACTTCTTTGAAATTTGTTTTTCCAGTTGTCAAACCACAAAATATGAACAAAAGGGCATATATTAAAGTAAAGTCTGCATCACATATTAGTGGAAATAGCATATAAATAACACACAAAAATGTGTACTAAAATGCTGACAAATTTTCATGAGGACTTTGAAAAAAATCTAGAAACTGATGCAGAAATGTGCCAAACTGAATTTAAGCTGGGGGGGGGGGATGAGAAATGGAGAGAAACTGAAATTGACAGATTGGCCCATCCCTAGTTAAGTTACAAAAAAATGTCAAATATCTGTCTTATCAGGTAGGAAAACATGATTACATATATTGTTTGGCTTTATCTCCTCATAACGGGTGTGCTGCTATCACAATCAAATGGTGCACTTGGGGGGCCAGCTACGTACTGGGGCACTGGCTGGCCTATGGTGAGACAGAACAGCAGCATTAATGTATTGCCCATGCTATTTATTTAGCAACTATATGCTAAAAATTAAGAAGTCTGCCTTCAGATGCATGCCTGGGCTAAAGATGAGCCTGAAAAGGCTGCAGACTGCTATGGGATCATACTCCCATTCTTACCAGTGACAGTGAGATGCCCTTCAGAGAAGGCATCCTGCTTACTCCCAAACCTCGACATTGCTTATGAAGAATCGGTTCCAAACAAGAGCTTTCTTACTGCTCGCACATCAATGCTTTGTTGCCGGTCCTCAGCTCATTGTCATCCTTGCTTGTGGTAGAGGCTGATGGCTCCAATACTGGTAGGGCAGTGAATCCGCTCCAGGTTTTAGTCCAAACTTTCAAGGAGCAGTTCAAGGTGCTGTAGGCCACTGTTCTTCAACCTTGGGACCCCAGATGTTGTTGGTCTACAGTTCCCATCGTCCCCAGACAGCATGGTCAATGGTCAGGGATGATGGGAGGTGTAGCCCATCAACATCTGGGGACTCAAGGTTGAAGAACAGTGCTGTAAGCTACATTCAGCTGAAAGCACCTTAGACAGCTCCTTGAAAGTTCAGACTAAAACCCGGAGCGGATTCACTGCCCTACTGACATCGGAGGCACCAGCCTCCATTGCTTGCTTGTGCCCTTTGTGTTGCTGCTCTTTATTCCACCTCTCCCCTCTGCCCCAATAGCAGCAGCTAGACCCTCCATCCTTCCTTGTAAGCACCAAAACTGGTCCTGGGGAAAAACGAGAATCTTATTCTTTTTGTCACAAAGCACTATTGCTGATGCCCTGCTATGGAATGCCCTCCTCCACCATGCTCACCTGGCACCCATACTATGGTTTGTTTGTTTGTTTGTTTGTTTAGGTGCCAGGCAAAGACCTTTTTGTTCTCCCAGGCTTTTGAATTGTAATGGACACGTCTCTTTTAGTGCTTTTACAATTCAGGGATGGGGAGCCTGTGGCCCTCCAGAGGTTGCTGGACTCCAGCTCCCATCGGCCTCTGCCAGCTTGGTGAATGACCAGGGATGATGGGAGCCGTAGTCAGCAACATCTGGAGGGTCACAGGTTTCCCATCCCTGTTTTAGATCTTTGCACTTAATTATTCCTTTTGCTTGTTTTAAATTGTGCTTGCTTAGTTGCTGTGTTTGTATTGGTTGTAGCTGTTTTGATTTTTTTTTTAATAATTAGTAGTTTTGATTTTTAATAACAGGTTTTTATCATCTACATTTTGCATGGTATGGCTAGACCACTGGATGTTATTCAAATGTAATAAATAAATAAATGCTGCTATAGAACTTATAGAAATTCATCTGGGCCAGGGATCAGGAACCCAGGGCCTTGGGGCTGAATGGGCCTTCCAGGCCTCTCTGTCTGGACCCTGGGACTTTCTATAGGACACATCCCCTCCCTTCCCAGGTGACATCCTGACCCTGCTTTTTCAGTGCTGTGGCCTGGTTTGACTGTGTCCTTGAACTGTGATGCTGCCTCTTGCTTGCCTGGAGGAGAATGGAGAGATGCATGTGTAGGAAGGTGTGGAAACACCTGGCTGTTGGATGGCTGGAATGTAGCCTACTGTACAAAGGATACTGTCACATCTGATGCCCCACCCACTTTTGTCTCTGGCCCCACCCACCACTAGCATATGGCCCCTGGAAGGCTGACGATGGGCAATCCTTGGTCTGAAAACGTTTCCTCGCCCATGCTGGCCTAGTGTTTGGGCTCCTGGCTGCTTTGCCAGTGAGACTTTCCTGGGGATGGCTGACACTCAAGGTGTGGTTATACCTATCTCTCATGCTGGCTAATTTTTCTCCCCAGTTGTTGCGCAGGATGAGTCGCGGATCATCGGGGGCCAAGAGTGCCCCAGGCACAGTCGACCCTTCCAGGTCATCCTCTCAAACAAGAAGAAAAATGGGCCAGATATTATATGCGGAGGTGTTCTGATAGACAAGGACTGGGTGGCTACTGCTGCCCACTGTGATCACCAGGGGTAAGAGAACGAATGAGAGCTGGGCCTGGGGTAGAGTGCATGGCAGGAAAGGCCGTGGAGGTTGCTTCTGTCCCCAAATATCTGAGAACCAGTTGGGATATAAAGATCAGCAACTCTGGAGCAGTTTTAACCTTTGGTTGTTTCAACCAATATTGTACAGGTAGAAAGCAGCTTGTGCTATTAATCTTTCCTTTCCCCTCCTCCCCGCTAGAGGCTCCCGATTCCCTCTCTCACTGCAGCCCCATAGAACTCAGTCCACAGTGCTGCTCTGGTGGTGGTGATGATGGTGACATTTCATTGATGATTCGCTTCTTACGATGTATTTCAAAGCAATTTCATGAATACAGCAGAAACCATATGCAAACCGTGCATATATAAAAACAATGGCTTGTATCCACTGCTAGTCTACTCTGCGTAGGACTAGCACTGCGTACAACTCATTGTTTTTATAGATATGGTTTGTGTGTGGTTTATTAACAGGAGTTAATCAACATTACCAACTTAGATGCATTTATTTAAGTGGGTCTTACAACCCAGTTGAAACAATTACATATATAAAAACAATTTACAAATACATTTGGATATCGACTACGATAAAAATCTTCCCTTACAAGGCTTGCTGAAAGAGGAAAGTCTTCAACAGGTGCCTAAAAGGCAAAAAAGATGGTGCCTGTCTGATATGTAACAGCAGGGAGTTTCAAAGGGAAGAAGCTGCAGAATGGTTGTCTGTATAAGAA
This sequence comes from Rhineura floridana, assembly GCF_030035675.1. Taxonomy (NCBI): domain Eukaryota; kingdom Metazoa; phylum Chordata; class Lepidosauria; order Squamata; family Rhineuridae; genus Rhineura; species Rhineura floridana. The sequence continues at coordinate 24,684,050 of NC_084494.1, read as the reverse complement.
ATTAGATGATCTTTTAGTTCAGCAAGTCATAACCTCCCCAACCCCCTTGACCCTCTGAAGAGCCTTGTGGGGGATATGTATGCAGGAGATTGGAGGAGGGAGGAGGGGAGTTTGCCTTCTGCTCATGCCATATTGGGGATAACCCAGAATATTTTTAATCTCCAGATTGGTTTTAAAATAAGATTCTTGCAAGGCTGTGCATGTAAAAACATTTCGCAGGAATGACAGTGCACGCCTAGACATGTCTACTCAGAAGTAAATCCCACTGATTTTAATAGGGCTGACTCCTAGGTAAGTAAGTATTGGACTACAACCTGGTTTATCTAGGAAGCTCGCCGGTAGGCAGTCCTGTAAGTACACAAAATCTATCCAAAAATCCTATCCCAACATCTTAGGATCCTTCCTGGGTGACCTTTTTCCTACAATCCACTTTCACTACAGACACATTCACTGCAGGTATTGCTCTAGAAGCTGTCTTGCGGTTGTAAAATGGAACACCGAAACTTGCTCTGAGAGTCTTGATTTCATGTGCTAATGGATGAGCAGGAAGAAAAACTCCAGAGGTCTCAGTTGTTGGCTACATTTGGGTGGTTACATCTCAGGTTGAGCGAAGATATATTGAGTCCTTTCCCCTCTTTCATGGAACATTCATGGAACATTCCAATGAACATTCCAATGAAATGCAGACATCTCCCATCAAACCATTGTTTCCTGGTTTGTGCAAACCAAGATAGTATGACTACCAGCTTTGGAACAAGCTGGGATTTTAAAGCACAACAATTGCTTAATTGGTGACTTCCACATTTAACTGATGCATGCATAAGGGAGGAAAGAAGGGGATGCATACACTAGCAAAAGGCTTGTTCACATCTCAGCCTTTCAAGATAAGATAAGATCATCTAAATGTGGCTGCTGCGATCTACATACCTGGAATTAAGTTCCATTGAAGCACAAAGGCTTTCTTTCTAACAAAACTGGGTTTAGCATGGAGGGGTCAGAGTGAGGTGGAGGAAAGAGGGAAAACCAATGAAAAAATGCCCTCCATCTCCCTCATGTTCCTACTCCACTCCATTACTGCCAACAAGGATGATCAACCATTTGGAAGGCAGGACTTACAGAGAGGGAAAGGCTTACAGAGAACTGGGCATGTTTACTTTAGAGAGGAAAGAGGACTGACTGCAATTTCCTAATAGCTAAGGAGCAATCATGACACAGAGGGAGGGTGAGTGTTTGTAGTTTTTCAGCTGGTAACTCTCAAGGAGACAAGAAGTCTAGGCGCCATCACTTACTCTCATATTGCCTCATTAGATGGCCTCCCATGAGTCAACGTTGTTCTGTGATCGGTTTCTTTCTTCATGCGAACGTAACAGCCAGGTGACCTAGAAAGGTTCATATTTCAGAACAGTCATCAGAACAGCAATCTTCCCGATCATCTTGTAAAATGAGTGGTGATGCCACTTCTCATCACGTCCTAATCTGCCAACTAAACTAAACTAATCTGCTCAGAGACCAACAGTGGTTGAAGGAAGGTGGGATCAGGGAACTTTCCCACTAACAAACATTTCAAAAATGCACTTCTTTCTCTTTTCCCATAGGAAATGTATTAATATAATTATTTTTATTTTGTCATCTCGTTTTTCAGTACTGAAGGATTTTTCTTTCTTATTATTAATATTGATGTGTTACATTTATATCCAGCCTTTCTTCCAAAAAGCTGAAGATGGTGTACATGGTTCTCTCTCTCCTTATTTTATCCTCACAAGAACCCTGTGAGGTAGGTTAGTCTGAGAGACAGTGATTGGCCCAGGGTCACCCAGTCAGCTTCATGGCTGAGGGGCGCAATTTTACATGAATGAATGGAGCATGTGTGTGTTCACCAAGGATCGGCAAATCTTTCAATTTTGGTTTCTTGCCATTTCCTATGTTTCTAATTTTAAGTTCAGTTCTCCACATTTCTACGTTTTCAAAGTCTTTTTTTAAAAAGGCTTCATGAAAATTCAACGGCATCTTAGTGCAGATTTCTCCCTAACACACACGTTTAAGTGCAATTTACCTAATATACATAGCACTGCAAGCAATGTCCCCTAATAATGTAGTTTTCACAAATAAATGTACTTTTATGCACACTACATAGTGTATGCATTTACTGATACTTATTTTTTGCCTTTAGGGAATATTTTGTTAAACTTTTCTTAGTTGCTAGCGTTGTTGTCTGTCTCCGGGCTTTAACTCCCTAACTCAGCCCCTTTAGATCGGGGGGGGGAACCACTGGAGCTTGGATGTTGCTGGACTATAACTCCCATCAACTGCAGCAAGCCTGGCCAATGGCCTGAGATGATGGGAGTTGTAGTTCAGCAACATCTGAAGGGCCAACGGTTCCCCACACTTGCTCTAGTTGTGAAATCTCCAAGTGGGTGGTGGACTCATCTTGTCTCTAGCTCACATATACACATCAACAAGTGTGCATGAAGATGAAATCACAATGCTGGGCATAGCTGAGCCTGCCATTTCATATTCTGATGAGGTTCATTTGGGACTGTTGAAAATCTCTTGTAGGACAATTGATAGTGGGGTATTGCATGTATGTTGCTATCTTCAACTGTGAAATGTTGGAAGAGTTGGTTTAGAATCCTGAAAAATGCAGTGGTAATGCTATCATCACTAAAGTACCACCTTTGCATCTTTGAATCTAGGATTACAACTCCCAGCATCTCTGACCGCTGGTCATACTGGCCAAGGCTGTTGGGAGTTGAAGTCCAACTATACCTGGAGGGCATCAAATTGTAATGTCTGAATTTACTCTCAGGCTACCAACTTTAAAGGAGCAGCACATACTGATCTAGATCTGCCATAACTTCATATATACCAGTTAGGTACAAGGATGTAGCTGTCCAGGGTCTCAGGAGCTCTTAGACCCCTTACGTTTTGGGGAGCAGGGTTCCAGCAGAGTCCCTATGTCTCCAGCATCCTATGAACCAATCAGCTTGAAAGGGAAGTGAATTGAGGGGAGCTTGCAAGGGGAGCCACTGAGAAGAGTCTTTTAATGTGCTTCCTTGTCCTTTCCTGCTGACTGGAGGCAATCAGAGTGAAAGGAGGTGAGTCAGCCACTGAGAAGACTCTTTTCAGTAGCTAACATTTTCCCCTTTCACGCTAATTGACTCCTACGGACATCTGTGGTTGTTGGAGAGGGCATTAACAGGGATCTCATTCTCAGCCCAACAGCAAAAAAAAAAGGGTGTGTGTGTGGCTGTGGCTAACATGAAGGGACCCTGCACTTCTGAATTTGCCGCTAAGCTACTGGTTAGGTATAGATTTCAGTGAGGACACTACAGGCTAATATTGGTTTGATAGTTATTTCTTCTCCCCAGGGACTCTTGGTAACTGTAATTTGAGGGAGAGGGGAGAGACAGACAGAGAGAGAAAAGGGATCTGTAACAGAGAATTCTCACCATCCTAATCAAAGTACAATTCCCAGGACTCTTTGGGAGAAGCCATGAGAGTTACACTGGTACAAAAACAAATATACATTTTTAGTGAACATATGTCCCTAGTGTTATTAAATATTGGCTTATTTGGAGCTAGGGATGGTATCAAAAACTGCAAATAAAGCACTCAGTGCAGTTTTCCCTGCCTGCAATACTCACTTTATTGCAACACAAGCACCCTTCCTTAGTTACTCACAAATAGGGATGGGGGAGAAGTTTGGTTTAGTTCACACTTTATTGTGAACCTACCTTCCCAAAACCATATGTGAACTGAAATGCAGCTATCCTTTGAAACTTGCACTTCTTCCTAATTTTGCGACACAGTTCTCCAACCACATAATTAATTATAAGCATCTCAAGGTTTATGTTTAGCTTTTGCACCTATGCTAAGAAAAAGTCAGCTGACAGTCTTGGCACATGCTCAGAACCTGATAGCCCTCCCCCACACACACAATTTTAAAGCCATGCTCCAGATATGTTTAACCCGGAGCAGGGTAGCCACTTACATATTGCAAAAAAGAGCAAATGCATCACCACAAATAGGGCAAAAGAGGACACAGATCTGTATAAAATCTGCATGTGTCAATGTATATGTATAGTTGCACATTTAGAAATAGGGGGTGGAATAGGAAGCAAAGGGGGTGGAGCAAAAAATCTAATATCCAACACGTTCCAGACCTCTGAGATCCTTCACCAAGAAGCTTCAAATACAGAAGGTCAATCTTTTGTTAAACTGCGTTCACTTTCCTTCTACTGAAAGTGGAGACAGGGTTGGGGCTCTGCATAGCCCCATCACCACCAAACCGGTTTGACACAGGGACCACCCATCCTGGATCTAGCCCTGAATCAATTACCTGCAAGATCCTTTCCAGCTCTGTGATGCTATAATGTTACAGAACTGTCATCAGATCATTTCCTCATAGGAAAATAGGAAGCGGCCTTTTACTGAGTCAGACTATTGGTCCATCTAGTTTAGTATTGTCCACTCTGGCTGACAGCGGCTCTCCAGGATTTCAGGCAGGATTCTCTCTCAGGCGCACTTGGAGATGCGAGGGATTGAGTCTGCATGCAAAGCAGATGCTCTGCCTCTGAGCTATGGCCCTTCCCCCAAATGCCACTAAAATCATACAATAATAAACTTTATAAAGGGACAGAAAAAAACAAGGCACAACAAACAATATAGGGCAAGGCATGCAAAGACAGCAGTTAGTTTTCAAAGGGCAACAAGATTTGCACCTGCCTTCAGAAGGTCAGCAGAAGGCAGATGTACAGACTACACAATGTCGTCATTGTTTTTGAAATGATTCCCCCGTTCCTGGGATACTTTGCAGAAAGTTATTATTATTTCCATTTATAGACTGCTTACTATCTAAAAGATCTCAAAGCAGTTTACAATAGAATACACAAGGTCCAATAAAAAAACATATCAAATTAATTGCAAAGCAAAATACATAAACAATATCCATATCCATAAACATATACATAAACACAGTATAAAAGCTAGAATTCACCAAGGGAAGCCCGTACGCCGCCCTCCCACTCTATGAAAGTGTCAGAAAACTGAAATGATGTTGACCATGGAGGAGGGCGACAAGCTGGTGAAAGGTTATCTCTTCCCTGGGGCGGCTTGCGTTGTGTGATATAAATGGATGTGATTTAAATGTGTGATGTAGATCTGTTTCTTATGGCTTTTCTTTCGTTCTTTTTCTTGTCCCCTGCAGGGTCATCCACATGCGGGTGGGTGATTACAGCCTCCGGGCCAAGGAGGGTTCAGAGCAGTGCATCACCTCAGCGCAGAAATTCCTATACCCAGGCTACAACCCCACCACACATGACAGCGACATTATGTTGATACGACTGCGCAATTCTGCCATCATCAATGAATATGTCCGGCCCATTCAACTGGCAACCGAATGTCCCAAGCCTAACATTCCTTGCGAGGTGTCCGGCTGGGGGACTACAAAGACCCCTCAATGTACAGTAGAGATTTCCCAATAGACGGGGGGGGAACTAATGGCTGTGGCCTGCTCATGCTGTCCCTATCTCCACCTTTTCCATCTCCACAAACCACTACATTCTCATATTCTCCAGGGAATCTCTGATGGATAAGAAATGTAGGGATGTGATTATGGGGGTACCCAAGACTGCTGGGATATAGCTTTCGGGGTGCAGAAAAAACAATAGTAGGGCTCTCTGCCCCACTTTGCCATCGTGAACAGCCCCCCCCCCCGGTTGGACCTAAATGTACAAGTAGTGGCTTTCTCTCTGATATCCTCAACATATCCATAAAAACTGTCTGTGTTCTTTGTTTGCAGCAGAGTTTCCTGACATCCTGCAGTGTGCACGGGTCTACACAATGTCGAATGAAGAGTGCAACCAGGCATACCCTAATTCCATCACAGAAAACATGATGTGCGCTGCTGTGAGTGGAGGTGGTGTGGACTCCTGCCAGGTGAGAGGTCTTCCTCTATTGGCCAAAACATCCCCACAATGGAATAAGATGTTTGCCAGAACACTAGCTCGAAGCAGCTTTAGATGGTCCACACCTGGGCACCCAACATGGTGCCTATGGGTACCATGGCACCTTCAGAAGCCACTGTTGGTGCCCACCCAGGCCCCCTTCCACTCCCTTTTTTTTTTTATGTCGAGAGCATTTTTTGGCCTTTGTTGTGGGTGGTATTGGTTGATTGGTTGAGAAGATTGCCTGCTTTTATTTTGTCATTGTTTTATTTGTTTTTATTTATTTACTATTGGATTTATATCCCACCCTTCCTCCTGTAGCAGCCCAGGTCCGCAGATTTATCAACAAAACAATTTAAGAACAACAAAAAGAAAAGGGTTCTAAAACAGCTTTCTAACATAGGAGGGAGTAGATTTTTCACTAGTTGTTTGGCAGGTTCTGAAGCCTGGGGTTTTTTTCTGTGAAATGGGTATGTTGTGGTATCCACAACAGTTTCTTGGTTTTCCGGGTTTATCCCTGGGCCCAAAATTTATCCTCAGCCCAAAAAGGTTGAGGACCCTTAGTCCACATAGCCCTTCAGAAGTTCCACTTCTGAGGACACAATCCTACACAATCCAATATATATTACTAAAACAAGGACCGAGATAAAGAATCCCAGGATTCTTTGGGGGAAGCCTGGACTGTTTAAAGTGATATAATGCAGCTTTAAATGTGGAGTGGAGATGGGGCCATAATTCATTTCCCTTCTCACAGTCCCAATAATAACATTAAAGCAGGCAATCAACAACACGGCCACAAGAGAATGATCTCTCTCCCCCCCCCATCTCATTCTCTATAGCAATCTTTCTCTTTCCTCACTCTTGGGCTGGTAGCCCTGGTTATTTAGAAATTCAAGCTTGCCTAGCAAGGTCAGACTGAGCATTTTCATGTTGCTTTATCTTTTGACTTGGGAGCTGGGACAGATATAGTTTAAAGAACCATGTGAATAAATCTGCTCTGCAGGGTGACTCCGGTGGGCCACTAGTGTGCAACAACAAACTCCAAGGCATCATCTCGTGGGGGATGCAGATCTGTGCACAACCTGGCAAGCCTGGGGTCTATACCAACATTTGCCGGTTCACCAGCTGGATTCGCAACACCATACAGAGCAACTCGGGCAACCGCACTGCAAGCACTTTCTAGTGCAATGGAGAGATGCGCTGGGGGCTCTTGCTCTCAGAATAAAGATATGAAATCTGAGATTTTCCCCATCATCTCTATATTCCACCAGCCATTAGGAGGTATTTATTGTGCTGCAGCATTGTCCCTCCTTGGATTCCCTGGCACTTGACTATCAGAGTTATTTACTTACTGTTTGAGTTTTGGGTATATATATATTTCAGCAGAGTGCCAAAATAACTGGTCTTTTAAGACTGGTAGTTGAGAGAATAAATAAACTTAAGGTTTATTACTACAGAGGGGCAAAGTAATACATGCAGAAGCAGCTATGTGGCTTCCACTCAGGCAGCCATTACCAACTAACTGAGAAAAACGACAGGAAGAGAAGGGAGAAAGGGGAGGAGCAAAGTCTGCAAAAGCAACAAACACTTTAGAGGAAGAATCAGCAGAGGAAAGAATAGAACATTTACATGAAGGACCTGCAACAAAATGTTGCAGTGTGAAGTGCTCCCTCTTCAGGATTCTAGCCACTCCATTTCTAGGCACTCCACCCCAGCTGAGTGGGGATTTCCCCCTGAGCATGCTCAGTCCTCTCTAAGCTTGGCATGGTGGTAGTATTTCTTTATTTAAATAATCAAAAGCCGCTTTTCTGGACCAACTCCGCACAAGGCATCAACCAACATACAAGCATAAAAATACAATAGAACAGTATAATAAAACCTTGACATGAAAATGCAAGATGCCAACAATATATTAAAATATAATTCAATTGTGTGAAACAGGGGTCATTAGCCTTTTGGGGCCAGTGGGCGCATTTAGAATTTTAAACAACCAAAACAGTTAAACAGTTAAAAACAACCTAAACTTGCAGCTAAACATGCACCACGACTACAAGTGTGCAGGGCTTGCCTGTCTGTTTGGTAGATAGGACATTTTGAGTGTCAGCCCTGAAGATACTCTCTGCTACACTATAAAGGAAAAAAAATGTCACCTGATGCATAATGATTGACAGGTGGGCCCACCCATCCATCTGGGCCCACCCATCTGTCAAAATGGCCCAATCAGGTTGGGGGAACCCAGGATCCATGCTATGGTAACCTCGCATCTGGACTACTGCAATGCGCTTTACGTAGGGCTACCTTTGAAGACGATTCGGAAGCTACAGCTAGTGCAAAATGCGGCAGCCAGACTGCTAACAAGAACTAAGCGGTCTGAGCATATAACACCTGTGCTAGCCCGTTTGCACTGGCTTCCAATATGCTTCCGGGCCAGATTCAAAGTGTTGGTACTTACCTATAAAGCCTTATACGGCGCGGGACCACGATATCTGTTGGAACGCCTCTCCCAATATGAACCGGCCCGTACACTACGGTCTACTACGAAGGCCCTCCTCCGGGTTCCGACTCATAGGGAAGCCCGGAGAGTGGTGACAAGATCTAGGGCCTTCTCAGTGGTGGCCCCCGAACTATGGAATGGTCTCCCCGAGGAGGTGCACCTGGCGCCGACACTATCATCTTTTCGGCACCAGGTTAAAACCTTTCTCTTCTCTGAGGCATTTTAATTCCTGTTAATTGTAAATTATTATATTTTGATTTTAGACTGTACAGTTTTGTGTACAGTTTTGTGTTATTTTTATTGTATTTTTAATGTTCACCGCCCAGAGAGCTGTTGCTAGTCGGGCGGTATATAAGCTTAATTAAATAAATAAATAAATAAAATAATCCAGCCTGTCAGCTGGATCTACTTCTCCACCCCCACTTGAAATGTTTGTAAAAACCAATTGTGGGATGGGAGAGTTCAAATCAGGACCTCAGCATCAGAGGAAGTTAAAATTAGCCCTTTGCCCCTCTGCTGTTTTCTTGATAAAAGTATCTTCTCTCTTGAAGCTATTTGCACCATTAGAGAAAATAGCATCCAGGACAAACAGCAGCTCAGGGAAGGCATTTTTATCACCTTTTCCTTTCATTTCCCTCCTTGTGTTTTTTTATCCAGAGCATCTATCTCCATGGCTGTCTTCCTGTTCTACACACTGAATAACTTAGAATTCTTAGAAACAATAGAAACAATGAAATGGGGGGTGGTCCTCTAGGGCCATAATAAGTAGAAGACAGACTGAAAGATCATTGGATTTATTTATTTATTTATTTTTCACTATGATTTATTTGTTTGTTTCTAAGGGCTCATCTACATGGTAGTTTAGTGTGTGTTTGGTGCTACTCACATCTCCTTTTAATTCACATTGTTCACATGAGTTACTGGCAAACAGAAGCTACCATGCAGTTTCCCTCTGTAAATCCATGCTAACCCAATCCGCTGATAATATGAAAAGTGTAGAACAATATGGCTCCACACCACACGTATTTGAAGATGGTTTGCTTCAATGGTTTTTAGTGGGCAGGTGAATCGTCACTTTCAGCTATTCCCCTTTCTCTGCCCAATAACTCCCATGTATTCCATTTTGTTTCTGGTGGTTTATCTAGCAACTTCTGACCGCCCTGTCCTCCAGCTCTCCCATCTTTCCTCCCTTTCTCTCTGATTAAACTTCCTTCACTCCTTGTAACTAATGAAGGGAATTGCCATTGGATTTGATCATTCTATCTCATATTCTCTATCTTTGCGGAGAGAATTTTGAAGTAACATCTCTCTGTGCCTAGTTTCCTGTCCTGCCTTAGCTCGAAGAACTCCGATTCAGACATGGCTGTGGTTTTTCCTTTTACAGTAGGGCCCCACTTATAAGGCGGGTTAGGGACCAGGCCCCCGCCATGAAGCAGAAATCGCCGTAAAGCAGAACCCATTGACTATAATGGGTAGCGTCGCGCAAAAATGATGCGAAAATGCTGCAAAATGCCACAAAAGCGCAAAATCGGCTTTAAAACAGGGAATTTCCCCTAACTGAAAGCCGCCACATCAGCAGAACGCCGGAAAACGGAACGCTGTAAAGCGGGGCCCTACTATATTGTAGTAGGAGACCATTTCAATTCAGTGTGCTTCATGAATCTACCTATGGCTTACTCAGAACTCAGCATCTCTTTAGGACTAACTAGGCGCAACTTCGCATCACTAAGACATTGTCTCAGCAACTATTCCCTCCCTCACTTGGCTTAAGTAAGGGTGGGCGGGCACCCTGCTTGCATCTGCCAACTGTCACTGTTGGGAGCTCTTACGCAGGCAAACACTCCGCCTCAGCTGTGTCTGTTGAATCTCCTGCCGCATTCACCTCCTGGCACAGGCCGAGGGCAGAGCCTCCATCACCGTCCCATCTTCCCCCTCCGAGGGAGGAGGGCTGCCTGCTGGCAATGCGGGTGCAGGGAGAGGGGAAGCTTCAGGCTGGGAAACAACCAGCTGGTCAAGTTGATTCTTCACAGGGGTATCTGGAGCTGCTGGGGTTGAACTGTCAGAGTTCAGAGCTGGGGAACCTTCTGCGTACCACTCCCCGCTCAGCCCTTCACCAGCTCAAACATCCCACTATAGGTCCTCGCCCTCCACTTTGTTCTCATCAGTACACCCCTCTCCAGCAGGGCTCACAACATTTCTGGGTTTTTTTCCTAAAAAATCTAAAGCGGATTAAAAAAAGTCACCTCAAAAATATAGGTATTAATATCGATATTTTGAGAAAATATCAATATAATATCATTATATTGATTTGTTTTTCCAGCAGGGAAAAATTAATTTATACAAAGCAAGGGCAGCAGCAAAAGGCGGGCAATTAAATTCAGCTCTCCACATTTCTGCAGCAATTTGCAAGTTTTGTAAAAAATAAATCCTCATGAAAATTTGTCAACATTTAAGAAAAATGTCTCCCAATTAACACTCTTGTATACAATTTGCCTAATGTAGAGATTTTTGCACGGAAGAATGGGCGTAAGGGTGGGGATTTTGAGTTTTCCTGCTGAAAGAACTGGGCATGTTTAGCCTTGAGAAGACTGAGGGGAGATATGATAGCATTCTTCAAGTACTTGAAAAGTTGCCACACAGAGGGTCAAGATCTCTTCTTGATCGTCCCAGACTACAAGACACAGAATAATGGGCTCAAGTTGCAGGAAGCCAGATTTCGGCTGAACATCAGGAAAAACTTCCTAACTTTTCACAGCAGCATGACAATGGAACCAATGACCTAGGGAGGTGGTGGGCTCTCCAACACAGGAGACATTCAACAGGCAGCTGGACAACCACCTGTCGGGTATACTTTAATCTGGATTTCTGCACTGAGCAGGGAGTTGGACTCGATGGCCTTATAGGCCCCTTCCAACTCCATGGTTCTATGATCCTAAGGTTTACTGAAGTTTCAAAAAGAGCACTGTCAGTTTCACTTCTCCTTGGCCATTATATGGAAAGTTTCACCCTGAAAGACAAACTAAGGCCCCTTTCAGATGTCTGTTTTATTGTGCATTCATGATTACTTGTCCTCATGATGGTATCAGGGCAATTACACACAATCCCACTATCAATGCTATTTCTGTGGGCATACTGCTTTGTTTCCAATGAGTGCATGTCCGGTAGCACCCTGCTGAAATCCTGTAACTTTTTATACTATAAATGTTCCAGCGTTTTTTGGCTCTGCCCCTCCAGATGGCAATAATGCAGTAACACTGGGGAAACATTGTCAGACAACTAATAAAGCAGAATGATATGTTGGTGGTCCAGTATGAGTCCATCACTAATGCAATATTATTACACCAATGACATGTTGCAGAATACACCAGTCTGGAGCAGAGATGGAAAGTTCTGTCAATTTTGGTTCTCTTAGTTTCTCATTTTTCCAATCTTAAACACAGTTCTTCACATTTCTGCAGCAACTTGCAGTCAAAAAGAAAATTGCATGAATCTTCTCTAGCACTTCCATGCAACTTCTAATAAACACATTTTTGTACACAGTGTTGACTAATAGACACATTTTAAAACAATTTCTCATTATATAATGCATTTTTGAATGTTATTTTCACTCATATATTCATTTTTATACACATTTTCCCCTAACATAGGCATTTTTGTAAACATTGCTTGATTGGTGAACTGCACTGCAAAATTCAAATAAGTGCAAATTTCAAAGGATGGCTGTGTTTCAGTTCTCATATATTTCTCCCCCTCCCTAGTCTGGAGGGGCCTCAAAGGACTAGATCATATCCACTCTTATACAACTTTAAGTCATGGCATCCCCCAAAGAATCCTAGGAACTGTGGCTTATTAAGGGTGCTGAGAGTTGTTAGAAAACCCCTCACAGTGCTACAATTCCCAGCATCCTTTACAACCTATAGTTCCCAGGATTCTTTTGGGAAAGTCATGACTATTAAAGTGGCATAAGCAGAGCTTGGAAAAGTTACTTTTTTTGAACTACAACTCCCATCAGCCCCAGCCAGCAGGGCTACTGCATTGGGCTGATGAGAGTTGTAGTTCAAAAAAGTAACTTTTCCAGTATGGTGAGGATGCCATCCTAGTCCTGGATGCAACCTGGTTGGAAAAGCTATCTTAAATTCCATTAAAGCTGATATAGGATGTCAGAGGGTGGGGAGAAAGAGCCAAGATAATCTGTGCAGCTGGTATGGCAAAAGTTCCTTCATGGGCCACTAATTAATTGGGGGGGGATTTCAACCTGCAATTAAAGATAAGTGATTATCACATTTAAATGTTTTGCAGCCTATCTAAACATCTAAAAACATGCCCAGATGTGTGTGTTTTCCAGGCACGCTCCAGTGCATCATGCTATTTATCTTGTTTGCAATTAAAGCACTTTTAATTTGTATGGCTAGCTTGTGTTGTGGGTTGTCGGGTTGCTTTGTTGTTTTTTTTAGCACTAATGAATTTTTGTAAGGGCAAGCACATTTGATGGGAGAAGCAGCTTCACAGCAGGTGTTTTCTTCATGCATTGGGTGTGATCCTCAACTCAGCCTCCCCCAGCACCTCTTGACACACGCAAAGGGAGTAGCTCCGGGGTGTTGGCCTAGGAAAGAATGAGTGGAGGAACAAGGCAGTGCAGCGCGCGTGATGCCAGAACGCATGGACACAATCTAGGCCCCTGCAGAGGGCAGGATGCAAAGACTTTGGCATGTGCCAGTGGACTTCAGGAGTAATGGTATGAGGAGCTACCACCAGCAGACCCTGGCAGCCAGCACAAGCATGGATCTTTCCTCCACTCTTGCTACTCCAGAGACATACCTGGTGATGGCATGGTAAAGGAAAGTCCTTCACACACTTTCCAGTTGGTCACCCAGCAGCTTTGGATGGAACTAACCCATGCACTTTCCCTTGTGATCAATTGTCCCTGAACTAATCAGAGCACACACTTCTTTGGGGAAGGGCTGTAGCTCAATAGAACCTGACCCCCTTTCCAGTATTCACCAAGCCTCTGTGTTATGGCCTGGTAAGCACTTGTGCAAGAAGATCTACCCAGATGCAGATGGGAAGGGCTGCAGCTTAGTGGTAGAGCATTTGCTTTGCGTATAGAAGCTTCTCCCTGCCTGAGACCTTGGAGAGCCGCTCCCACTCAGAGAGGACAATACTGGGCTAAATGGACAAACAGTCTGGCCTGGTATAAGGCTTTGTCCTGGGAACTGTAGTTTGTTAAAGATGCTGGGAACTGTAACTCTGTAAGGGGTGAGCTACAATTCCCAGGCTTCTATGGGTGAAGCCATTGCTTTCAATGCGCTTTAAAAGTATGGTGTGCACGCAGCCAGACTCTTACCTATGGAGAAAATCAAGAGCAGGGTACTGGCACAAAGCATCAAGGCCTGCCATGCCCTCCTTGGATCCCCAAGTTTTCAATAACTTTCGCCCAATTTCAAATTTACCATTCTTGGGCAAGGTCATTGAGCGAGTGGTGGCCAACCAGTTGTCGACACACTTGGATGAAATGGATTACTTGGATCCATACCAATCGGGTTTCAGGACTGGTCATGGAACTGAAACAGCCTTGGTCGCTCTGGTAGATGATATGAGGAGGGCATTAGATAGGGGAGAATTCACCTTTCGTGTCCTCCTCGATCTCTCAGCGGCTTTTGATACTGTCGACCACAGTATCCTTTTACAGCGCCTGGAGGGATTGGGAATTGGAGGCACTGTATTACAGTGGTTCCGTTCCTTTCTCTCCGATAGGCATCAACAGGTAGCATTGGGGGAGGAGGTTTCAGACCCTTGGCCTCTCAATTGTGGTGTGCCACAGGGCTCTATCCTCTCTCCCATGCTATTTAACATTTATATGAAGCCGCTGGGGACAATCATTAGGATATTTGGGCTGCAGTGTCACCAATATGCGGATGACACTCAGCTCTATCTCTCGTTTAAATCTTCACCAGAGTTGGCTGTGGAGACCTTGTCCAAGTGCCTGGAATCCGTGAGTGGATGGATGGGAAGGAACAAGCTGAAGTTGAACCCCGATAAGACCGAGGTGCTACTCGTGGGGGACAAGAGAAGGTTGGGAGATGTTGACCTGAAGTTCAATGGGGTGAGTCTACCCCTGAAGGACCAGGTCTGCAGCCTTGGGGTTGTGCTTGATTCCAGGCTGTCCATGGAGGCTCAGATTTCGGCAGTGTGCCGGGCAGCCTGGTATCAACTACACCTCATACGAAGGCTGCAACCCTACCTTCCTGTTCATCAGCTCCCACTGGTAGTACACGCCCTGGTCACCTCTCGATTGGATTACTGTAATGCGCTCTACGTGGGGTTACCCTTGAAAACGGTCCAGAAACTACAACTTATACAAAACGCGGCGGCTCGACTACTTACGAACAGTCGCCGCCGGCATCACATCACACCAGTGTTGTTCGATCTACACTGGCTTCCAGTTGTCTTCCGGGCCCAATTCAAGGTGTTGGTATTAACCTTTAAATCCCTATACGGTTTCGGCCCAGTTTATCTAAAGGAGCGCCTTCAACGCCACCAATTATGCCGCCCGACAAGATCAGCCACACAGGGCCTTCTCTCAATCCCGCCGACAAAAACAGCTAGATTGTCGGGAACTAGAGAGAGGGCATTCTCAGTGGCGGCCCCCACCCTTTGGAACTCCCTCCCACAAGATCTACGGCACGCCTCTTCCCTAAATGTATTTCGTAAAGCCTTAAAGACCTGGCTCTTTCAACAGGCCTTTGGGATTTCCGGGGAGGGTTAACTTTTATGACTGAAATGCCTCTTACCCTGCACTAATATTGTTGTTGCTGCTGTATTGTTTATATATTGTATTAATGTATTTTATCACATTGTGTTTTAACTGTTTACATGTACGTCGCCTAGAGTGGCCATCGGCCAGATAGGCGACACATAAATTAAAATTTATTAGTAGTATTATTATTATGGATTGCATCTGGTGGAGTCTGGAGAGAGAGAGAGAGAGAGAGAGAGAGAGAATATTAACAAATAATCAGCTGGAGTGTATCTGAAGTTACAATGCACTGTGACGGTGATGTATATTGGACAGGAAGTGGGCAAGCCTAGGTTCAAACCCCCCACTCAACCATGCACTCAATATAGGAAGCTGCCATATCCTGAGCCAGATCATTGGTCTATCTAGCTCAGTATTTTCTATACTGACCGGCAGTGGCTCTCTGGGTAAGGTTCCAGTAAGACTGTCTCCCAGTCCTGCCTACAGATGTTGGAGACTGGACCAGGGACCTTCTGCATACCAAGCAGATGCTCTGCTTGAAACACGAAGGCAATCTCTCTCCCATTCTCTCTCCCTCTCTCCAGCCATCACCCGTCTTCTGTCGGATGCCAAGGCTCCCAGAGAGAGCCCCTGAAGACAATCCATGTGTGCCGACAGGTGCATGTTGGAGTGTTACCCAATTCACAGACATGCTGTAAGGGGAAAACGAAGGAAAAGCCCTGTGTGCATTGCCCTAATCTCCTTGAAGGTTGAGTTAAGACAGAGATGGTGAATTGGATCCAGCTGGCGGGCCAGATCCTTATCCCTGTCCCCCACCCTCATGAGCCAACCAGTCTTCTCAAGCAGTGGGTCTTAGAATGGTGACCAGTTTAATGCTCCAAAATTCTTAAAGCAGAGGTCCCTTTTTTTAGCTCTCTCAAGATGGACAGGCATGACTGAACTGGAGAGCTGAGAACGCAGAATGAGCAGATGTGATGGTGACAAAGTGGTCAGACCAGACAAGCATTTCAATGCAGGTCCTGCTCTTCTGGCCCGATGCTAGCACATGACATCTTTGGGCAGCTGCAGTCTGGGGAGGGTGCTATGTGCCTCTACATCTGGGATTCGTGATAGGTCTCATAAATATTCTCTCAAAAATTCACAATGCTCAAGAGATTGTTTGCTCTTCCTGCTCAGTTCCTGTTTGCACTGATGCAGCCTCTCTTACACAGAATATTATCTATTTCATTGGATGCCAGGACTGGATGCCCACCCTCCCACCGCTTCTTAACAGAGGTGAGGTGCAAACAGCTTCTCTCTGTGAGGGAGCGCAGTGGTGGCTGATGTGGGGGGCATGCCTGCACCATTTTGTGACCCTGTCTTTTTCTGTTTTTTTAGATGTGGCATCATTATGCCATATCCCCATGGCAGCCGAGTTGTGTTATGCCATGTCCCTGCAGCAGCCATTTTATGAATGAAACCCCACAGCACTTTCTCAAAATTCCAAATGTGCCCACTGGCCCAAAAACATTGGCGACCCCTGTTCGATATGCATGGTGTACAGCAGAGCTTGGAAAAGTTACTTTTTTGAACTACAACTCCCATCAGCCAATCCAGTGGCCATGCTGGCTGGGGCTGATGGGAGTTGTAGTTCAAAAAAGTAACTTTTTCCAAGCTCTGCTGTACAGAGGCATATTACCCCACACACACACATACACCTGGCCCTGGTTCCTCCACAACATCCATCCCATCATAATGGGAAAAACATTTGCTGCCACCTCCTCTGATAAAACAGACGGGAAAATGAGGCAAGAGACTGCTTACAGGATCACACACATTCACTGACATGTTCAATATACCTGGGATTGTGCGCCTGTTTTTGAGGGAGTGTTTGTTCCATTCAGGGCTGAGTGAGACCAGCCACATCTCCCTTGTGACCTCTGGGTGAAGAAGTCCCTTCTCACAGAGAGTAGGTCAACTGCCACTGGGTTGGTGCTCAGCAGCTATATCTGAGATTTTTTGAATGAAGTTGAGTTTGCATTGAACTGTAAGAATTGTGTGGTGAATTTGCTTGGTTTCGCTCTGTTTATATGCTATTGTGTGCTTTGATATAATTATACTGATGCTTGCTAGTTTTTATGGGTGATATCCAATCCTACTCAGTCGTTCCACTGAAGTTAATAGACAAGACTAACTTAGATTCATGAATTGCAGTGGGTCTAGGATTTAGCTGAATGCAACCCATTGCCATTGTGAGCCCCTTTGAGCTCAACGTTGTTGGTAGGTTTTTTGAACAAATTGTTTATTGTAACTGTTTTCAGATACATAAAATGAGAGGTCATGGTGTCCAACATCTGAGGAAGATAATCCCAGTACAATCATACAAATAAATGTGAGAATAATGATTAAAAGCAGGGGGAGAGGTTGAAGAGCAGAGGCATCAGAATAAGGCATTGCTGAAAACGGGTAGAGGTATGTGAACAACGTCCGTATTATAACATATCACTATATAACTTGTGCTCAACATTGTTGAGAAAGCAGAATACAAATCACTATATTTTTAAAAAAATCAAATTTAAAAAATGGATCCTTTGTTATCACATTGAATTGGGACCAGAAACATTCAGGTGACATTTACCATGACCTGGCTTCCCACCCCATTTGGTGGGATAAGCAAAACTTTCACTTTGCTCCGTAACAAGGGTGACACGGGCATAAGAAATTGCCTTATACCAGATTTGACTATGCATCCATCTAGTAGTGGCTTTCCAGGATCACAGGCAGAGGTGCTCCCCATCACCTGCTGCTGAGCTTTTAAACTGGAGATGCTAAGGATTGAACCTGGAGCTTTGTGCATGAAAAGCATGGGTGGTATCACTGAGCCCCAGTCCCTCTTCCCCAATTACAGGCAAGGGTGGGTCCTTTTCCAGGTGACTATAAACCAGGTCAAATCACTGCTCAAAACACAATATGGTTCTGCACAGCCCTGGGTGTCTAAGAGCAGAAGGAGGATCCTGCTGGATCAGACCAAAGGCTTATCTAGTCCTGCATCCTGTATCCCACAATGCCTAGCTAGATCTTTACAGGAAGCCCACAAGCAGACAGCCCTCTCCTGCTGTTGTTCCCCAAAGACTGGTATTCGGAGACATGACTAGTAGCCACTGCTAGCTTTATTCCCCAATGAATGTGTCCAATCCCCTTTTAAAGCAGTCTGAGTTTTAAGTTTGTGCTGTGTGCAAAACGTACTCCCTTTTGTCTGTTCAGACCAATTAACAAGGGACAGGGCCGTAGCTCAGTAGCAGAACAACTGCTTTGCATACAGAAGGGCCCAGGTTCAATCCCCGGCATCTCCAGGTAGAGTTTGGAGAGACCCTTGTCTGAAACCCTGGAGACCGGCCCCCAGTCAGTGTAGACCACTGTTCTTCAACCTTAGGTCCCCAGATATTGTTGGACTACAACTCCCATCACCCCCAGACAGCATGGTAAATGGTCAGGGATGATGTTGTAGTCCATCAACATCTGGGGACCCAAGGTTGAAGAACAGGAGTGAGCTAGTTGGACCAATGGTCTGGCTCAGAATAAGGCAGTTTCCTATGTTTCCAAGACAATTCAACATCATTAGATGACCTCTGGTTCTATTATTGTGAGAGTGAGAGTGAGAGAGATCTCAATCCACTTTCTCCACTGCATGACCTTGGGCCAGTCACTGCCTCTCAGCCTCAGAGGGAGGCAATGGTAAACTCCCTCTGAATACTGCTTACCGTGAAAACCCTATTCATAGGGTCACCATAAGTCGGAATCGACTTGAAGGCAGTCCATTTCCATTTTTATTATTACTGCTGACACTTGACAAAAGAATGTGTAGAATGACAGCTCACTTCCAGTGTGTTAAGAACTAGATCTAATAAATTATCTCATATGTTCCTGAATCCATGGAGCGAACACTGCTGCCACAGCTCCAAATTTAGCAAATAGCCATTGCAATGTGCAGAGGACGCCCTCTACTGGCACTTCATTTTATAGCCTGCAGAGATATTACTATGCAATTAATTCTCAACAGCACCTGTTCACTGTCAGCATCGATTCCATGCTACCCAAGTTTATTTTATCAAACAGAAATTCTGGATGCAGCAAATACTTTGAGAGAAATTGTGTTTTATGCTTTGCAAACATAGATGCAACAAGCCGCATCTCGTCAACATAATGCTTTTTAGAGGAGGCAGTTCATAACTGCAAGATGTAGAGTGATTTACAGAGACATGAACGTGCATGAGTAGAACTGTTTTTCACACCAGATAGCAAAAGTGAAAGAATGGAAGCCAGTTGCCCATCAGCACGTTCTATGAGCACTTATATACATATCCTACATACTTTCCTCCTGGCAAGCACTTGACAGATCCTATTATCTAGAGAGCCTACCAATTTTATTCTCACAATGGCTCAGTCCCCCGAGGTCAGTGTGCGCAGAGACCTTGGGGTTTCTAATCTTACCAGCTTATCTCACCAACAATTCTATGAGTTTGAAAGAGATAAATGCAATGGGTCTCAGGCAAATCTGATACTTTCAGCAGAAGGAGATACCACAAATCACCTGCTATTTCATACCAGGAACTGAACCTGGTGCCTTCAACATGCAGCATAAATGCTCTGCTATTAAGCTATGCTCTCTCTTTGAAAGATGGAGACATATGCCACTACTGACACTGACATGAATCTTTCCTGCAAGTCCCTTTTGGTGCTCTTACTGTTGCCTTAAAACTTGGCAATGAAATCCCAGAACAATCTAACATTCATGGAGAGAAGCCACCATTGGAACTACATGGACACTCTATCTTTAAAACCGTAAGGTCTGCTTAATTGGAGTTCAGAGGGAAAGAGCACCGAGATAAAAAATAAAGTAACACAACCTACAGGTGTTAATTCACAGAGCAATGGTAGGATGACTTTGTTATTGCCAGGTACTGCTGTTGTGAATAGTCACTGTGTATGTACCAACTCTATCAGGAGGTGCCACCATGATGCCCACAAAGGCTTTCATTGGTGTGCCCATGAAGGGACCTCAGAAACAAATGAACATCAGAAACTAAAATGTTGTAACCCAAAGGGGGAAAAGGGGAAGGCATGATGACACAAGGAGGTAGGGGAGCTGGGAGGGGAGGGAATAAGGGACTATACTGTTTTATTGTAATAATGTGAAAATCTTAATAAATTATACATAAAAAACCAAACGCCATTTCTGTAAGCAAAAGGAAAAAACTAGGGTTGCAATCCAATTCAATAAATAAAGAAGGGGCCCCAGACTCTACACTGCTATTTTTTTAAAGTAAGCCTCTAGTCCTCCTAGAAAGCTATGAAGCAAAATGTACAGTTACCCTTCTAAGTAATTGCTGTCATATAAGCCAGACTGGCTAAGCCCACCTTATGTGTTTTCAATGAGTGAAGTCAGAGTTTTGATTGCTAAAAGCGTTGTTTGGACAACAGGCAACAGGAATTCCTGGAGTCCTAAAGAGCTACTGTTTCCCCCTCCCCCTTTTTGTGTACTTTTCCTGCTTGCTTTATTTTCTAATAGTGCTTGGGATCTCTGTAGTTTACACTTCCTTTTTATATAGCAACCAGGATGCATCTTTCCTGTGCTGGATTTGTCTAAGTTCAGATACTCCCAAGAAGTCATTTTCTGCAAATACTCCTATACAGTTAAGTGCAGGTGGATGTTAAAGAATCCTCTCCCCCAATAGCAAATGAAATGTTAAAACTTTGCAAAGAGGTTTAGGCATGTCTGCTGCTCTGCAGAAACTGATGTCCAGGCACTCATTCACTGTATAGTTAACTTATAGTACAATGGTCTACATGTCTACTTCCAAAGTTTCTTTGTATATAATGGGGCTTAAGCCAGGAAGTGGGTACAGGATGGCAGCTTTGGTTTTGGTTTAGGATTGGCACTGGGGAAAACAGGGTTATGCCTTTAACAGCTGTATCTCCACAATCAGGACTAGCAGGACATAGCTGACTTCCTAAGGTAAACCTGAAATTGTCAGGGGGTGGGGGAGGGAACCAGCTACAAATGCCCCTAATTTTGTGTTATGTCATGCCCTGCAGGGAAGCCATGTTGTGATATACTATGCCCCCCAGGAAAGACATGTTGTGATTGGCACTCTCAGCACTCTTCCAAAATTCAAAAATGTGCTTCCTGGTCCAAAAAGATTGGTGACCCTTGATCTATATTCATTTGAACTATGCATAAATGTTTTTGCATGTTGTTCCTCTTGCATTTGATGGCCTTCTACTCACATATGTACTTGGCAGAGTCTATAAAATGAGGAGGGGCAGTTTTTGGTGTACAAAAAAATTATTGCAATTTAAAGGAGCTGCTTCCTGTAGCCAGTTATTGTTGCTGTTTTTTAAATCTAATGGATTCAGATATAATACATCCCGCAGATGACAAAGTAGACTCCAGCATACAAAACTTCCACAATAAACCCTTTAAAGTGGCACAAGACACTAGGTTATCTTTGTTGCAATAGATTGCTACCCCTCTGGAACCTGTCATTAAGATGACAGCTATTTGATTAACTTCTGCATCTGGAGAACAAAGTTCTCTGTTTTTGGCATGCATAAAATGTTCTCCCCAGGGACATTATGGTTAACAGCTTTGCAACAGGCCAGGATTTCAAACTCTGGCTTACTGTCATGGCTAGTTCCAAAACTGGTAACATAGTTTCCTGGCTCACTCAGGCAAAATGCAGAACTATGATGAGAGACTCCCTGGTTTAATCGTAGCTTGGGGAAAAGGGGCTTCATGTCCAAGCAAAAGGCTATGGTATATCTCAACTGCATTAGACAAACTATGATTGTCTGAAATGGTTCACTATGTAAGACTTAAATCAATGTTACATATCTGGGCACATAAATGCAAAGACGTCATTATTCCTTTCACACAGCAGAACAGAACACTAGGGCAGTGCAAAAGAATTTATTTACAGACACACAGGCCATGCTGGAGAATCATGGCATTAAAAGAAATTCCAAGCTTCAGTTTCCTTTCTGACATGCTCAACTCATCATGAGATGAATTTGCTTTCCCAATTTCATGCGGTATTATTTCAAACACACCCTCAACATGGTTGACAGATGGAATTTTGTACACGAGACAGCCTATTAGTTTCTGAGGTTAAGACGGCATACACCAGGGATGAGCCTTCCGGGTATTGTTGGACTCCAACTCCCATCAGCCCCAGCCAGCATGTCCAATGGTCAGGGACGATGGGAGTTGTAGTCCCAACAACATCCAGAGGGCCAAATGTTCCCCATCCTCAGATCTGGATCGAACTGCTGTGGATGGGTGAGTGGGGGACCTTAAGTAGTAAAGAAGTTTAATCTCTTTTATTCTTCTCTATCTTATTCAAAAATATCCTTTCCCAACCCAGTTAAAAAGTAAACAAGTATCTCTTTGTCTGGAAAGCCTCCATAAAAGAACACAGCAGGCTTTGCATTAGCTTCTGAATCTCAAAGTGTTTTCTACCAAAGCAATTATTTGTCCCCCCAATAAAAATATTTGATCCAATATGAAAAGTACTATTAAAAAAATAAGGCTTGTTGTAATTAAAATATCAAAACTGGGTCAGATTGCAAAATTCCCCCAAACCACCAAAGGTTATATAGAAATAGCAATACAAGATCCTGCCTATGATGTCAAAGGGGGGGTTCTCATTCCACTTCCTCTTCATCTTTGGAAGCATAGATAGCCTGGTTCCGCCTTTTAATTCTCTTGGGGCCACCCTTTCCTTCTTCACTTGTGTCACTTATCCGCTTCAAGGGCTTCTCACTGGGGCTGAGTTCTTCTGTGGGGTTTCCGTCACTTGATTTCTCCAGTTCATCTCTAGCAACATCCACAGTATCATTTGGCGACACAGTCATAGAATCTGGCATGATCCTGAAGTCAGAAAACATTGTAGAGACATTAGATGGATGGTCGGGTGACGGGTCCACTGAGCAGCTGTCTGGCTCTTCATCACCACTGTCTTCATCCAGTATTATTTCATCAGGGTTGATAGATGACGACAAACCAGAAATGTCTGTGTTGTAGTCACTGGGTTCCTCTGCTGATCCAGTACTGTCTATCTCCTCCTCTTCCTCCTCATCTCTTTGCCCCAGCATGTCCTCTCTCAATTGCTGGATTCTACCATTAATGTCCACGAGGCCAAACCGGGCACAGAACTCTGTTGTCTGGGGACTGATCTGATGAATGGGTTCTGTACGTGGCTGGGATTGGCTTGAGTTATAACAAGGAACCGTAGCGCTGAAGTTATGTGGAACCTGGAGGTCATGGTTCGCCTCCTCCAAAACCTGCTTGATGTCTTCTTCCGTAACACTGTAGTCCCATCTACAAGAAGCCAAACACAGGGAGGTTCAAATTAAGACTACCCACCTACCTGCACCTTTTTACCTGAGGACAGATGAAAGGAAGAGCTTCTTCACACAGAGTATTAACTAATGTATGGAAGTCCAGAGGTGGTAACGGCCATTAGCTGCAACGGCTTTAAAAGGGGATTAGGCAAATTCATGGAGGGTAAGGTCTATTAGTGGGTAAGATGACTATATGCTGTCTTCAAGTTCATAGGCAATACGCCTCGGAATACCAATTACTGGGGACCATGAGCAGGAGAGTGCTGTTGCACTCACGTCCTGCTTGTGGGCTTCCCAGAGGCATGTGGTTGGCCACTGTGGAAAACCACATGCTGAACTAGAAAAACCTTTGATCCAACAGGGCTCTTCTCAACTTTTCTTTTGTGATTTAGGTGTAAAGGTTGCGATTTGCTAAGGGAGTTGAGAGTAGTTAGGATACCTCTCATAGAGCTACAATTCCCAGCTCCCTTAGCAAACTACAGATTTTTTGGGAAGAAGCCACGGCTATTAAAGTGGGCTAAGAGTGCTTTAAATGTATGGTGTGGATGTGACTAATATCTCTCCCATCCATGCCAGCTGAAAGTTTTTGAAAGAGAAAATGGGACAGATATTCAGAGATCTGGTGGAAAATGAGATTTGGTGCCAAATTACACTGCATGATCGGATACTAGAATGCCAGCAAGATATGTGCCCCTTCTTTGCCCAGTACAAATTCTGGCCATGAGGACACATGGCAAGAATTAAAAGAGCCAATCCTTCTTTGATGACCTCAGAGTTGGCCTACTGCAGCACACCCTATGAGGGACGGCCTTGAAGCCCATTTAGAAGCACTGCTTCCGAATGATGTTGCCAGGCTGTTGACAGTGACCTGCTATTTGGAGCACACAATTCCAGTGTTATTTAATCTGCACTGTATTGTTACTTAATCTGTTGTTTCCCAAGCCCAATCCAAAATGCTAGTTGTTGCCTTTAAAGTCCCACGTCTTCCCCAACTTGATGCCTTCCGAAGAGTTTAGACTACAATTCCCATAGACTCTGGCCAACATGGCCAATGGTCAGGGATGAAGGGAGATGTAGTCTGACAACATCTGAAGAGCACTTGGTTGGAGAAGGATGCCCTACGCTATTTGGGTCCCAGACAGCAGAAGGACTGCCTGTTCCCATAAGACTGTGCCCAGCAAAGTTCTTCTGGGAAGGCCCTGCTCTGTGTCCCATCACTGCCTCAAGTGTGCTTGGCGAGTAGACAGGACAGGCTCTTCTTACTGGTGGCACCCAGGTTCTGGATCTCTCCCCTGTGCCCCCTAGAGTCTCGTTTTGCCCCTTCCTGACCCTAGCCTTCAGAAGGATTGTTAAAATGTTTTGTTTAGGTGTGCCTTTTGTGGTGCCTCTCTCCAAGGTTCTGCTTATACTGCTGCCATTTTTAGTAATTTACAGCACAATCAATAACTACTCCAAAGGAAGTCCTTCTGAATTCAATGGGGCTTACTCCCAGTTGAGTAGGGTTACGATTGCAGCCTTTGTTTGTTTTTAAACTGACCGTATTGTTCCTGCTTCGTTGTGTTAGTGAGACGCTGGAGGGGGCATAAGGGGTCAAACAATGGCAAATGAATATAACATACATAAAAATATACAAGCCAACTCTACGTACTTTGCATGGAGTCCATTGTTTTCAGGCATATTCCAGGAATTTGGAGACACGTTAACAAGATCATCAGTTGCTTTGAGAACAGCAATCCATTCAGGGTCATATTCAAGGCAGTCGGGTGCACTGGGGTCATGCTCGATCTCTACAATCTTAGAAAGCAATGGGAAATTAGGAAGACCTTTTTGCCCTCTCTAACAGAGAAGACTTAGCTGTGAATATAAGGCACTGTCACCACAGATATAACTGGCATTTGATCTTGCTACAGGCCCTGCCCTCCCTGTGGAAGGACCACGATACACTACATCTGAAGCTCAGCTGTAAAATGGGGTGGGGAACATTTTTCAGCCCAAGGACCACAGTCCTCATGGGCCACCTTCTGGGGGCTGCATGTCAGTGGGGCATGGCACCAGGGGGAAAGTGGCAGAGCAATGGATGTGACTCTTACCTTTGTACCGTCGGCCACACAGTGTCAGATGTTCATCTGCACACCTTCTCTTTCTCACACATCCCTCTTCATCCTCCAAGAGGCATTATTACAGTTCAAGGACACATCTCAGCCAGTCAGAAGCACTCAAGGAGGCTAGTGAGGGTGTGGTCTGGGAGAATTCCAAGGGCCAAATAGAGAGGCCTGGAGGGCCACATCTGGCCACTGGGCCTAAGGTTCTTCACCCCGCTCTAAAAGATTTATTAGACCACATCAGGAATTAAACTCTCAATCTTTCTCTCTCTCTCACACACACAAGTGGTTGACTGACCACCTTTTCCCTTTTCCAGAAGAATCTAAACACCATTGTACCTTACACCGGATACCTATACCAAACAAAAAACACCAAATTACCTCACCTGTAGGAAGTCTCTGTGTGGCAGACATTTATCCAAGGCCAGAAATTTTGTTGCCTTGGGCTGCTGCCCACTGTCATTGGCCTAGAGAGCAAAGATAAAAACATAACTGGAAATTGCAATATTTTTTTGCTATGCAACAAAGACTGATTTGATTTATATATATAAACATATGAAGCTGCCTTTTCCAAGTCAGGCCATTGGTCCATCTAACCCAGTACTATTTGCTCGGACTGCAGCAGCTCTCTGTGGTCTTAGGTGCAAGTCTTTCCCATCTCATGATACCTGATCCCCTGACCAGAGATGCCAGGGATCAAACTAGGAAAGCATGAATTCACAGATAGCCAGCTATCTTCCATATACTCTGCACAGAGATATGCTCCCTTCCAAAAGCACCAGAGGTTTCCTTGTCTTTCTAAGAACTCTTTATCACTCATTTCACTTTCACTTTTCCAGAAATCTTAACAGCGCAAAGAAGTGTGCAAAGGATATCATTACATGGTGTGCTCTCCAGTTTTGTCCACCTCTATGATTTCAAGAAGAATTCACTATGGGCTATTTATTAAACAAACAGAGGTAAATATTGATGTAGTTGACCAATTGTCTTAACTTCAATAAATGACAAAAAGGCAAACCCTCCTCTTTTTTTTGCACTGATTTTAACCAGTGATTTCAAAAAACTACACTATCTTTTGGTTTCTTAGAATTCCCACACAACACTGGGTACAAGGTACAATCTAATTCTGTTTGTTAGCTTGAAAATAGAATTCATTTTGAAAATACTAGCATGCATCAATTTTCCTCCACTAAATCCTCTCTGGTGCTCCAGCCTTCATTTAAAAAAAATGCAAACAAACTAACAAAAGCATAATTGCACACATAAACCTCAATAGATGGAAACAAAACACTCCACTTCTTTACCTCGTGCTGCATTAAAGCAGCAAACTTAACGTGCAAGTGTGCCGAGAACCAGTAGGTTGGTTTCAAGTGCTCTAGAAGCTCTGAAGCAGCAGGGCTTCCCAAAGTGTTGTTCTCCACTTCTTGGCGGAAAAAGGATTTCTTCTTAAGCAGCAGTTTCTTGTTTCCATAATGATATATACTTCTTGGCCAGTCATGGGATATAAATACATCCATAGGCTGCTCTAGCTGTTAAACGAAAAATGAAAGCAACACAAATGAGACGCAACTGCCGCTGTTGCAAACAGAGGAATAATAATAAATGGCGTTAATAAATATTTAGCAAAGAGGCAAAAATATTAAATCTGACTATCCTAAATAAGATCAGTAGTTACAAAGCAAGCCCCCTCACCCTGGGCCCAGCACTGGCTTGTGGCCACTAGCCACATATTACAAGCTGGCAACCCTGTATGATCTCCAGATGTATCAGAAGTAACATCTAGCCAGAGAAAGGAAGACTTTTCAGTGACTGCACCCAAATTCTAGAATTCCCTTCCCAAAGAGTGTTGGTAAGGTCTTTGGCATTTGATCATTTTCACAAACTTCGGTTGACGGACTTTATTTATTTATTTCAGAGATTTCTTACTTACTCTTCACCACAAAGACCCAGAGTGGGTGATAACCATATAATTGTATATTAAAATCCAATAAAACAATTTAAAACAAACTTTGTTGTTAAATGCCTTCAAGTTGATTACAACTTATGGCGACGCTATGAATCTTTTTCGATATATTCATAGGGTTTTCATGGTAAGAGGTATTCAGAGGTGATTTACCATTGCCTTCCTCTAAGCCTACGGCACCCAGTATTCCCACACAGTCTCCCATCCAAGTATTAGGCCTGACCCTGCTTAGCTTCCGAGATCAGATGAGATCAGGCGTGTTTAGGGTAATATGGCCGTAA
Source organism: Rhineura floridana (assembly GCF_030035675.1). NCBI lineage: Eukaryota > Metazoa > Chordata > Lepidosauria > Squamata > Rhineuridae > Rhineura > Rhineura floridana. The sequence continues at coordinate 24,656,126 of NC_084494.1, read as the reverse complement.
GCTTTTAAAACAAACTAAAGAATGTAAATTATGAGATGGTCCCACAAAAGTCACACAAATCTTAACTGTCAAAGAGGTGAATTTTCAGCAAATGACAAAATATATAATGAAGATACTTGTTCTTCTAAGTATTGTCTTTTAGTTTTGCTTTTGTGTTTACTTTTGTTAGCCATTTTAAATACTTTGGAAAGTCAGGATATAAATATTTTAAATACATCAGTCAATTCACTGGGAGCCAGTGAGACTTCCTGGTGTTTCTGCAGCTTTAATGCAACAGGGATGAACTCTCATCCCTATACCCAGCGATGTAACTAGAGGCGCTGTAAGTAGGAACAGCATAAAACCAATTTTAAAAAGGGAATTAAGACTTTTCAAAGGTTATTAAAAGGTGCAAAAAATTAAAAGGATGGTGCCAGAAAGCTCGTTGGCAGAAAGATTAACAAGGGAGGTGCCACACAAACCTCTCTGGGGAGATCATTTCACAGCTGGGATTCTGCCACTAAGAAAGCCCTCTACCTCATAGCGCCACCCACTTTATCTCAGATGGTGGTGAGGGGTACTCAGAGTGGGGCATATGAAGAAGATCTTGATGTATGAGCAGGTTGACATGGAACTGGATATACACTAACCTGCTTGAGCTTGAAGACTTCAATGTTTCTTACATGGTAGACACTTCTTATAGTTTGTTGGTTGTAAGGTGGATACTCAAAATGACCTGAAACAAATTAAGAAAACATTTAACTGAAACACTGACAATGATGAAGACTTGCTAATTGGCTCTGATCTCCTGAAAGATCAGGATTGTGGAAGAGATGGTATATTCAACCTGTTCTGAGAGATCACAATGCTCTGAGAGACATCACAAGAATGCTACCAATACAGATTCAAGGATCTAGTGATGACTAATAAAGCCCTATACAACCCGAGATCTAAAACCTTCAAGGAGTGTCTCCCCCTTTAATAGCTTGCTCATGCTTTAAGATCTTCAGGTGAGGTACTGTTTGGCGTCCCACCACTATAACGAATCTCTTATGTAGTGACCTAGGAGAAGACCTTCTGCGCAGTAATGCTTCAGTTGTGGAATGCTCTCTACTCAGTGGTACAGTTGGTGCCATCTGTTGATGCAACCTGAAAGGATGTTCATTCACTCAGGCATTTGGTCATTGGTCATCTGTGTCATAGGATGTAGCCATGCTAGTTTTGATATCTGCTTTATTTATATACTTCATTTGCCCTCATTCTATTGTATTGATAGATGTTATTGTTCTTAAATTGAATGTATTGTACCCCACCTTGATATCGCTTGCAACAAGAGGCTTGCTAAAAATATATTATAAATATAATATTAATATTTATATAAAGTTATATTAAATTATAATATTAATATAAATTTATATTATAACTAATAGAATATTATGTTATTATAATTTATATTTATTAATACAAATTAATAAGCATAGCAAGGAATGAAAACTCTTCCCATTTCATTCAATAGATATCTGGCTTTAGCAACATCAATGGAGTAAAGACCACACAACTTTATTCTGACAACAACTCTGAGAGGCAAGTTCTTTCCATTATCCAGTGAAAACTCAGTACTTTGATGAACACGGATCTGAACAGAGGCCCTTTGTTGATTGTGAAGTGATGAAACAGAAAACCAGTAGAAAATGTCCTCAGAAAGATGCAGAAAAAACTAGACGGACATTCATATCCGTATTTCTTCTATTTGTATCTTATGCTTGCCTCAGAAAAGTCAGAGTAACATTTTGGCCTCACAACAACTCTTTGAGGTAGACTATGGCAAGAAATAATTTGCTCCAGGCCTCCTAGCTAAGTTTTTCAGTCAAGTGAAGATTTATTAATGGGTTTCCCATGTGCAAGCAAAATACTTAATCCATTCCACCACATTGGTTCTCTTCAGCACTGCTGCATTGCAGGGATACTCAGGCCCAGTTCTGATGTACCAATAAACTAGGGTTTCCCATTAAAAGAACACACTGTGATGAGTCTTCAGCTCACCCATTCCATTTTCCACTCCATCAAGCAAGCATGAAGATCAAAAATGCCTACTCTCAGTTTTGAATAAGATGCAGTTCACCATTACATCTGAACTCAGAACACTGTGGTTTATTTTAACTCTGGCTAGCTCAAACACACCAAGGTCAAACCATGGTTTCAGATCCTGATTTAGTAACCATGGCCTCAGAATTGCCTAAGCACCACAGGCAACCCACTTTAGTGCAAGGAGCACAACAGGCAAAATAAATCCAGATTTAAAGCACAAGTCTGCCACATTGCACCATCCTAGACATACCCTTTCTATAATCATGAGATTTGAAGATGCCAGACAGTCCACCAATTCTCACCCCACGGTATTTTACTACTCCAGCATAACCTGAAATAGGAAGAAAGCACATGGAACAGCATAAGAACTTCAATAGAGTCTGTGAAAACTACCATCAGTACATACATTTACCACCAAAGCATCCATCTCATTCAGAGGCTGTCTATCATTCCCTGGTAGCCATTCGCCAGCTCTCCTCCTTTAACCACAATCACAAACCATCCAACTCAGCTGTTACCTGATCTCAGCTACATTGATTTTTTTACTGCGACATCCCATGTTAGTATCACACATTCCTTCAGGCTTGAAAAGTAATCATTACAGCTGCTCAATGCCCCTTCCCCCCTCCAGCTCCATTCCCTTCTTCCCCTTCATCACTAGCATAAAGTAAAGTATGGCTTTGTTGCTCAGTGTTAGCCTCTTGAGGGTGTCTAGCCCCATAAATGGTGTTAAACAGCTTTAAATGGCAATGGCTTTAAATGAAAAAGCATGCTTAGCTTAGCATTGCCCAAAACAGGACAAAACAGATTGGGAATGGTTTGGATGTTCCTTCTTCTGGCCTCCAAGGCAAGGATGGGGAACAAGTGCCCCTCCAGATGTTGGTGGACTCCAGCTCACATCAGGCCCAGCCACACGGCAACAGCCAGGAATGATGTAAGTTATATAGTCTAATAACATTCAGAGGGCTAGAAAGAGAAGCCTAAGCTCCTTAGCTCAGGGCTGCCCAACACAATATATAGTTGGAATGCACGTGCAGCATGAACTCTACCATCTCTTACTTCTGTTGGCCTTTGGAGGCGCAGAGAGAGGGAGAGTAGGAGCACACCATATTGGGCAAGTGAAGTCTCCATGGAGGGGCCTGCCCAGGGACAATTGTTACTTAACCTTAAGAATGCTTTCCATATCCCCACTTCACCCCCATATCCTGGCAAAGAACCTCCTCATCAGAGAAGAATTATGCATTTTGTAAAGTGCATAGTGATAAGAGTGTGGTTTTGGCCATATGTTCAATGATCAGCAGTTCCCCATAGGGGTCACAGAAGGTCAGAAAAAAGCATATGCAACACAACTGGACCCAGATCCTTTGCTGTTACTACACTGAAAACGTTTCAGAACAACAGCACAAGCTATAAAAGCTTACAATGAAAACTGTTCAGGCCAGCAACATGATCTGAAAGCAAGACTATGCTATGCTTAATTTTTGAAGGAAAAAATGGATTCCCACTATAACACTGAGCTTGAATCTAAATCCTCAACTCTATGCATGTGTATCAAGTGTTCTAAGGTATCAAAACAGGAAGTGAAATATTAATACCAAGATAGTAGATGTTTGGTGCCACCCATCCGCCATATGGTAGCTCTTGCAGATGATTGGAGGCTTCATGGTTGCCCCCAATAAAGATGGTCAGGACAGGAGCCTTCTTCTCTCCAGAATAATACCTAGAATAGAGTTAAAAGCCCAGGTTGTTAGTCACAGGTATTACGGATCCAACATCTTCATCTTTCCTGCTCAGAGGAAGCCAAGCACTAACAAACCCATTGGATAGTTGGAATAGGGGGAAGCGGAGGAGGGGGGAAGCGGAGGAGGGGGGAAGCGGAGGAGGGGGGAAGGAGAGACCCTGGGTTCCATCTAGATGGGTGGTTACCTGAGTGGGGTTCCACTGCCTTCACTACCCTACTTATGTCTCTCTGAGGAGAGATGAGATTTACAACTACCACCTCTTCAAGTAAGTAGAATAGGTCAGTTAGTCTCGTTATTTTTTGGTTGTGTCTGATCTCCCTTGTATGTCTTACCTAAATCCCTGGTTGGATGTGGGTTTTGAGGAATTGTTTGCTGCTATTAATTGTGCACTTATATTTTATTAATAAAGATACTTCTTATTTACCTTTGTGTGTTCATTGAGCGAGAACAGTTTGGTTCTGAATCCAGCACCTTGACCACTGACCACAAACTACCAAGAGTGTGTTTTGGCTTTACCAGAGGCTTCTGGACAAGGAGTGCCTGTTTGACTCTTGTCTTTAGGAATCCTTGGTTTACCTATGTCTGGGCTCTGGGTTTCCTCTAACTCAGAGTGAGAACCAGTTGGAGGGGTGGTGGCAAGGTTCTACCTGGCAAGGTTGGTGTTGGTTTGCGCTGCCTTGGCAAGGGGGAAATTGGGTTCCGGATCAATTACCCAGGGTGGGGAATTGGGTCCAAGGCATGTACCTGGCACCCATGGGGTGGAGGTCATGACATGGGGGAGGGGGAAAGTCATATTTCAAAAAATCCATGCTGGCTATAGTATACAGCCACTCTTGTGGCTGTATAATAAAAGAGGCCAGGAGGCGTGGGGAACAATACATTGTTGCATAACCTAACCACCAAATTTAAAAATTCTATCTACATATCAGTTCCCAGCTGTTTTCTTTTCCAGCAGCATTTCATACTATCAGTGTTTCAATGTAACCTTCAAGCACAAAAATTCATAGTGGAAAAGGGAATGCCTCTGAAAATGTTTAGGGTTTATATATTAAACCAAGTGAGGTAGCACAGTATGAGAGCCAAAGTCATCATTTATTATTTATTTATTTATTAGATTTATATCCTGCCCTTCCTCCTAGAAGGAGCCCAGAGCGGCAAACAAAAACATTAAAAACATGTTAAACAAAAGACTTTGAAACATATTTTTAAAAAATCTTTAAAAACATATTAAAACAAAGCATCTTTAAAAAACATCTTTTTTTAAAAAACAGCTTTAAAAACATCTTAAAAAGTAACTCCAAAACAGACGTACACTGGGATAAGTTCTCTACCTAAAAGGCTTGTTGAAAGAGGAAGGTCTTCAGCAGGAGCCGAAAAGATAACAGAGATGGTGCCTGTCTAATATTTAAGGGGAGGGAATTCCAAAGGGTAGGTGCTGCAACACTAAAGGTTCACTTCCTATGTTGTGCAGAAAGGACCTCCTGATAAGATGGTATCTGCAGGGGGCCCTCACCCGCAAAACGCAGTGATGGACTGGGTATGTATGGGGGAAGACGATTTTTCAGGTATTCTGGTCCCAAGCTGCACAGGGCTTTGTACACCAAAACCAGAACCTTGAACTTGGCCAAAAACACATGAACCACCCTGCTGGTGGTGAACCACTCCTATTTATTAGGAGTATTTATACACTTCCTACTAACCAAAGTTCTTGAGATGGCTTACAATAGCTATTCATCATTTTTTAAAATCCCCCTTTAAAGCTATCAAAGTTAGCTCACATCTTGTGGCAGAGAAATCAAGTTTAATTTTGTGCCATGTGAAGAAATACTTCCTTTTTTCTGTCCTGAATCTCCCACCCTTCAGCTTCATTGGATGACCCTGCGGTTTTAGTATTACAAGAGGGAAAGACTTTTCTCCCCCCCAACATGTCTATACAACTCTATCACATTCCCCCTTACTCATTTTTTTCTAAACCAGATAACCCTTTACAACAAAGGTGGGGACCCTCCCTCGGCCAGCCTGGCCTATGGTCAGGGATGATAGGAGACAAGCCAGTGTGGTGTACTGGTTTGAGGATCATACTAGGACCCGGAAGACCAGGGTTCAAATCCTCACTCAGGTTTGAAACTCACTGGGTGACCTTGGGCCAGTCACTATCTCTCAGCCTAACCTACCTCACAGGGTTGTTGTGAGGGTAAGGAGAAAACATGTACAACACCTTGAGCTCCTTAGATGAAAGGTGGGATATAAGTGTAATAATAAATTAAAACAAAAGAAAACATCTGCCAGGCCACCAGTTTCCCCTTACTGCTTTACACCGTAAACTTTCCTCCTGGGGGAGTTGCTCCAGCCCCCAAAAGGCATAGTACCGGGCTCAAAGTCTACCTGAAAGTCACAATACTAGTCTTCTGTAGTATGCGCAACACAAACTCATGTGTATGCCTTAAGTAACTATCCCTATACGCACACATCCCTATACGCCAAATAAATAAAAACCTTGCTGACTCCTAGCAAGCGAGCTTGCACTCTGCACGCGCTCAGAGGTACTCTATTACTTAGCACGCTCGCTCCTCCCCAGCATTCAAAACGGGTTCAATTGCGGAACTGCAACTGAAGCTTCTATGGGCCACTCACCGCGCGAAGCCTCCCAAGCAGCGATATTTAGCGGGCACCGCCATGCAGCGAAGGTCTCCTGCGTTACGGACGGCCTGGAAGTCTCCGGCGCAGAGGAGCAAATCCGGCAGCGCCTGCCCGTGGCGCTGTTCGAGCAACTGGATGGTCTCGTACATCTTGTCAAGAGCACCATGGCAGCAACCAGCCACCGCCACCTTCATCTTCCAGCCTCTACGCATGCGCCCTGGCATCAAGCCGGCCTTTGAAGCGCATGCGCCCTCAGAGAGGCAAACTTCGACCGTTGTTTGTCCGCATCCTGAGACGGTCGACGTTTCCTACCGCTTCTGCCCATGCGCGTAGAATGGGAGCTGGGAGAGAGGCCGCTCTCGTCTTCTCTCTCTCGCTGATTAGAAAGGAGGCTGCCGGGACTCTGCGCTAAAATGTGCAAACATTCCGCAGAATGATTTTGTAAACTTCAGGGGGTGGGCGGAATCAAGCATCAGAATCGTCGTCAGGATGCAGGCTTTCTCCTTACGTCTGGTCTTATGGGGACCAAAATATTTTTGTTCATCTCATTTGTTATTATTTTTATCATCATATTATCAATACCATTATTAATGTTTATTTTTATTATTAATGTAATTATTATAATATCTGTGTAATAATTAGGGATGGGTGAGAAATTCAAACCAGTTCACATTTCAAGCCGAATCTATCAAATTTGCACTTTCTGAAACAATATGAGAACCAAAACACAGCCATCCTTCGGAATTCACACTTGCTTGAATTGTACAATGCAGTTCGCCAACCAAACAATGTTTACAAACATGTGTTAGGGGCAAAGTGTGCATAAAATTGAATGTATGAGTGAAGATAACAAAAAAATGCATTATATGATGAGAAATTGCAGGCAAAAATGTGTACATTAGTCACAACTGCTGACAAAAAATTGTTTGTTAGGAGAAATTCACACTAAAGTGCTGGAGAAATTTCATGGGATTTTTTTTCAAAAAAATTGGAAATTGCTGCAGAAATGTGAAGGGCTGAATTTAAGATTGGAAAAATGAGAAAGGGAAAGAACTGAAACTGACAGAACTTTCCATCCCTATTAACAATATAGCCAAGATAATTTTACTTACTCATCCTTAAGGGGAGGGAGTGTCATCGATTATTTTATAATAATATAAGGTTCCTGCACTGTTTAATCAAAATAAATTCTATTGTGTTCAGTGGGGCTTACTTCTTAGTGTGTGTAACTGCAGTCTAAGATGTCTTTAATCAGATGACAGCTGTAATTTCTCCCACAAATATTTTTGTTATGTGCCTTCAAGTCGATTACAATTTATGGCGACCCTATGAATCAGCGACCTCCAATAGCATCTGCTATAAACCACCCTGTTCAGATCTTGTAAGTTCAGGTCGGTGGCTTCCTTTATGGAATCACTCCATTTCTTGTTTGGCCTTCCTCGTTTTCTACTCCCTTCTGTTTTTCCCAGCATTAGGGAATCATGTCCTCTCATTATGTGTTCAAAGTATCATAACCTCAGTTTCATTATTTTAGCTTCTAGTGATAGTTTTGGTTTAATTTGTTCTAACACCCAATTATTTGTCTTTTTCACAGTCCATGGTATGCACAAAGCTCTCCTCAAACACCACATTTTAAATGAGTTGATTTTTCTCTTGTCCACTTTTTTTACTGTCCAACTTTCACATCCATACATAGAGATTGGGAATACCATGGTCTGAATAATCCTGACTTTAGTGTTCAGTGATATACATCTTTGCATTTGAGGACCTTTTCTAGTTCTCTCATAGCTGCCCTCCCCAATCCCAGCCTTCTTCTAATTTCTTGATTATTGTCTCCATTTTGGTTAATGACTGTGGCAAGGCATTGATAATCCTTGACAAGTTCAATGTCCTCATTATCAGCTTTAAAGTTACATAAATCTTCTGTTGACGTTACTTTAATCTTCTTGACATTCAGCTGTAGTCCTGCTTTTGTGCTTTCCTCTTTAACTTTCATCAGCATTCATTTCAAATCTTTACTGGTTTCTGCTAGTAGCATGGTATTGTCTGTATATCTTAAATTATTGATATTTCTCCCTCCAGTTTTCACACCTGCTTCATCTTGGTCCAATCCTGTATTCCATATGATATGTTCTACATATAGATTAAACAAATACGGTGATAAAATACACCCCTGTCTCACACCCTTTCTGATTGGGAACCAATTGGTGTTTCCATATTCTGTCCTTACAGTAGCCTCTTGTCCAGAGTATAGGTTGCGCATCAGGACAATCAGATGCTGTGGCACGCCCATTTCTTTTAAAGCATTCCATAATTTTTCATGATCTATGCAATCAATGGCTTTGCTGTAATCTATAAAGTACAGGGTGATTTTCTTCTGAAATTCCTTGGTCCATTCCATTATCCAATGTATGTCTGCGATATGATCTCTTGTACCTCTTCCCTTTCTAAATCCATCTTGGATATCTGGCATTTCTCGCTCCATATATGGTAAGAGCCTTTGTTGTAGAATCTTGAGCATTACTTTACTTGCATGGGATATTAAGGTAACAATTCGATAATTACTGCATTCCCTGGGGTCCCCTTTCTTTGGAATTGGGATGTATAGTGAACGCTTCCAGTCTGTGGGCCATTGTTTTCTTTTCCATATTTGTTGACAATTTTTTGTCAAAATTTGGACAGATTCAATCTCAGTAACGTGCAGTATACCATCTGTTCCTGGTGATTTGTTTCTTCCAAGTATTTTAAGAGCAGCTTTCACCTCACTTTCTAAAATTTGTGGTTCTTCATCATACGGTTCCTCCATGAATGAATCTGTCATCCTTACATCTCTTTTATATAGTTCTTCAGTGTATTGCTTCCATGTTCCTTTTATTTTCTCTCAGTCAGTCAGTGTGTTCCCCTGTTGATTATTCAACATCCCTACCCTTGGTTTAAATTTCCCTTTAATATTGTTAATCTTTTGGAATAGGGCTATTGTTCTACCTTTTTTGTTGTCCTATTTCTATACAATAACTATTGTAATAATTCTCTTTGTCCCTATGTACTACTCTCTGTATTATTGCATTTAGGGTTCTCATCGTGTTTCTGTCTCCTTTTGCTTTTCCTCTGTCTTTAACCATTTTAAGAGTTTCGTCAGTTATCCACTTATAGTGCGAGTTGTTTCCGACTCTTAGGGTGACGTCTTGCGACGTTTACTAGGCAGACCGTATATATGGGGTGGGATTGCCAGTTCCTTCCCCGGCCTTTCTTTACCCCCCAGCATATGCCGGGTACTCATTTTACCGACCACGGATGGATGGAAGGCTGAGTGGACCTCGGCCCCTTTTCCTGGAGATTCGACTTCCTCCTTCCATTGAAATCAAACTCCGGCCGTGAGCAGAGATTCACCTGTGTTACCGCTGCTTACCACTCTGCGCCACGGAGGTCTTTAGCTCAAGGTAAATTGCTTCTACCTCTGCAGTGCAATGGAGGCCGGTAAGGAATGTTAATCCTCTTGGGTCATTATGACTCTTCATGCAGCCTGATTCTATGTAGAATTAAGCATGCCCATTGAGTTTAGGCATCCCTAGTTCTGTATAAAATTGAGCCCTTAAGGCTGTGGTTCTGTGTACCATTACTTGGAAGTAAGTCTAGTTATGCAATCAGCTCATTTTAGACACTAGATGTAATTACAGACCTCCCCCTTCAGATGGTAATAATGTATTATTTCACTTGCTTCAAAATGTGGTAAGCCCTCATTGCATTTGGGGGCCTCCTGCTCGCTCTGCTGAGTGGGGCCCTGGATTTCTGCACCAAAGTTCTAGATGCATTCCACACTTAAGATCATTGTACTGATACTTTTTGCAAATATAATTGCCGCTCAAGGAGCACCCAGGAATACAACACTGTATGATTCCTCCTGTGTTTTTAATGCCATTCTGTGCTACATGCCACTGCAAAGTGTAATAATTAGGGATGGGTGAGAAAGTGGAAGGCTCTAATCACACATATGTCTCATCTTTATCAAGCAACGTGGGAAGTGGGTGGTGCTTTACAAAGTCAGTTTTTAAAAACTCAGATACACACATGCACAATTTTGCAGACAGGTAATGCAAGTTACTGGAGTGATCCCTCAACTTGCATAGGGAGAAAGAAGAGGGATCCCTAGAAATGGCTGGATTCCCACCACCCCCGCCAGCAATGACCCCAAGGTTCACCCCCAGCCATTTCTGGGGATCTAGAAAACCCTATTCACAGGGTAGCCATAAGTCGGGATCGACTTGAAGGCAGTCCAAAAAAAAAAAAGCCATATTTTTCCTCTTGAGGGATCACTCAAGTTAACTCGCGTAAGAGGGAAAGAAGAAGCTGTACCCCCAGAAAGGGCTGCAAAGTACCCATGGCTACCACCACATTTCTCCCCAAATCAAAGCCACTCCCACCAGTAATAGTAATAATAGCATGCAGCAGTTTCACATGGAAATCTACAGTGAAAGAATAATGCAAGTAAGGAAGTTGTCATAAAAAGTAGTCTAAAAAACCATGGAATAAAGGGGCAGAATGAGACAGGAGCAAGTAAGAAGCAGTACATTGGGTGGAGGGGGACCTAATGTGAATTGGGCTGTTCTAATAGCACCGTTTATTTATTTAACAGAATTCATATACTGCTCAGTTGTGGGGGGGAAACCTAGGCGGTTTACAAAACCAATTAGTATGCCCCATTTAACTCTAAACTTGCATAGAGTTCAGACTTGTTCTTGAGATAATTTGCCTGGAAATGGCATTTATTGGTTGCAAAAAAATATGTTCCTTCTTCCATCTGCCCACAACGCAATTCACATGTCAGACTATTGCAGGCTTTAACTCAAATTTGCAGTGCTAACAAGGCAATACTCAATACTGTATCCTGGGGGAAATCCTTAAAAGCGATGTTGGGGTTTTTTGCACTTATCAATAAGGCTGTAGAGTACTATGCATATTTGTTTGGTAGCAAGCACCATGAAAATCAATGAGTTTACTTCTGAGTAAACAGGGAGAAGATCAGACCACCCAAATCTGTAATGTTACAATAAAAAAAGCCAATGTCTAAAGAAAAAACCAATCTAAAACAAAAGTAATGCTTATATATTGTTTCCATTAAAAATAAATTTATTTATTTATTATTTCAATTTATATACCGCCCTTAGCAGAATAGCTCTCAGGGCGGTGAACAAACAAGATAAAATACAATATATCATAGTAAAAAATCACAAAAACATGTACAAACAAACAACAGAAAGCACAACAAAAATAAATAAGAAGAACCCTGCTGGCTCATACTAAACATCCTGTTTTCCACAGTGTCCAATCAGACGCCTCTGGGAAACCGACAAGCAGGATATGAGCACAATATTCCTCTGCTGGTGTTGTTCCCCACTAGGCATGTAATGATCTGTCAGTTTTGGTTCTCTCCGTTTCTAATTTTTCCAGTCTTAAATTCAGTTCTCCACATTTCTATAGCAATTTGCGATTTTATAAAACCATCATGAAAAATCTTCAGCTCTTTAGTACAAATTTCTCCTAATAAATATATTTTTGTATGCCGTTTTGACTAATGTACACATTTTTGGCAAGCAATTTATCCTAATATAATGCAATTTTGTATGCTGGTTTCACCAGTATATTCATTTTGTGCACATGTTCCCCTAATATGTGCATTTTTGTAAACATTGCTTGGCTGGTGAACTCCATTGCAAAATTTGGATAAGTGGGGATTTTGAAGGATGCCTCAGTTCTCGATTCTTACATTGTTTTGGAAAGTGAATTTGATAGATTTGGCTTTAAAATGCAAATGGAACTAAATTTCTCTCCCGTCCCTATTCCCCATCAAATGATATTCAAAGGCTAGGGATAGGGGCAATTTCAGTTCACATTTAAAGATGAACCTACCTAATTCATACTTCCTGAAACAAGACGTGAACCAAACACAGCCATCCTTTGAAATTCACGCTTCTCCAAATTTTGCAGTGCTGTTCTCAAGTAATATGGACAATAATGTATATCCCTGGGTAAAGTGTGCATAAAAATGCATATATTGATGAAAACAGCATACAAAAAAATCATTATTTTAGGGGAAATTGCTTTGCAAAATGTGCATATTAGTCAAAATTGCATGCACAAGGAGAAATGTGCATTCAAATGCTGATGAATTTTCATGAAGACTTTTTTTAAAGCAAAGTGATGGTGGAAATGTGGAGTACTAAATTTAAGATTAGGAAAATGAAAATCCGAGAGAAGCTGAAATTGATAAATTTGCCTATCCCTACCAGAGACATAACTGCCTCTGATTCAGGAAGTCCAAATAGTCATTAAGACTAGTAGTAATTGACAGCCTTATCCTCCATGAATTTGTCTAATCCTCTCTTGAAAAATGTCTATCCACAATCCTAACCCCGTCTACTTAGTCAGAAGCCAGTCCCACTGAATATCAAAGGGCTTACTCCCTGGTCAGTTGTGTTTATTTATTTATTAATTAATTTAATTTAATTTATATACCGCCCTAAGCCCGAAGGCTCTCTGGGCGGTGTACAAAAAGATAAAAAAACAAGCAATATATAAATACAATAAATACAATAAATCAAGAAAACAAAACAAACAAACAATAAAAGAACCAAACAACATCCAAAAATACAAATAATGATAAAAAAATACCATTAAAACACACTTTAAAATGCCTGGGAGTATAAAAAGGTTTTCACCTGGCGCCGAAAAGATAGTAGCGTCGGCGCCAGGCGCACCTCATCGGGAAGGCTGTTCCACAGTTCGGGGGCCACCACAGAAAAGGCCCTGGTTCTAGTCACCACCCTCCGAGCTTCTCGATGGGATGGCACTCGGAGGAGGGCCTTAGATGCTGAGTGCAGTGTCCGGGTAGGTTCATATTGGGAGAGGTGGTCCACCAGGTATTGCGGTCCCATGCCGTGTAGGGCTTTATAGGTCAAAACCAGCACTTTGAATCTAGCCCGGAAACAAACAGGAAGCCAGTGCAGACGGGCCAGAACAGGTGTTATATGAGCGGACCTACTGGTCCGCGTCAGCAATCTGGCCGCTGCATTCTGGACTAGTTGTAGTTTCCGAACAGTCTTCAAGGGCAGCCCAACGTAGAGCGCATTGCAGTAGTCCAGTCTAGAAGTTACCAGAGCATGAACAACTGAGGTGAGGTCGTCACTGTCCAGATAGGGACGTAGCTGGGCTACCAGATTGAGCTTCAGTCTGTTAGCTTCCATCCAGTCCATTATCGCGGCCAGGCAGCGGTTTAGCACGTTAACAGCCTCACCTGAAGAGGATGAAAAGGAGAAATAGAGCTGCGTGTCATCAGCGTGTTGTGATTGCAGCCTAAGTTGCTAGCTATCACCATGTCTTGACGGAATGAATTCCACCATTTTAACTCTGTACTGTGTGAAGAAGTGCTTCCTTTTGCAGAGATGAGGTACTCGTGGCCCTCCAGGGGTTGTTGGACTCCAACTCCCATCTGCCCCATTCAGCATGGTCAATGGTGAGGGATGATGGGAGTTGGAGTCCAACAGCATCTGATGGAACACGGGTTCCTCATTTATGTCCTTTTGTCTGTCCTGAATCTCATACCATTCTGCTTCCTGGGTCCTAGTACAATGAGAAAGCAAGAGAGAAACCTAGTTTAATCTTATTTTAATGTTTTTAATTATATGTATTTTTTATCTGGAAGCCACCATGAGTTCCAGTTTTGGAAAAATGGCGGGGTATAAATAATAATAATAATGCATAATTTTATATACCTCTGTCACATCCCCCCTTATACAGGCCATGAAATCCTTACTGCTTGTTCCCTGACATCCAGGATTCAAAGGTATAATATACTGCAGCCTTCGCCAACCTGGTGTCCTCTGGATATTGTTGGACTCCAACTCCTATCAGCCTTGGCCAGCGTGGGGTGATGGGAGCTGGAGTCTACAACATTGGGAGGGGACAACATTTGCTATCCTTGGGAGCACAACATCTGGAGGAAACTAGGTTTGGGTTCTCTGGTACACTGCCTCTGAACATGGAAGTTCACTTTGATAATCACTGATAGATCTCTCTCCCACAAAATTAATTTCCCCCTATACAGCCTTCTAAACCAGTAGATATTCTGGAGGCAGGGAATTTCAGTAATTGTCTGTTGATTGAATGAAGTTAACACTTTCTTTTGTCTGCCCTTAATTGGCTGTCAATCAATTTCACTGGGTGAAACAAAGTGTTTATGTGAAATGGAGAAAAAAGTCACTACACACTGTCTCCACATTTATCTTGTCAATGTCTATCACGTCTGTCTTTTGAATGTGATCTTATGCATTCCTGCTCTGAAATAACTTATCCCTGTTGAGTTAAATGGGACTCACTCCCAGGTAAATGTGTCTTGAATTGCAGCCGGTGAGCTCATCTACACGGTGGTTTAGTGTGGGTTTGGTGCTACTCACATCTCCTTTTAATTTGCATGGTTCACATGACGCTACTGGCAAACAGAAGCTATCATGCAGCTTTCCCCCTGTAAATTTGTACTAACCCAATCCTCAGATAATATGAAGAGGGAAGGAAAAAAGACTTCACTCCATATCTCTAGTGCTTGCAGATGCTGTACGATGCTTTTAGGTGGGTGTGTCAATCATTCCCCTCTCCACACCCATTCCCTCCACCACTCATTTTATTTTCTGTAGGCTGAAAAGCAACTTCTGGCTGCTCTTCCCTATTGTGCTAGCCTTTTTTACGTTGCTGCAAACGGTGCCTTATTTTTCTTTTCCCGCTAACTTATGTGCAAAAGCATAACACTATTCAAACAAAGATTAGTATTTTAGCTGTATTGTACCAGTGAAAATACGAATAATTGCACTTCCAGGTTGTTGTTTTAAATGAAACTTACTGGTAGAACAAACTGAGCATGCTAGGTTGCCAAATAACCAGAGGGAGTGAGTGTTAAATTAGAGAGCGTGGTGATTAGGAACCTGCATGATTGATCCGTCCCCTCAGTGTGAATAGAAAACACCATCTTTGCAGCTGGCATTGAGTCCTTACTGTGGACGGTGCAAACAGAAAACTGAGGTAAAAACAGCATCTTTAGTATGAAGTAATTCTCCCATGTGGAGAAGTCTTTAGTCATCTTTCAAAATGAAAACCATGAATATATTAGCTTTTCCTCATATGGGAAATGCACAAGTCCCCTAGCATTTTAGTTGCCCTTTTCTGCACTTTTGCCAGCTCTGCAATATCCTTTCTTTGAGATGGAGCATGCAGAACTATATAGAATAATTCTGGCTTCACGTTATCTCTTCTTTTAGTAATGCTCTCATAGGGTGATATGAAGGATTAAGCAGGAAGCAGATTATGTGGAATGAGAGTTGGGTGTGGTCAGATTTCATTATGCTGTCAGCCCTTTTATATGGAGACGTGGCCTAGTTTTCCCTGAATGGTTAAAAAAAAAAAAATCAGTTGCTGGGATTTTCCAAAGTCTTTAGACAATAACTTGCACGTCAGGATTTGGAAGAATATTCAGTTGCTGCAACTGAGCTTTTCTCCAATTTGTCAATTGCACCATTGCAGAAAGCCACCATCTCCTGCATTTTCTTCTCTCCAGGTCAATTGCACAACTCACAGTGTAGGAAAATACCCAAATGAAATTAACTGAACCTGTTACTAAACCTAAATTACCTGTGGCCACACCCTCCTGAGCAATGCAGTTGAATGTGGAGGTAAGATCCAGCAGCAGCAGTACTCATATGACTACTACTGGAACAGTTTACAACCACTGCGGCAACAGCGATGGCAATTCTGTACTGAATATTCAAGTTGCTGCTCGGCTCAGAGCATGGAGGGGTTCTTGGCCCAGGAAAGAAAATGCCAGGGCTGGCTATATCTGGGCAAGCTTCCTAATTTGCAGTGAAATGGCCATTTGCTTCCGGTTCTTTATCCTCTTTCCTTTGATGCCACTTCTTGTCTCAGGTATGTGGTTATAGCTGCGTGATCCCAGTTCAGAATGATGAGACATGGAGCTGGTAGAAATTTGCCTAGAAATGAAATTTTGAGATCTTCTGCATCTCCCTAAGACCTTTAAATGTGGCCTTTCTCCAAGTAATATTAGTTGGTGAAAGCTATTACATATGTAAGGGAGAGGGATTTTTTGTGTGTTGTTGCCCCAACTTTGTACACTCCCCAAAGAGGTCTGACTGATGCTGACTCTACAATCTTTTTGGTGCTGTGTTACAATTATCCAGGCACTTTAAATTGGTTTTGTTGCCCCTTTCTCTTACATCTCCAGAACTTCAATTTCTGTCTTAGTGGTCCATATGCCAGTAAATGCCTATGCACATATATTAAAGCTCCAATAGCATTTAGCCTGTCCATTCACCTGCCACAGCTGGTGAGGTTAATTTTAAACTGTTAATAACACATTATAGCAGTGGTCCCCCAAGTTTTTTTCACATGGACCACTTGAAAATTGGTGATGGTCTTGGTGGACCACTAAATTATTTTTCTGCCTGTTATACAGATTGTAGTGTGTTGTGCTAGATGCTGTATGATTTTTAACTGTATTTTTATTGCTTCTTTTATTTCTTATATATTACGGTATTACAATTTCCATTCCATACAGTTGAAATTGTAATACAATAAAATACAGTATAAGAAATAAAAGAAGCAATAAGAACACAATTAAAAATCAGTATAAATGTTTAATGTGGACATGTCGCGGATAACCTAAATGAAGCTTGTGGACCGCTGATGGCCCATGAACCACAGTTTAGGAATCTCTTTGCATTATAGGATGCTTGTTTTCCTCTTGCATTTTTAAGCAACAGGGTAGTCACCCTTGTTTTTAAATCATTGCAGGACAGGTTATTGCAGGGTAAATTAATATATCATATAGCAGGTAAAGAGAAGCTTTCCTCACGATGCAATTTGTTGGGGGGGGTAGGGAAAAATCAGACCAAGTGATACTTGGTGTGAGAATTTCCAAAAAGGTAGCCCTGTTAGTCTCTTCTAGCAAATAACAAGCTCCTTAAAGAATTAACAGATTTACTGCAGCATAATCAGTCAATCTTTCTTTATTACAGTCAATGAGCAACACAGAAAGCATTCAGAAACAGCATAAAACAAATACATAAAATAAAATAGGGTAAGTTAGCATATCATAGAATAAAATAAGATGTAGGTATTTGTGGAAATATTACAGAAATTTTGTTAAAATCACAAACTCCAAAAGGAAAGTTATAGGAAGGCTACAACTAATTCTTGACGGATTTCTGAATGCTTTCTATGTTGCTCATTGACCATAATATAGAAAGGTTGATTGATATTGTGGCATAAGCTTTCATGGACCACAGTGTACTTCATCAGTTGCATGCAGTGTATCCTGAATTGACAAGCTTATAAATACATGGTGGTGGTGATGGGGACAATGTAGAAGAGTGTGCTCAGAAGGAAATTAAATGCAGAGCGGTGTCACACGCAAATGTCTCCATTTTCCTCCATGAAACATTGGGAAGTATGACATTTATAAAGGATCAATCAAAATGACATACCCACAGAAGGCTGCTTACAGATGGGAAAGAAAAAACACAGGTCTTACTCTTAATGCAAAAGTAGCAGCAGAGAGATCCATGGCTGTGCTGTGTGATATCCTGCCCCCATACAATGCAGTGGGGGGATGGATAGTTTTGGGATATACTAAAACAAATAGCATAATAGTTTTGAGTGTAAGGAACACAGTCATGAAAGAAAGCATGCACTTCAGCACACAGCTTCCTAAAGAAGAGGCAAGTAGCTCAGAGGGACACCACCTACTTTGCATGCAAAAGATCTCAGATTCAGTCTTCGACACATCCAAGGAGGGTTGAGAAAAACTCTTATTTGAAAGCCTGGAAGAGTTCAGGGCCAGCTCGACTCTTAGACAGCGTGAGGTGGCCAGCAAATGCTGAGGGATGGAGGAAAAGTGAAAGGCCATTCACATCATACATTTATTCCACTATTACTCCACTTTAAACGGCCATGGCTTCCCTTAAATAATCCTGGGAAGTGTAGTTTGTTAAGGGCACTAAGAGTTGTTAGGAGACTCCTGGTCCCCTCACAGAGCTACAATTCCTAGAGTGGTTTAACAGTTAGTCCCTCTTCCCAGGGAACTCCGGTAACTGAAGCTCTGTGAGGGGAATAGGAATTTCTCTCCTAACAACTCCCTTCACAAACTACACTTCCCAGGATTTTTTTGGAGAAGCCGTGACTGTTTAAAGTGGAATAATAGTGGAACAAAAGTATGGTGCGAATGTGGTCCTGCTAAACTAACCTGCTTTGTCGGGTGTGGTAGGTGACACTATCTCATTACCAGTGCGTCAATTGCCAGTCTGGTTGGCTTCTGTATGTGGAATGCAAGGGGGGGCAGGGTAAGGTGCTGTCTTGTTCTTCACCTCAGGCAGCAGAATGTGTTAGGGCAGCTCTGAGAACTGGTGCCTGTAATACTGAGCTAGATGGATCAGTAGTAACTTTCAGGGTATAAGGAAGCTTCCTTTTTTCATAACAACATACACTTTAAAAAAAGAAGAAAGGGAATACTCCATGGGAGAGGCAAACCAATGGGAAGGGGGGGGGGAAGAAACTAAGAATGAAGGCTATTGGAGGCTGAACACTGATTAAGAAACTGTTTGCCTATCAAGTGTAGTAGTAAGACTTTATTGCCTAGCCATAGGCCATTGCATGTCACACACCACAACACAGCTCAATTTTAAAATACAAAATAGAATACATAAAATATTTATGAAATACGGACGTACCGAGAAGCCTCGGTTACAAATATAAAAAAAACCCTAGTTCACTGCTTACCAATCAGCGGGCTGTGAAACACAACTTTATTAAAGCGTATCTCCCGGACACTTAGTCATTTGCTCTGCAATATATTTCGCCCGAAGCTTTTGCGCCGCAAGGGCGAAAAGGGCAACCCTATAAGTGACCGAGGGATCCTTATCAGACAAAAGAAGGGAAATTACATGATGTTCCAGGGCCAAACACGACCAGGGCAACAGACCAGTCAAATATTTAGCTCGGGAATGTAGATACAGAGGGCACGCCAATAAATAATGGGCCAGGTCTTCGACTACCTCAGCACCACAGATGCACAGTCACTGGCACCGTGGAACCCAATTGTAATGGCCATCCAGCACCGCGGTTGGCATTGTTTGGATCTTAACGCCGTAAATGCCTGCCTAAGATTTATCGATAAGGGCTGAGCCAAATATCTCATTCTAGAATGGTTGTGCTTAAAGACTCCATACCATATGGAAAATTTGGAATTATTAATTGCCAGTCTGTCTATCCAGGCACAGTGCCCAAAAATTGCCTCTCGGAGCCTTATTCTGTTGGAGGAATTTAGCTGTTTCTGTGGAGGGATATGATATAAATGATAGAAACTATTTAGTCTGGAAGAGCAAAACTTATCCACAGCAGCCACTTCAAAACAAGATTTCATTAATATCTTGGCCGGTGCGTCCTTTGTAGATCTTCAATATTTAATCAGGCCGCAATGAACTCGGGCTCTAATTAGGGGTAAACCTGACTCTGCACAAAGTAGCACAGCTGGGGTACCAGCGGGGAGTAACAATTTTTTTTCAAGAAGCTATTTTGAATAACCTCTAGGGTGGACAGATAGGATTCCTCCCAGCCCCAAACCACTGCTCCGTACAGAATCTGTTCAAGAACTTTTACTTTGGAAAATTTTAAAAGCAGGGATAATAAGAATGCCACCAGCAGTATGATAGAATTTGAGTATGGCTCGACATGATCTTAGTGCGGCAACCTTGGAGAAATCGATATGCTTTTTGCAAGAAAGATTGTCCGCAAAGTGTATGCCCAAATACTTTAAAACTCTGCATTGCTCTACTTGGTGCCCACCAATTGACCACTTGAGGTTAAGGTGCCTTTTGCTGAACACCATCACCTTGGTTTTCGAGTAGTTGATCACCAGCTTTTCCTTTGCGCAGTAGACATCAAGGCTCAAAAGTAGTCTCCTTTTGCGGGTGATGGATAATAAAATAATGTCATCTGCGTAAAGGAGCATTGATACTTTCCGTCTTCCGAGAGAAGGGGGGGAAAGTCTGGGCCCGATAATTCTGTAACTATATCATTTAGATATAGGTTAAAAAGAAAAGGGGCTAAAAGGCACCCCTGCTTTACCCCCTTATTAACTACAATAGGGTCTGTTAATGAGCCAGAGATTCCTACCCTTACTCTTGCGCTAGTATCAGAGTACAATGTTCTTATGAGAAACAAGAGCCGCCTATCGATATTAGTTTTGGCCAGCTTGGCCCACAACATAGGCCTATCTATAGAATCAAAAGCAGCTGCCAAATCAACAAACGCTACATAAAGATGTTTCATGGGGCCAAGCACACTCTGTCTAGCTATAGAGTGTTAGACAATGGTCAATGGTACTTTGCCCTTTTCTGAAGCCGGCTTGTTCAGGAAAAATGATTTGATTATCGGCTTCCCAGTCTTCAATCTTAAGCAGGAGATATTTGCTGTAGAGTTTTGTGCCTATATCAAGGAGACTGATTGGCGGGTAGTTATTAGGATCCTGCCTCTCCCCTTTTTTATGGATTGGAAAAACAATACTCTGGTTCCAGCCCTCCGGCAAAATGCCAGAGCTGTTAATTTGAGTAAACAGCTTGGCCAAAATAGGAGCCCACCAATCCGGGAAGTTTTTTAATACCTCCGAGGGTAACATGTCCTCACCCGGTGCTTTGCCCGATCTAAGGGTAGTTATAAGCGGTTTAATTTGCATGGCCGTTACAGGGGGCCATTGGAGCATGGTTAGCTCTTCTAGGGAGGGGCAAGCCTTGGTATCTACTGATGGGGACATATAAAGTTTACTAAAATGGGCATGCCAGACATTTGCAGGAATCTGACCAGTTATTAATGGTCTGTGTGCACGCATCCCCTTGGCCACCAAGTCCCAGAACTGGCTCTCCTTTCTTTCCATCACCGCTTGTCCTAGTTGTTGCCATTGAGATCTAGCATATATTTCCTTTTTTTGTTTTATCAGTGACTTATATGAGGATCTCAAAGACACTAAAAGGTCATGAGAAAAGTTTGCGGGATTTCTGATTGCCTGCTGAGCATAGTTCATCATCAGTCTCCGGGCTTGTTTACATTCATAGTCAAACCATCTATTACCCAAGAGCCAAGAGGCCATAAAATGTTTTTTTTCTGAGAACATAGGCCTAAGGTGGGACAAAATAGATTGATATAACATCAGGACACCTGCCTCTGATTCTAGGATTTCTTGTCTAAGGGATTGAAGGGTGTTACTGGCCAGAAGATGCGATACTGAGGAGTGCAAGACAATGGACCACTGTAGACTCCATTCTGCAACTTGAATTCCCACGAAGTTTAACAGGGGAAGAGCGGGCATAGGTTGCAAAAACCTCAGAAACGACACAAGGGGGTAATGGTCACTTTCCACCCTGTTAACCACACCAAACCTTAACACCTCTGGGAATATAGTATTAGACACAAACACATAGTTAATTGTACTGGCACCCCTGTTAGTCAAATAGGTGAAAGCACCATTGGTCTCATCAACACCAGAGCCATGTAAAGATTCCAGATGGTGCAGCTGCAGTAGCTCCACCAATCTCCGCCCTGCTTATTAGACATTTGATCCTGAAATGTCCTGTTAATCAGAGGGGGTTGAAAACTAGGCCCCTGATTTGAAGAGACCCCTGATGTAAACCCAATACCCCCCATCCTAGCACTGAAGTCTCCACAGAGAATCAATCTAGCATTAGGGAACTGGAGCTCCAACTGCAGCAGTATATCTGACAATTGGTCCCAGATACATCTGTAACCCACATACCTAGCTATGGCTGGGGGAAAATAAACATTTATACAGATGAGAGATCCTATGGGCTTCCCCATTATCTTCAGGGTCTGAACATATTGTGGGCAGTTGTTCAATATTTGAAACTCCACCGGCAGATCCACAGAGATAAGACCACCGCTAAGACCACTGCTACCACATCCTTTAGAGTTATATTTTACTGCTGGGTCAGAAAAGGCTCAAAAGCCATACAGAGATGGAAGTTTATCTTGGGTCACCCAGGTTTCTTGGAGACACACGATCTTGAATTTTTGAAGGAATGAGCCCAGGTCCACATCCAGAGATTTACTATCCCATCCCATTATGTTCCAAGATATGATCGATAATTGTCAGTCTGGGCAAATTGTGTCAGCTTCTTTGGAAACGCAGACACAACCATTTGCTTTAGCTTGTATGTTGGCTATGAGTGGGACAAATGAACCTTTCCCCCTAGCGTCCGTATCGGGATCACGACAAGTCGAGTCCGTGGCTAATAGATTCTGGGCACGATGTAACTTTACCTCTACTGGCACCGGCAAGATGGGGAGGGGGCTTTCTGTCAAACCCAACTCTACCTCCTCCAGGAACCTCATCTTGAGCCAACTGTTGAGATAAATAGTGATGACCTTTCCTGCCGTTGTGGAGGGAGAGAGTGGTGTCTCAGAAGACGCTAGATTGCAGGGTCTAGTTGGACAAACGTGTGCCTTTATAATCCGCTGAACTGCGGGGGGGACTCCCGTCTTTTGACTGATCAAACCTAGCTCCTCATCTTCTCTAAAGCTCTGCAGATATCAAGTGCATATGTGCTTCAGGGCACAAAGCGTGTGTGTATTAAAAGTTAAATAGTGGAGATAGCAGAGGGATGCTGGTACGGCACACGAATTGGTAGAGAGAAATGCTCTTGTAAAAGAAAGAGTTGTGAAGGAGCAGACAGGGAACAGGGCAAGGGAGGGCTCTATACTGCCACTAATAATAATAATAATAATAATAATAATCGCCCTTCGCCTGTAGATCCCAGGGTAGTTCACAACAATATGTAAAACAAAATAATTATGTCACACAAGCCACACCTCCAACCCAGGTGAAACAACAGCACCGTATTCAGTTTGCGATAGGACTGCAACAAAAGAGCCAAATATCACTTGCCGATCTATTGCAAATGGTCCAGCAATCTACCAGTAGATCCTGATCTGCCTTCTTCTCCCTGGTCACATCCACACCATACATTTCAAGCACATGACTTCCCTCAAAGAATTCTGGAAACTGTAGTTTGTTATGGGTGTTGGAAATTGTAGCCCTGTGAGGGGTAAACTACATTTCCCATGATTCTTTGGGAGAAGCCATGTGCTTTTTTTGTGCTTTTAAAATATGGTGTGCATGGTCTTGGGCATGGTGTATCTCGACTTGGGGAGCAGGGGGCACCATTTGCCGCTCAGTCTCAGGCAGCAAAACATATTGGGCTGGCCCTGGACACTGAGTTTGCAAAAAGGGGAAGGGAACAGCCATCAGCGACTATCTTTGAAAAGTATAATTTAAAAAACGTACAGATTGCAAAATGCTGAAGGTGAGGGAAAAGGGGGCTTGTCACTAGTTGAGCCACAAGAAATATCCATGAGGTGACCATGAGCCCCTACTACAGACATCATTATTACTGCACATTCATGGTGATTTGTGGTCCTGATGCTATTGGAGCACTCATGCGCAATCTCACTTTCAATATTGCAAAAGTTTTGGGGTGGCACAATGCTTCATTTCTAATCAATGCACATCCCATAACTTCCTGCTTAAATCCCATAACTTTTTATACCACAAATGTTCTGGTTTACTCGTGTCTCTTGGGGGTCAAGGGCCAGCCACAGTGAGTGGCTTAGGGGTTACGTGCCCTGCCACCTGTGCAGCCATGGGCAAGCTGCATAGTCCCAAGGAGCCCAGGTGCCCCCCAACTGGCAGTTGCGGACAAGGAAGGGGCTGGCTTGTGCAGCTGTGGCAAGCTGAGCAGGCCCTAGCCAGCTGGGGAGGACTAGCCTCAGAGGGAGGCAATGGAAAAACCCCTTTGAATACCTCTTACCATGAAATCCCTATTCATAGGGTCGCCATAAGTCGGGATCGACTTGAAGGCAGTCCATTTCCATTTTTTTTCTTGTGCTACAGCCCCTACAGAGAGCAATAATGTGGTAGCGTTGGGGAAACAATGCGTTAACAAACTAAAGCAGAACAAACCCACCACTAATGCGGCATTATTGGGCCCCTCCAGACTGGTGTTTTATTGCGGGTATATTCTGCAGCATGTTCTTGACAGAATAATAGTTCATAAGTGGTGCATTTATTCTGCTTTATTTGTTGTTCTGTAATGCTTCCTCAAGGTACCACATTATTGCTGTTGAGAGGGGCTATAGTGACACAGAAGTGAGGTGGCCATGGGGGAATAAACCAGAACATTTGTGCTATAAACGGTTACAGGGTTTCAGCAGGAAGTTACAGGATATGCATTGACTGAAAATGAAGCAGTGTGACTATCCCCAAAACCTTTGCGGGGCAAACAGTATTAAAAGTAGGATGACGCATGTCTGCCCTAATTAGCAAAAATCATAATCAATGCACAAAACAAATTACATCTGGAGGAATCCCTTGTGTCAAGAGTATGATGCAGGATACACCTACAATAAAATGCCACTCTGAAGGGGCCCTGTGACACCATTAGATGAATTACCAGAGCTTGGAAAAGTTACTTTTTTGCACTACAACTCAGTGGCCATTCTGGCTGGGACTGATGGGAGTTATAGTTTTAAAAAGTAACTTTTCCAAGCTCTGTGAATTACACCTCCTGGGTAGGGATGGGTGAGAAATTCAGTTTGGTTTGCCTTTATAGCTATATCTATCAAATTTGTACTTTCTGAAACAATATGAGAACCAAAACACAGCCAACCTTCAAAATTTGTACTTATCTAAATTTTGTAGTGCAGTTCTCCAACCAATGTTTACAAAAATGCATATATTATGGAGAAATGCGTATAAAAACCATTATATTAGTGAAACTAACATACAAAAATGCATTACAGGAGAAAGTGCTTGCAAAGTTGTGTACGTTAGTCAAAACAATTGGCAAAAATGTGGTTTTTTGCACTAAAATGTTGAAAAACCCATGAAGATTGTTCACAAATTGCTGCAGAAATCTGGAGAACTGAATTTAAGATTGGAAAAATGAGAAACTGAGAGAACTGAAATTGACAGATCTTTCCATCCCTATGGGAGTTGGAGTCCAATCTGGAGAGCACCAGTTTGTTAGACATTCTCTAATATCCCTAGCCCTGAGTGCTACAAGTGTGTAAGATTGCAGTCTTAAATGTGTATAAAACTTGTATCGTATTTATGTCTTTCTGTCAAGGCACCCAAGGCAGTTTTCAATTTTAAAACACTAACAATGATATAAAATGCAGTAGAGTGAGTAACGTAGTCCTCTCAGGCCAACATGAGAGCTGATGGCAGGTGTGCCCTGGCCTGGGCTTTGTCATTCCTGTCTTCCCTCAGGTCACATAGTTCTTCAGTAGCTCCAAGCAATGGTGATGATGGTGCTGCCCCAGCAGTTCCCCTCAGACCATTGATGGTTCTTCCTGGAATCTGATGGCATGTACTCCCTGGCCTGACCTTCCTTACTATATCCTCTTGAGTATTAAAAAAAATGTGGTGTCTCCATAAGAGCACAGCTTTGAGGGAAAATATGTGACCCACGCACAAGGAACACATACACATTTATTGAGTAAAAAAAAATAATGGATTGCACGGAAAAGCCCTTAGGCAACTCAATCTTCAAACAAGTGACGCACAAGATTGGTGACTCCTTCTTTCCACCCTACACCTTGTGAAACATTTTCCCCCCTCATGTTCTTTTATAGTTTTAGCCGAAATGACAGACTGCTCTTTCCCGCTCTTCCAGCAGGGCTGGGAGGAGGAGTTTAGAATCTTCTCCTTTCAAATAATCAATTTCCATGTTGTCAGGACATGAACATGGTGGTTAAGCTTAACTGTGGTTAGGATCGTAGGGAGCTGCCTTTTGCTGAAGTAAAACCATTGGTCCATCTAGCTCAGTACTGTCTACAACACTGAATGGCTGAAGCTCTCTTGGGTTTCAGACTAGAGTCTTTCCCAGCTTTAGCTGGAGAAGCTGGGGATTAATCTTTTGCATGCAAAACATGTGCTCTACCACTGAGCCACAGCCCTTCTTCTGATTAAATAAACCAGCTTTAATCACTGTAGTTTCAAATCTATTTGTTTGAAACTAATCATAGTTAATGTTAACCATAGTTTGTCCGCCATAATAATTGATTTATATACTGTTTATATGCAAAAATGGTCTTTAAGTGGTTTAATAATTATAATTATTATTAGTTGTCATCATAGTATTAGTATTGTTATTTCACCCTTCAGTCAAAAAAAGGTTCTCACAGCAGCTTACAAATATAAAGGATAAAACAGTCCCTGCATTTAGGCTCATAATCTAAGGGAAATGACACAAAAGAAGGGAGGAGAAGGGGAGGAAAAAAGCAAGCTCAGAAACTAGTTCAGGCCCTAGTTCATAGTTATATTGTTGCAATCAGCTGGAATGGACAGATTTAAAGAGGAGGAGCCAAACATTGCTGGTCTCATTTGTGCTGATGAGAGGATCTGCAGTTCCGTCTCTTCCTCTCCTGCAACCTGATGGGATGAATGGCAGCTGATAGACGACAATCGAGGGAGGAAGAGCCTGATGAAGAAGGTCTGTTAGCAGAGATGATTGAGAGGCTCTGTAGTCCCATCATGACAAACTGTAGTTAAGCAAAGAAGAAAGCAAAAAGTTTCTAAACTCTTCAGGCTATGCTGTCAGTGCAATAGGATACTAACTGAATTATGTTCTTATATCTCCATAATTAAAAAGGACTACAGATTTTTTTAACATGAAAGCTGAGGATCATGGAAGGCCACAGCTCTCCACCCGCCCACCCCCAGCTATGCCCCCTGCTCTGATCTTGATCAATACATGGCTGTCCAGTTGTCCAATAAATTTTCCACCCGTTTGTTTTTTATATGCAGGAATTGATCTTTGAAACATGAGTGTCATTTCTACACGGGCAGCTGTTGCGCTGCAGCCAACTCAGAAGGGACAGGAAGGGGGGAGGCATGAGTTTGAGGCACCTCCGCAGCCAGAAGAAGCAGAGTTGGGGATTGTTGTGTCTGAGCAGGGTCGTGCGGGAGGGGGGCAGCCTGCTCTCCAGCCAGTTCCCACGAGTAATGCCCTTTCCGAGGAGCTGAGCGCACCGCCCCCAGTTGATGCAGAAGACTTGTGGGGGGAAGCTTCAGAGTTAGTGCCAGCTCCTCCTTTTCCAAGCAGTTCCCAGGAGGATTCCAGTGTGGCACCGCCCACTGACCTCGAGCCTGTTGCTCGGGAGCAGGTGCCTTCAGATGAGCTGTTGGATGCGCGTCCCCTGTCTCCTCGTTCCCGTCGTCGCGAGAAACGGACAGGGCAAAGACAGGAATTGTGAAGGAGTCAGAGATTACGTTCAAAAACATTTCCTATATAAGCCTGCCGCTCCCGGGGGGGGGGTCGTTGAGTCAACTTCCTTCACACGCTGCAGAGCATGTCTAGAGTATAGTTAGGGACTTTAGTGAGTTAGCGTAAGGTTTCCTATGAAGCGCAATGCTTTTGATGTATCCGTTACTCTAATAAAACGAGATTTACTTGCACACACACTCCAGCCTCATTCTTTCGGCTCTGGACGGGACAGCAGCTAGCCTAATTTTCCTAGGACATCTGACACCCAGAGCATCCTTGACAGGTGTTCATTTGATATTTTGTTAAAATATCTCCAAGGAAGAGTGTTCCATGCCTTCCTGTGCACATCAGTCTATGTCCTGTTGACAGAGCAACTGAGTGGTAACAACAATTTCAGGTCCTCCATAATAACTCACAGGACTAAAAGTAATTTCTGATTTTCTCTCTTTCTATGTTGCTGTGTGACTTCTACACAAAGGTGTGTTACTGCCATCTCCTCGGAACATCACGATTCTGTCCACCAATATGAAGCACTTTCTGGTATGGAGCCCAGTGATTGTACCAGGGGAAGCTGTAAAATATTCAGTCGAGTTTCAAGGGTAACTTTTCTTGACATTTCTCTCCCAACTTGAATGTTGGCTAACTGCAAACAAATCAAGAGTGGATTACCTTATCCATATCTACCTACCTACCTACCTGTTTTTTAAAAAGACAAGTAATTGGGCGACATGATAGAGATATATAAAATTATGCATGGTATGAAGAAATGAATGGGTCAGTTTCATAGTACTAGAACCTGGGGGTCATCTAATGAAGCTGAAGGATGGGAGATTCAAGGCAGACAAAAGGATGAACTTCTTCACACCACTCAGTACTAAACTATGGAATTTGCTTCCACAAGATCTGGGGATGGCTGTAAAAAGCAAATTTGGCTGCTAGTCATGATGGCAATATGCCTCCGGGGGAACAACAGTGGCAGAAGGCTATTGTGATTGTGAGCTTCCTATAGGCATATGTTTAGCCATTTTTGATAACAGGATGTTGGGCTAGATAGGTCTTTGAGCAGGGCTCTTTTTATGCTCTTATATGACCCCAGCCAATGCAAGCTCTTGACTATCAGAGAGGGACTATCTTGCTCCTTAGGCTGAGCTCCTTTAAAATCCCCACACAAATTGGAACACAGGGTAAGCCTGGCCTACACATGCAGCAGAATAAGATGGTTGAGGTATACAAGTTGACTCTGTGACTCCAGACCAATAATGCTTGGGAATGTTCCCTCATGTCAGTGCATGTTTTCAATTTGGTCTCTGTATTTATGATTAAAATGACTATGCTATTGGAAAGCTGTACTTCATATATGTTTGTTACTGTTTTTGGATCTCTTGGTGCTCAGGATGACCACCTGTTATTGTTCCTGTTTTTCATTGAAAATAAAATACATGTTGTTGTTCTTAAAAGAAAAACCCTGCAAGTAAGGAAGTAGCACATCAGGGAGAGAGGTTCTAGCCTAGCTGACTTTCTGTCAGTCTAGGTTTCTACTTGCAGGGTGTTTTGCATGTAGGGTAGCATTCAAAATGCAATTTTCCACCTCCAGTCTGGAGGGATCTATCACCATAGAACTCTATCATGACAGTCTGATGCGTGTGTGTAACCTAGGCCTAGCTGTTAAGTGGCATTGCAACAAACTAGTCCATGTGGTGGGAGGGAATGGTATGCCCTGCCGGGCATGTCTGTCCTTGTGAGCTTAGTTGTGTTGTAACATACATGGATGAGTGTTGCAAACAAACACTGTGTAGAAATTGCGCCAAATATATGCTTTAGCGTGGGGGTGAGGTCATGCTAGAGTATACAGTGAGTAATTTCTTTTGCCTTCAGCCTTCTGTAACTGAATGGAGCACATGCTTTGCATGCCAAAGGTCCCAGGTTCAGTCTCTAGCATTTTCACATAGAGCTGGGAAAGACTCCTGCCTGAAACCAAACTCTGGAGAGCCACTGCCAATCTGTATCAACATTACAGAGCCAGATAGGACAGTTGTCTAATTCTGTTGTATAAGATACTTCCTATGTTCCTAGGTTGATTGTGAACTGGCTCTTGGTTTTCTAAAACAAAGCCTTCAAAGATCAATACTTTCAGCAAAGGAAACTGTGTTGTCCTCTTCCCCTAAATTTGTTTTCCCCCACCCCTTTCCCTCAGAGAATATGAGAGAGACTATGCCAACGACAGCTGGATTCCCATTGGAGAGTGTACAGGAATTAGCGTTACTCAGTGTGACATCACCGAAGACATTTCTGCCACTGTGCCATACAATCTACGTGTTAGGGCAGCTCTGGGGTCACAGGCCTCACATTGGGCCACTCTCAATGGTTTCTTCAATCGCGTCACAAGTAAGTGTGTCTGAATTCCCATCTGTGATGGAAATCTCGCTCTGAAATCTTTAGGATAATGGTAGGTGCTAACGATCCCATTCTGGGGCCTACTTCCCATTGAAGACAGTCCTGGGCGTCAGCACCTGGCACCCTTGGGCAGCTGTCAGGACTCTGACATCCTATTTGAGACCCAATGAAGCTGACTCCTGCCCTGCCCTCCCCTGTGGAAGGCAGCTATGAGTTGCCATTTTAAATTCACCACAATGCCCTGGAGTACCCAGCATAGTATTACTCCAGGGCACTTTGTGAAATTTGAATGGCAGCTCAGGTCTGCCTGTCACTGTTGCCAGGTAAGCTCTTGACTGAAGTGGGCCACTAGCAGCATTTTGCTGAGGGCTCCCCTCAGACTTGGAGCTGGTCCTGGCTGCAGTAATAAAACTGTGTGTTCATGGCTGAGCGGGGATTTGAACCCTGGTCTCCCAAATCCCAGTCCAACAACTCTAACCACTACACCACACTGGAGGTCACCACACCACAAGCTGTGGCCTACATAATGGTGGACTGCCTCACCATTGTTTAATGGTAGGGCTGGATCAAATGGATCAGGCCTCCTCCTGTGCCTTAACAGTTGGGAGAACTGCACCTGGCTTAGGCCAAAAATCTGTTTTTAATGCCATGGCTCAGCCTATCACAAATGTGAAGTCATAATATTAGAGAGAGGTTTAGAGCAAGAATAATGTATGTTTCCCCCACCCACTGAATACCTAACCTACACTTAGGGATGTAAGGAGCCATCATTTTCAATTCTGCCCTATATTTGGCACATGCAGCACTGTTTCCATTCTGCTGTAGTTTGCTTTCCACCAAAAAATGTTATTAATCTCTCTGTCTGCTGTGGTGAAATTACACAACGTACGTTATTACATACAGTAATTTAGTATATTATGTAAATCAGTGGTTCCCAAATTCCCCCCCACAGACTCCTTGAAAATTGCTGAGTCTTAGAGGACCATTTAATGATTTTTCTGCCTATTGTAGCAATTATAATGTGATATGCTAGGTGCTGTATAATTTTAATTGTATTTTTATTGCTTCTTTTATTCCTTATATTGTATTATAATTTGCATTCCATAGAATTCAAATTAAATACAATAAAATATAAGAAGCACTAAAATACAATTAAAAATCAATATGAGTATTGAATGTGGACATGCTGCAGACCACCCGAAAGAAGCTCATGGTCCACTGGTGGTCCACAGACCACAGTTTAGGAACCTCTGATGTAAATTATGCAAGATATGTTGTTCTTACATTATTCCAATTCTTTCATTTCAATGCAAAGGAAATGCAATGCAAAGGGATGGGGAGGTCATCAGTTATGTATCATTTGCAGACTGAAAGCAGTAACAACAGCGACTGCTGATGGTATTTGCTGGATTGATTGCCCTTCTAAACATGGGATGCATAGGCGAACATTGGCAATTTCCGCCCCGTATCTGTTTTCATCAGAATTCTCTGATATCTCTATGTAATACACATTTGGACTGCCTTCAATTACGACTTATGGGCGACCCTATGAATAGGGTTTTTATGGTAAGCGGCATTCAGAGGGGGTTTACCATTGCCTTCCTCTGAGGCTGAGATGCAGTGACTGGTCCAAGGTCACCCAGTGAGCTTCATGGCTGTGTGGGGATTCGAACCCTGGTTTCCCAGGTTGTAGTCCAACACCTTAACCACTACACCACACTGGCTCTCTAATACACATTTAGGAATAGGGAAAATGGATTTTAGTTCAGAGAATGTGACCTCCAAACAAAGTATATCCCAAAACTTGTCAGTTGCTGCTGCAGCTTTCAACTCTGTTTTCTAGGCACCATAGTTGTGTGTCTCCTAGATAGGAAAGGAAGGCAGGGCTTTTGTACTTTTAACAGTGGTAGTGAGGAGGAAAGTTCAAGATATGCAGCTTGTCTGATGTTTTCAGAGTAAGAAGCTGTACCTACCTCAACTTCCATTCTGTAGACAACTCATAATGGCACATACCTGCAGTTATTTTGGATGGTACAGCCTCCCTTCGAATTTAGACAGGACTAGTTTGTCCTTCCCTCATCTGCACCTATTGCTGGTTCTATTACTGCAGATGGTGCCTGCAGACAAAACTGATATCTCAGCAGCCCATGAAACATTTCAAGTCTATGCAAGATTGCTAAATACCTGGCTCTGGTGGTGGAATCCAATTTCCACCTTAGCCCTGAGGAGCTTCTGCTAGAAAAACAAGAACGGACTGGGAGAAACAGAGGTCAAATACAAGATGGTGCCCAGAGATATGTGCAGTCGCATGACAGCACCTCACACATTCAGTACATCATCACTGAATGTAAATCTATGAGTTTCTGCATCCAGAAACTCTCACTACTCATTCTCCAGAATGCCTCTGGGCCACACAACTATGCTTGCTTTTTTGCTGTTAGCTTGTTTTTCTTTTGTTTGGTGGGGGGTATTTTACCTATTTTGGGGAGGAAGTGTGTCTTCTTTTACCTGTGTTTGTTTTTTTTGGGGGGGTGTAGATGTTTTGGCTGATGTTTTTGTTTTAGGGGGGTGGGAGGTCTGAACTTTGTGTTTTGCTTCTATGAAATGTGTTACCTTGTGGTGACCATGACAGTTTCTTAGATTTCCAAATGAGTCCCCTGGCCCAAAAAGGGTGAGGATCCCTGCTTTAGACTGTTATGCAAGATATGAATCCTTTCATTCCTGGGCCGGGGAGTGAAATTTATATATTTGATTTAATATTTGTATTCCACTTTTCCAACGACATAGAGACTCACAACAACAACAACAATAATAGCATTAAAATTAACAATCATTTCTGTCAGTATAAGTATGTCAATGAACACACTACCATATAAATAAGGCAAAAACAAACAAATTCAGCAAACAGTAAAGTTCATGACAAATT
The DNA here is from genome assembly GCF_030035675.1 of Rhineura floridana. Taxonomy (NCBI): domain Eukaryota; kingdom Metazoa; phylum Chordata; class Lepidosauria; order Squamata; family Rhineuridae; genus Rhineura; species Rhineura floridana. The sequence continues at coordinate 24,622,965 of NC_084494.1, read as the reverse complement.
CATAGTAATTTAAATGGTCAGATGATGGTATGATTCTGTTACTTTCACAGCATCTCTCATTCCACCCATGGTAACCGTCACAGCTGATGGATATCATTTACTAGTGGAGCTGGAACACCTAGGGCGTGCCTTTGAATTCTGGATATTTTACTGGAGGAAGGGCCAAGAGCACAAGGTAAGTTTTGGTCTTGTATCTGGTCTGAGAATACCGGACTGCCTATTGGCCATGTTGAGTATATGGAACTTCCGTGGTTAAGAGGAAGTATGGACATTGAATACCAGTGTTGGGCACCAGTGCTGGGCAGCAGTAGAAGGAGAGGGCTGCTGCTTTTAGCCCTGCTGTGGGTTTCCCAGAGGCATCTGGTTGGCCACTGTACAAAGCAGCAGGCTACACTAGATGGAGTGCCCATCTGATTCAGCAGGGCTCCTCTTATGTTATAATAGGACATGGCATGGGAGCAAATGGAGAAACACACTGCTCAGGGCAGATCCACACCTTGCATTTATAGCATATCCAACACACATTTAAAGCACATAACTTCTCCCAAAGAGAGGGAGTTTGTTAAAGGATGCTGGGTATTTGTAGCTCTGAGAAGGGAAAACCACAGTTCCCAGAATTATTTGGGGAAAGTCATGTGCTTTAAATGTGCATTGGATGTGCTTTAAATGTATGGTGTAGATCCATGTAAACCAGCTCTTGAATCTCTGGGCTTCTCGAACTGTGGTTACTTATCAACTATGTGTTGTTGTTAAAATTAATGCTAGGTGTGCCCCCCCCATTTTCAATGGGACCAGAGCATAGCTTTAACTATTCCCTCCCCAATCAGGATCCCAATGAAGATCACCCATCCCCTGCTTCAGTTAGCCTTAGAAAAAAGCTTCCATTAGGTTAAACCTTCCCTTCCCCACAAGCTGCTGTCCTAATTAAAACTGCTTCGCTCACTAACCTAGTAGTACATTGCTAACTAGTAAGGTAACATCTAATTTGGCAGTCAGCTGCTTGGCTTTTCTACAGAGATCCGAAAATAATTTAGCTGGTAACTTTCAAAACTGTTGAGCCTTCCCTATAGCATGGAACATGACTGAGACTGGAACCCAATATATACTTACCTGAGAGGAAGTCCCATTGAACCAATGGAGCTTACTTCTGAGTAGACATGTATTGGCTTGCAGCCTTAATCTCTTTATTTCAATTACTTTATTGTACTGCAATAAAACTTCCTTCCTTTGCTTAGAAATAAATGGGTTGGAGAGAGATCTTCTAACTTGAATTTGCTTGCAAACATTCCTATTTATATTTTCCTAAATTACCTTTTCATTAAAGTGTCTCTTAATGATAAACCCTAAAAGGAAAAGATGAAAATGCCAGAAATGCAAAAAGCCAAATCTGCATTCTGAACTCCTTTTGGATTTTCCAATTTGTGAACAGTTTTTGTTTTGGCTCTAGAATTGGTGGATTTTTGTCTTACGTTTTTGGCTGTGTCAACATACTGTTGTTGTTTTTCTTGTTTAGCAATGGTATTCATTAATATTTGAGTGTCAGAGAGGGTGACGAAGCAGGATCTGGTCTTGGCATAAGCAAAGACCTGACCAGTTAATCAAATACAGGGGTGGAGGATATGTGGCCTTTTATATCATGTTGGACTCCAACTAACATCAGCCAATTGCCAGGTATAATAGGAATTATAGTCCAATAATGTCCTGAGGTCACAGATTCCTCATGTCTGCTCTAATGCTTGGAAATTGTTTTCATCCTGGCTTCTGTGAAACTAGATATACCACAAAGTGTTGAAAGACAGCGGCACTACTGTACATCTGGACACCATGGAAGGTGGTGCTGAATACTGTGTTAAAGCCCAATCCTATGTTGAGGCCATAAACCGGAGCAGCAACTTCAGCCAGGTGCAGTGTGTGAGGGCCGAAGGTAAGAACAACATAGATACTTCCCTTTCCAGAGTTGATTCTCCTCTGCAGGGGGAGGTCAGATATCCATACATATAATATTTTTCTTATGCTGTTTTCAAGCTGTAATCACTTGACAACAGCCTTCTCAATGCTCATGGTAGTGGCGATGCTGCAGGCTGGTAATGGAGAGATGTGTGCTAGCAAGCCGGAGGGGGACGGAGGCAGATTAGCATGCAACCAAGACTAGGCGAGGTGACAGTAGTGAGGGGGGCGGCCTGGGTGAGCTGTGGGGGAATAGGCAGCTGGGAGGGCAGGTTCTCATCCTGGAGTTAGATGGCAGGTTCTCATCCTGGAGTTAGGTGGTGGGGTTGGCATGCGAAGCACACAGGGGAGGAAGCCCCTAGTATGTAATAAAATATGAACATGTGTAATCTTTTAATGGGTAACTAATTATCCCATTCAGCTCCTGGGCTGAATGTCACACCTAACACTAGCAGCTAGGGTGGCCAGGCGCAAAAGGGGCCAGGGGTCCTGCACCTTTTAATAGTTGTGTTCAAGAGGGAATTTGTACACAATTATTAAAGGTGCAGGAGCCTAGTCCTCTTCTGCATCTGGCCATTCTAACTCTCAAATTAAAATGTGTTGTGCATTTTCACAGCTAACACAAACATCCAACTATAAATTACATGAAAACTGTCCCCTGGGATCTTACCGTGCAGTGTGCGCACCACAGGTAGCTGCCTTATACCAGGTCAAATTGTTTATTTAGCCCAGTACTGTCTACCCTGACTGGCAGCAGGTCTCCAAGCAGAGGATTTTCCCATTGCCTGCTACCTGATCCAAGATCTGAACAGGGTGGTTCATGACAGATGCTATTGGAGGTTACTGGTTCATGGGGTTGCCATAAGTTGTAATTGACTTGAAGGCACATAACAATAACAACAAGCTACCTGATCCTTTTAACTGGAGATGCCAGAGGTCACACGTGTGAATTTCTGCATACAAACCACTGAGCTAAAGATCCCTTACAGAACACCCGCAGAATTCTCTGCAATGAACAGGAGTTCCTTGGTAGACAAATTGATGCAGGAAAATTCTTCTGAAGGCAGAAAGTTTGAAAAACACTGCTGAGGGGTTGAAACTTAGCTCTGAACTGCAGTTCCCAGAAGTATTTGAAGGAGAAACATGATTTAAAACAAGTCTGGATGTATAGCATATAGCACCTTGGTCATATGTTCTTATGTCATCCAGGCACACATACACTGCATGGCTGGGAGACTTTGACCCTGTGAATTAGAGAGGTCTGAAGGCTCCCCTGGCTGTCCTTGGGCACACCCCTCACTAGCCCTGCTCTGTACCTTCTTTGAGTGATTTTGCCTGGCTGGAATCTGTCCTTGAATGCGATGATGCTTCTTGCTTGCCTGGATGGTGGATGGAGAGATGTGCGTGTAGAAGCATCTGACTCTTCCATGGCTAGAATGTAGCCTATTGTGCAAAAGTTAAGTCACATCTATCACTCTGCCCTCTTTTGTCTCTAGCCCAACCCACTGCTTGCCTCTCACCCCTGGAAGGTTGACCACAAGAGTCCTTAGGCTGAATAAGATGCACCACCCCCAATATGCAGTTTCACATTACTCTTAGAACACTACAAAGCTGTGTAAACGCAACATACAGTGGCACTTGTACCAATTTCCAGATACTTTTTAGTATAGAACCCCTCATTGTGGTTTTCCGCTCTCAGTAACTATAGCCTCTTTTTATTTCCAGATGGCAAAACTATATTGGTGACTTTTGCCCCACTCTTCTTTTTTGTCTTTGTTGTGACTGTTTTGGCCCTTCCTTGGGTTGCCTGGAAAACATGTTGGATCTGCCAGTATTCCTGCTTCCCGAATGAGAGCCTGCCAGACACTTTGGTAAGATAAGAAATTGATTGGAACACTTTTAGGCTGTGCCTTAACACTGTCATCCCATCAAAGGCAGATTTGCCCTTTCTTAAAAGCCATGGGCTGAAGCTCGTCGCTTATAGCAATGTCTCTTGTGCCTGTTACCTGGGGCAGATTATTGGAAGGCAAAGAGTAGTGATCAGTCTTAAAACAATGGTTCGTAGTCTGGGGGTGCTCCTGGATTCATCTTTGTTGCTAGAGGCCCAGGTGGCCTCAGTGGCTAGGAGTGCCTTTTACCAGCTTTGGCTACAGTGGAGTAAATGCTTCTCTATCTTTCTCCCATTGTTTTTTTCCCCCTTCTCCAGAAACTAACAGAATCACCTGCTAGGATACTAAATTACAGGGGAGAGGAGATGGAGAAAT